>NC_041006.1:6565000-7765000 GCF_004193775.1 Glycine soja
TCCAGGATGGGGAGGATATGTTCTGAACCATAAAATAAAACTCCTCAAACAGTGCATAAAGCAGTGGAGCTTAACAAATGGTGAAGCTAATGCTAGAAAAGTTACTATGATTAAAAAGGAGCTAAATGCTTTGGAGAATGTTCTAAATGACAGACCTCTATCCCAAGTGGAAGTCACTCTTAAGAAATCTCTTCAAGTTCAATTGTGGGAGGCAGCTTATGCATATGAATCTATGTTGAGACAAAAGGCTAGAATTAAATGGCTAAAAGAAGGGGACAACAACTCTACTTATTTTCAATGATTGATCAATCATAGAAGAAGAAAAAATGCTATTCCAGGTATTTTCATGGATGGTGTGTGGATTCATGAACCTTGCAGGGTTAAAAATGCAGCTGTCCTTTATTTCAAAGATAGATTTTTGGAGGATTGTTCTAACAGGCCAACACTGGATGGTGTTTACTTCTCCTCTCTGGATCTAAGAGACAAAGAAAGCCTTGTGTTCAGATTTAATGAATTGGAGATCAAATCTACAGTTTGGGATTGGGGGGGGGGGACAAAAGCCCTGGCCCAGATGGCTTCAATTTTAATTTTACTAAACACTTTTGGGAGACTTTGAAACCAGACATCATGAGATTCATGGATGAATTCTATTTCTAATGATTCCTTTATAGCCCTCATTCCAAAGATTAATAACCCTCAATCTTTCAATGATTATAGACCCATCTCCCTTATAGGGTGTGTCTATAAAATTGTGGCAAGAGTTTTGGCCAAGAGGCTGGTTGCTGTATTACCTCACCTTATAGATGAAAGGCAGACGGCTTTTATGAAGGGGAGACACATTCTTCATGGTGTTTTAATTGCCAATGAGACTATAGCTGAGGCCAAATCTAGAAGTAAACCTTGCATGGTCTTCAAAGCCGACTTTGAAAACGCATATGACTCGGTTTCTTGGGGTTTTCTTGACTACATGCTTAAAAGGATGGGATTTTGTGAAAGCTAGAGGAAATGGATAAATGGTTGTCTAAATACTGCAACTATATCCATTTTAATTAATGGGAGTCCATCTAAGGAGTTTACTCCTTAGAGAGGTCTAAGGCAAGGTGATCCCCTTGCACCTTTTCTCTTCAACATTGTAGCGGAAGGTCTCACAGGCTTGATGAGG
Organism: Glycine soja; assembly: GCF_004193775.1. Lineage (NCBI taxonomy): Eukaryota > Viridiplantae > Streptophyta > Magnoliopsida > Fabales > Fabaceae > Glycine > Glycine soja. The sequence goes on from NC_041006.1 coordinate 6,566,163, forward strand.
TCAGCTGTGTCCAAGAACCTGTTCAAAAGCTACCTAGTGGGATCTTTAAAAGAAGAGGTGAACATCCTCCAATATGCTGATGATACTTTGTTTTTTGGAGATGCTACTAAGCAAAATGTGAGAACCTTAAAATGTGTTCTGAGGTGCTTTGAGGAAGCATCTGGTCTCAAGATAAATTACTCTAAAAGCCAGTTTGGTTGTTTGGGTAAATCAGCAAGTTGGTGCAGGGAAGCTGCCCAATTCCTTAATTGCAGTACTTTGGAATTTCCTTTTACTTATCTTGGAATTCCAGTTGGGGTCTCCTCTAAGAGCTGGATCGTGTGGCAGCCTATTGTAAGGAAGTTTGAAGTCAAACTTGCAAAATGGAAGCAAAGAACTCTATCAATGGGGGGCAGAATCACTCTTATTAATTCTGTCCTCTCAGCCTTACCTATCTACCTTCTATCCTTCTTTAGGATCCCCAAAAAAGTGGTGCAAAAAATTGTCTCCATCCAGAGAAATTTTCTGTGGGGAAGTCACCAAGAGGCCAACAAGATTCCTTGGGTGAAGTGGGACAAAGTTTGTTTTTTTACTATGGAGTAGTTAACATCGGTTTTGGAAAAACCGATGTTAACTTAGTCTACTTATTTACAAAAATGCCACCGCGCTTTCGTTAACATCGATTTTAGCTATAACCGATGTTAATTGGGCGATGTAGAAAGCTGTTTTTTTAGTAGTGCACATTCTTCTTCATTATTATAATCATAATCCATATGAACTTCTTGTGACATCGTATAGTCATACGTCCATTGATCTTCGTCCATGTTAACGACATATTATTAAATTATGCATCATACACAAGTACATTCAAATTACCATATAACCACATCCAAAAATTGCCTAAATATTAACTAACATACATATTAAGAACTAATACAAATACATTCAAAATTTATAACTACATTATTTACATAAACTAAACTTAACAACTAATAAAACCTTTTTCTACTACAAAAAATACAATTATTTTACCTAAATCATTTAATATTATACCAAAATCATTATACCTAATTAAACCAATTCTCCACAATTTCAAAAATTTCAAATACAAATATTATTAATTATAATATATATATATATATATATATATATATATATATATATATATTTCACTGATTTTAAAACAGAATTCCAAAAAAATTTAAAAAATTACTATTCCAGAACAACTTCTTCCGAAAAAAGTTTTTACCAAAAATGCAAAAAAAAACCAATAAATGCGTACCTCCGACGAAATAAGAATATCAACTACGTCCGAATACTAACAGCAACGACAAAATGTGTACCACCAATATTTAACCTTCACTGAACGGCTACTTCAAACACACAAACGGAACCACCAAAACTTCGAAAGCTTTTTACGGAAAAGGAATACGAAGAACACCCGGATGAAAGTGAAAGCAAAATGGTGTAAAACGGAAAAACAACGCAGTAAATTTAAAGAAAGCAACACAGGGACAAAATCATCATTAAATATGCAATAAATATTATTTTAATTTTGGTTATTATTATAAAATGAAAATTATTTATTTATTATATATTAAGTTTTGTAATACAAATAAAATGTTATCATAGTAAATATTTTATATTTTTAAAAAAATATATGAATTAAGTAATTTGTATGATTCAAATTATACTCAATTGTCACAAAATTTATTATTCAAATTTACATGCACATTAAATATAATTACAAATGTTAGTCATAATTATGTATACTAATAATTTATATATAATAATATTATTTATTTTATAACGTAATTGATTCATTACCTTAGTTGGTTAAAATGTTGTCATAATAACCCGAAAATTATGGGTTTGAGTCTTGCCCATTAAATTTATTAGAAGACAATTTCATTTAAAAAACACCTTCTGTAAGAAGGTTCTTCCGGAAGAAGAAGTTGGTCTTTCGGAAGAACCTTGTTTCAGATGAAGTCCGGAAGAACGTTTTCCGGAAGTTCATCCGGTAGAAGGTTCTTCCGGAAGACCAACTTTTTCTTCCGGGAGAACATTCTTCTGTATGAACTTCCGGAAGACGTTCTTCCGGACTTCATCCGGAACAAGGTTCTTCCGGATTACGGGATTGCATAAGGGCAATTTCGCCCATTCACTATTTGCTGGGTGCACCAGCAATGTTGTTGGGTGCACTTAGCATGCCCCTTTTGTTTTTTATACAAATTTCAAAGCAAAAAATAAAAAATATTTGACCAAAGTAAGTCAAGTTGAATTTACACCTATGTTTCTTGTGTCCTATTTGACCTGAAAAGACCCACCAAGGTAGCCCAAATTGGTTTGATTTTATTTGGGCCAAATTTGTTTTTACTCCAAACTGGCCCAAATCATTTTGGCATCTCTAGTCACAAGGCATGACAATATGTTGGGTGAGTTTGTGGTGGTTGTGTTATAAAAGTCAAGCTCGGGTAACTATGGCCAAACATGGGTTAAGTTCCTCTAGTAAAAGGGAGAAAGATATAATCTTTTTGTAGATTTACCATGGAGATGAGATAATATAATTTAATGGACCTCATAAAAATTGAAGTAAATAATTTAATGATCAAAATTTAAAAACAATATTTATGATGATAGTATTGTTTTAAAATTCACATTTTATCTTTGCAATCCATTGCTTTAATCTCAATAACTGAAATTGGTATCAATTATCAAGATAAAATGATGATTTTGGTTAAAGAACACGCTAGACAACCAGGTCGATCCAACATATTTTTAAGCCTAAAACAACCTGAGGTGAGACATTTTAAGTGAAAAAAGTAACAAGAAAAAAATTTAGGGGCTTTAAAAAATTAAAAGTGATTTATAATTTAAGAGGGTTTGAACTTCATTAACAAAGGAAAAAGTACACCTTAGGTCACATGCAATGTTGATATCCATCATGGTTGTTCAAGAAAAAAAGGAATTAGTGCTTGTTGAGTATCCATTGTTGGAGTAGAATCTTAAATATTATCATGTCCTCATTATACATATTAAATAGATTGTGGAATCTACATGTTTGTATTTTTGTTAATAAGTGATGAAATATAATGATGTGTGGTTATTTATGGGACCATTTAATAAAATTTGTAGAATTGCTGGATTGGAAAAGTAAGATTTTAAATTATCAAAGGTAGATATGGATTATGTGTAAATGTAAGACCCATTTAAGAACTTCAAAGTGGATTGTGGATGTTCTTAGTTACCATCACGCTAATATAAAATAACTTTTATTGCAGAGGTATGAACCATTTTATGCTTAATTTGCCCCTGAAACAATGGTTATTACTACTACAAAAAGAACTTTTTACTTGGTTGATAAAAAACCGACTTAGAAAGAACACAGTGATATTTTTGTAAATAAATACAACAACTTTACGAAGGTTTTGCAAAAACCGTGTTAGAAGGCTGTCATTCTAAGAATGTTTTGTAAAAATCATCTTAAAATATTTTGCATTGTTTTTAATTCATTTCTCCCCCCACTCTCTCGTGCTCTCACTCTTCGACTTCCCCTTTGACTCTCCCTCTAGGGTTCCCAAGCTACCACCTCAGTGCCGCTCTAGGCTTTGCCTCTGCTCTCGCTCATAATGTCCTCTCGCTTCCTTGAAGACATCCTATTAACGATAGGATAATAAAAAAGAGCACAAGACTATCTTATTTAATTTCTTTCATTTCAAAATGTGTTCTTTTTGTTTCTTGCATCAACTGTAGCACACTTGAATTGAATTTTGAACTTGTTTTTGTGTAGTTTGTGTTTGGAACGATGTTGTGTTGGTTCTTCCCACAAAACACTGAAGTTCTTACATAATTTAGGTGATTCCCTAGAGTTAGAATTCTTGGTTTTATCTTTTCATTTTTAGATGCCTTTACGATGACAATTTAAATTGTACAAAATAATCGATGAAATATGTTGTTGGGTTAGGTATCACTTCCATTTCCTAACTTCCTTTAGATTTTTTTTTATAGGGATTTGTTGAATTTCCTTTCTTTTTGATGAAATATTGGCCATGGAAGGTAGTGGTTGGAGATTATTGATGGACTTCATGTGAAGCCTTAGGTTTTACTACCCTTACATTCATTATTTTGTTATGTGTTTGTTCTGTGTTTTGATGTTGTACGGTAACCTAGTAGTGTCAGAGTTATTGGGTGTGATTCTAACAGAAACTATAAGAGTATTCAACAATGTCGCAAAAAAAAAAAAGTAAGAGTCTTCAAGGCACCGGAGAATTTAGAGAGAATTTGTTTGTTTCATATTTGGGTTTGGATAATTCTTTGACTCTTTATTACTTGTGTTTATTTATATAGCAGTTGTGGTGGATTTTCTTTGTGTTTTTTTATTAGGACTGAAGTCACCAAATAGTGAGTCCCCAATTTTTCTCTCTTGGATATTCTTTATACTTCATACTGATTGTTTGCTTATGTTCTTGTTAAGTTGAAATCCAAAGGCATATAAAAAGGTGCCATGCATTCCTAAAAGTATTGTAGTGTTAGCTATATTTTACCTGATTTTAATAGTTAGTTTTGGGTGTTGGTAGTTTTCTAGTTGTAATTTTTGTGGATTCTTTTTGTTAATATATCCCTTAAACATAATTTTAGTAGCCCTCTCTTTCAATAATTTTGTGGAGTAAATGCACTTTAAAAAATGACATCTAAAACAAATTGATTAGAACTTTTTTCATTAAATTAAATTTTTTAGTTTTTTTTTTAAAAAAAATACATTCTAAGACGGTTCTTAAACAAACTGTCTTAAAAAATATACTTTATAATTTTTTAATTAGAAAATCCTCAATTTTTTTTTTGTTTTTTAAAAAAGACATTCTAAAACAGTTATCTAAAAAACCATTTTAAAATTCTCACTAATTTTTATTTTTTTAAAAATGATTCTAAGGTGATTCTTTTAAAAATCGTCTTAAAAATATACTTTTTAAGACGATTTTTAGCTAACAATTATCTTAGAAGAATGATACTTTTTTCTAAGACGATTTTTTTTAAAACTATTGTTAAAAGTCAAGACTTCAAAGACGGTTCAAAAACCATTTGAGTGTAGTTTAAAACCATCTTTGAGTGTATACATCTTAATAAAGAAGAATGTGTTACAAGAATCCTTACCTTTTTATTCTCTCTAGTTATAAGCAATGGAGAGAGAGGGGTGGGGGTTGGCTTCATCTTTGACGATTAAACAATTAAGCTGATTTATATTTTTCTATAACAAAATTGATTATCTACCGTTCGAGCTTCATCTTGAACCACTAGAGGATTGAAAGGAATCAATAGGAAGGCTTGAGAGGAGGCCGGCAAAATTGTAGAGGAAATCAGCTACTTCATAGTCACATAGTCAATAAAAGTAAAATTGGTAGTTTGGAAAGTAGGGGCTGTGAAGCCACATACAAAAAAATCCTCATTATTATTTGGCATCGTGTGGTATAAAGAGCAAGAGCACTTTCATACAAATAAAAATTGTGCCTTGGCAATGGGATCAAAGAATTTGGAATCCTTTAATTCAATTTTGTTTTGGTGATCATACCAACATTATCATAACAAAAAGGTTTAATCTAATCTTTTCATGGTTATCATCTAGGGGCCAAACAAAACCAATTGGAATGAGTTAGAGTAACACATGAGGTATACGAGCTTCCGCGTGCCTCAATGGAGAATTTACGCGAATGAATCTGAATTGGCCCCACCTTTCATGCGTGATGACTGGTAAGAAAGGATAAGAAAATAGTAATAAGTAAAATTTTATGCACATATGCAATTTGCTTGCCATCTCATTCGTACCTGAATGGGAATAGTATGATAAAAACATATTAATTTGTATACTTTGCCGCCAGAAAGTATTTCATCTTTTAAGTATATTTTGAGTCTCAAGTTATTTATATATCCCACATAATTCATAAAATTCTTTACATTTTAGATCATTATTGGTCACAAAATTCGATTATGGTGAACCCTAGATGCTTTTTTGCAATTACAAATACTGGATATATACAAGCAAAGGCAGACCCTCCTTCCCCCCTGGAAGCACAATGTGGGTCCAAAATGTACGGGCTCTCATCAGTAGTCTCTAGGGATATGCAAGAATTTTTTCATGGTCTAGGCTTCTTAGGATAATGATTAATGTTTTATGTTTGGTGCTAGTTGTATTGTACCCACCAGACCAGATCTTGCATCAGGATCGGCTTGAAACCAAAGTCAAGTCAGCATCGCCCATTTAATTTGGATAACAGATCTAAAACATGAGTTTCAATTTTATCCATTCATTGTATAGTTTTTTTCTTATTCAATATTAATTTAATTATATGTTTTGCATTCTGCCAGTGATTTTTCTTTGTTTTTTTGAAACTCAACAAATATTCTGCCAGTAAAAATGGTTGGTTTTAAAAACAAATTTTGACCATTTTTTGTTGAAAAAATATAAGAAAATTCGAAACTGTCAATATATATACTTTTCAAAAGTTCAGTATTTCCATAAAAAAAAATTTCAATTGGACCTACTTAGATAAACTTCTCTAAAATCATTTCTAAGAGAAACAAATAACAAGAAAAGAATGAAATAAATTTTTTCATAACATAAAATTAGCTTATGCATATAAACTAATTTGTAAAAAATTTCTCATATAACTTCTCCAAAAAAATAATTTTTAACTTAGTCATAAATAAATTTTAGCTTATATAGATAAATTTATTTCATCTTTTCTTCTTATTTTCTTTTCTTAAAGGTATTTCTAGGTAACTTTCTTCAAACATACCCATTATCTAAATCCACTAGGATCACTGACCAATCCAAAACCTTGAATTGAGTTAGTGGGAGCAATTTATTAAAAGAAATAAAATTAATAATAATTATTATCATCATGATACCTATGAAAATAAAAGTATGAGATGGAATAAAATATCAAATTGAATAAAGACTAAAAATATCTAATAATTTGAAAAGACAACAAAATGTAAGAATGAAATTAGCTACTAAAGGATAAAATTTGAAAACAATTGAAAGTTTGGAGGCGATGAGTTCAAACTATATAAATAAAAGGGGGCAAAATAATAACAATATTATATGTATATTTACATTTTTTTTTCAAAGTTATGGGAGCATTTGCATCCTCCAAGACCAAGTAGGTCCATTCCCGAGGGTCTGCTTAGTGATGAAAGTTAGAGTGGATGCATGAAAAATTAGGTTAAAAAAGTTCAATATTTTCTGTAATCAAAAGATATATACAATACTATATATTCGGGAAAGTCAATTTTTTTAACAGGTGACCTATTGATTATTTTTTTTTATCATAATACATATTAATTTGTTGTGTAGTTAAAAAAGCATTTTTTTTAATAAAATAAGTAGATTTATGTTTTTTTATGTGTGCCCTAAACTACTTTTATTTATCAAGGTAGTGTAGCTCAATTGATTATAAACTTCGTAGTATGTGTCTTCTATTCTTATGAATAAATAAAATTATTTTTATTTAAAATAAGTAGTTCTATGTTTTTTTAAGAAGGCATATCCGCTTCTTAAAAATTACTTATTTAATTTTTTTTAAGTTTAAAAAATTCACCCAAAAATCACTAAAAACCCTGTCAAAAATTACATTGAAATAATTGTAAATATATCCCCTTTGTACACGGCTTAGCAGCCATTATCATTGAAAATTAAGTTTCTTCCACATTGCAACAATTGGTGTTAATTGCTACATACATGGAAAATAATGACATTAGTTGCCAAAATGCCCACCATATTCTCAGGATACCTCTTCTATATCTTGACAGTTTCATCTTCATTTATTTTAAAAAAATTAAACAGGATATTTCCATAACTGGTAATTATGACTAATTCCTTTAAAGATAGAGATAATTGGAGTGAATTTTTTCTCTTCCAATAAAGTTTTCTTCATATCCAGAATCCAGAACCAGGTAAAGGAAAATGTAACACTTGAACTGGTTGAAGTGATGGAGAAAATGTATTGTCTTTTCTTGTATAATGGATACATATATGATTATTATTGCTATTAATTTTTGGTACATAGATTATAGGATGGAGGATGGAGGGCATGCATGAGGCAACAGCAGCATATGATCCCCTTAAACTATAGTCCATTATACAGCTGCATTTCACTCGTTATTCTAACATAAATTCCGTCTCTTCTCTCCACTTTCTGAGATGGAAAACAAATAACTCTAACTTTTTTCTCCCTAGTCCTATATGGATGGCTCTTAATTTCTCTTCATTGTACTGCGTGCTTGGGCGACCCAGCTGGTGACAAATCTTCTTTGACATGATAAATAACTAATAATTAAGAATCATGATAAAAATTAAAGAAGGCAAAAGTTTCAAATGCTTTGAAATGTAGTTTGGTATATCTTTGTCGAGCGATCAAAAGATGAAATTCATGTAAAATAGAAGAACATGCAAAACTTGTAGTTAAATTATGGTCCTTCATATATACGCAATTAATTAACAATGCAGAAAATTAATCACTTTTCTACTAGCTATAGTTATGCTATGCATTTGATGAGCAGATGCTCACGCGTGCAGTGTGCCAATTCTAGTTATATATTATTATATGTCATGGTCGGATATGCTGTATATATATTTGGTTTGGTAATAGAAACATGTGAATGGATTTCTTCCTTTTAAGATGCTTAACATAATGGAACCATTTTACCAATTTTTAAAGAAGACGAACGAATGACAATGTAGAAAGTAAACTTATAGTTGTACATTAGTTTGCCTTTATGTCATTTTTAATTTGATTATTGAACCGGATTACGTTGTTAATTTCCTAAGACCTAAATGTATGTATTCTCCTGTGTAAGAATATGGAACTAATTATTGTGGTGTATATTTAATGATGCGCAAAATTGATCATCAGCACCCAATGCAAATTGCTTAAGGCTCTATTAAAGAATTTTCTTTTCTTCTTCTTCTTCCTTTTTTTTTTTATCAATTCCTCATCCTTAAACTTTGGCTTTTCATTATAATAAATTAAGAGATAATGAAGCCATAATCATTTCCTAAGAAATATGCTTTCCTTTTACTTTGTCAAATATTAGAAGTAGAATATGACTGCCATGTGTGATGGGAATCCTCTTATTCCAAAGGCATAGGGCAAAAGAAAAAAAATTATAGGTTTTGCTCGGATACATGAACAAACCTGACGGAATCAGTGAATTTGATATCTGTAGAAAGAGGGTATATTTATGCTTATCCATAGCATCAAGATTTAACAGAGAAAGTTATAGTTTTAAAGTTTAAAATCTAATTATTAAATGTAGAGTGGAAATCTGTGACTGAGAATTCTAGTTTATAATGGCAAAAAACCAATTATTGCGGCTTTGCCTGGGTGAAAATGATCTATCTGATAATATATATTTGTGTGTTTGTGATCCGTGCGTGTTTTAACTCAGTAGGTCCGAGTTAGCTAGCTAGATGGTGTAGCAGAGAAGTTCATGTGGTTTGATTGTCTTTTTCTTATTCTTCCTTATGTCAGGTTTACAGGTTCTTACCTTAAACTCAATGAATCTTATCCAAATTAATATTTCATGATTTTTAATAAATTTTAATTGATAAAAAGATGTGTCGATAACATTCTTTTTCTAATTAAAAAAGATATATACATAGAAATAAGTCTTGGCACACTTTTTTTTTTATGGTGAAGCTAGGCCACAAAATTAAGGTGTGTAACACTTTTTTTTAATGTAAAAAACTGTCCACATCTCATTATTCTGATCTGGTTTGTATTTAATTTTACTATGTTAATTTGGATTTTAAAATTTAGATTTAATATACTTTTAGAATAAGTTTGAGTTGTATTTTTAGTCCTTCTAACTTGATCTTTTATGTTATACTTTTTAAATAATTATGTATTTTTAAAATAAAAACTTCTTAATTTTTTTTAGAATCCAATAAAATATATTGATAAAAGAGTATAAAGAGTACTCTAACCCATTTACATCCACACGAGTTTTGGAAGACCAACAAAAAACCATTTTTTACTGAGTTACTCATGGCCTAGATGTGATTTTAGTCACGCCCTTAACATGCCTTGATGTGTATTTTCTTTATGCCTTATTTATAATAGGTTCCAGTCCCCTTTCATCCTTAGGTTTAAATACACCTTTCAGGGATTGCTTGAGGATTTGACATCTTAGATAGAGAATGGTACTATATTTTTCTCTCTAAGTTTGGATGTTATTACCTTTTCTCTTGGTTTTGTCATGTCTATGACTAACTAGACTCTTTGTTTATAGGATTGGGAATAATCCTTGACATTTTAATGGATTTGTCATTTGATAATTCTTTATATGTGAAAATTGATTTCCTATTTTATTTTATTTTCTTATCACACTTATTTATGTGAGTTGATTGACCATCCATTTGCACAATCCCTGATATTTAGGGAAGAGATTGAAAGGTGTACCAGGTAATGGATATATAAGTCCATTCTTAGCAATATTTTACCCCAATAACTTAATAAGAAAATGTTGCTAAAAGATAACATTTAAAAAATATCGTCAAATAAGAATAAATGTTATTAATATGTTTTTATGATATTTTATCAAATATTATGTATAGCATATGTCAACATTTATTCATATTTGGTGACATTTTTAAATGTTGCCAAAAGTTTTTAGCAAAATTTTTATTAAGTGATAGAAAAAAAAATGTTACTAAAGATCACATGTGTAGTAGTGTTGCATTTTCATTGTCTTTAGTATTTGTCACTCATATTTATGATAGTGTTGAATATGCTACCAATTTATTTCTTGATGTGCATTACATTGAGGTTGTGTTTCAAAATATTATCTTTCCCATGTGAAAGATCCCAAAATCATTTTTGTCAAGTTGTGTCATTGCTTGTGTCCTACTAATGTGACTTTTGCTTCACCATTTTCTGGGACATTTGCAAATCCTCAACTATATGTCAAATTAAACTTGTTCGACTATCAACCTAGGTAGCGACCGCCTCATCACTTTCAATTTCCCCTTTTGAAGAGTATCACAAAAGAGTACACATGGTCAATCATATTGAACCCTGAATTAGTAACTAAGGTTTTGTATTAACAAATTCAAATAAAATAAACAACTTTACATGCCTTTTGTTTTCAAATTAAAATTTGTTATGAAAATCAACAAAAAAACCTATAAACCATAATTTAGAAGGTCAGTTTAGATTTCTTTTCCAAAAGGTTAGCGTTGGAAACTCTACATTGGCATTGAATTGTAGGGTCTTCTAAGATTTTGTAGTTCAGGGTTTAAGAAACCAAAATATAAGTGCATTATAATTGATTATGTTGGGTGTTTAGGTCTATAATTGCATTTTTCATCTGTATAAGTTTGTATTCTTCAAAACTAGGGTTAGGCATTTGGCAAGTTAAGGCCCAATCCAATTCAAACTGACACACTTCATTCCAAGCCCATCTTCGATCAATTGGGCCATCGATTTAGGTGGGTGTTGGTTTGGCGAGTCATAGACCAAATTGGGTGGGTTAAAATGGTTTAACCCAAAATGCCTTTGCCTTGTCCATTTCAATCACTCCTTTGAACCATCATAATCTCATTGTTGTAACTGAACACTACAAGCCACCATTAGTGAGAACACTACTCCTTAAAGTGCCACGTCATGAACATCCACTGCATATGAACACATCATAATTGCAAAATCCAAATCAACCTTAATTTGCACAAAAACACATTCATACTCTTATTTATAAATTCACAATAGAATTGAAGAAAAAAATGTTTTAGGATTAGGAAAATAAAGCAAGAAAGAATCATTGAATCTTGAAGTTGCTAAGACGAAGATTATGCTAGGATTTAGAAAGGTTGTTCTAATGATCTCAAAGTTGACTAGATGGAAAGCACACTAGGATTTAAAAAGGGTGTGCCAATGATCTCGAAGTTTCCTAGATGAAGAGCAATGCTAGGGTTTAGAGGAGCGAGATGATGAGAAAAAAAGAGGAACGACACATTAGAGAGTTAGAGTTTAGAGAAAATGTTAGGGTTTTCAATGTTTATTTCAATTTTGAGACTATTGAGTCTTTTACAACTAACACATAGGTTTAGGTCTGGGCCGCCAACCACTTAGTCCATTATTATTATATATGTAACATGAGTCGTATAATATATACGTGAGAGTGAGACCAAATGATACAAGTGTGACTTACACTGGCCAACTAGTTATTGCATCATTTAATAACTTTATATAGTTTATGAATTTGATTGGTTCAACTATTGAATTATTATTATATTGATTATTTGTGTCAAATTTTATGAAAGGAAAACATCAATAAGATTATTAAATGATTTGTATTTTGGTATATTTCAAAAAGTATATCTTAAATTAACTTTGATCTATATGAATGGTGTATCAAATTATTTTTTCATTAATATAAAATTTGATAGATATAATCTATATGAAATGAACTTTCAATCCAATGGTGAGTTTTAAAATAAAATTATTCAGTATTGAAAGTTATTGAATTATGTAATACTTGGTATAAATTACACCAGCATCATTTGATTCCTCCCCAAAATATATATGGGCTTCATTATTATATTTTTTTTTATCTAATTAACTTTGGTCAAGTAAGATTCCAAATATGGATTTACTAAATCAAAATTGAACTTCTTCGATGTAACCTGTATGAAATCTAAAAGTTTGACTAGTGCTACTCGACAGGCTTTGGTCAGGTCATGATCAAATTTCAATGCATTTACTAAAGGGAGTTGCTATTGGCCCCAATGGGGTTTTCTATTGGCCCCTACAATCCTTCAAATTTTCAACATTACTTATCCCCGAAAAGCATTACAAAATTGTGATTCCGCAACATAACAAGGGGTGCAAAAAATTGTGCACAGTGAAATTGTGATTCTGTTGTGCACAATTTTCACACCCCTTGTTATGTATCGCAATCACGATTTGGTAGTGCATCTGGGTGTGGGGAAAAATGCACAATGAAACCTTGATTTCATTGTGCAAGGGGGGGTTAAAAGATGATAGTACAATGAAAGTGTGATTCTGTTGTGCATTATACAACGAAATTGCACTTCTATTTTACATCTTTTACTGTAAAAAAGTCTACAATGAAAATATGATTCTATTATACATTCCATTTTTTGTAATTTTTCTTAAAAAACAATCTAAACGGAAGTGTCTTCCATACAATTTTAAAAAGTCTATAGAAATGAAATGACATGTATTGTATACAATTTCCATCATCCATATAAAAGGTTGGGCTGGTAAAAGAATTATCTTCTATCATCCATATTTTCCCATCCAACTAACATTATAACCTCGCTAGATATAAATGTATTCCAATCCATTGACGTACATAATCAATACAGAAAATATAGTTATTTAAAAAATGCACAACACAACGAAATCACGATATGTCGTGTTGTCTAGAATATTACACAACAAAATCACAATTCAGTTGTGCAACAAATTTTGTTATACAACAAAATCATGATTCCATTGTATTACATAATAAATTGCACAACAAATTTTGATTCCATTGTCTAACAAAACTTGTTGCATAACAAAATCGTGATTCTATTGAGCAACAACAGAATCGGAAAAAAAAGTAGAATCGTGATTCCATGGTGCAAAATTATACAATGAAATCATGATTTTTTTATTATTATGAAAATTAAAAAAAAAATACTTGACAACGTGTGAGTACAGAGAGTGAAAGAGAAAATAGGAAGAATGAACAAAGAAAGGAAAAGAGGAAGAGAAGAATGAAGATAGTGGAATGGTAATTTGGTAATTTCTCATGGCTGATAGAAGTCAAAAACAATTTTGTTGAAATCAATAATAATCACCTTTACTAAATTAAAACCAAACTCATCCTCGAAAATACTTTTTTTTCTTCCTTCAATTTTGTCGGGTTCAGGTCAGGTCATAAGTTTGTCCCCAACCCTATTTAGAATCATGTCATTAACATGCTATTTTTTGTTATTAATGTCCATTTACATATATGTTCATCGGCGATTTTTTTTCTTCCAAATATAAAAAAAAATACAAAAACATACAACTCCCCCATTATTTACACTAATGTACAACTTTACTATTCACAGTGTAAATTCGGGTTGGGGGGGACCCAAATTTACACTGTGATTTTTAAAAAAATTGCATTTCAAGGTTGAGAGTTCAGGTCCCCCAAACCCAAATTCTCAACATGCTTTTTGCTTTTTTCTTATTTTAATTTTAATTTTTTTTAATATTTTTAGAAATATATATAAATAAAGGAAATTAATAAAATTGGAGAAGATTATAATATAAACAAAGTTAGTTAAAAATATTAGTGTAAATTTGTTTTGAAGATCTACTGTCGCAACCTACCCTTCAGCGGGAGGGTGAGTGAGACTTAAAGGTGCGTCTTCCAAGAAAAGAAAACGCGAGGGAGTCGCCACCAACATTTATTTCAGGCGAGCTAGAGGCTAGCCTGAGCGAGTCAGGGGCTTGGAAAAGTCACCAAATAACCATTTTTCCCTCCCTTTTGGGTATTTTCCGCATTCTTTTCCGAAACGTCGAAAAACCTTACAGATTGTGCGACAACTGGTGTTAAGCAACTCAATTCGGCTGGCAAGAATCCAAATATTTGCAAATGATTGTCCCCGGGCGAAATTACGGTATGACATCTACATTATTATTAAATTGTATAATTGAAGAATGTTTTATTAATTTATGAATGACGTGAAGTGAAATACATTGATAGTAAAAAAAATTAATTTGCTTGACTTGAACTTCCAGGACGATGGAGACACCTATTTTTTGAATGACCAACTAGCCTGTAGATTGAACACCATTTTGGTTGACCTCTTTCTCACTCATCCATAATAGTTCGTATTCTTGTAGATTTTGTTCAACCTTTTTTGTTTCTCCTTATGGCTGGATTGATACATAATTATGGTTCTTCATATGGTGGCCAGTAATCATAATGACGCATGCCTGCTAACGAGACTTTGTAGACACTTGACGCGTAATCCAATGTTTACATTGGACTAACATATTGCAAGTAATCTATATTGATGTGCTTACATGCAGCAATGACATGTGCACATGGTATGTGTAGCTTTTGAGGTTTCCCACAATCACATGTTCTTTGATACAACCTGACAGTGAATTTTCCCATTCGACGCCTCTCTCTCGTATTCACTCTTTCCTCAACTTGAAATTAAAATCTTTGGTGCTCAAACTGTTGAACGAAGTGAGTGTTGGACTTAGTCTCCTCTTTAGTGATGAATTTGACTACAATAAGTGTGTAAACTTGTCTGGAGGTGATCATTGCATCAGCCTGACTCCCACGGTCAACAAAATATTTGTTTAACTTCTCATACGTGACTCTGACTAAGGCTGTGATTGGAAATTTTCAAATTTTTTTGAGCACCGAGTTTAGTGACTCTGCCAAATTAGTGATCATGTGTCCCCGCTGTTTTCCGTCATCCCATTCCAAGGTCCATTGCTCCCTTGGTATTTGATCAAGCCATGTTTTGCTATGCGGGTTGTCTTCTTGTAACTCTCGATAATGGCGAAAAAACTCTGGTTGAGTCACGACATACCCTGTAGTTTGAAAAAAATGTAAATCTGAATGTTAGTTTAATGTTAAATAATTAAATATTGTGCGTTAGAATAAACAAAATATCTTACCCATACTCAAGACATTTGTTCTTTCGTCATTATTTTTGAACTGTTTTTTTTTTTGTAGTTTTGGCCTATGTGTCAAATACATAACACATGTGATGAGTTATCTACTTCCATCCACTATCAGGTCGTCTGTATGCACTTTTGATTGACTTGTGCCTGTCAGAGATTAAGCATATACCATGTTATGGTGTCACATGTGTTCTTAAGTTTTGCAAAAAAAAAAAAGTGTTACCCATCTGCTGTCTGACCCTCGACAATGGCAAATGCCAATTGAAATATGTTGTTAGTGCCATCTTGTTCAACTGCAATTAACAACATCCCTTTGTATCTTCCGTATAGCCATGTTCTATCGATTTGCACAATGGGTTTACAAAATGCAAACACATCAATGCATGCCTTAAATGACCAAAAAAGTCGATGGAATATGACCTTGTTTGGGATTGGTTGGTTGGACTTGTCCAATGCAGGAATAGTTTGAATCCTGACAATTGTGCCAGGGACGAAAAGTTGCAAAGCTTGTAGGAATTTAGGAATTATGTTGTATGACTCTTCCCAATTACCATATACCTGCTTGAGGGCCCATTGTTTTTCCAGCAATGCTTTACGATATGTGATGGTGTATCCAAACTCTTGTCTTATGAATGCGATGAATGTAGGAATGGTTAGTTGCTCATTTTCTTCAACCATCACAAGAATATTTTTGCCTACAAGTTTCGAATCCATCTTATTGTGATCTTGTGAAATGGTTGGCATGACACATGTGTGAGGCCCTTCTATCATTCTAATTTCCCAAACTTTTAGATTTTTTTCTTTTGAACGCTCTAAGTTTCCATTAGCACCCTTCAACTGGGCAACATAAGACCCATGTATCCTTCACACACCTCTTGGCTTTGAAAGTTACATGGTTCTTAATATGCCACATTTTTACCGTGTGTTTCAAGTCCTCCAATTGACAGAATCGCTGACCAACATACAACTCGTCATTGTGCGAGTCAGATTGTTGTTGTTGGTCCAAAAAATGCCTATAGTCGGGGAGTCTTCTCATAGTACTTTGACGATCCACCAAGCAGTTCTGTGTATGAACTAATATGGGTATCGAATTCGATGGGTTCAAAATGAGGGACATTATAATCATTTGTGGTCGTGTATGGGATTGGTGTGTAAAAGGATGAGCCTTTGTTAATAGATTGGCAAGTCTACCAATTTTATCACAAGTAGTAAAGATTAAATGGAAGATCAAGTGTCGAGTCCATAGGAATTTTGTTTGTATTTGCATTGGTAAATACCCAATTTGTAAGCAATAAAAGAAGTAGAAGAGGAAAGAAATTGTAAGTGTGAAATTTGAGGGTAAAAGGGAAAAAGAAAAAGATAAAAAGAAAATTAAACGATAGCTTAAATGCAAAAGATGAGTTCATAATATGATAATGTTGGGGCCTAATATGCTTAACTACCCTTGATGCAATATTAATATTTTTCTCTATTAACTGCTTTCCCAATTTTCACCCATATCTACTAATATGCTCAACCCTGATCCCTCATGATGAAGAGCATAATTTATGTATTCTCTCTCTGAAATCCCTTTGCAAAGATGGAATCATAAACAACATTAAGTATAAAGATGTATGCAGAGGCACAACAAAGTCACTCTATCCCTAGCAATGCAATGTTGAGATGCCCTTTCCCAGTTCATTAGACATTACCATTTCCCAATGAATAACCCCTAAAATCATATGCATGGATGGCTAAACCACACAATAACAATGAAAAGCAGAAAAGAATAATAGAAGTTGGAATTGCATTAATAGATAAGAAGAGCAGTTACATTACAAAGGGCTTTGGCTGCTAGGCTCCAACTGAGGGGGTTTAGCCTCTCATAGTTATGAGCAGCTTTACACTTCAAAGGCTAATAGAAGAAGGGGATGGATGACCAAATAGCAAGAAAATGGGGAATGGCTAAGAAAGAGGGTTTTCCCTAAAACATAGACCCTAGGCTTTTGATAGCTTTGAGACTCAGTGTGTTTCTCTTCTGCTTTCTCCTCCTTATATAGGAACTAAGTAGCTTAATTTTCACGCTGACCTTGCGCTAAGCACACCTTTGGACTTCATTGTGGGATTTTCTATGTGCTAAGCCTGAGTTATGCGCTAAGCGCGGGCACACACTAAGCCTGGGTGGTGCACTAAGCGAGCTATCCACTTCTTCAATTTTTCTTCAAGGCCTTTTTTTTCTTCAGTTTTTGCATCAAGTTTTCCTCTAAAGCACTTGAAATCTTCTTCTTTTGAATTATGCTAATAAAAAATAGTAAAGATGTTAATTTCTTCATTATTTCCTTAAAAACAATAATAAAGTAAAGAAATTACAGCCATTTATTAGCCAAAATTAACTATCAAATTAGCTCATATTTCACACTTATCAAACTCCCCCAAATTAAAACATTTGATTTTCCTCAAGCAAAAGACAAGTCTGAATGTATCAATACATGAGATAACTGCGAAACCTTTTCAAACCTTTCACTGGCTGATCCTGAGCTTGCATTTGTCTTGATCTTGTGATGGAAGCATGAAGGAATACACATGGAGATGAAAAAGGTTAGCAGGTAGAAACTTCATCAAGGCTGACTTACCACACTTCATTCCTCAAAAGGTTAGTGTTTCCCTCAACGCACAAGTGTCTCGTCTAAAAGTGTTTTCAATCTAACAACTGAAATTAATATTCTCAACTTTGCACTTTATCTTAGTTAATGTAATCATACACACATACTGTGGATCACTAAGGAATTTTTAGGCTTGTAACGTGGTCGGGCTAACAAGGAACTCATGGTTTTTCTTTGGATTCAAAATTAGGTTCTAAGAGAGCACCTACCGGATAACCCATGACTTATATTTCACATCCCCCAACTTTCCTGCTATTCCTAACAGCACACCATTTTTATTTGGAACTTAGGTTGTTATCAACTTTTTATTTGAAACACAAAATTTATTTTTTTTCATTTTTTTTTCTTTTTAGAAATTGAACTGGTACTGTAGCAACTTATCACACTTTACATTTGAGTGTGTGCTGTTGGTAATGTTCTTGAAACAAAATTTTTCACCTAACCAAAATTCCAACTCCCCCAAATTAAGGGTAAATTTGCCTTGACTCGTGCTATCCTACAACCTAAGATAAGGTGGTCATTAATTTCATTAGGCTCGGGTTTCAAAAACAATTTACTGCATTAAGCTCAACAGGGTGCAAGGGATTCATTCAAATAAAAAGTTAGTTATTTGGCTAAGTGGCTAAGAAAATCAAACAAGGCCTTGATCATTTCCACCCTATGTATGTACTCAAACAGTCCGAGAATCATGCAAAATCAGGAAATTAAGAACAATCGTTCTCTCACAATTATAAGGTTTGCACAACTCACCGAACATTTATGAAGTGTTTGGCTTACCTTACCATGATTTCCATTTAGACGTGCTAACCTCTGTACTATTGTGCTTTCGCTTCATACTTCATCACTCCCAATGACACAAGAATCAAAGCTTTCACAATTATCTCATCAGTACATAGTATCTTATGCTTCAATTTATCCAGAACAAGTCATAGCCCATTACTAATTTCTCTGGCTCTATCATGCAAATTTTTTATTCAATGAATGAAATTAAACTACTTGAATTAAACTTCTGAAATTAAAGTAAAGAAAAAGAAAAATTAAAGACAAGAAAAATAAAGAAAAGAAAGAGAGAAAAAAATCCTGGTAAAAAATTGAGCCTCAATCTTGTGTGGACCCAAGATCCCAAGCTCTATGAACATCACTGATGTCTGCAACATAATCATCATCAGCTTCAATATATGTGGCATCATTACCAGCTGCACCAAAGGTGTCACCCCCTCTAACAGAAGGACGTTGGTCTCCTGGCCAAGCAACCTGGACTAGGAATGCCTCTAGTGTCATCACCGACTACTGGAGGGAGAGATGGTGGAGGCCCTACATTAGTAGGTATTGGCCGTGGTGGAGGCTATGCAACATCGGAAGGAGTTGCTCCGACTGACAAAAAGGCATAGAAGTTTGGCCGGTAGGTGGAGGAGAGATATCTGGCAAAGGGATCACTGGTGGAGGAGCTGGTGGAATGTCTGGAATGGCTCGGGTCTTTGCCTGAGAAAGACACTAGAAGAGTCTATATGATCCACAACTTGTTTGGCTTCATCTTCTTCTAGGAACACATAATTCAGGTGCCCCCCAACGAGGTTAGCTTTTTTCTCAATTTCCCCCACCTTAAAACAAGTCTTGCTATCACTAGGATGCTTACTTCCCTCAAACAAGTTGAAGGTGGCTTTCTGGTCTTCCAAACTCATCTCCAAGTTGCCCTTCCCCATGTCCACAACATACTTTGCAGTCACCATGAATGGTCGACCCAGAATCAAGGGGATCTCAACATCTTCTTTAATGTCCATGATTACAAAGTCCACCGAAAAAGTGAGTTGATGGACTTTGATCAGGACGTCTTCTACCACTCTGACTGGTCTTGTGATGGAACAGTTTGTCAGCTGGAGCGTCATCCTTGTAGGTTCAATCTTTAGGTTTCCTATTCTCCTGCATATAGAAAGCGACATCAAATTGATACTTGCTCCTAAGTCAATAAGAGTCTTACCTACGAATACACTCCCAATAGAGCATGGAATGGTGTCACTTATTGGATCTTTGAACTTAGGAGGTAGCTTCTGGATTATTGCACTACAATTTTCTCCCACCACAATGGTTTTGCTGCTGATGTACTTTCCCTTTTTTATGAGGAGGTCCTTTAAGAACTTTTTGTACAACGAAATCTGCTATATGGCCTCTCCAAAAGGGATAGTAATCTCTAGCTTATGGAATATGTCAAGGAATCGCTTGAAGTAATGTTTCGTGTCCTTCTTTGATGGCACCTAAGTGTACGATGCCTCCTTTGATGAAACTAGTGGTATCACTCTTCCGGCCTCTTGAGCTAACTGGCTTTTGGTCTTGGTCTTAATAGTTGAGACCTCAGCACCACTCTCTTTGCTCTTATATTTTTCTCCCTCTTCTTTCTTTTCTTCTTCCTCATCACGCATGTTAGTTATTATTTACGACTAACTTTTATATTTAATAGTCACATGAAATTAGCATCTTTCCCCCAATTTATGGTTCTTTTTGTAGGAATTGCACATATTTTCATGTTTAGTTTGATTTTACTCAGCAAATACTCCCAATTTTGTGAATTAATGTGAATCAACTTCAGTTTTAGGTTAAAAGAAGAAAGAGGTTCAAGCAGCTGGTGTCTCGCTAAGCAAGCCATATGTGCTTAGTGAGTGACATCCGCTAAGCGAGGCACTCAGCTAGCTTAGCATGATGAGAAACCTTAGAAGAGGATCAGCCAGAGATGTGCTCATCCAATGAGTCATTTGTCTCTTCTTGCGCTCAGCGCACCCAGCTCGTTAAGCCAAAATTCACTAACTCGCGCTTAGCGAGCCAATCTCGCTAAGCAAGCCTTCAGAATCTGAAATTTTAAGGAGCCTTTAAAACATTGAAGTTGGCGTAGAATAGAGAGGGGAGTCGAAAAATAGAGTAAGAGAAGAAGTTAGAGCGACAAACCACCAGCCTCCAAGAGAGTTTAGGTTAGAGGGGTGAGATTAGGGTTCTAGAGGTTGAAGGAGACATCCTTAACCATTCTCAACCATTTTCTTCCTTAAAAATCTATACTTTGTGCTAAAAAGTTCATTGCTGGTAATGGAAGGCTAAATCTCTTGTTAGGGAGTTCTGTTGAACCTTTGATGTAATACTCTTTCACTATCTATTTAATGATGTTCTTATGTGTTCATTACTTCTATCTATGCTTATTTTACATGCTTGTGGCTTGATCACCCATTTGTATGTATAGTTAGGATTTTTAGCATTGGGAAGTGCTTTAAAGCCTTATAACTTGATAGAGCAAGCTAGAAAACTGTATGTCTAGGAATGGAGTGCAGTGATTTAGTCCTTATTATGCTGTAATCTTAATGCAACTCATTTAAGCTAAGTTTGTTGAGTGATCAAGGACGAGGTTTAAATAGAGTTAGGCCTATTCACTTGAGCGATCTTGGTTTGGGTAATTTTTCAGCATAAGAACACTAAAACAACGTTAAATAAAGAAAAACCTTTAGCAACATCAAAGTAAGTTTAATAGAAAAACCTTTAGCAACGCTTTTTACTTGACTGTTTTTACTTCTCAACTTCTAGACATTTTAGTTTATAGTTAATTAGATTTTCTTATAAAAACCGCATTTAATATATACTTGCTTTAAACAAATGTTAGCTCATTGAACATATATTCTCTGAATGAAACAAGTTCCCTATGATTTCATACTCGATTCTTACCGTTTTATATTACTTGTGCGACTCAGTACACTTGCTGATTAGCATCGCGGAAGAGCGGAACAATGCACATCCTCCTCAATTCTCTTTTCCTTCTCAACACTTTCCCTCCTAGTGAAAATTACTTTGCACTCCTCTTTGGGATTCATCTTAGTATTGGCTCCAAAGCTACCAGTGGGTCTTTCAGCCATTTGTTTTGCTAATTGTCCCACTTGTACCTCCAGATTCCTGATTGCTGCATCAGTACTCTTCTGATGTGACTCGGTCCTCTGCATAAACTGTACTAGCAATTCCTCTAGCTTAGTGGGTTTCTCCTATTGAATGGGCTCTTCACTGGGAGGCTGATGAGATGAACCTCATTGGTTGAAATTATTCCCTGGATAAGATCTCCAACCCTGGCCCTGCAAAAAATTACCTCTCTGATAGAATTCTGGTGGTCCTCCTTGATGGAATCCTTGATGATTCTGACTGCCCATGTAGTTAACTTTGTTGGCTATGTCGTCTTGGACCATGCATGAGCTTGACTCATGAGTGCCACCACAGATGTTGCATCTCCCAATGTGCATGGTTGAAGGAGGTTGCACTACATTTAATTGTTGAGGAAGATAACTTAGAGTTGTTGTGAGAGTCTCTAAGGTCTTGGCTAGGAGCTTTTTTTAAGCCAACATAGCATCTTGAGAACTAAGCTCAAGAAGGCTTTTCTTTGTAGGCGTGTAGGCTCAATCACGGAGAATGGCATGATCACTAGCTACCATATTCTCTATCAGCTCCATGGCTTCTTCTAGAGTCTTTAGCTTGATCTTCCCACCGGCTGAGGCATCTAGGAGTTGCTTGGAATGGGGTCATAAGCCATCAATGAAGATGTTGAGCTGGACAGGCTCGCTGAACCCGTTTGTAGGAGTCTTCCAGAGTAACCCATGGAAGCGGTCAAGTGCTTCACTCAACGATTCGTCAGGGTGTTTGTGGAAGGATGAGATTTCCACCTTACCCTCAACGGTCTTGGACTCTGGAAAGCACTTCTTCAGGAATTTCTCCACCACCTCTTCCCATGTCCGCAGGCTATTCCCCTTGAACGAGTGAAGCCATCTTTTTGCTTCACTAGCCAAAGAGAAGAGAATAAATTGAGGCGGATGGCGTCTTTTGGCACTTCTGCTATCTTCACTGTGTTACAGATCTCAATATATGAGGCTAGATGTTCGTACAGATCTTCACTTGGTAGGTCGTGAAATAGATTCCCCTGGATCAGCTGGATGAGGGAATGTGGATAGGAGATGTTGGCCGCTTTCACATCTGGTCTGGCTATGCTGGTGAAGTATTGCGGTGTAGCAGAGCTAGAGTAGTCCTTTAGTGTCATCCTCTGTGGGTGGTCATCTGTCATGATGCGTTCTTCAAAGAAGGAATGTGGATTGGTCACCAACGAGGGAGAGCATAATTCGGATCATGAAGGTCTTCCCTCTCCTTGATTAGTCTACACCTCTTGTTGTTTTCTCCTTTTTCTTGCAGCGTTGTTCTTTTTGCAGGTTGCTTCAATTTCTAAATCCAAAGGAACAAGGTTGTTTCCTAGCATACACAAAAGATAACACTATCGTGTAGGTTATCAAGGTAAAAATAAAACAAATTATTATTTTTTTAATTTTTTCTTTAAAAAATAGAATAAAATAAGAGTGAATAAAGAAAAACAGAAAATAGTTTTTTTTGAAAAATAAAATAATAAAAAAATTAAAAGATAAAACAAAATTTAAATAAAAAAATAAAGAATGATTGCTCTCGAATTGGGATATGTAAACAACCAGTACGAATAACAAAGTCTTCGGCAACGACGCCAAAAACTTGTTAACAGATTGACAAGTGTACCAATTTTATCACAACCAGTAAAGATTAAATGGAAGACCGGGTGTCGAGTCCACATGGACTTTGTTTGTACTTGCATTGGTAAATATCCAATTTGTAAGCAATAGAAGAAGTAGAAGAGGAAAGAAATTGTAAGTGTGAAATTTGAGGGTAAAAGGGCAAAAGAAAAAGATAACAAGAAAATTAAACAATAGCTTAAATGTAAAAAATGAGTTCAGAATGTGATAATGTTGGGGCCTAACATGCTTAACTACCCTTGATGCAATATTAATGTTTTTGTCTATTATCTGCTTTCCCAATTTTCACCCACATCTACTAATATGCTCAACCCTGATCCCTCACGATGAAGAGCCTAATTTATGTATTCTTTCTATGAAATCCCTTTGCAAAGATGGAATCATAAACAACATTAAGTATAAAGATGTATGCAGAGGCGCAACAAAGTCACTTTATCCTTAGCAATGCAATTTTGAGATGCCCTTTCCTAGTTCTTTAGACATTACCATTTCCCAATGAATAACCCCTAAAAATAGTTGCATGGATGACCAAACCACACAAAAACAATGAAAAACAGAAAAGAACAATAGAAATTGAAATTGCATTAATAGATAAGAAGAACAGTTACATTACAAAAGGCTTTGGCTGCTAGGCTCCATCTAAGGGGGTTTAGCCTCTCATAGTCATAAGCGGCTTTACACTTCAAAGGCTAATAGAAGAAGGGGATGGATGACTAATAGTAAGAAAAAAGGAAATGGCTAAGAAAGAGGGTTACCCCTAAGAGATAGACCCAAGGCTTTGGATAGCTCTGAGACTCGGTGTGTTTCCCTTCTGCTTCCTCCTTCTTATATAGGCATTAGGTAGCTTAATTTTGATGTTGACCTCGTGCTTAGTGTGGACTTTCGTGCTAAGCACGTCTTTAGGCTTCGTTGTGGGCTTTTCCGCGTGCTAAGCCTGAGTTGTGTGCTAAGCGCAGGCATGCGCTAAGCCTGCGTGGCGCGATAAGTGAGCTATCCACTTCTTCAATTTTTCTTCAAGGCCTTTTTTTCTAGTTTTTACATCAATTTTTCTTCTAAAGCACTTGAAATCTTCTTCTTTTGAATTCTGTTAGTCAAAAATAGCAGAGATGTTAATTTCTTCATTATTTTCTTAAAAACAATAATAAAGTAAAGAAATTAAACCTATTTATTAGCCAAAATTGACTATCAAATTAGCTCGTATTTCGCAGTTACCAGCCTTTATGGTAGTTTTGAGTATGATAGTCAGTGTATGGTGTTTCGTGAATTTGTGGTGATTGAACGTTTGTTTCGACATTGGCGGTAGAAGCCATTAATAGACATTGAACATGCCATCAATATCCTCTGTGCCACTGATGGTAACAGTCTAGTAATTGAACATGCCAGACTCAACAGAAATGGGATATCAATAAATAACTGCGGTTATGGTTTGACCTCGGTTTAGGCCCATCTTACGTTGGATTTTTATTTTTAAGGCATTCAAGGTGATGCCTCTCCTCATTGAAATAAGTACTTTTTTCGCCCTTAAACTCAACGCCTTTGTCATAACCAGCTGCATAGGCATCTTAGTAGACTAGGGCAGGGACGTTTTCATTTCTACTTGCCATGTTAACTGAGAGTGATTAGGTTTGGAGACCGAGAGTGTTTTGGTTTGGAGACTCAGAGTAATTTGGTTTGATGACTGAGAGTGATTTGGTTTGGAGTCTGATAGTGATTTGATTTGGAGACTGAGTGTGATTTGGTTTGGAGACTGAGAGTGATTTGAAACTTATGTTGTGAAGTGTTTTCTATGTGTAGAAGAATACGTTTCGAGACTTGATAGTTTTTGCGGTCAAAATTGCATGAACAGTGCCATGAATAGTGCACTGACAGTTTTTGCGATCAAAAATTGATATACGGTAACGTGAACAATGTTTTGACGCGCATAGTGACATGAATAGTGCATGAACATTGACATGGATAGTGCATGTGTTTTGACACGCACAGTGACATGAATAGTGAGTCTGCAGGATTCCTGACGCGCATAGTGATGTGAATAGTGTTCTTGCACGCACAGTATCGCTGTAGGATTCCCAAAATGAATAGTAAAGTGAACAGTACTGTGAATATCAGCCAAGTGAATAGTATGAACACGCAAATTTTTCTCCGCCTATAAAAACCAGCTCAGACGACTTATTCCATACAGCTTATTACACTCACCTGTTCTTTCTGAATATCGGTAACAAAATTTTCAATCGTTTGATTGTGTAAAGGGAGAATGGAGGCAAGAACATTGTTATGAAAACAAGATTGTCACCAAGCTTCAAAGATACAAAACATGGTAAGTACCAATTAGATGGCATTATAACATTTTATTGTCATGACAATTGTAAAAGTGTAACTTTTGTTTTATAGGGACAACCACCAATAATTATTTCGTATTGTCATTCGATGCTCGCTCCTCATTCTTTGATTAAGTCGTTGTTTGCTCATACTGGGTTTGCTGATGTGGCAAAATTATGCCACTTCAAAATTGATCATCATCTAGTGACTGCACTTGTTGAGTGATGGAGACAGAAACACACACTTTTCATCTTCCTGTTGGAGAATGTACAATTGCATTAGAGGATGTAGTACTACAGCTTGGCATAAGGGTGAACAGTAGGCCAATCACTGGTGCAACCTACTATGATTGGGAGGAAAAGTGTGAACAATATTTGACTGTGGTTCCGCCAAAGGGAGAAGCAATAGTAGGCTTTGCCATTAAGCTTAAGTGATTGCAAGATAATATGTTGCACTTCCCTCAGAACCAACACAACAACAGTTAGAAGAAAATTGTAAAGCTTACATTTTGCGGCTAATTGGTGGGGTTTTAATGCCGAACAAGATGAGAAATTGGGTTCATTTGATGTATCTCATTGTGTTTGCTGATCTCAACTGAGTCAGGTGATATAGTTGGGGCTCTGCTTGTCTAGCAACATTGTACAAAGAATTGTGTAGAGCCACTAACCTTGATGCCAAAACCATGGGTGGCTGTGCGTCATTGTTGCAATCTTGGGCATGGTATCGTATGCCCTTCATTGCAGCAAGAGTTAATCGGACACCATCGTATTCATTGGTTACAAGGTAATATGAATCTCAAATTCATTGTTACATGAGTAGCATAGTATGCATTAAATTAATAATTTTTCATTTATTAGATGTAGTGGCGGTGTATTAAGCTTTATTGGTACACCACAAGGAGATGTCATTGGTTATAGAATGAGATTAGATCACATGACGGCTAAACAGGTAATAAATAAATTATGGGCTACATAAAAATAATGTTGAGTTTTGTGATTTTAATAATTAATTAATTATTCATTTTGTATTATTTTCAGTTCTTGTGGAATCCATATCTCCACTTTTTGGATGCTTTGGAGTCGACAACTTTGGTAGACTCCTCCATATGAACAGCCTGCACCCCTCTAATTCATTTCTCAATAGTAGAATGGAACTAAGTGGATAGAGTTAAACTTCAATTTTTCCTCCGACAAGACATACCAATTCCCTCAAGAAACATGGACAAACTTTACAAAATCAACATGTGAGGTCAAACTGACACAAATTGGGCAAAAAAACATGCAAAGTGGATAAGGTATTGGCAACAACGTCAATCAATGGTTTTACAAGGACAACCTATTATATGTCATGCAAAGCATTCTTAGGAATACATGGCATGGTATCAAAGTAATACTATTATTTTTTTAAAATAAGCAACCGCCAAATGGATCGTCAATGAATTTTGAAACTGGTCAATCGTCAAGGGCAACAAACATCGTGCAACCATAATGTAATGTTGCATACACACCAATTGCCCCCATGACAGATTATGTTCCACCTATATACACAATAATTCCCCCCCCCCCATGACAAATTACGTTTTTCCTAGTGCTTCAAACATAGACTACACTCCACCGATTGTTCAACCAGATGATTTCCTGAGCAATGTTTTTGGAACTAATTATGGCACACTAGCATCAATTTGATGTTTAGCCAAGATGTTGAAGAGAATAATCCATCACTGCATGATATACCAGATGAAAGCCCAGGTTGAAATCCAGGACGTAATAGGAGACACCCTCCATGTGGAACATGACACCATTATGGGGATTAAGTAGTAAAATTTGTTGTATGATGAAAATATCATTCTCCAATTAACTTATGTTGAACTTTTCGGCTTACATTATCTTCATGCTCCTTTAATTTTACAATTTATTTGAGTACCCTCATGACAAACGAAAATAACAATTGAACAACATCGTACAGACACATCAAACAAACACCAAATACATAATAAAAACTAACAAGTAATTAAAAGCAATACAACAACATATGTTAAATAGTTTATTCTAATTTCATGGAACTATTCAACTTCTGCTCCATCTCCGTCCAAATTAGGTCATTAGCGTGAGACAAAGATGGTGAAGTATGAACTTCAACTCTAAGTTTCATATATATTACGCATCGCATGTTTGTGAATGTATTAAACATGCACCAAACATCTTCTTCATCAGTAATTAGACATGTCGTATACTCAACATGTCCATTCATTTCGTGTATAAGACAAGGATGCCAAATTGAAGTAATTGCAAACGAAACATCAGCATATGTAATTGATGATTGTATTAGACTAGTTATGTCGGCCAACATCATCAATGGATACAACAACATCGATCTTGTGTTGTCACTGGTGAAAATTGTGTTTCCAGTTGAATTGTGGGTGATCTCACCATTGACATAAACGAACACACAAATTGGGGCTGAACTCATTTTTTTTGCACTATTCTTTTTTGGCTCAGTGACACTTTGATGTAACTATGCAAAGAATAAGGTGATACCATGCATTTAAATATAGAGGTAGGCGTGCTTTGGAAGCTAAAGGCATGACAATAAGACAATCGTGCATAGGGGTTTTAGAATCTTGAGGTGTTACAGTAAGGTTTTCACTTTAATGGCAATTGGAATCATGAGGCATGGCAATAACATGGTTTTTTAATGGCCTTTGGAATCTTAAGGCCTCACATTCAAACAAAAGCCATGCGCAAGACAGCCTCGCATGCCAAGTATCATTGCATGTGACCGCATAGTGAACAACTGCACACAATCGAAGAACCCTATGAGATCAATTAAAGGTGTTTTTTTTATTAACGTGGGTCTTTGCACATTATCAGTGCATGTGATTGAACAATGAATACCTACACGCAACAAACAAAATCCCAATTAATTATGAATTGGACCCTTGCAACAAAGCTTAAGTGCTCATGTTCTGCATTTTTTTAAAATTCTCCAACACAATACTAATATTCGTGACACATTTTTTCCATATTTTAAACATCAAAGAATAAAAAAAAATATCATGCACCGGTTCCATGGACAACCACCTCAAAATAGGAGAACAAAATAAAAAAATAACTATGATTTGGACCCTTGCAACAATGCTTAACTGTCCATGTTCTGCATTTTTTTAAAAATTATGTCCAACACATTACTAATATCTGTAACACATTTTTTCCGTAGTTTAAACGTCAAAGAATAAAAAAAAAATATCGTGCACTAGTTCCATGGACAACCACCTCAAAATAGGAGAACAAAATAAAAAAAAAAAACCATGATTTGGACCCTTGCAACAATGCTTAAGTGTCCATGTTCTGCATCTTTTTTAAATTATTTTCAGCACATTACTAATATTTGTGACACATTTTTTTCGTATTTTAAACGTCAAAGAATCTACAAAAATAAATATCGTGCATTAGTTCCATTGAAAACCACCTCAAAATAGGAGAACAAAATTAAAAAAAAACTATGATTCAGACCCTTGCAACAATGCTTAAGTGTCCATGTTTTGCATCTTTTTAAAATTGTTTCCAGCACATTACTAATATTCATGACACATTTTTTCCGTATTTTAAACGTTAAAGAATCTAAAAAAATAAATATCGTGCATCAGTTCCAAGGAAAACCACCTCAAAAAAGGAGAATAAAATTAAAAAAAACTATGATTTGGACCCTTGCAACAATGCTTAAATGCCCATATTCTACATTTTTTAAAAAATTATGTCCAACACATTACTAATATCTGATAATTGATATGCTTACGCAATTTAAATATTTAAATCACATAGCAATTATCTAATTTTCCTCTCTTTTATTGCTTCTTTTGTGTTAGAACATTAGGAATTTAACTTCTTCTGAGTTTTTGTCCAATAGATGCTAAAGTTATCTAATTTACAGTGTTTTGGAGTGTATTTTTTTTTTGTAGAACTACACAGTAGGAGGCCTGGAAGAGGTTTGAAGAATTGGAGCAGCACACTCAGCGTGTCAACAACCGCTTAGCGTGCATCTGCGGCTTAGCACGCATTTTGGCTTAGCATGCACCTTGCGACTTAGCGCGCGATCACTTATGCCAACTAGACTTTGCATGTGCGCTTAGCGAGCACATGCCGGCTTAGCGCACAGTCAATGTCGAAAAACATGACCGTGATGCATTTTAAAGGGAGAAAAGAGGGAAATCAAGGGGGTTCTTCTGGGGGACCAAAATAAAAAGCTGGGGCATGAGAGAAGGGAGACGACCCATTCACTTGGGGACCCTTTCCTCCATTTTCTTCCACACCTCTTGTTTTCTTTTTGTATTAGTAATCCTTTCATGACAATGAGAGGCTAAACCACCCATTGTTGGGAGCTCAACAACCAAACACTCTTGATGTAATGATTCTAACTATCTATTTAATGTTATTTTGATATTATTGTCTCTTTTATGTGCTCAATATCATGTTTATGGCTTGATCACCCATGCTCATGTAGTGTTATAGGGTTTATGCATTGGAAAATGTTTATCTCCTAAGAACTTGAAAAGAGCATCTAGGTAATCCATGTCTAAGGATAAAATGGTATTATTTAGCCTTATTTATACATCTTTATTCTTAAAGAAAATTATTTGATATAGCTCTTAAGGGTTAGGAGTGAAATTAGGTAATTTAGGCTATTTCACATGAGGGATCATGGTTAGTGTATGTGTTAGTTGCTATTCATAAGTTAGTTTGGTATTGAAAATTTGCAAGGAAATAGCAATGTGCCTCCAATTTATGGTTCTTTTTGTAGAAATTATACATATTTTCTTTATTGGGTGATTTCATAGAATAGAAACTCCAATTTTGTGACCTAATGTAGAATCCAACTCAGTTTCAGGCCAAAGAAGAGAAGGTTAAAGCTGCTGATGACTCGCTTAGCGAGACAGATTGGCTAAGTGAGATACATTCGCTTAGCGAGGCATCCAGCTCGCTTAGCGGATGGGAAACCCTAGAAGAGGATAAGTTAGAGATCTGCACACCCAGTGCGCAGCCAGCCTGCCCAGTGAGGACGTTGTTTCTTCTCGCGCTTAGCGCGCCCATGCTCGCTTAGCGGATTTTCACTTACTCTCGCTTAGTGAAACATGCTCGCTAAGCGAGCCTTCGAAAGTTGAAGAGTCCAAGAGCCTTTAAAACACTGAAGTTGGCGGAATTTCAAGAGGGAGCCAGACAGAACTGGTTGAGAGCACCAAAGGGAGCTTAGCTTCGGGAAAAATAGAGAGATTTAGGGTTGAGTGGCTGGAGAAGACATTCTCCTCCATTTTCTTCCATTTTTCTTTCACAAAAAATAGTTTTCTTCTTGCTTTGTGAAGCTATTCTTGTAATAGAAGGCTAAGCCTCTTTGTTGGGGAGTTACTACTAAATCTGTTGATGTAATACTCTTACTATCTATTTAATGTTATTTCTCTGTGTTCATTGCTTCTATCTATGCTTATTTTACATGCTTGTGGCTTGATCACCCATTTGTATATGTAGTTAGGCTTTTTAGTATTGGAAAATGCTTTAAAACCTTAGAACTTGATAGAGCAAGCTAGAAATCTGTATGTCTAGGAATAGAGTGCAATGATCTAGTCTATTTTACACTGTAGGCTTAGTGCAACTCCTTTAGAACAAGTTTGTTGAGGAATCAAGAACAAAGACTAAAGAGAGTTAGGCTCATTCATGTGAGGAATCATGGTTTGAGTAATTTTTTAGTGTAAGAACACTAGGATAACGTTAAATAGAGAAAAACACCTTTTATACAACAAGAGAAATTCAGTAAGACACTCCCCAACACTTTTAACTTGATAGTTGTCATTTTTGTTATAGCTTTAAATATTCTGTTATTCAAAATAGTTTAATAGTACAAAAATCAACAATTGCTTTATTTCAAACCTTATAAGTGTTTACATACTGAGTATTCATGGTCTAGGTAAAACAAATTCTCTGTGGATACGATACTCGATCTTACCGTTTTATATATTACTTGTGCGAATCAGTACACTTGCCGACCAACAAGAAGAACAATATGTTAGTGGATGAAGGTAATAATCGAAATAACATTAAATAGTGAAAAACCCTTAATGTTGCATCAAGAGTAGTTTTGGTAGGTTGAGTCTCAACACACTTCATAATTCTACTTTAACCGATAACTCACCCCCTGAGTGTTTGTATTCTATCTCTTTAATGTGTTATGCTTAATTATCTTCATTTATGTCAAATTTTATATTCCATATCATTATTTGACTACTATCAAATTTAGTTCATTGATTTCTTAAAATTGGACGTACATAAACTCTGAGTACAGTCAAAGTCTCTGTGGATTCAACACTCGGTCTTACCGTTTTAATTACTACTTGGACAAATTGGTGCACTTGCCAATTGGTCAACAATATCCGTGACACATTTTTTCCATAGTTTAAACGTCAAAGAATCTAAACAAAAAATATATTGTGCATCAGTTCCATGGACAACCACCTCAAAATAGGATAACAAAATAATAAAAAAAAAAGACTATGATTTGGACCCTTGCAACAATGTTTAAGTGTTCATATTCTTCATTTTTTTTAAATTATGTCCAACACATTACTAATATTCGTGACACATTTTTTTCTTATTTTTAAATGTCAAAGAATCCAAAAAAAAAATATCGTGCACCAGTTCCATGGACAACCACCTCAAAATAGGAGAACAAAATAATAAAAAAACTATGATTTGGACCCTTGCAACAATGCTTAAGTGTCCATGTTCTGCATTTTTTTTAAAATTATGTCTAATACATTACTAATATTTGTGACACATTTTTTTTCGTAGTTTAAACATCAAAGAATCCAAAAATATATATATTGTGCACCAATTCCATGAATAAATATCTCAAAATAGAAGAACAAAATAAAAAAAAACTATGATTTGGACCTTTACAACAATGCTTAAGTGTCCATGTTCTGCATTTTTTTAAATTATGTCCAATACATTACTAATATTTGTGACACATTTTTTCTGTATTTTAAACTTCAAATAATCCAAAAAAAAAATACATCGTACACCAATTCCATGGACAACCACCTCAAAATAGGAGAACAAAATAAAAAAAAAATATGATTTGGACCCTTGCAATAATGCTTAAGTGTCCATTTACCAGTTCATCTAAATGCACAATTAACACTAGTGACTCACCCAACTATAAACAAATTCTATAAATACCATTGAAATTAAAGACATTCGTGGAACTTTCAAATATTCATCTCAACCCCTACCACAATATGTCACCCAACTGCATATGTTTGTGTTTACTATAACGGCCAAATCTGCAACACTAATGAGAGCACCACCTTTGTTAGTAAAAACACAAACTTTCATGGTCAACAAGGCCATAACCTTTACACAATTGCTTGAACTTGTTCACCAAAAACCAAACATTGAACCACAACAACATATCCAACATCTCCACTTTCGATGCCCCATATTTGAGTTAGGACAATGTTATATGTACACATCTTTTATTCTGCGAGATGATGTTGATGTTCAAAAAATGTTCAACAGTTTTTACAACAACCCGCCACTACCATTTGTGGAGTTATTTACCATAATTTGTGACAATAATAACCCACCAAGCAACCAACATGGCTCAATCTCCAATCTTGAGGACCTATCAAATGAATACGAGAGTTGTTGAGTCAAAAATCATGATAGTGATACTGAATCCTCTTCTAGACCTAAAGGAAGTAACATGTCTCCATCCCACGAAACAAAATTCAAACAAGATTGGTAATCTGGGGATGATTCATGTTTTAAGTTGTTTCTGCTATGAGGTTTTCCTGTAGTGTCTTATGTTGGTGTTCAATGATCACTTTACGTAATGAAATAAATTGTCTGTTTAAATTTAAGTTAATAATTTCCAATTTACCCACTTCCACTTCTACTGCAGTAGGTGTCATGGTAACATAACAGTCGAAATTCACAACACTTTGCAATTTACACTAGACTGTTAAAAAAATAAAAGCTTCACCAACAAAACTGACATAAAATGGACAACTCAGAATCTATTTTTCACTCTAAAAATTATAATGGAGGTCTCCTGCATCAGGTACAAGGGAAAAATCAACATTGGATTCTAGAGAAGCTTTTAGTAGGAACACAATTCTAACCTTATGAGATTTCAATACACATCAATGAGGCAAAATGCTCATACAACTATAAATAACACCAAACACCCTTAATACAACCACACAATTTCACACAACATACCTTCACAAACCAAATCCAATCTTACTACTATGGCATTCTTGGGAGAAACAAGTAGTCAAATCATTGCTAACTCGAGACTAACCTTCATTTTTTCAAATAGATCAATCACTCACTCACAATCAAACTGGTGTTTATTTTCAAAGTCCCACTCCAACACCAATGCGAGTTCCTAATGACTATTCTTTTGAGACACTCAAGAGCAGAATGCACAACACCCTTCAGCTAACCAATGATCAATTAGTGGATGAAATCTACTACCAACAGTCATTCATAGATGCAGATCAACAATATTTTTTCAATCTCTACAATTGAAAAATGATGATGATGTTTACACAATGTTAATGTGCAATGAGCAATACTCATGTGTTGGTCCTATAGAATTATTATGTACCATCAATAGAACACTGGATGTTATACTCAACCTGCTTCAAGCCATTATTACTCCTACTCATGATGCAATTTTGTATTACAACAAGAAGTGGAACATACAGCGCCAATTTGGGTTTTTTGGTTACTCCTTCATTGGAACAAATCCAATAAGATTTGTCATTCCTTCGGGATGTAACATGAACAAGCTCAACGATATAATCAAGCAAGTTGTTGCACCTCTAGGGGTTCCCCTTATGGAATTCACGAATCACAGGTGGTCAGACAAATGTTCTTTCGACAACTAGTTCATGTTAAGTATTCATAAAAATTAATCGAATATGAAATAACAGAGTTGAAAAACGACAAAGACATGTTAAAGGTGTTAGTAGAATCCAACTACTGGAAACAATTATGCCCAATAGAAATTTTAGTTATTTTTAACAAACCAGTAACCTAAATGGAAGAATACATGTCTCCTGCACAATATCTTTCAGACTATCATTAGTTTCGTTATATTTGCATTGCAATTGTATTTTTTAGTATGTTTCGTTATTCTCGTCTATCATCTCAGTCACCTCACTGTTTAATTTTATGTGTATTATATAAAAAAGATGTATCAATTATTTATTCATTCACTGTGCACTTTAATTTGTTTTAATACTATTAACTATTTTTCTCATTTTTTAATTAACGTACATAACAAAATAAAACCGTCAATGATACATAAATTTAACTAAAAATATTTACATCGTAACTAAAAAATTATATTATAATTTTCTCCAATTTTATTAATTTCATTTATATATATATATATATATATATATATATATATATATTGGTGTAAATAATAGAGAGAATTGTATGTTTTTTAAATTTTTTTATATATTTGGGAAAAAATTTCGTTCATAGGCAAATCAATTAACTAAGGTTAACGACAAAAAAGGAAAGGCTACCTATCTAATTCGAGAAAGTTCAGAAAAAAGTCAAAAAGGTACTATTTTGTAGCAAGAAAGCTTATATTTGCGTTGATTCCAGATATTTTTTTCTTTTAAATTTTATTTTTATTTTTATTTCTGGAGTGATCCTCTCTCCTTCTCTGCTTTTTAACCAGTATCTTGTCTCTTGTGATGATATAAAAACAAAGCAAAGCATCTTTCACACACATGATATGACCTTATAAATGGCAAAGAAAGCTGATACTACAGATCCTGTGGAGGTGAGGTGTGGGATGTGGCCAACACACCCACTAAGAGGAGGAGAGGTGAGGGATGAGGTCAATGCAAATTTGGATGACCCACTTAAAATAAATAGGAAGCAAAAGGCTGACACTGCTTCCTACCGCCCTTCCTCAGTGCAACTTAATCACCAATCACATTGAAAAGTATAACCAAAATTCCACTCCTCTAGTGCTTTTCTCATAGACAATTAACTACGTGAATATGCTTATCTCTTCCTCTTATGTATTATTAATCCCATCAAATTGGCCCCTCAATGTAAATGCACACACACATTGCATCATATATGTTTACTCCGGACCTGCAAATTGCATGGCTCTAATGAAAGCTTTTATCTGAAGCTAATCATCTAACTATTTACATAGACACTTTAGGAAAAAAAAATGGCAAATGTACTGGGGAAATATAAATGGGACCAAGAATCAGTAAGAGGACAAGTGATTATCACAAATAGCAGCAAGTGGGCCGAATTGTAAGTTTACAAAAGTCAACCTGTGCTCATTATTATGCCTTATTAGATTTGTTATTATAAATATATTGCTCGCCAACAAAGATTGGATCAAAAGAGGATTAATTAAGGTGGTTTTGGGTTTCCATGTTCCATTACATCACTGTAAGTCATTATGCCCTTGACCTAGCTAGGAACGGGATAACTTTCCTTCCTTTTCACTGTCCTCCAAATAGAAGATTTATCATTTTAGCCGGGGATAATTGTAAGTATTGAAATGATAACCAAATAAATTATCTACTTGATTGGTTCTGTGTGTGATCATGAGATTCATGACAATTTTGCATGAAAAGCGTGAAATAGCTGGCAGCATTTTTGACTGAGATACTCAAAGAAGCCTTCACATTTGTCTGCAACATGGGTTTAAATTGCGACCACAATCTCAAGTTATTTTGACACTCTATAATCATTGCATCACGATCACAACTTCAACCGCATCAGTCACATTTTCGTGCATTGTAAAAGTTTTTTGACTCATCTATAACGCGATTGCAATCGCAATTTAAAATCATGGGTTGCAGTCAAGGTTTTGAACTGCAGTAACAGATACAATTCTTTCAATGCTTTCTTGATATGGTGAGAAATTGCCAACAAATACAATTAAATGCTGTTTTTTTTCCCGATAACCATGGTATTGGTGCGAGAGACATAAATCCTATTACTTATGATAATTATTATTGATTGCAGTTAAATGTTGCTATAGGCTATAAGGTTAAAAATACGGTAACAAACTATTTTTTAACACCTTACTAGCAGTAAATTACTAAATTTTACAAAGGAGACCTTAAAGATGAGTTTGGAAAATTGGATTAGTCTGTGCATGTGATTTTTTTTAAAGCTTATATGTCTCGTCTATCCTATCTGTGAAACTTCTACCATTTGCCCTTTTCAGCTACAGAATCCAGATTGATCATTAACTAGGGAAAAGCTAGTTTCAGAATAAATCGGAGTGCTGTACTTTATGATTGTCATTCCAATTATCTTGTTATACAGTATACAAACTTTTCTGTGACTCAGTGATCATGATGTCAGTTGGACATTGATTTTTATTTGATTAGATAAGCCTAATAATTAAGATGAAGGACAGCTATCCAAATGCTTCCAAAAAATGATTATTTTTTAAATATTTGTTGATTATTAAAAATTCATATATAACAAGAAAAAACTTAGCTAGTATAAAGAACTGATGTATGCATTTTAAATTAGAGCACCATTCTTTTAGTATAAACCTATAAATTAATTTCCTTTATATAAGAAAATGTATAAAATGAGAAAATCATTTACAATATATTAAAATTTAAATCAATGACAGATATAATTTTACTTTCTTACTTCATACACCCCTTTATTTTAATTTTTTTAATTAGTCTCAATAATATATTATTTATTCTCTTCATTCCTATTTATAAGACACAAATTAGAAGTAATGCTTATTTATTTTTATGAGACTTAATCTATAATATTTCTTGCATTAATTTTTTTAGACTGAAATATTCTTATTTAATTATATTATCAAACTAGTAGAAGAAAGAAAAGTATTAATGATAAGAATAATTTTTGAAAAATATATAAATTTAGAATAAATTTATTGCTATTAATTAAATTAATCATTTTTAACCCTAGTAAATTAAGTAATTGGGTTGTAAATAGGAGCAGAGTGAGTGTACTTTTATCCCGGGATTGTTATGGTATGTTCTCGTGTTCTCACAATAACCTAGTGTTCTCAAAGGAGACTCTCCCTATATTAAGTGTTTCAAATGAAAAATCCCTTACAATGAGAAAATGAGAACTTCAATGATAGTTTTTTTTTCAAGATTAAAAATAATAGATCAATGACAATAAAAAAAATTATAAATAATTCTTATCAAATCACCAGTATCATTACATTCACCACTATTATCACCATCATTGTTATTGTCACTATTATCACTAATAAATAATAATAATTATTTAGCATGTAATTTTTAATAACATTCAAATGCTTAAAGTTCATTAAGCGAGTATTTATCCTACATTCTCATCACATATTTTTCAGGTATCCAAAAGACATGGGTAGAATTGTCATCCCTACTTAGGAGTGGCCATGGGCTTAAGTCAAAGGGACGATGACATAGAACAATGGTTGAAGTTACCCAAAAATATCTAGACAATTTTAAATAGAAAAAAGGCTTTCAATTAATTCTTTTTGTCTTTTATCTTTTTTACTTTTCAATGAGCATAATTTGCAATGTAAGTTTTCTCAGCTCAATGCTTTTAAATTCTCAATTTTGTATTATATTTAATTTTTTTTATCTTGTTAATAATTCAGTTTAGTGAACAACATAGTGTTTTTTTCTTATTCAGTTAGAGTTTGGTAATTGTTACATTACTATTATAATAAGTTCTCCTATTATACTCTTTGCATTTTATTTTAAAGAATCAAATTATGAGTATTAATATAAAATAAATTAAAGAAAATAATATTATACATATATTAAAGAAAATGTATCCTTCTATCTCTTAAAGTTCGTAATGTTAGTGTTATGATTATTAGTGATTTTTCATTCTTTAATGTTTGAAGAATTATTCATGATAATTTATATATTTTGTTTTCTAGGTGATAAGAGATGATTTTACGAGTAAAAAAAATATTTTGTTAATGATTGATGATATAAGAAGAAAAAAGAAAATTGAATGAAAATTATGATTTAATTTTTCAAGATTGTTTAAAATTAGGTTAAAATGTAATAAAATGTATTATTTTTAATGAAATTACGTCCATTTTTTAAAAATATTTTGTCTTCAAACAATATAGGTAGGTTGATATGTAAAAGAGTTTCATCTACTATTTTTTTACACATAAAATTTAAGGAAAAATCATTTTTAAGAAAAAATCATTTTCCCACTATAAAGTAGGTAAACGAATAATAATAAAAGTTGATTCAATTGATAAGAAAAAAACTTATATTATAAAAAACATGATTTTAATTTTTATTACAATATAAAGATCTTGTTGATAAATAATTTATAATATTTTTATAAATAATTTTTAAGTCTTGAGGTATATCTTAGTCTTGATTAACTGGCAAAACTTACCAAAACTTTTTTTTTATAAAAGAAAAAAATGGGCGAGTGGATCGGAGATACATAA
The DNA here is from genome assembly GCF_004193775.1 of Glycine soja. Taxonomy (NCBI): domain Eukaryota; kingdom Viridiplantae; phylum Streptophyta; class Magnoliopsida; order Fabales; family Fabaceae; genus Glycine; species Glycine soja. The sequence continues at coordinate 6,605,877 of NC_041006.1, forward strand.
TGGACCACTCTCATATTCTCGACTTACACCTTATTTATTTGAGAGTAAGATTTACAAAGTAGATGATCAAGACCTTATGTGGTGCATCACAAACGAGGCTTTTGGTCATTCCGCCATTATATATTCTGTTTTCCGATAGAAAAGAGCACCAGATAACTTTCATTGCTTGACTTGTGTAAATAAAGAAAATGATTACTTTAACTGTTAACTGCTGTAACGGATTCCAAATGATTATTGTTCTTTTGAAATTTACAAAAAAATTGCTCCAAGCTGCTTTTGCACTCAAATTGGGGTAAATGCACCACCGACTGAAGCCGAAAGTAAAGATAAGAATCAAGCTTTATGCTGTAAATCCTATATATAGATCATAGAAGTACTATTTATCTCAAAATTTCTTCATGGGGTTGGGAAGGAGCTTATATAGGTATATACCCTACACAAGTCATAAAATTACTAGACATATATATAAAGGGTACATTTTGCAAATAACATCAAATCTAGCTAATCTCACAGATGAAGATTTGGATATAGATTCCGGATATGCTACGATATCAAATTTCAATAAATTACCAGGGATTTGCAAAATTGATCAATTGGATTTTATTTTTTTTAAAAAAAAACGTGTTTGGCTCTTCCAGCTTCCCTTCCACAAAAGGCAAAACGGTTTCAAATTCAAGCTTAAAAGAGAAGAATTTAAAATTTTAATACCTAACTTTAGAAAACTCGACATACCATTTTTCATAATTTTAATTTATTTATCTATTTTAAAAGAAATTATAGCTATTATTTATATTTTAATTCAACCAATACATAAAAAAAATAACAAAGAAATTGAAAATAAATTCAAGAGTTATGTTGTATTTTTAGTTAAATTTATAATTTTAATTTTGTTAATTAACTGTGTGTGTGATTTTCTTTGTCATGAAAAATCTGGTCAAAGTTTGACGAGTACTCACTAATTGGTCTTATTCGACAACCCAACTAAAGGAAGAAAAGGATTGTCCCATCGCCTTGAGGATGTGCCAAAAGGATGTGAATCCTTTGGAAGACTTTGTATTCCTAAATAAAGAGAAGAAGGAGGTTCAAGACTTCTTCTTTAAGTATGATTGCATAATCCAGGATCTACACGTAAGGATTTTGTTTGATGACTTCACAATGGGCGTTATTTAGATCCTAAACGTGACCCTCTTCCAACTTCATCGATCTGAATGATTGGACGATTATTCAAACATTTTGAGCTCTCTGTCTGTATACTTATGTGAAGGCTAGAGCTACTCGAAATAGCTATTTCGAGTCTCTTTCTTGATTATTTTTGTTGTCGGACAAAAAAGATAACAAGGTGAGTTTGGTTGGTCGAGATGCCTGCTCGGCCTTTGTTTCGTTTCTTATAAGAATTTTAAGACTGATTATTTTAAAGTGATGATAAAATTGAATAGGAGGATATATATATATATTCTTTCATCTCAATTTTTACTCAATCAAATAACTTGAAAATTATTTCACTTTCAACATGTACTTTTTTAAAAATAAAAATACAAGATACCAAATTAAGTTGAAATGATTTGAAATATAACTCAAACTCATTTTCAAAATAGATGAAATCTAATTTATAAAATTCAAACTTATTAATATTAGCCTCAAATTAGAACAAATTAATGGGACAGGCCAAGTGATTATCATTCCTATATATACCGCCAGCTAGCGCCATTCATTAGGTCCAGGATTGGAATTTAAAAGTGATTGACAAGTTCACATACACAGTGAGGCATATATCGATATATGCAGAAATGACATGTGTATAACTGTCTACATGTAATTAAACTTAAACTAATTTCTTTCCATACTAAACTTACACTTGTTATCAGCGAAAGATTCATCATAAATTAATATATCTAAGCGAGAAAGATGAACTTTTTGAATTTGAATGTACGTAGCTCATATATAGAAGGGAGAGTTATAAAATCAAGTTATTGGCTGTCATATATGACTCCCGATCCCTCGTGCCCTCCAAAGAAAAAATAAAATGGAAGCTAGATTTGAACCTTAATTTAAAAGGGAACAATATCTTTTTTTTAGTAACAATTGCTAAATGTTTATTGAACTATGCTGTGTCATTCTTGGATAGATCATTATACTGGAAATTAGGAAATGCTTTGAGGCTGCTAATTAACTAATTAAACAGAATGATTCCGTCTAATAAAGAACGGTCACTTGTTTGCTTTCTCTAATTAATAACCATACAAGCACCAATTCACAACTGTATTAGTGGCCACGTACTGCACAATATATGTGATATTTTGTACACAAGAATCATGTCCAACCATTCTTGAGTCTTAGTGAAGAGAAATCTTTCGGTGCTTTTGTGGATGCTTGTCACATCTTTTTATTGTTTCATCTCCAGGGAAAATTCTAAAGAATTAGGTCAAAGTTCCTCTTCATCATATTGTGATATTCCCCTTACAAAGCTATCATTTTTCTTTAATAATAAATGAGCCTTTCCCTATATTTTTTTTTCTTATATTCGCGTTGGATGCTTGCGTCCAAAAAGTAGGTTAGAGATAATTCATCAATCTCATTAATTAGTTATTCTTCTAGGTTATCTAAACTATAAAATTATTTGTCAAAATTTTATAATTCGGTGATATTAATATTTCTCTCTTAAAAAAATATAATTACATCTTGATATTATTTACTGAAAATTTCATAAATAACATAACATGATGATATCCGTAACTTCAATAATTCACTTAAATGAACACAAAGGCGAAACAGAAAAAAAAAAAAAAAAAAAACACATACACAAAGGTGGAATAGAGTGGAAATAATTTAGTAACTAAGAAAAGTACGTTGAAAGAGAAAAGAGCGATAAAAATGGTTAAATAAAAATAAACGTTATTTGCTTTGATAAAAAAATTATTTAATAGCCTGCAAATGACGTGTAATTATTAAGGGATAATAATAATTAAGGAAATATAGCAATAAATTAGAATTACATTTAGAAATTGGTAATAATTATTATGTTGAAAATAAATTTATCTTAAACTAACATAAAACCAAAACAATAAATAAAACTTACTAATGGTATAAAATTCATTTTAGGGATTTAGTTAGGCGGCTTTCATACTGTAAAAAGAAGTGGGTCATATATATATATATATATATATATATATATATATATATATATATATATATATATATATATATATATATATATATATATATATATATATATATATAAAGAAAAAAAATACTAAATAGCTTCAAATTATTATATTCATGATTTCAACTAAATTTTATATAATTCTTAATCAAGTAATTTAATTAATTTATGAAAGGAAATTAATAATACTTAATTAATTATGGGTCATATTGTGATTGTTTGGGGACCATGGGTCCCATAATCCATATAATAATTTCTGGTCAGAACTAGGCTAGGGACATTGGCTAGGCCCTCTTAATTATCAACTGTTAGCAAAAGGAACCAAGCAAAGCATAGCAACCCCCCCCCCCCCCCCCCCCCCCCCCCAACTTCTTATTTAAAACCTTCAATCCCCTCCTTATTGAAGCCAAGCCAAGCCAAGAAACTCGGTATTGTTAATAATGTCTAACATCCACACTGCAACCAACAGCATGAAAAAGTTATCAAGTTATTTGCATTCCCTATCCCAAACCCCTCACAGGCTCAGAAAGAGAATGCTAGCCACTTGGACCCCAGACCAGGAATTCAACCAAGTGAGGCACAGATCTGGTGCTGACATGAAGAGGAAGCTCAAGTGGCATGATCTTGTGGCTCTTGGTGTTGGAGGAATGCTTGGTGTTGGAGTCTTTGTCACTACTGGCTCTGTTGCCCTTCACCACTCTGGTCCCTCAGTCTTCATTTCCTACATCATAGCAGGAATTTCAGCCCTTCTTTCCTCTTTGTGTTACACTGAATTTGCTGTTCAAGTTCCAGTTGCAGGAGGAGCTTTCAGTTATTTAAGATTAACCTTTGGTACAAACTCTTTTCTTATTCCATTGGATTTTTGTTTTTTTTTTCTTATATCCGTGAGAATCAAAAATAGGTATCAGAAAATTTTTAACCAACTGAGTTAAACCCACTTGGTTCATTAGACTTTAGTTTACTATATATACCTTTTGAATTTACTTATTAATTGTGTGTTATGTGTAGGGGAATTCTTGGGATATTTTGCTGGGGCAAATATACTAATGGAGTATGTGTTCTCAAACGCTGCCGTGGCAAGGAGCTTTACAGAATATTTGAGCATTGCATTTGGAGAAAATGATCCAAATGTGTGGAGGGTGGAAGTCCCTGGCTTGCCAAAGGATTATAGCATGTTGGATTTTCCAGCTGTGGCTCTCATTCTTATTCTCACTCTCTTCTTGTGTCATAGGTTTGGTTGATTTAACTGTTACTATTTCTATTTTTTTCATTCTGCGAGGAATATGTGGTTTTTGCTATGATGCTATCTGCTTATTATCAGTTTTTACTTTTTAGTCATCCATATTTCATTGGATAAGCATTTAAATATATTATCCTGTTATGTGACAACTAACAAACTACTTTATTACCTATTTTGCTTATGTTTTTTAATCATAATGCTGAACCATTAATTATTTACAATTTTTTTTTATGCTTGTCAGGGTTTAGTGGAATTTTGAAAATACTTGATTGTTTTATTCTTCTTTTTTATTGTTATTTTTCTGGTTGATTGCAGTACAAAGGAAAGCTCCATGTTAAACCTCATTATGACAGCCTTCCATGTTATTTTCTTCGGATTCATCATAATCGCTGGTTATTGCAATGGAAGTGCCAAAAACTTGGTTTCTCCAAAAGGACTAGCTCCTTTTGGTGCTAGAGGTGTTCTTGATGGAGCAGCAATAGTCTACTTCAGTTATATAGGCTATGACTCAGCTTCAACCATGGCTGAGGAGGTTAAAGACCCTTTTAAGAGCCTACCCATTGGAATCGTGGGTTCAGTTCTCATAACCACTTTGCTTTATTGCCTAATGGCTCTGTCTTTGTGCATGATGGTTCCTTACAACAAGGTCTGTACTCAGTATTTTTCTGTTAATCGATCAATATTCGTTGTTAATTTGATAGTTTTTGTTAATAGGAGATATTCAAATCTATAATCTCTTCCTCTCTTTCTTTCTTCAACTAACATGACAATCTTGTAACTGTTTCCCTACTCACTAGTACTATATCAAACAATTTGTGTCATATATATGAAGCCTCTCAATTCCTTAATTATTTCCTATAGTAAGCATGAATTGGACCCTTACTTTAGGCATATAGTATAATATTTGTTGTGTTATAAGTGATAAAGCTAATTAATTACTATGGTTTAATATAGATATCAGAGAAAGCATCATTTTCAATAGCTTTTCTGAAAATTGGTTGGAATTGGGCAAGCAACCTTGTTGGGGCAGGTGCAAGTTTGGGAATAGTGGCTTCTCTCTTGGTTGCCATGTTAGGCCAAGCAAGATACCTTTGTGTTATAGGAAGGGCACGACTTGTGCCATCATGGTTAGCCAAAGTGCATCCTTCAACAGGCACACCAATGAATGCCACGGTCTTTTTGGGTAAGCAAATTTGTTTACATGTCTTAATTTGGTGTATTGTTTATGTCTTAATTAACAAAAATATAAGAAAGAAGCTCAAGCCATTATATACTAGGTTCGGCCATTTGAACTTTTGTCTTTTTTCTCTAGAAGAATCGTAGACATTTCAACATGCACTTTTCTATAAATGTTATTGTACTAACACACCTGAGGATACGGAAACTTGTCACTTTTAATTTTCATGCATATAATGAGTACTGATACGAAAAATGACTCAGTATTTATCTGCAATAAAATAAAGTTGTAATTTGGGTTAGTTATACTTAAGGCATTTCTTTAATGAAGAATCATATATTTAAATTTTGGTTCACTCAAATAACGACATATTCAACGAATTCTTATTAGCATTAGTACTTTATAATGTCTTTTCACGTATCTTAATATGCTATGTTTCTCTAAAGTTCAGTACCAGGATGACTTTGAGTCATCTGCTAAAGGATCGTATATATTAATGACGACGGGATAACTAACAAGTTAGTTTTTTTTTTTTAATATTTACACTCTTTATTTTTAATACATAAATTTTTTTAATTACCTTACATTAAATAGTCGGCGTTTAGTATCAAACTTCTTATGTATGCTTTTATTTTTGCTATTCACCTTCATTGCCTAACATGGTTGTCTCTCATTCACGATATATAAACTTCATTTTGAAGGCCTTTTTGTCCTATCAGGAATAATTAATTTAACTTTTATCTATAAAACATTATCGTAGTCTTTCTTCCTACATTGTTGTATATAGAAAGGGATGGTTTATGTATTCGGTTCTCAATAACTTTATTCCACAGTATTGGTTGAAACTATGTTTCGTCAATCAAATTGTATTTTAAATTTTCGTTAAAAAAATTAATAGAATTAATATTTAAAGTGATTAGGAGAAATTAAAGTGATTAAAGACAATCGATAGTAATTGAATACCAATTATTTAGCGTTTTATTAATGCCATATTTATCTTTAAATCTATAGATAAGATAAGTAAGTAATAGTGGCAGTTTTAGATTAAAAAATAGATGTTAGGATTCTTCTTTTTAATTGTATACAAATAATAATATGATATTTATCTGCAGTAAAAAAATAATGATTTTTTGTTGTGTGAATAAAAAATAATGATATTTATATACCTCTAATATACCTTCACCTCTCTATTCAAATATATATATATATATATATATATATATATACCTTCACCTCTCTTCTACCTTAATTTTTCTTGTCACATCCTATTACTTATTCCATCTATCATTTGTATTACTTTGCTGTTTTTAATCTTACACTGAATGCGTATATATATATACAGCATGAGTATAAGAATGTCAATTAATAGATATTGGTGAAAGTTTAATGAAATATGTGAATTGTTGTATGTCCTAAGTTATATATATATTATATTTAAGATTAATAGTCTTTCAAAATTTAAAAATGTAAAAATTGCAAAAATATTTTTTATCAAATGCAATTAACCAGTGTAATATAGAAACTTTCATCTCATTTTTTTTCAAAAAATATTCTGAATGTATTTTTAAAATATTGTTTTCTCAAAAGCTAAAACACAGTAGTTTTTAAACTGATCACACAATATTCATAAACACAGTAGTACATAAAATTCTAATAAAACAATTTAAAACATTATCTTTCTCCAAAACAGTTTCAAAGTCAACGAGATGCATGCCATAAGTTGGAATGGTACTTTTTTTTTGGTGAATAGTTGGAATGGTATTTCCATTCTTAATTAATATGTCCAAAAGAAAACTTTGACACTGATTAATTAAGTTTCATTCACTAGTTCTAGTTTTCTACTAGTCTCAACACTGAATTAATTTTTTGTAAAAAAAAAACACTCAATTAAATTAAACTTAGATGAGCTTTTTATTTTAACTTTACTTGATGTATTTTCTTTAATAATTAATAAAATTAAGCATTATGTTTTATATTTTTAATATTAATATTAGAAAGAAATGAAATGATGATTCAACACCCATATACTTGACCTAGGTAATAACTTTAATTAAAACATGGCAAGATCGACACATACGAATTAATGTCATCCCATGAAAACATTATAGTAATAAAAAAACACAAGAGGAGAAAGTGGGAATTAATTAACAAAATAAAACAAGTAATAAAGATAAGGAAAGTGTGAAGGATACCATACCATACATTAAATAAATATTTTTCTTCTTGTTGTTGTTGTTGATGTAGGGCTTTGCACAGCAACAATTGCGCTGTTCACCGAGCTTGACATTATAATTGAGTTGATCAGCATCGGCACACTGTTGGTGTTCTACATGGTAGCCAACGCTCTTATATATCGTCGATATGTAATCACTAGCCATGCCCCACCTACGCACACTCTCGTCTTCCTCTTTCTCCTTTCCCTAAGTGCACTATGCTTCTCCCTTGCGTGGAAATTCAAGCAGCAATGGTGGGGTCTCGTACTTTTTGGTGGGTTTATGATCGCCATCACCGCCTTCTTTCAACACGTGGTATCTACTACTACTACTACTACTACGACTAATTGGTCTGTGCCATTCATGCCATGGCCACCCGCCATGTCCATCTTCCTTAACGTTTTCCTCATGACAACCCTCAAGATCCTCTCTTTCCAACGATTTGCCATATGGGCATGTCTCATTACTATCTTCTATGTGCTCTATGGCGTCCACAACACTTATGAGGCTGAGGAGATTGAGAATGAAGTGGATTCAAGTGTAAACAACTTGCAAACCAAGGTAGAAATCATTCAAGTGCACTAATTAGTTGAAGCAATCAAATTCAATTGGCCAAAATAAGAAAATAATATTATTTAGGTACATTTATATAATTTGTGGAAAAGAGACAGATGGGGATATTCGATCTAAAGGAATGTTGCATAATATTTTGGTGATGAACACTTCAAGCAACAATGATTCTTTAATTTAGTAGTGGGAAACATTGAATTGAGTTCAAGTCCAATCCGGCCGGGCGCAATAATCTGCAGTCTTTTGAATAGTATCTCTGAAGAAAAATAACTTGTATATCGTTATGTCATTTCGGTAGCACGTCAAAAGTGAAATGTGGTGGGTCAAAATCATGAGGTGATGAGAGTGGGTTTATTAGTTTAGCAATCTCTTCAGTATCTTTGGAATAGATGGGTTGAATTAAGGACCAAGCTAGCCAACCTATAAAATCCTTTACTGGGGCATAAAAGTATTGTTGTTGTATGTCCACTTGGTTACTGATTTTTTCTTTCTCACTTTATTTTTTCTTCTACTGGATAATTAAGAACATTACTATCATCACTAGGCCTTAATTTCTACATCTCTTCATCATATATTCTCCAAACGTACAAAGTCATCTTATACAGTACAGATTAATAAAAAGAAGGAAGCAAAGAGATAATGAGATTTAAAATAGTAACGAAGTAATGCAATACAATAAATGTGAAATCACAATGGAAACGAAGATAAGTGAGAGAGAAACCTTAATTTTATATATATATATATATATATATATATATATATATATATATATATATATAATATGCAGAATCATAATAAAACGTCCTAGCAATCTTTATAGAATGACCTTTTTTATTTTTTTTTTTATGAAAAAGAGTGGTAGAACGGTGATCTCTTTACGATAAAGTTGGATCTAGGAGGGCGAGTTCTTCCTAGTTCTTACATATATATTACATCCTAGACTTGGGAGTCACAAAGCATGTACTTGTTAAGAAGGTTTATTCTTGATTTTTTCAAGTTGACTATTTTTTATATGTTTTGGTATGCAAAAAAATCTTGCATCAATAAAAGCCAAGGGCAATGTATAAACATTCTTTTCTCTTACCATACCGAAAATATAAGGATAAAATTGTCACAATTCATTGAAAATCAATAGATATAACATACTTCAAATGTGGTGACAGACGGGCCTAGGTCCCAATTACCTTAAGTAGATGAATTAAAAAGGTTGCAAGAATATTACCAAAATCTGTCAACATTTTAGTTCTGCAAAATTGATCAATTTTTACGAAAGGCAAATGCAAAACTCTTGAGACCCAGTAAAATTCTAAAATTTCAATTGAGACTTATTTTATTTCATTTAAATGCAATAGACCTTATTCTATTAATTTTCAATTGCATATCTAAAGTTATGAAACAAAATATAGCTATTGATTGGAACAGAACAGGCTGCGAACGCATGAGGAATGCAAAATTTCTTAAATTGAATTTTTACGGTAAAAAGAGTCTTGTTTATTAATTTTATATTTAGAGTCCCTGTGTAAAAAGTTATATAATGTGGTTTAAAGCTTGTCAGAAAAACCCCAAATTCTGTAGAATTAAGGCCATTTTCAAACAAAAAAATGGTATTAATTGGAAAGAACATGTAGGATGATTAAGTGATGTTATTGGCCTTTACAACGTAGGATTAGGTGAATTTTTCGTGCACATATACCATAGATGTAGGTCATGCATGCGGACTGGACCAGGACATTGTCTATATGGCATTGGGTGACGCTTGTTGTGCTTAATTTCAAAAACCTGAATCTATTATCAATGAATTTTCTGAGCTTATCCAAAAAAAATTCGGAAAGAGCATAAATTTTAATAATTTTACCACTTATAAGTTTTTTTCAATTTGGAACACACAGGTGGCATGTCATTTGGTGCGCACCACACACAAAGTTAGGTATATGAACATTTGAGGCTGCCAGAATCTTAATTGTACGAAGACAAACTTGTCTTCAAATGGAAATTGCTACGAATAAGTGAAATTTCCGAATGCTTGGCGCTTTTCATTCTTATAACATCAACTATACATTTTAGGAAAATGTTAAACTGGAGGAAGAAAGACATAAGAAAAAAAAAAGAGAAAATGATAGCTGTGGCAAATTAATGCAATTTATATCCTCTCTATCTCCATCCTCTTATGTCATCATGCAACCAACATTTAAACTCTTATATTATGCAGTAATTGGAGGGGAAAGAGAAACAGTTGAGATTTTGGATGAAGAGAAGTTTTGATGGAGACTTTTTTTAATCCGTATTAGGAAATTTGTAATACCTTAAACGTATATTGTTCAATTAATTAAGTTAAATTAATTTTCGTACGGTTTTGATGGAGGCTTGAGAGCATTTAGAATATTAGTGACAAATAATGTGTTGAAAAATAAAGAGAAGGGAAAATGAGATGGAACAAAGTTAGACAATGGATTCTACTCCGAATAACCAGGGTCCTTGTTCTGCCGGTGGAGATGCCAAAATAGTAATAGTAATAGTAAAATAGATAGCATAGTTGACTTGATGTTGTTTCACTGATTTGTTTGTAATGTGTTTTGCTGAGTTGCCGTTAGAATGGGAAGCGTAATTCTGTGAACTACCTCTGAGAAATGTCCGGAACTATAACAAAAGAAGATTTTGAAGGATGAAACCTACATAATACAGAAAAAAAAAAAAGAAAAAAAAAACTTACATACATAGAATTTTTTTATATTTAAGTTTGTTGCTATTTTTCAAGTAAAAAAAAAGTTTGTGCTATTTCTAAATCTTTTTTACGAGGCTATATCTTAGCCTGATAAATGGGTTTAGGACTTAGAAGACATATATAGGTTTATAAATAATTTATATAATAACATTTTTGTATATATTCGTTTCATCTCATCTTTTATTATATTTCAGATTTCTTTCTCTTTTTTGGTTGTAAAATTTACTATATGAGTTGTTGTACAAATAATATTTTTCAATAAAAAAATAAAAATAATTGTAAATAGTATAACAATTGTCAATTATTTTCCACAAGTCCAAGGCTCACATACCTTGTAATCTCAAAAAGAGTGAAATAGTCCTCTAATTGTGTTCTACTAAAGTCTATATCAATGACATCCAGAAATGAGAGATATAGAGAGATGGCATTCCTTGTAGCAGCTCAGTATAGGTTTTCTTTTACATTATTCTTAATTGATGTTGATCACCCATTAGACTCCTGTTGGGGCAAACCCTAACCCAGAAGAATAATAAAAGCCATTTATTTATTGTTAGTACTTTTAGTGACTAAACTGGATTAACTTTCCCACAAATTCTCTTTTCCAACTTTAAATAGAAAAATACTCTAAAATGATTGTCGGTTTTTTCTTAATAACTTTTCCTTTTTGGTCCTTTGAATTATTATTTCATGTACTTTTCTTCTTTTGCATTTGTTTGCTTCCTCCATTTTGTCTTATTCACATTCACCAGTTATCATTCTCCCAATTCAAGCTGCACTTGCTGCGTTCACTGCACCACTCTAAGTACACCACTTCAACATAGTCGTTCCGGGAGACAAGCTTTTTTGCTTCCCACTACAATTGATGTACTGCATGCCTCTGCAGTGGACACATTTTGATTTTTTAGTAGACACTCGGGTCCTTCAAAATAATAATTATTCAATGTAATATTTTGGTTTTTGAAAATTTAAAATTACTAAATAATCTTTTAAGTTTATATACGTGTGAAATACTTAAATTTGTTTTTAAAAAAATTCAATGCATAATTAGACATCAAATTTTTTTTTAGAATTTAATTAACTACATATTTAGTTAAAGTTAATTTACAGAAATGATTATCTGTTTTTGTAAATTTGTTGAGAATTTAAAAAAAATAATCAATTCATTTTTTCTACAATTCAAGTGTGACAAATGTGTTTCAGTGGACACTTTTCTGGATGAAATTATTTACTGTTTCACACATATATGGAACATGGAACACTTTCAGGAACGCACCACCGCATATATATACAAAGAGGGTGGACTTTGATTGTATGAAGTGTAGTGTGAAAGAAACAAACAAACATTAGTAGCACTAGTGTCAGAAATCCATCTTATGGAAGAGAAAATTTTACCATTTGTGTAGGATATTCAGCAATTCTGCTGTACGAAAGAATTTATTGGGGCTGGGGTAGGTTGACCACCTTGCTGATCTTTGAATGAGTTTGGAAGCAAAAAACAGCAAAATGTATATTGTTCTGCAGTGAAGATAATAACCTAAGTGCTTGATGCTCATTGTTTGGTAATTCAACAAGTGAATCATATCGACTGTCATCAGAGACTAATATATTTGCATTTCTCTTAAATATTTGGGATATTCTTGAATTTTATGTTGGAATTTTTTATTTCAATAATTAATGTGGACTAATATTATAAGACAATTATAATAGTTATTTATTATTAATGAATTTATTTTATGTGATCAAATTAAGTGAGCATGTTAAACAACTAAACTAGAGGATATGAATTTAAATGAGCAGATGTGAGTGTTGATCCATTAAGAGATCATGGAAACCCTATTAGGTTAATACGCTATAAGAAGACTATGGTCCCCAATATACTGAGTTGTCACATATAGTTTCTCTTCTCTCCGCATCTAAAGAGTTACAAAGGTCCTATTAAGGAATAAAGAGGTTCCAGTTGAGGAAGAACCATGAAGTCACGGATCACGCTGTTAGCCAGTTATTCATTTCGTAACAGATCCTAATTAAGAAATAGATCATAAATCACCTACGAATTCATATTCTGCTATGTTTGTTTGATCAATCATTATGAATTCAGGTATATATTCCTAAAACTCTTCTTGATAATCTAACGTAATGTGTTTCTGGTGATTATATTAGTATTTTATAAGGATCCTCTAAAATTTCAACAAGTGGTATCAGAGCCACCATTACTGTTAGATTATTGGGAATTAAATTTATTTTTTTTGCATGGTTTGTAGGAATTGGGTTATTTTTGCTGTTTCGTCTAAAAAAATGTTGCTTTGTTGTTTTCCTAATCATGGTTTCTGACAATTGGCTTTTAACATCATCTAATCGTGTATTGGTTTATTTTACTTCCTTTTGGATAAAATTTGTATTTCACTTGCAATCCTAATAAATTAAAAGAGAAACATTATTATATATTTTATTTATATAACTTTGGTTTTCTAAGGTGGGAGCAAATTATAGTTGAAGGTGAAGTGGAGTTTCTTCGGTTACTAAGGTGCATTGCACAAACATCACAAACATAAATCAGTACTGAGAAAATATTTTTTATGAATAATTTTATTATTTTTTATTCATATAAAATCGTTTAAATATTTCTTTTAGGAATTTATACATGATTTTTTTAATTACTTTCAAAATTTTGTGATAACGTTGTTTACAGATTCAATGGTAGCATTAAATATAATTTAAGAATATGATATTTACTTGCCATAATTAATGTTTTATATTTTTTGCTATCATGATTGAGTGTAAATTTAACAAACAAATCCTTCACATTTATTTGTATGTCTAGTATTTTTTTAATTAAATTGATTGACATGATATATTGCAAAAGTAATTCTTATTGTGAAAATTGATTTAATTAAAATTGCATAGATTTTGTATGAAATTATTTATGCGAATTGTGTTCGACCCAAAGGAAGACACAATTTGGCAAAATAATATTTTGTACCTGTGATGATAAATGTGTGACAATTATAAAGGTATTTTCATGTGAATAATAGTCAGTCCAAAGAAAAGTTATTATTTGACAGAATTTATTGTCAATATTTGATCATTGCATTGAGAGTACCAATTACAAATTAATTTTTCTATGAATTAATGTTGTGTTGGTATCTTGTGATGGGTTTGTTCTGCAAAATATTTACATGTTCTGTCATATATATTTTTATATAACTAAATTATATGTAAAAGTTGTGTAATTTTAAGACCTCTCATTCATTATATTAAATTGTCTTGTATTTTTTGTTTAAATTGATTTAAACAACATGTTGCCAAAGTAACGTTTGTTGCGTCAATTGATTTGATTGAATTTACATGGATGTTGCATAGAATTATTCATGTGAATTGTGCTCGACCTAAAGGAATACACAATTTGGCAAAATAATTACATGCTTGCAATGGTAAACATGTGGCGATTATAAAGTGTAATTTTTTATGTGAATAATGAAATATTCAAAGACAATCATTATTTGACCAGAATAATATCATATAAGTTTTTCATGTGAGCAATGGAGTGTCCAAAGACAACCTTTGTTTTACAAGACTTATCACCAATGTTTGATTAATGCGTTGAGAGTATCACTTGAAGTTACTCTTTTTTAATCCAAAGATTGAGGATTAATGGTGCACTATGTATCTTGTTTGGGTCTTAAAATTTACCATAAAGATTATTTGTGCATTGTATGTTTATTTTTCTCTTCTTTAATTGTTGTTGTTGTTACTATTATGGTTTAAATTACTCATATTATTTAAATCCCAAAGTTGCATGTATAAAATTTAGAGTTTGAGGGGAGTCAGTTGAGAGTTGAAGATATTGCATAATTTATTTTTTTTTCTAGAGAAAAAACAAGAGAACACAATAAGGAATTCTCTTTTTGCTTTTATAGGATGAGGCATATAAAAAAAAGTCTCATTTTCACTATTTAGTGTGTGAAAATGGTAAACTTCTCAATTTTATTTGTTTTAAAGTTAATTTAGTTTTGCACCGAAGGATGTTAGTGGGTATATTTTGATTCTACTACTCACAAAAGCATGTCTATACGATGCTACCTATGAAATCATCCACCAAGTGATAATAAAATATCCTTCTATGTGGACGATGATATAAAGTTATAGTTGAAGCTATGAGAACTTTTATGCTACTTTAAAAGACTCAATTTCATTTGAATTTGATTGAGACAGATATTGAGCTATTTATTAAACCAAATTTTATTTCTAATTTGGACAAATTCAGTTTTTTTGTTTAAATAGAAATAATAAAGTTAGTCTCTCGTGTGATTCAAATGTTGCAAGTTATGAGTTCTTTTATGGTTATTTGAGTGTTCTTATTACAAATATTTTTTGGGTGGTACAAAACTTAAAATTAAATGAGAATTTTGTTATTTTATAACATAAGCGCTTAAGTCATAACTCTTAATAGAGAATTTGGATGCTTGTGTTATAGGAAATTCTGGATCCTTCATATTGGTTGGACCTTATAGTCTATATTGAGTATATAAATGGAAAATAAACAAACAAAATGGAATTCAGGTGCGGAAAGAAATAAAGGCGTCTTAGAACTAATACATGCATATATTTGTGTTTTATTCCTTACGGATTCATGGAATGAACAAACGTATTTTATTATGTTCATAGATGATTCCTCTTTATTTAAATTATGAGAAGTTTTGGCCTCTAGACATTAGTCTTTCAAAGATGAAGTTGAACTTCAACTAAGAAAATTAAGGTTATCAAATGTGATCGTGGGGAATACTATGGTATATATGACATAAGGTACAACGTTTGGAGTCCCCCGTGTGTTTTTCTTCAATAATTGTGAAATTGTTTTACAACATGTAATGCTAGGCAAACCTAGCATGAACAAAGTTGCAGAATGATGAAACTAGACTTGAACATATATAGTAAGAAGTTTAATTATTTTATGCCAAAGTCGCTTCGGGGAAAGACATTAAAGAATTCAATTTATATCCTTTTAGGGTATCAATTAAAGTAGTCACTACCCTATAGGTATGAGTCGGGGAAATTCCAATATTAGACATATACACATTTAGGGATGTTCAGTCAAAGCAATGTCTTATAGGTTGTATGAAGGTAAGTTGAACTTAAAGATAGTTAGTTGTAATTTTTTGTTACATTTAAAGCTCTCGCATGTATAAGTATTACAATCCCGCTTTAAGATCATGTTTGAGACACGCAAGACTCCTTGAGGAAATTGAGTTTAGAGGGGAAGGAAACATACGAAGTGTTGTCTTTAAAAAATAATTTGTTATTGACAATAGATAAGCCTTTGTACTTACCATTGTTCAAGAAACGGATATGATAATTAAATAATGATGTTACTCCTAACATTATTAAAAGGCAAGACAACACTAAGATTTTCTCTCAAGCACCACCTAAAGTTCAAACTCAATAACCTCAAGAACTGTCATTAAGAAGATCCGCTAGAGAAAACAAAAATGTAATTTGATATGATTTTATCATATTTTTTAAGAACATGAATATGACATTAAGTTGACTGAGAAGGTCTAATTGACCTTAGTCAAGTCATGTTGTGCTCTAACTCTCAAGTGGATTGATATCATAAATGATGTAATAAAACTGATTGTTGAACATAACATTTGGGATATCGTCAAATTGCTTGAAAGTGTGAAACCCATAAGTTGTAGATAAATATATATAGTTGAAAGGGATTCAATGGGTAATTTTGAGATATATAAAGATTGTCTTGTCACCAAAAGTTTTACAAGAAAGAAGGCATTGATCACAAAGAGACTTTCTCTCTGATTTCTTAGAAAGACTTTCTTAGGACTATAATGATACTGTAGATATTATTTTGATAATTATTTTGTATAGATAGATGTAAAGATTACGTTTCTAAATGGAAATATTAATGAAACAATTTATACGGTACAACCAAAAAACCTTGTTTAAGATGATCTAAAATCTATTGTATGCAAACTAAAGAAATCCATTTATTCTTTTAAACAAGTCTCTCGTCTATGGTATTACAAATTCATCAAGATTATCTCTTATGGTGTTGAGGTAAATTTGGTTGATGACTGTATGCTAAAAGTTCAATGGGAGTAAATTTATTATTTTGGTATTATATGTTGATGACATCCTACTATCATCATACGGCTTATTGTTGCAAAACAGTTATATTACAGTTTATCATGTATGCTTAAGTTTATTTTTTTATTGTCCTGAAATAATTTTTTGTGGGAGTCCTAAGGTGTTATATGAGTAATCTTGGTATACAATACTAAAAAGTAGTAAAGCACATTATGCGTTAATTCAAGAGAACAAGAAACTACATGTTTTCATATCGAAAGTCTAGAAGTTTAGAGATCATTGGATATTCTGACTTTGATTTTTCTTAAATTCCTTAATATCAATCACTCCACATAAGGATCCACATTTAACCGTGTTAGTGGAGTTAATATTTTGTTATGACACATCATACTAGAATTTATGATTGCTAAATTATCGTAATTGGCTTGCCTGTTGTCGCCAACATTAAGTAGCCATCAAGTGTTTATTGGGACAATATCTTAACGGTATTATTAAGGATTCGACCAAGTAAACGTTTGTTGACATAAAGTATTTGGTTATTAAATAAAGAATTCAAAAAATACATAATATAACATATAGAAACTCATTCCATGCTAGCTGATCCACTTACTAAAGGTATAACACTTAAAGTTTTTCATGAGCACATTGCTCATATGGGTGTAATTCCTAATAGTACCTTAGTTTAGTGGGAGTCTTATTTATGTTCTATATCTTACGGTTTACAAACATTTTGTTGTTTAGATTTTCTGTAGAAATAAAATTGAAGTTTATCATTTCATTATAAGCTTATTTTGTTTGCAATATTTATGTTGTGTTTGGATTGATCTCTCTAAAGAATAAAGTTTGGACCAATTGGAAATAGGCATGATTGAGATCACATTGCATGTAATTTTCATGTTGTTTATCCATATTGACCTATGGCATTGAGTGTATTGATGTGATAGTCATTGGGTCTAGTTACATTTGTTGTAGTGACGAAAGATGCAGTGATTCCATTATTGGTACATGATATGGACCAAGTTGTTAAGGTGAAAGTCTAAAGGTAAATAGCATACAGATGCGTGCTTAAAGATTTTGTATATAATTGTTACAATATGTAGCCCAAGTGGGAAATTGTTGGAATTTTCTATTTCAATAATTAATGTGGACTAATATCATAAGATAATTATATTACCTATTTATCATTAGTAAGTTTTATTTTATGTGATCAAATTAAGTGAGTCTGTTAGATAACTAAATCAAATGATATGAACTTAAATGAGCAAATGTCAGTGTTGACCTATTAGGAGATAATGGAACCCTATTAGGTTGATACGCTATAAGAAGGTTATAGTCTTCAATACATTGAGTCGTCACGTATAGTTTCTCTTCTCCCCATCTAAACAGTTACAAAGGTCCTATTAAGAAATAAAGAAGTTCTGGTTGAGGAAGAATCACAAAGTCACCGATTACGTTGTTAGTCGGTTATCCATTCCGTAACAGATCCTAAAAAGAGTACATAGATCAGATATTTGTTTGATCAATTATTATAGATTCAGATATTCCTAAAACTCTTCTTGATAATCTAACATAATATATTCTTAATGATTATATTGATATTTTATAAGGATCCTCTAAAATTCGAACACTTTAATCGAGTGGAATTATGTGTCTGCATCAAATATATCCAATATAATAAACTTAGACGATCTTACATCCAGATATTTTTTATGGCATGTTTGGATGTGTGACCATATATATATATATGATACAAAATACTTAAATACAATAAGATATTGGTGTACAACTAATGAAGAGAAGATGATAAAAAGTTTGTTAATTTGACTTGAGTACGTACAAAACAATGTCATTGAAGGTATCAATGAGGATAATAGATTGTATATTTTGTACTAGTAGTAGTATAAAAAGGAAAAAAATATTAAATAGTTTTAAATCACCATTTATTTATGGTCCTAACTCATATTTATGTGATGTGTATTTAAGTTTTTAATTTAATAAAAAAATAATAACACTTAATCATATATATATATATATATATATATATATATATATATATATATATATATATATATGTATGTATGGAAATTGATCGAGATCATGAATTAAGTGATGGTTCAAGTTCACTTAATAATTTTTCATAAAAGAAAAAGAAAAAAATCAAAAGAAATTTTAGACAAAATTATTAAGATAATGTGTGATTCTAGGGATTGTATATATAATTGTTTTTTCCTTGTATTTAGAGATGTATTTTCTTTTCCTCAAATAAAAAAAAACATCATTATCCGTAGTTTTTCCTTATTTTTTTAGGGTTTTCACTATTAAATATTATGTGTTAATCCTCATTTCTTTCAACTCGATCTATTCGTTTGTTGTGTGAGAACATTCTATAACTGATCTGGTTCACAATAGTGTATTAGAGCCATTAATTGGTGTTGGCCATTATTCCCACTCATTGTGCACAATTGCTATTCGAGTGTGGTTCAATACTTTTGTAGTGATTATATATTAACGTATATCGAATCCATTCTAGTATGTGGTAATCCATGACTTCTACGATCCAAGAAGTGTTGATGTCACACTTTCACTATTCAAAAAAAAATATTCATTTTTTTTTCATATGTGATTTGTTCATGAATTTATTTGCTGGACTCTTCTATTGAGATATCCAAATTTTGCTTCAAGAGTTTTTTGAACCAAAATTATATTACTTATTGAAGTTCTTTTAAGAAATTGAAGTTGCTATATTTATTATTTGATTATTGTACATACAATATCCATCAATTTTGGTGTAAGATATAGCTCATAATTAAGGTTGTTACATTGACTTTTTTATGTTATTAGTGTTAATTTAATGCAATTTCAATTATAAGGATATGATGATATTCATTCATAAGAAACGTATGAGACATTTATATTGAATATGTTGATCTTTAACTTTTTTTGGAAATTAATAAACATGCTATTGCAAATAGAAATATCCTTTGCATGTATCATTATACTTTATTTTGTTAATTATTCGTATTAATTTAATGTCATCTTAATTATTAATGTATTTTGTTATTCATTTGAAAAGTGGATGTTATATAAAATAATATATAAGGTTAATTTGCTTGCATTAAGTAAAAACAATATAAGTTAACTATGAATATTATAAGTGTCTTAAACTTTTTCTACATAAAATACATATGAGATTGAGATTGTGCATTGGGATAATAATAAATTGGGCAGGTCCAAGGATTAGTTACCTTTTACTCGTTAAATAAATACTCGTCATGTGCTCGCTTGTTACTGGCTAAGCAGAGACCATTAAACTTTTTCAATGTTTGAGGATATCCATGGGTACTCATGAATATTTTTATAAAAATAAAAAAATAGTTTAACAAACATTTTATTGTAATTTTTATTAATTTTAATATTTTCTTGAAAAATAATTTTCATTGTTACAACTAAACTTATTCAAATATTCTGCAATCTATACAATTAAAAATGTATATGAATAATTCTAAATAAATAAATTTTATGAACTCAAAACAAAATTATTTAAAAATTACTCTCTTAAATATAAACTCAAAGAAAATTATAGTAAAATTAAAGTCTCAATAAAATTATACTCCAAAACATAAATATAAATAAAAAAAATATTTTAAAAAATATTTATGTATTTAAGTTTTTAAAAAATAAAGAATACTTAACAATTCTTCTATATATATTTTTCATATAACTCACGTATAAAATTTTGATACGTAGTGTATATTTTTCACATATATCAATTTGTAAAATAAAAATTGATCAAATTGATTTATGCATTAATATCTTGATGACAATTAACTTATTAGTAATTAATTTATTATATTATTTATTAAAATGAATATATTATATTAATGTTAATTGATTGCATTTAATTCTTAAATATATTTGTTTGAATTAAAAATAAAATAATTTAATTTATTTTTTTTTTGAAGAATATAAATATGGGATTATCACATGCCATCATCCCATAGAACAAAACCTTCTTTTGAGTTTATAATTTATGATTTTCTTATATCATTATATTTTCTATAATATATTTATCAACTATTTTGAAAATTTTATATATGTATATATGTAAAAATAAGTATATAAGTAATTATGAATATTATAAGTGTCTTACTAAAATTTTTGTCTACAAAAAATAAAACATGAGATTTTACATAAGGATGATATGGGTGGGGCGGACGGCACAGGGCACTCCTTATCCTTTACCGTCTTACCATATACTTGTTTGTTACCCACATGGTACCCATTAAGTGGATACCTTTGAATTTTTTTAATATCCGGTTATATCCGCATGTATCCATGCATATTTTTGTAAAAAAATAGTTTAAAAGTATTTCAATAAACATTTTTTTAATTATTTATTTTAATATTTTCTTGAAAAAATAATTTTTATTGTTACAACTAAAGTTATTCAAATATTCTACCATCTACACAAATAAAAATGTCCAAGAATAATTCTAAATAAATAAATTTTGTGAACTCCAAACAAAATTATCCTAAAATTACTCTCTAAAATATAAACTCATATAAAAATACATTAAATATAATTTCAAATAAAATTATACTCCAAAACATAAGTACAAATAAAAAATATTTAAAAAGAATATTTACTTATTTAAGCTTGGTATAAAAAATAAAAAATACTTAACAATTCTTCTATTGTTATGAATAATTTATTTATAATTGTCCATATCTTTCATCATCTTTAATATTTTTTCTTATTTATATTTATCGTTTGTAAATTCCTCCATTATCGTTTGTACCTATAAATATACTACTTCTATTGGAAACAATATACATAATTTTCCTTCTCTCTAAGCTCTTGTATTATCTTCTTTACTTTTATCTCTACTTTTTCGTTTCAAGTTATATTTTATTTAACGCATTATCAGCACGATTGTCTTTCTTCCATAGGTCATTGACAATTAATATTGCAACTTGCAAGGAAAAGTCATGTAAAGAAATTGATTTGAGAAAATTATTCTTTTAAATTCACATTTCAAGGTCAGATTTTCCTCCTCTCTAATTTTGTTGTTCATATTATGAGTTTGGTAAAATATTTGTGTTCTATTTAGGTAATTATAAATTTGATCATTTGAGAATCGTAAAAACTCTATGATAGAAGAAAATTTTTCTCACTCGAAGTGAGAAAATATTTCAAAAGTGAAAATAAAAGAATAATTTTTTTCAACCAAAGTGAGAAAATAATATCATAATGGTTGAAGCTTATAAATTTTATTATAGTTTGAATAGTTATGTTGTCCACATAAATATGAAATTTATTTATTAGAAGTAATGTGTCTTGAAGACACTATCAAATAAAGAAATTTTTAAAAAAAAATTGTGAAAGGTCCTAAAGACCTTATCAAAGAAATAAATTTGAAGATTTTTTTTTTCTCACAAGAAGTGGAAAAACGATACAAAAGGTGAAAAGAAAATATTATTTATTTCTCACCATAAGTTAAAAAAAAAAAGAGTACAAAAGGTAAAAAATAGAAAACTTTCAATCTTAAATAAAGTGAATAAAAAAGATTAGTTTTTCTTTTTCCTCTCACTAGAAGTGAGAAAATAGTGCAGAAAAGAGAAAAAGAAATAATTTTTCATTCTTGAAGAAAGAGTAGAAAAGATTGATTCTTTCTCACCAAAAGAAAAAAAAAATAGTACAAAAAAAAAGAATTTTTCATTCATAAAGAATGTGAAATTCTATTGTTTATTAAAACCATAATTTTTATAAATTAATTTTTTCATTTATTGAAGAATATGACAGCTTATATGTGATATTTTAATATGATTAGACTTGCATATAATATTTTTATATGTGCATTTGAATCATGTAAGTAATATGTTATCTTAATATTTTATTTGATAGTATATGTTTTGATTTTAGTGATTATAGTTGATAAATATTATTAGAATATCATGTATGATCCATGGGTAAATATATTCACATGTTATATATTATGTGTTTATTATATTATGAGTATAAATATGTAATATTCATAATGACTAGTAATAACAACTTAAGAAATATGTTAAAAGGAAAAAAAATTATCGATTTTCATACATTTAATGTGTTCCTGTAATAGCAATATTAAGGAATAACAACTTGAGAAATATTTGAAGTTTTTTCTTGTATAGTAATTGAAAAAACAATGTATGAAAAATGAAAAATCATATGACTCATTTGATTGACATTGCTCCATTCTCTAAAGTGAATGTTACACATGTATTTTTTATCAAATAATTGTTTGAAAAGTTTATTTCTATTATATAACTTTTATTCATTATTGTTATAGATGTAATTAACATTGAGTACATATGATTTAAATGTTTTATATGATTACTTTTGGATTATTTTGTCATCAAACTTATTCCTACATTATGATTTTACTAATTTTTTTGTTTGAAGACATATTATTTGACTTAAAAGATTTATAGGCTTAGGGAACCAATAACGTGTGTATATATATATGTGGATTTCATATACATATTTTTAAAAGGTTTTATTAAATCATTCTATAGACCAATATATGAAATGTGGTATTTTTTATAGTGATCAAGATTCAAATTACTTTAGTTACACACACACACACACACATGTGTGTGTGTGTGTTGTCATCTTTATATTTATAAGTCCATTTAGTGGGTTATCTTTGTTCATTTGTTTATCATGGACATAATTAATTATATATTAAAAGAAATATAGAATTTCTTAAAAGTTGTGTATTACCACTACTAGAAAAAGTTGCTTTTACGACGTTGATTTTAAATTGGTTAATAAAAAACCGTCTTAGAAAGAAATGCGGTGACATTTTTGTAAATAAATACAATTATTCTAAGACGGTTTTGCAAAAACCGCCTTAGAAACGACCATTCTAAAACGGTTTTGAAAAAACTATCTTAAAATAAGTGTCTTTTTCTTTTATAAATAAATAAATAGAATTAGGGTTTGAAAGTGTTGGAGCGAGAAGAGAGCATCGTGCAGCTTCAAGTCACTAGCCATGGGTCATATGCGCAGTTGCAAGTGATTCAAAACCAGCACGCTCCATCAGAACCCTCCACTGCTCCTTGTCCTTCATACTCTCCCTCACCGGCCCCGGCCCAATAACTGCGGCAATTCCAGAGGCACGAGTGGCGAATGCTTGCAAGAGCGCGCCCATTGGATCCCCTGGACAATGCCAAAGTCGCGGCAACGAGGACCACGTCGCCATCATCCATGACTGCTGCTCCAAGATCGAGGCTGAGCTCTCCAACATCTGCAATGGAATCCTCAAGCTCCTCGACACCCGCCTCGTCCCCTTCGCTGCCTCCAGCGACTCCAAGGTCTTCTACCTCAAGATGAAGGGAGACTACCACAGGTACCTCGCCAAGTTCATATATTGTGATACATTGTTGGCACGCGCGATAGGGAATCTCATGCGATTTGGTGGATTTTGGGTTAGAATGATGGAATCTTTTACGGTGACATTGATTTTTTTTTAAGCGATGGATGTTGAAAATTGAAAATATTACTTGTTTGAAAGTAAAAATATTAGTAAATTGTTGAATTGATTTTGTTTGTGTGTTTGATCTATGGTTCAAAACTTGTGTTTCCATGCAATTTGCAAATTATAGGTTAGAAATAGTGGAATCTTTAAAGTGACGGTGATTTTTTTTAAAGCGAAGGAAGTTGAAATTTTGAAATTGCTTGTTTAAAATTGAAAATATTAAATTGTTGAATCTGTTTTTGCTTGCTTGTTTGATCTGCAGTTCTAAAAATGTGGTTCTGCGTTGCGATTTCTTTATGTCAGAACAATGATTTTGAAAGAAAAAAAAGGAAGTTGAAATCCGGAAATTACTTGTTTAAAATTGAGAATCTTGAATAATTGAGTAGCTTTTGGGTGTGCATTACTTTAATTTTGTGTAGTGAAATTGATCTGTAGCTTTCTAAACTGGAGATTTTATTCGAATGATTTGCTTTGATTTTGAAGCGTGGATTCCATGTTTTGTTTGTTATGATGTTTTTTATTTGACTGTGTTGTGTGCAGGACATTGCTAACACCGAGCTGCCTCCAACTCACCCTATCAGGCTAGGTCTTGCTCTGAGTTTCTCTGTGTTTTACTATGAGATTCTTAACTCTCCTGATCGTGCATGAAGCCTTGCAAAACAGGTTGGTGTTAGAAAATCTATTTTTTTTTCAATAAATGCCTATTCGATCAAATTACAGTGTTTTTTGCTATAAATAAAAGTACGAGTATGACTGTATGTAGTAAAATATTCGAAGCTTGTAGTTTTCACATTCATGATATTTTTGTTTATGAACAGGGTGACAGTCTAAAGAGGATGCTGCATGTGGCTGCATTTGCAGTTTCGGGGTATGCTAGTACCACTTCTAAGAGTCATTTTCGTTTTAAAAAGTATAAATAAATAACATGGAGTACTTATGGTCGAAGTGCATTATTTGTTTAGGATGAGAAGTAGCCTTGAAGGTGTAGGCCATTATTGAACTTGGGAGATATTCACTTAGGAAAATGTTAAAAGTTACCAAATGGTTTTCGTGAAAAGAACACGAATGTTGTATTAATTGCATCAACTTCCATTTTTCTTTTTTTTTTATTTTCCGATAAATGTTTGTCTTTCAAAGTAAATCAGTCATTCATTGTGAGATTCTTCATGTTATTCGTGAGAAGCTTTTCCTCATTTTCTTACTAGATAGCAACGCCCATTTACTTATGCGGCTTGTGCTTACTTGTCTAGCTTCCTCTTTGTCGTGACCTTTATTTCGTCAAAATTAAGCAGGGTGTCGTGTAACAATATTGTGCATTATACAAATTTCCTTTTAACTTCCATAGCGTTTTGAACACTACTAGAAAAAGTTGTTTTTACTTTATATGCTAGTATATAGTCAAGCCACCACATATGTTCACTTATTTAGTTTATATACATTGTTTTTACAACAAGATTTGACTATTCTACTATATAATCCTATTCATCTAACACATCTAACTCCTGCTCATGGCTCAGGCCTTTAAGATTTGGAATAACCGGATCAGACAGGATATCATGTTATCCTTATTAATCTTCGATGTCTTCTTATGTTAGTTATGTGGTCTATGTTGTTCCTATTCATATTGTGATATTCATTTAATTGAATCATATATGCAATAATTGCTTAATTTCTTGCTTAGTTCCATTTGTTATTTTTCTTCTGGACTCATTTAAATGTGTCAATTTTTCCTTTTGTTTAGGAGCTGGAGAGTCAGGGAAGTCCACAATATTTAAGCAGGTAAGAAAATGCATTGTTGTCCATGTTTTAGCTTTGTATATACTTGCTAGATTGTTGATGTTTATTTATTTCTGTAATATGCAGATAAAACTTTTGTTTCAAATCGGCTTTGACAAGGCAGAACTAAAAAGCTACTTACCAGTCATTCATGCAAACAATGGCGGATCCAAGACCCTAAGTCAGTGGGTGTAAATTATAAAAAAAAATAAAATCAATGGGTTCAATTATATAAATATAAATAAAATAAAATATAAAAATATAGAATTTTATTTACAAATTTAGTGAATTTTAAAAAATAAGGGGGTGCAAGTGCACACCCTCA
The DNA here is from genome assembly GCF_004193775.1 of Glycine soja. NCBI lineage: Eukaryota > Viridiplantae > Streptophyta > Magnoliopsida > Fabales > Fabaceae > Glycine > Glycine soja. The sequence goes on from NC_041006.1 coordinate 6,632,685, forward strand.
GACCAATGTAGGTCTGCCACTGCATGCAAATGTGTATCAAACAATAAAAGTACGCAATATTTGAAAGGGTGTGTTAATTATTTTTCTCTTTAAAATACAAAGTTTGCAGTGTTCACTGCTTATAGTTTGAAAAAGGTTTTGGTGAATTGTCCTGATTGGCCATTATTGATCTCAAGTAATTAGTGGTATGTAGGTATGTATTGATTGGCCTTATTTTGCTTTCTTTTTGTGCTTAAATCAACTTATGTTCTATTTTGTCTCTTGTTGGTATATTATTGGTGTGATACTAATCATACTATATTTTGCTCTTTACACTTGTAAGGTCCACATCAAGTTTTTATTTGAGTGGGTATATGGTTTAGTTACTAATAAAAAACATTTTTTTTATAAAATGAGTGGGCTTGGGCTTCTTCATCCAAAGAGAGAGGATTTTTTTGGAGTCGTGAAAACATTTTTTTATATAACTTTTTTATAATGTTGCTCCTACTGAGCTAGATTTGTTCTTGTAAATTGTAATTGTCTAGCACTCTATTCATCTCACTTAACTGGAAGATTATTTTTACTGGTTCAAGTTTTAGAATTTAAACCAGGTATAATTTCATGGTATTAGATTTTAGATCATCCTAACATGATCCGATATTTTATATTATTCTAGAATTTTTTAAATGTGCATTAATAATATATTTTTCTAATTTTTCTAACGTGTGAGTAATTAATTACTCAATTTTACCTAATTTAAATAAATACTTTTCTAATGATTCTTTTAAATTATTTATTATCTTTTTCTTATTTAGATTAATAGATTGACTTTTAATAAAAAAAAATATCTCTCATTTATTAAATAGATTTCCTTTCTATAATATTTTTCTCTAAAAAAATTAATCTCTTTTTTCTATAAAAATATATTTAAATAACATAATTATATTCATGGACTTTTTATTTCCTATAATATTCGACCTCCAAAAAAGAATGAAAAAAATTAAAGAAAAGTGGTGCCTATTAAGGCAAAAATTATAGTAGCACCTATTAAAGAAAAAATTATAATAGCACCAATTAAGGCATACAGTGTAGAACTGCTTGTCAACATATATTGTTATGTCTTTGCTATTTTGCAGTCCTGTTGGAGAAAATAAGAAAAGTGGTGAAGTCCATAGACTTTTTGATGTTGGCGGCCAGAGAAATGAGAGGAGAAAGTGGATCCATTTGTTTGAAGGAGTTTCAGCTGTAATATTTTGTGTTGCAATTAGCGAGTATGGTCACCATTTAACTCTTTATTTTAATAGGACATTTTCTAATCTCAAACGCATATAAGGTTTTTGCATATACATATGCTCTTTACCCTTGTAAGGTCCACATGAAGTTTTTATTTGAGCGGGTACATATGGTTTAGTTACTAATAAAAAAAAACAATATGCATAAAATAGTTTGTGCTAGTACAGGGAGTAGACAAATAAATTCTTGCGTTCTTTCAATATTGTTGGCAAGAGTGCATCACAATTATTAAATGTACAAAGCTAAAAGGTGACTTGATCTTTTAGAAATTCCTAAGTCATTATTCATTAATGTTGAAAAATGACATTTAATTATCTTTGGAACAAGATACCACAATGTTTTATAATATATATATATATATATATATATATATATATATATATATATATATATATATATATATACACACACTTTTTTTCCAAATAAATGAAATCCTACTAATGCTATACATTTTTTTTATGCAAATTAGTACTCTGGCTAGCAATTTAACCCCAGCAATTTTGTAGTTTGATACAATATATGTGTATTCAAAATTTAAATCAAATTACTTAGTCCTAGTGATATTAGACTTGTATTTTTGTTCTTCTGAAAACAAAATATCTTCTTAACCAAAAATTATGAGAACCCTTGAGGCATAGAAACTCTTTATTATTTTAACTTTAAGTTCTTTAATTAACCAATACAAAAATATAGAAAAAGAATTCTCATAAAAGCATAAATAAATCAATATAAGTGATATGTATTATGCAACTAATTAATATACATACATATACGTACCTTACTGCGTATAATTTTATTTTAATGATTATAATGTGTTTATTATTGCTACTAGCTTAACAAAATCACCTCGGTTCAATTTTTTAATTATTTTAAAAAACACATTCTAAGACGGTTCTTTATTAAGACTGTTCTTTACTAAAAACTGTCTTAGAAAATATATCCTTCTAAGTCAGTTTCTCAAAGAACCGTCTTAAAAGGTTATCATTTTCTAAGACGTTTTTTGTGGGACTGTCATAGAAAGTGAAGACTTTCTACGATACTACTTACGACGATGGTTAATAACCGTTGTTGAATGTATCTTTTAACTGATGTAAAAAACATTTTTTCTAGTAATGTACGCATGATTGATTTCATATAGACTAATTATAATAAATTTTACATATATTAAGGTCACAATGTGTTTTCCTTAAATGGTTTTATTGGTTTATAAACATGTATACATTGCATGTTGTGTTTCTTTTATGGTGAGCAATATCAAGAAAAATAATCTAAGAAATGGTTCGAGATATATTTTGTATCTCTCGATAATAGTATAATGACTCACAGAAGTCAATATTAAATTTGTACTACACGTTTATTAGTATAATTGAAAAGCATACGGTTGCAAATCAAAAGTTTGTGAGAAAAAAATTGAATTTGTTGTTTGGCATGACCAATTGAATCATCTTGTGTCTGTTATGATGTGAAAAATATTTAAAATTTCATGTGGACACCTAGTGAAGAGTCAAAAGATTCTTCACTTCAATGATTTATCATGTACTGTGTTCCCAAAGGAAGTCAATAATTAAATCAGTGCCAAGAACAAATAGGGATGAATTCATTTTAATTTTAGAATGAATATAGGGTGATATTTGTGGACCAATACACTCACCATGTGAATTAGTTAGATATTTCATGATTTTAATTGATGCATCAACTAAATGGTCACATGTTTCCTTGTTACCTACTCGTAATCAAACATTTATGATATTGTTGGCTCAATTAATCTGAGTTAGATCTCATTTTCAAGTTATCAAATTAAGAGAATTTGTCTTTATAATGGTAATGAGGTTACATCTCACGTTTTTAATGGGAATTGTATGACTATTGGAATTTATGTTGAACATCATGTTCATATACTCGTGAGATCAAAGCTTTTAACTTTTTCTTTCGAACATGCAATCTTGTATGCTGCAATATTGATTCTCATCATGCCAACAAGTTGTAGTTAGCTCTTCCGTCTTGAAATTGATTTTTGGTTAACAATCTTATATTTTCAATTTAATATTTTGTTTGTATGTGTTGTATATGTTATAAATGAGTTCAATTGTTTGATCACAACTCACTAAGATGTGCCCCCAAAAGAGGTTGGAAATATATGTTGGGTGTGAATCTTAATATGTTGAATCATCAACAAAAGATTTATTTATGACTCAATTTGTTAATTATTATTTTGAATTATTTTTTCCAATATGAGGGGGAGATAGTAAGCAGTTTAAAAAAGGAGATTAGTTGAAATAAATTATCATTATCTTGATCCCCGAACAAAATAATTTGAATTGGAAGTTCAAAAGATAATTCATTTAGAAAGTCTAGTCAAAAGAAGTGGCTAAATCATATGTATCAACGGTTAATGTTTCAATAAAATTTGATGTCCTTGTTGGACAATATTGCAAAATGGGTATCAGACACACATAAAGTGTGTTAGACACGTTAGTTCCAAAGATGAAAATTATCAATTAAGAAAATGAGCTAAAAAGTAAGATGGTCAAATTGAGGTTATGAGAATGCTAAATGAATTTTCTGATATAATTAGATATTTTAGTTTCAAAATAACTCAGGTATATGAAATTAGTAAAAATACAAAGATATCATATTATGACATGAATAAAATATGATGGAACCGAAATAAAGTCAATGTTATCAATGTATTTGCATATAATGTAGCGCTAAATGCAATAAATGATAATGAGAATGAGAATCAAGAGTAAGTCTATAAAGGATTATTGACAAAGAAATGATTGGCCAAAATAGAAAGACATAATTGAGGCAAAATTAGACCCGTTTTCCAAAGTGAATGATTTTTGGACTTTAGTCTATACACCTAAAGATGTAAAACATAATTATGTTTTTGGACATGTAGTCCATTCACTTGAAAATGAAAAACTAGTTAAATTTTTGGACATGTAGTCAATATACTTGAAGATGTAAAACTAGTTAGGTTTTTGGACTTGTACTCCATATACTTGATGATATAAAATCTATTACACTTTTTGAACTCGTTCTTTATATACTTGAAGATGCAAAACCAGTTGGATGCAAATAGACTTTTGTGCAAAAAAAAAAATGAGAACGGTGAAATTAAGAGAGAAAATATGACTTGACAATAATTTTGAAAAAACATATTCAGTTATAGTGGAAGTGAGTACTTTTGATACTTAATCACTCTAGTAGCACATGAAGGACACAGGACATCTTATAGATGTTGTTACAGGTTACTTATATGACTCTTGATAATAACATTTACATGAAACTCCTGAAGGATATAATTTTCCCAATAATGTATATTCTTGGGAAGAATGCCCTCGTTGGATTAAAACAATCAAGTCAGATGTGGTATAATCGACTTAGTGAGTACTCGATAAAGGAAGAATATAGAAATGATTTTGTTTGTTCATGTATTTTCCATGAAAAATTGAAAATAGATTTTCTGTAATTGTTGTTTATGTAGATGGGGTAAGTATTATTAGAACTCTTGAAGAGTTTCCAAAAGTTATAGATTGATTAAAGAAATAATTTGATATGAAAGGCCTAGGAAGCACAAATTTTTGTTTTAGAAATTGATATTTAAATAATAGAATTTTCATGCACCAAGAAGCTTATATAGCAAAGGTGCTTAAAGGTTTTATATGAGAAATCACATTCATTATAGATTACAATGATTGAAGATCTCTAAATGTGAACTAAGATCCTTCTAGATCTTGAGAAAATGATGAAGAAGTTCTTGGTCTTGAACTACCATTTCATAGTGTTATTGAGACACTAATGTATCCTACTATGCATACACGACCTGATATATCATTTCCCACCAATTCACTAGCAAAATATAAGTCTTCACCAATACGAAGGCATTTAAGCATGTACTTTGTCTTTTTAAAGGTTATTTGTTAGATCCTCATAATAATATATCATAAGTTTACATGAGTTGATACAATAATTCCATGACAATATATGAAATAAGCTGAAATAGATACATCAACTAATCTTGCAAAATTTTTAGCTCAACATGAGAAAAAAAAGGACATTGGCAATCACATGTGAAGACAATGTTACATTTATTGCTCAGTTGAAAGATGGATACATCAAAGTAGATAAAACAAAGCATATTTTACCAAAGTTTTTTTTCACTCATGATCTCTAAAAGAATGGTGATATAAATGTTCAACTAGTTTTTTCATGTGAGAATCTAGAAAATTTCTCTACAAAGTAATTACCAAGGAAGACTTTTGAAAAATTGACTCACATAATTGGATTTTTTTCGTCTTAAAGATGATTGCATACATGAGAAGGGAAATAAAAATGTTCAATACTCTTTTTCCTTTCGTTGTGGTTTTGTCCCATTGGATTTTCCTGATAAGGTTTTTAATGAGAAAAGTGATTACATGTGGAAGAATGATATACCCTTTTTCCTTCACTAGATTTTCAACCCACGGGATTTTTCCTAATAAGGTTTTGATTAGGCACATTCTTAAATAATGGATATCCAACGGGGAGTGTTATGAATAATCTATTTGTGGTTGTTCATATCTTTCATTATATTTTATAATCTTTTTCTTATTTATATTCATCCTTTGTAATTTCCCTAATTATCTTTTGTAACTATAAATAAGCTACTTTTATTGGAAAGAATATACAGAATTTTCATTATTTCTAAACTCTTGTATTTTCATCTTTACTTTTCTCTCTACTTTTTTGCTCTGAACAACCCAACTTTGTCAAGGAAAAGAATAGAAAATTGACTTGACTTTTTCATGCATGCTTCACTCGGCTTGGGGGGATATAGCTCAGTTAGTAGAGCTCCGCTCTTGCAATTGGGTCGTTGCGATTACAGGTTGGATGTATAATTGTCCAAGCGATAATGATAGTATCTTGTACCTAAACCAATGACTCACTTTTTCTAAGTAATGGGAAAAAGGACCAAAACATGTCACTGAAAGACTCTACTGAGACAAAGACGGGTTGTCGTAGAGAAGGTAGGATGGTCAATTGGTCAAATCTAGTATGGATTGTACATGGACGGTAGTTAGAATCGGTGACTCTCTTAGGGATTCCTAAGTTGGGATCCTGGGGAAGAGTATTAACTTAAGTTATATTTTATTTAACATATATATATATTTTTCATATAACTCGTGACATGTATAAAAATTTTATATGTTATGTATATTTTATATATATCAATTCATAAAATACAAATTGATCAAACAAATTTATGTATTAATATTTGATTGATAATTAACTTATTAGTAATTAAATTATTATATTAATTTATTAACGTCAATATGTTGATTAATTAATTTATTAACATAAATCTATTATATTAATGTTAATTAATTGTATTTAAATGTTAATTTTATTTGTTTGAATTAAATATAAAATAATCTCATATAATATTATTTGAAAAAAAAATATGGAATTATCACATGGCATCATCTCATAAAACAAAATCTTCTTTATATATATATATATATATATATATATATATATATATATATATATATAGTATATGCATTATGTTGTTTTTCTTAATTATCTATTTAAATTTATTTAATTATTATTTTACTAGCTAGTTATAGGGTTCACAATCTTATGATCTCATATTGATTGTACATGTATAATACTTAAGCCATCAAACTCTCTTACATGTGAACTAGTCTTTTGAATTAGTCCACTTGAAATTTTCGCCAATAAAGTTATATGAGCCAAAACAGACATCTCGTCAATGGTATTAGAAATTCTATAGTGTCTGGAACAATTTGAAATTAGTTTCATCTCATTATTTGATTTTGTTAAAAACAATATGGATCAATACATATACTACAAAATTAGCAGGAGTAAAATCATCTTTGCAGTCTTATATGTGGATAATATACTTCTTGTAACCAATGATTTATGGATGTTAAATGAGGTGAAACAATTCATTTCTAAGAATTTTAACATGAAGAATATGGGTGAGACATCTAATGTGAGAAACCCATAGGTGCACGATTGTTGTCAAGTAATAATATCGTATCCACAAGGATCGCATTTTTGGCATAACAATTACTGCAATTAAATAGAAATCAAATAATTGAGAAAAAGATCACAAATGGATATGTAAAGATAAGAAAATATTTGATTGGGATTAAATTCAAATTTAGAAAATTTTAGGATTAGGGTTTTGCATCGAAACTCTTGTTCAACCAATCTAACAATTCAAGGTTTTTCTTAATTTTCTTTAATGGTGAATTAACCTAGGGTAATCTTCATTCTCTTTCAAGAAACGGAGATGTGCCTAATTGAACTTACATGTTATTGTTGTGATGGCTATGTTCAATTAAACCCTTTATGTTCTTTGTTAATTTGTTTTACCCACCTAGGATTAATTCTACTATCATGAATCAAAGCCTAAGTTCTTCTATTATGGTTTCATCACATAAGTTCACCTTTCGGTACATTCCTAGGCGTCTAACATCATGCAAACAATGATCAAATATCTAACATGTATAAATCAATAAAACAAGAATTAAAGGAACAAAATTAAAGAAAACCTCAAATTGATTAAATTAACATAAAATAATTGTCAAGGGCTACACCCTAATCCCATCACAAAGAGACCACTAACGCATAGTCATGTGAGAAAAATCACAAAGATAAAAAAAAGAACATCAACATTGAAAAAAAAAAGAAATGAAAAAGGAATTCAATGCTCTCGCTCTATGCTCAGTTCGTACGTTTTGAGGATACTTAACTAGAGTATAAAAACCTATTTAAATCATGAGCCAAAAAGTCTCTAATGCCCAATTACAAAACATAATTAAAAATAATAAAAGAAATTTTGTTTGTGCGTTACACCCATGGTGAGTGCCACACCTAGGGTGTGGGCACTATTGGAGTAGCTCTGAATCTCATTAGGGATGCCCACACTTGTGGCGAGCGCCACACCTAAGGTGTTGACACTATGTTGAAAGTATTCTTGGAGCTCATTAGGATGTCCACACTTGTGGTAAGCACCACACCTTGGTTGTGGACTTTGCAAACTCCAATTTCCCCAAGTTTTCTTCACATTTTCAAGGTAGTAGTTATTCTTTTGGATCAAAGCTCTACAAGGCACTCAATTGCTTTTATTTTGACTCAAATCACTTCAATCCCCCATCCTTTAAGTTTCAAGGCTAACCCACCAAGTTCAACACCTACCAAAAATCTAAAAGCACACAAAAACTGTATCACGGTGCACGTGAATCGGATCCCCGAGTGAAAAGTTATAGCCATTTGAATTTCTCGAGAGATTCCGTTAAATTATGAAAATAAGGCAAATAAGAATAGTCCTAGTCCTACTTGACACTAAATAAATTAAAACATACATGAATGAGTATGCTAAATAAGAATGAAAATGCAACACATCAGCATCATATATGTCATTGGCATTTAGATCCACAAAAATAAATCTTAAGGAATTCTCAGCTTATCTCAAAATGCTTACATTAATAAAGTTCTAGAAAGGTTTTGGATGAAAACTTGTTCACTAAGTGTGACACCTATTATGAACGGTGATAGATTTAATTTGAATCAATGTCCTGAAAAAGAGCTTGAAACAAATAAGAAACATTGTGTATTCTTCCGTTGTGGGCAAGCCTTATGTATGTTTAGATTTTTCCAAGGCATCTAACAATGCCTATGTGGTCTGAATGCTCACGAGATATCAAAGCAATCTAGGGATGAAACATTAGGAAACTGCAAAGAAAGTGTTAAGGTATCTATAAGGAACCAAAGATTACAAGCTTATGCATCAAAGATCTGACAATTTGGAAGTTGTTGGATGCTCGATCTTAAATTTACTCTTGTAATTTGAATTTGGATACATCTTCATGATGGCTACCAAAGCAATATCCGGGATAAATGCAAAACAATAGTTAGTTGCTAATCATAGGATTGTTCATTTCTAAACAAGTGAAGATATATTATGATAATTTAGCTATTTGTTATTTTTTTGCTAATAATAATAAAAGTGAAAGTTGAAGCAAGTATGTCAACATAAAAAATTTAGGCATGAGGGAATGTGTCAAAGAAAATAAAACCATCGTTGAACATATTAACACTAAATTAATGATTGTGGATTTGTTGACAAAAGGCATGCCAACAAAATTGTTCAAGGATCATGTAATGTGCATGGGACTTGATTTAGTTATGTAAAGTTCATTTCTTTTGAATGTAGTGAAACTTTAGTTATTTGCTTGTCTTCTCATTTTGATGTATACATTTTGGTTGAGAAAACATGTAATTTAGACTCAAAATAAATATTGAACATGTTCATTCAGCTAAAATTGTTGTGTTTTACTAACTAAGGGTAATTACATTGTGATACAAGGAAGGTAAAATCAATTTTAGAGAACTTAGTGTCATGATTCATGTGATTAACTTCTTGGGTGTAGGCATAAATTTATTAGTATTGTATATATCATCAAGTGTGAGAAATATTAGACTTGATTTTAAATTTCAAGATCAAGTTAAAGCAATCCTACCCTAATTTTTCTTACCCGCGTCTCCTATTTTTTCTCACCCACATCTTTAGATTGAAGTTTGATCACTTTATCTAATGATAAGAGATATGTTGTTATGTTATAAGGGTTTATCTAGATACAGAAAAGAAGGGACCAATTTATACGATGGATAGAATATGATTAGGATTGGTCTAAAGATAAAGTATCTTATGTTTAAGTTTTATGTCCATCAACAAAAAAAAAACATGTGTTCTTAGTTTTTATAAAACAAAAAGTACCTCATGACAAAAATGCCACATATATTAAAAAAATCAAGATATAGTTTTTATTTTAAGTAAAAAAAATCTTAAAAGTTATTTTAATTCTCACTTAATGTTGGATCCCTATAAATAGCGCAGAGTCATTATTCTAAACACGGGTAAAACAATACACATTCCATAATTTGGGAAGTGTTCTAGGGTTAGAACTTAGAAGTATGTTGTGCATTGAAGACTTTAAGCGTTGCTTTTAAAGTTACGTCCAGATATTAGTCATCCTAATTACATATATGTTCATGCATAAATATGAGATCTGTTTAAAGTTTTATTTTTACATTTTTTAAGGCAAGTATTTTTATTTTTATTTTTTTACATTGGCCACCGATGCTCTTATAACCCCGCACTACCCACAATTTTGAAATTCACCTTACAAGCTTCAAGAATTAAGGCATAGACAACATTTAAATACAATTCGACAGGTGTTTTTAATATTGTTTTTCAATTAAAATTAGAATTTTATTTTAATAATCTATGTTGATTTTAAGTATAAACTTTTATTACTTGCAATTTTAACAGAAAGACAACACTGAAGTTATCTTCGGAGCTCCTGCATTTTTGTCCTTCAAATGATCCCAACAAGGTGGAGGAAGAGACCACCTTAGATATTGCAAGGTCAAAGGTGTTGGATCCTATTCCATCCTAACATCTAATTGGGCTTGTTGTCACACTTAAGATGGTGAAGAACGACCGCCCATGGTTGAGAAGGCCTAATTAAATACTCATTAAACTTTTGTTTATTCCTCCAATTTGTATCTCCCCATAAAGAGATTTGTTTGGACCCAATGTAGTTAGTGACTTAGTGGACAATCCCGCAAAACCATGAATAATAAATAGTCTTAGGTCCATCACTACAGTGTTCAGATTACAATTAGTTATTTCCAAAAAACAAAAAAAATAGTGTTTTACGGATCACTAATTAGTAATACCCTATTTAGCTGTTTTAGACTCAATCATCAACCTTACATGAGCAACAATTTGCCAAACAAGCGTTCTAAACATTGAATTATATAAAGACACAGCCTTGACTTTGGAGCCAAAATTAAACAAAATCAAGCCAATAATAATCATGTTTTTGAAAACAAAGGCATCAAAAGTCTTCACAATTGAGTGTTTCTGCTAGAGTACTTCCAATCAAAGCGTTGCAATTAACAGTAATATTAATATATTTAACACTAAATAAGTTTTATATTGAGAACTCAACTATGTGTAGAATAAATTAGAAGTAGAATATAGGTTATTTGCATTTTGACTTTGGTTGGAAGTGACTTCTGTATTCCCTTTCTGTGAATCCTTTCCCACAAGTTACAGTGAGTAAATTAGTATAAGTGGGAAACAGAAAAATCGTTGTCTTTGGTTAAAGCAGAACAATATACCTATAAAACCTTGAAACAAAACAATTGTTTCAAGCTGGATCTGCTTTGCTATTAAAATTTTCATGGCCTTTCTCGATTCTCCGCAGCATCAAAGGAACGAGGTTTTTCAAAATGGTCACGTTGACATTTTTCCAAACATCAGATTTTGTGGGGAGTATAGAAATTTTATCAGCTATGTGCATATCTTCTGGAAGAACAGAACCAAAGACAGTTCTCCACTACCAATGGTTGGCAAGGCTTATAAAGAATTCTGGGCCAGAACCAACCCAAGCCACTGGACCCCTTCTTATAGTTGGGCAATCTTCAATTGGAATTTTCTTGAATATGGATCCTTCACCTCCTTGGGCTTCCAACGTCCCTTGAATCAATGCAAAAGGGGACCAAAAGCAGCCTGAAAATATGAGGATTCATTTGCTATCATCGAACTCTAAAACATGCACATGACATCAATAGAAATTCATTAAAGTCCTTTAACATCAAATCTATACGAGTCTTTAGATACAACAACAATAAGAATAAGAATAATATCTACAAATACATAGTGAAAGTGCGTAGTCAATAGTATGATTTCTAACATTTACGATATGAAACTAAAAACTGAAAAGAAACTAAAGGTTTTTGATATGTAAGCAGGAGAAGAGTCCAATTCAAAAGACTGGTTCACAGGTAAGAGAGCCTAATAGCTTAAGTATTACACATGTAAATTCGATGTGAGACTCGTAATATTGTCACCTCTTTTAAGAGCTAAAATCCATGTTAACTTCACACCATCAACATTGATCCAATGGTAGTACTTTTTTCTTTAAGGGCTTCAGTCACCTATTAATATTTGGTACATTGCACATTAATCCAAGAGTAGTTCTTGGTTAAGCACTTCACAGAAACCAAAAATACTCGGTAGTCATTGAATTGTTTAATATATTGGCAAAGACAATTGCCACAAATATTCATGGAAGCTCAGACCCAGATGCAGATTTCAACCTGACCAGCCCATTGGCAAATTTTCTAGTTTTTTTAGTAACTCTTTCTTCAATTGAAGTGTATCCATGTCACCATGTGCACCTTCAGATATATCAATTCCAAACCTGACATGCACAATAAGTTATTGGTACTGTGTCAAAGCTGGGCACTTACTTTTACACGAAGAGTTCCAAATTCAGTTTCCTGCCCAACAATTCCCTGAAGAGATTAATTGCAAATGATATTGAAAAATAAGATAGCACATCCTAAATTGGTAATGAAATGCATGCCATAAAGAAATTAGTAAAATATAACTGTCAACAGAAAGAGAAGACAATTTCACAACATTGGTAATCTGCCCAATATGAATTCCAATTAATCACATGACACAGGGTAATGCCAAAGTTGCTTTTCTAGTTAGATTCTTCCCATTACTCAATGTGTAGCAATTAGAAACATTAATTTTAAAAATAAATCATATGCACCTCTATTGGTGTGTAAATACACCAAACCTCCCTTACCTCTCCTTTTCCAAAGATGAGACCAGAAGTCCAACTAACTGTTTCTCCTTCTGCGTCTATCTGTTCAGGGGCTAAGCTGCCCTTTTGTTTCTTCAGCCAACACTGAAATAATTGAGTTTTTAATACAGTGACTTCGAAGCTCAGGTTAATTTTATGCTTACAAAAACAAAAAGAAAAGAAAAAACTAGAACAGTAGTCCAGACTAAAAATGAAGTCTTTCCCGCATAGTAATTAAGTTTAATACACTTTAGCAGTTACTGCTCACAATAAACAATATTCTATAACCACATTAGTTGTTTGTTTGAATTTACATGTTGTGGCAAAACATTTAGACTGTTCAAGATGAGGGTGTGTTAAGAAAAACATGTGATAGGTGTTAGCCCAAGTTTTCTAACTTAGTCTATGTTTGTGATAATATCATGACATTAATTTGCTGTTCCTAGTTTTTGGTTTAAAAATTATTCTTTTACAATTTTAGTTGATTAATCATTTTATCAGTCATCTCTACGAGGCTCTATCGTAAGTTCATTTTATAAGTGCATTTTGCATAAAACTTATTTTATCAACAATAAGTCCAAAAAAACACATCCGAAACATAAAAAATCACTTTCCAGACATGAAACCAAGCATGTCATACATCTCAAACACTAGAAAGCACAAGTTTTTTGAACGGTAATGTCTGGTCAATATTTCAGAATTCAAACTCTTGAACACAAAAAAAGGATTTAAATCACCATGACTTATCCCGAACTAAGCAACTCCAAACATTTCATCTTTTCACTTAAGCAAGAAATTAAATTTGTGTGTATAAATTGTCAACACAAGTTGTGTACACTAAATTGACACATAACAACCATTTTATCTCATATATTAAATAATTACATCAAATCTTGGGCTACAAAATTATTCTATTCATTTAGGTTATACCTATAATTATATATAAAAGAGAATAGGATATTTTGATATACATATTTTTATATTTATTTTATTCATTCATAACTATATTCACATGTTATTATTTTATTTTTATAATCACTTTCACAAATTGTCTACTAAATTTTATTATCTTTTTTTTATTTCATTTAAAAAAGTATTGGCATTAACGATGACGTACCATTTTTTTAATTGATTAAATTTAATTTATGTTGAAGTAACTTTCTGTCCTCACCAAACTTAGATCCGCACTTGTAACGGTTGCCACAGAACACCCACGTGTCGCACAAACACGGCCCATCATCGTTGGCGGTACACGTGTTACGTTGCAGCACTCTTTCGAAGTGTTGAGTTTAAAGTCAGAAGCCCACTTCACAACATCACCCCCAAAGCTCCAAATTTTCAACCCCTCTGCAATACGTACCTCCACTGTCTTCTACCAGTGGCAACAACTCTGACTCCGAAACCACAGGAGCTGTGAGCAAAAAGAAGGCGTAGATGAAACCGCAGGAAACGAGGAACACCCAGAGGAAGATCAATGGGAAGAATTAAGAACAGTACTTAGAAAATGGTAAGTGAACATGAAAATATAGTAATATAAGTGTGGCATTTGACCAAGTGGATGGCACAGTGCCCTCTGTCGTAATGCAAATGAAAGTAGCTAGGAATGCGAACGTGTGTGTCAGTGAGAGTGATGGTAAATTGGTAATAATGATTTCAAAGAATTTTTTTTATTTTTTGACATTTTGTTGATAATTAATTTTTATTAAAGATTTTTTTTCATTAATTTTAATAAAAAAAATTCTTTAATTATATTTTTTTTATTCTGAAATCGAGATATTACTTGAAATTGAATTAAATATCACTACCAACTTGGTATGATTGCAAAGAATTTTACTTTGTAACTTGGGGTTTCAGATCACGACCACCGAAATGGAAGAGAATGAGATGAGTTAAATAGGAGATGGAGACTAGTCTCTAGTAACGTTACGTGCTGAATTAAAACTCTAATAGAAATATTGGCATGTACTGTCCAAACCTCTAACAGGGATTTTCTTTAGAAGAAAAATACTACAAAAAAGAAAACCGTAGGTTTCCAAAAATTTAACTATATTTCGGAAAGAAAAATATATTACATCATACACTCTCTAACACACTTTGTTGAATATATTCTTTTTTTTTTAATTTTTTAATTTTTACACATTCTAATTAACAAGAGTGGTAGGGAGGAGGGTGTTGAGAAATGTGTTGCTAAGTCATCTTTATTTTGGAAAATGATTGATTCATAACATAATGACGTTATAAACTAATAAAATTAAATTATAATTTTCAAGAAATCGAATAAGGATATTATTTAATTTACGTAAATAATAAAAAACTATGTTATGGTTATATTAATTTAATATCTTCCTATTATTATTTTTTATACGTTATTTTTTGTATTATAGCAATTAAAAAATGGAAAATAATAAATATATAAAATTAAAAATATATTTTCCTATATTTTGTAACATGATCAATTCATAATGTGTTCTAAATTTTCAATATTGCGTAGTGATAAAATGACTATAGAATATTTTACAATATTGTAATAATAATTTAATAACATAATACTACTTTTATGTCTTTAATTTGATTACTTAAAAGGATAATACATAAATTAATAAATATAATCAATATCATCGTTATAATATTTTTTTCAGTTTCTTTCATTTATCATAAATGTATTAAATATTTAAATACTAGGTGAAAATAATGATATAATTAGAAAGATGATAATTAATATTGTTTTAAATTTCTAAATGAATTAATAAAAAAACCATTTTTTAAAATAAATAAATAAATGGAGGAAGTATAGCTAGTACTCATATGGTAGTACTTATTATGAAGTCTAAATTAAAAGTGTGACTTAGTCTTTATTATAAGATTCAATCTAAAATATTTATATATTTAATTAAAGTCAACTCTAAAATAACATGAAAGAAAGACAAATATTACCTATTAATGTTTGTAAGTTTTATTTACAGGTGTATTTTAAAATATATATATATTGATTTATGACAAAATTAGTACTCACTACCAAGTCAACCAATTTCTTTAATATTGATAAATTAATTAATTGGATTTTATAATAATTATCATAAATATTATTATATTTATGCTAGAAAGGATGAAAAAATTTGACCTCCACATTATTTTTTATTTTTATAAATCAAACTCAGGTATTTCAGAAATTTACAACTTGTACACATTATTCAACTAAAATCAGCTCACCACCTATTAGAAATTGTGACTTTTACTAATAAATGATCAAAAGATAATTATTAAAAGAAAAAAGTTTCACTTTCAGTAACATAAATTTTAAAATTTTGAACAAAAAAGAGCATGTAGAGAGGATAAGGAAGAAGTTAGCTAGGCAAAGTAGGGAAAGGTCTAAAAGAAAAGTTATTGATGCATAAAAGATAGATTAGGCAAGAAATGAGAAATGAGAAAGTGACACATCTATAAATTTGATGTGATGTTATCGTGTTTCATTATAATTAGATATTGACTTGTACATTGTAGTATTCTACGAGTGTCATAAATTTGGAGAAATAATGTAATTTTTGAACACGCATAAAATTTGGAGTATTTAGTCATGCTTCATTGAAGAAATATAAAACATAAAATAACTATCATTGATATTTTTTTTCACAATACATAAATAATATGTTGATTCTTTTATGTGTTTAAAACCTTGGTGAATTATTTCTTATAATTAATATAATAATACTCATTCTTAGTCATGAGTATTGTTTGACATTATAAGCACACAACAACGAATAATGTGCTTGATTCTCTGCTTGTAAAAAAAAAAAATCATGACTAAAATAATGAGTTCATGTCTAATTAATTCATTCGTATTCCTAACCCTAATTAACAAGTTGTTCAGAACGTTTGACAAGATGGATTCAGATCGTATTGATCTACGAGTGTTAAAAAAATTGAAACGTTTTGATTGAATTGTGATGCGATTATGTGTATTCCAAGATGCTTGTGCAGTTTACTAAAAATTTGATTATGATAAACACTGCATTCCTGAACAAAATAGGATCCGTGGCGCAATGGTAGCGCGTCTGACTCCAGATCAGAAGGTTGCGTGTTCGATTCACGTCGGGTTCAATTCTTCGTTTTTTTAATTTTTTCCTAAAATATGTCAGCATTCCGCAAAAGTCATTGCCTCCTTAAGAAAATTCCATCTAATTATTAAGAAAAACAGCATGGAAGGTTTACTATACGTGTATACCACTATAAGGTTCAATGTCCAAATTCCTAAACTTTTTTTTTTGAGGTACAAATTCCTAAACTTTTTTTTTTGAGGTACAAATTCCTAAACTTAAGAAGAAGAAAAAAAATGAAAATCTGAAGTTATATTAAGTGGCTTTTCCTTAAATACAGAAAGTGAAGTCGAGTATTCCGTGAATAGGCATATAACCAAATAATCTCTCTATATATTTGTTGGATTTAATTTTAATATATTGTTAACTTAAAGATTTTATTACAGTAAACATAAGGATCATTTTATAATTGAATGATAATATTAAAAAACTTATAAGAATTAATTATTTCAATTAAATTCATATTCATTCATTTCAGAAACACCTAAATCAATTGATATAAACTTATTTCAGTTTAACTCGTCATCTCAAATATGATTTTTAGATATAGAATGGATTAAATATTTGGAGGATAAATTATTACACAATAAGCCTAATAATGTTGGACATGAGAAAATATATTGAAAAAATTTAAATCTTATCTCAAATATAAATAGGAGACAAACATATTAAAAAATATAAATAAAAAGATAAACTTCATCTCATAAATCAATTTTGTAAAATTGAGTTAATCTTAAATTTATATTCTTAAGGATTTATGTTTTTATTTTCTTCACATTAATGTAGGAAACTCTTTCAACATATATTCAAATATTAGTTTACTATGCTGTGCTAAATTAATCTCCTATGCTAAATTCAACTCTTATTAGTTCTTTGCATAAAAATTAGTACCAACAGATGATTGATTTTATTGGGAAAAATATATATTTTATCCGAAAAATTTATTTCCACACTTCAATTTTATTTTTTAGCTTTAAACTTTTTCTATGAGAATAAAAGAAATTTTAACTATTTTTTACTCTTTATATATATATATATATATATATATATATATATATATATATATATATATATATATATATATAATTAAAAAAGTAAGAATTAAATCTGTTTTAAATTCCTATGAATATATATAAAAAAATATTTTATCGTTTCCTTTTTTAAAATGCATCAAGTGTAGCCTTGTCTTTAAAAGAAAGTCTTCTTTTAATCTCTCTTTTAAATTTTTTTTTTTTAAAAAAAAAAAAAGGAATCACGCTTGACACATTTCCAAAACGGCAAAAAGAGACGAATTCTTCTAGACTAAACACACTTTTAGATATTTACACGACTAAAACCATATTTAACCTAAATAATAATAAAATGAAGTGTAAGAATGATTTAACAAATATTCTCAAAAAGTATTTTTGTGAAAATATCAAATACTCTTTTTATAGAAAGTATTTAAATTTTGAACTGCTAGTAAACTAGGAACAAAACCAATGATTTACTGAAACTGATACCTAATAGCAGCCTTTTCTAAATATTATTCATGTAAATAAACACAAAATCCTATTTCAAGCCTGGTATAATAAGTATCTTTAGAACACCAGTGTTGTACACTGATAAAATGCTAACAATGCTGACTATGTCTTATAGACAATCTAGCCATATCAACTAATCAAGTTCTCGATCACACTTGTTCATAGTCACCACTAACATCAATTTCCTCATCATCCTCAATATCTAATGATCCAGTGCCAACTTGTCCAACTTCTCCTGCTTTGGATCCTTGTCCTGGTATCCTTGCCTCTTGTATGATCCTCATGATTTCTTCCACCTTCTGGCTTGGTTGATCTTTCGTTGTTTCCTCGAATCCTTTTCTTTCGGCTTCAATGATCTCTTTAGGCATATTCTTCAGAAACCAAGGATACTGTTTTATCTCCGGGATGGTGATCCTCTTCAACAAGGATCAGAAATAGTATGAAAAATGGGGAGATTCTCATTATACAAGAACTAAATCAAGGTGAGTTGCTTTGAAACAAATCCATATTATTTCCATTTAATGTGAGATAAGTGTATATCTAAGGTTCATTACCATGAAATTTTGTAATTCTAATGGAACATGTTGTTTGACTATAGCGCATGTATGCTTTTGAAGAATTAAAGATACATACCTTGGCAGGATCAGCAACAAAGATGCGAGAGAGAAGATTCCTACAGTCAGAAGAAACTCGAACATAGTCGGGTATGGAGTACTGAACACCTATTATTCTCTACCAACCAGAGAATCAGAGTTTAAGTTTCCTTCTACAGAAGATTAATCATAAAGGAACTTTGAAGTTAAACAACTAACAGGAGCTCACCCCAATAGTCTTTCTGAAATTTCTAGGATCTTCTGGATCTTCAAATGGGTATGCACCAACTAACATGACATAAAGAGTCACACCACAGGACCAAACATCTGAAATCTAAGAAAGAGCCAATTTGCATGAGAAATTGAGCACTTGGGATCATATGATGAACTCTTAGATGGAAGTGGGAATGAGTTTCAATTGTCAAACCATGGCTGCCAATTGCCATAGATTGAGGTTTGACATGATATTCATGGCCCTCAAGGAAATAAGAGAAACTCTCGATACCTTTCCATCATACTCCTTTCGTGACAGAACCTCTGGAGCAATGTATGCAGGAGTTCCAACTGTTGATTTAGGTTGAGAGTGCAGTAAAGCAGACTGCAATTGAATGTTGAATTAAATAGGAAGTCAACAAAAATTATAAGAAACATATGTGAGGACTGGATACAATGTAAGGTATATGATATATCTCCAAAAAGGCTCATTTAGGTGAATGTTATTAACCTTGGAGTAACCAAAGTCACAAATTTTAAGCCGGGGAGATGGATTTCCGTCCAAGAGAGTGTTTTCCAATTTTAGATCTCTATGACAAATTTCCTGAAATAGGAAGCATAACATGATTTAAGACATGAGCTTGTAATGAAGAACACAATGAATTCTGAGTGCATACCATTGAATGACAGTAGCTAACCCCAGATATTAGCTGCTGGAAGAAATATCTTGCCTGCAATATAGGGAATTCATTCACTTGGTAAATATCAATATGCATACCTTACTTCTGTATACAGATTATTTGAAAGGAAAAAGAATAAATCAATCACACTATAGATTCTACAACCTCATCTTCGCTAAATCGACCAGCAGTACATATCCTCTCAAAAAGTTCACCACCTGAAGCATACTCCAAGACAATAGCTAAATGTGTAGGGGTCAGTAACACCTGCAGAAAAGATATCCCATTCAGCATTTTGTGGTATGCAAATGTAACTTCTAAAAGCTCTGAATCTGAATAGTACAAATCATTATCATGCTTGAGCCTGACTAACAGGAGTAAAATTTGATCCTAGCCCTTGCAAAAGGATAGATAAACAAATCACAGCATTAAAAGAAGGGAATTATACTAATTGAGCATTTTTGTTCCTTTCTAAAGGTACAAGTAAAGTTTAAAGAGATAAGGTTTGGTTGCTGACTTTTTGTTAGTTTCTCTTGAAGGTACTGGCCAGAATGATTTTTGCAGATATTTTCAAATTGGTGATCTTGGCTTGCAAGATTTGCTGAAATAATGCCAGAAAATATTATGTATGTCACATAAATTTTTGTGAATTATATTAGCAGTAACTGTCTCACCGCAAATGATTAAGTCCTCATTACATTTAGTAATAATGCAACACACCACTTAACTTTATGCACATTATGTCAACAATAACAACTTATTGGAAACGGATTTACAAATTACACCATCAATTTTTTTTACAAGACAAGTTCGAAGCAGAGTTTAACATAAGAGCTATATGACAAAAATAAAGCAAATAACCATGTGCCTAACTCAAAATGCCCAATTCCTCTTCAAATCTAGTAAGGAGCAGTTTGAGAAAGAAAAACAAGTTCTTACCTCTTTGAACCTGATTATATTTGGATGCCTTAAAGATCGGTGGTTAATTATCTCCCTCTGAACATTCTCATCAATCTGATACCACAAACATAGCTCACAAAGAAGAAAAACAGATCAGAAAGATTTTGGACAAAACAATTTCAAAAGAGCACCTGTGCTAGCCCTTTAAGTTCTGATAATAAGCTTCTTGTTGAGAATGCTGATATAAGCTACTTAAGCTTGATAGAGAGAAGAGAGAACAACAAAAATACATTCTATATTTTATGAACATCGCAGATTCATCATTCATCAGCTTTAGGTACAAAATGTTGTCCAGATTCAAAGGACAGCCAAATTTCAATAAGAAAGGCAAAAATCATTATGAGGAACTATAGCATTCAATTCTTTTGTTTTTACTTGAAATTAAAAAAAAAATGGGTGTTCTAGTTGTTCGCAGGGAACACAAATTGAAGACTGGACGTGTTGCAGCATAATGTTTCGAGAATTTTCTTTGAGATTATACTGAACAAGACTTATGGAAACAACCAACTAATGGAATACAGCATACATTAAAAGAGTTGACTAGATGAGAAATATAAGGAGGAGGGAAAATATCATCACCAGGAAAAACACCACCTCTGCATAACAGTTTCCAAAATCCAACCATTGCTATTCTACTTTGATTTCACATTGAACATTGAATTTAAGATTTTGAAAGTACACAAGCTGAAAGAAAACAAGAAAAAAAAACATGGCCCAGAGGTATCTATCTTCTTATCATATCATAAATATGCAGACAAGACTGCTCAGTTTCCAAATTCAGATCGCTCAAAAACAGAACAATCAATGCAAAGAAAATATGTGAACCAACAACAGCATTAGTCAGTAGTAGTCAATTGAATTTGACACAAGCCACTGAAACAATTTGGCCTATAAATTTACCTTTTTGCCCCTCTCTATGTATTTGACCGCAACAAGCTCTCCAGTTTTTTTGTCTTTGGCCAACCTTGCCACACCAAAATTCCCAGCTCCAAGCTCCTTCAATGGCTCGTACCGTTCCTCCATGTCAACCCTCCAAAAAGCTACTACACCAACCTCTCAAGGAGTTAAGACAGATAAGAGGGGACCCCAATAAGTAAACACAACTTAATTATACTTACAACAATATATATATATATATATATATATATATATATATATATATATATATATATATATATATATATATATATATATGGTAAAAGAATAAATTTAAGGGGGGCCAAATTAATTTAATTTAATATAAAGTGGCATACGCAAGCCAAGGAAAAATTCAAAGAAATAAACATAATGAATCATGAGCGAATAAAAGGAGACCCGTAAGACAAGGAAAACTAGTGTAGTTCCGAGAGCTGCAGAATTCAGTTGCTCACCTTTCTTTCTTTCTCCTAGCAAATTACCTCATCAAAAGTTGTAGAGTGTCTTTGGAAGAGAAGATGGAAATAATATCGAGAAGAAATTTGTATTTTTTTTAGTAGAATCCACACCTCTTATACTTTATTTAGTTTAAAAGTTTATTTTCTATTTTCATCCACTTGGAACCAAAATACAATAGTGCATTTTTAATATGTCCAAAAGTGAAGAACCGAATATGAACATAAAACAGTTGTGAAGTGATATACGGTGTATAAGAACCGCTGATGAGAAGGGAAGAGAGAGAGAGGAAAAGAAAAAGGAAGGAGGTAAGTGTGAGACTGTGCGTTTATTTGAAGTTGTTAAAGAAATACTATTAAGTTAAAGTGCAATTTTGTTTCTCTGCAATTTCTAATCTTGATTCTGATCCGTATTTTTAAATCAACATTTAGTTGTTCTATTTTCTAAAATTAATAATTTTAGTACTTTCATGGTATTTAAAGTCAATAATGTAACAAGTGTTACTTGACACTTATATAATATTTTTGTGACAAAAGAATTAAATGAAATAAAAAATAAATAATAAGAATTGCATCCATGACTTTTAATAATATAATAATAAGACAAACCATCATGTCAGTTACTTTTTTCAATATAATTTGTAAACAATGATTTTTACTCATCATCAGGGCAAGTATTATTGATTTTCATTTTTTAATTATGAAAAATTATAAATTCAAAATAATTATTTAATATATGAATATTTTTATTTTATTTTATAAAATTTTGCATGTTTATATTTGAATTACAAAACATTAATATGAAAAATTTTCTTTTTTATTTTATTTATAAAAATATTTGAATTTCATAAATTAATAATTTACACAAACTATTTTTACTCTAATTATATAAATCAATATAATTGCATCAATTAATATGTAATTTATACAAATTACATATATTCATTTTCATATACATATTATTTTATGGAATTTTTTTGTATAATTTACGTATTAAAATAAATTTACATAATTTGTAAAAATTCTATAAAATAATTTATATAAACAATTTGGATATTAATTTATATAATTTTCTTGATTTATGTAAATGTAGTTAAATTGAAAATGTTAACATGCAAATTTTTCTATAAAATTAAATATTAAATTTTATTAATTTGTATAATTAGAATAAAAATATTTTACATATTAAAATTAATTTACATAATTGGTATAAATTATATATAAAATTACATGCTAATTGATATAATTATATTGATTTATATAATTATAGTAAAAAAACTTATATATTAAAAACAGTTATATGAAATAATCTCTGTAAATAATTTACCTATTTATTTATAAAATTCAATTATTTTTTATAATTTTCTTTCATTTT
Organism: Glycine soja; assembly: GCF_004193775.1. Lineage (NCBI taxonomy): Eukaryota > Viridiplantae > Streptophyta > Magnoliopsida > Fabales > Fabaceae > Glycine > Glycine soja. The sequence goes on from NC_041006.1 coordinate 6,656,449, forward strand.
TTTGTAATTGGAATAAAGATGAACATTTTTTCATATTAAAATTTTATGAATTTTATGTTCAATTAAATTTTTATAATTAAAATAAAAATATGTAAACCGTTCAAAATAAAAATATGTAAAATTATGAAAATTAAAAAAATATATTTATACATATTAAATAAATTTTTTTAATTTATAAATTTTTATAATTAGAAAAAAAATTAGTAACTCTTAACATATTGATACGTAGAAAACGTTGTTTATAAATCAAACAAAACAAAATAAATGATATAGTAGTTTATGATCTTAGTATTATTGGATTAAAGGTCACATGTTCAATTCGTAGGGAGATATTTTTTATTTTTAATTTTATTTAATTTTTTTTCACATAAATTTCATATTATACATCACGTTAACACTTATATGTCATATTGTTAACTTTAAACTGTTAATTAGTGAAAGGATCAAAATTATTGAATTAAAAAATAAAAGGTAAATATCTTGATTTAAAAATAAGATATTAAAATTACAAATTAAAAATTAAAGGAGACCAAGATTATAATTTAATTTATTAACAAATAAACTCTCTATATTTTTTTTGAGGTAACATTAATGCAAAATATTATGAGTTTGATCGATAATTAATCTTTACAATAATATTTAACTAAACTTTTACTCTTCTAGTGAAATTAAGTCAACACTTTTCTTTAGGAAATTAAATTCAGTTCCACTTGCATAAATAACTCATCATTTTTTGTTACATATTTTCTTAAACACACTTTTTTTATTATTTAATAAGTTAAATTAATTATTTGATCCCTATAATTTTACGATTCATACCTTTTTGTATTATAGTTTGTATTTTTTTAATCCCTATAGTTTATATTTTATATTTTAATTATCTTTTAGTTCTTAAGGTGATTAATCCTTATATTTTATATTTTAATTCTCTTTTAGTTGGAAAGTAATCTTTTTAGTCCTTATAATTTATATTTTAATTACATTTTAGTTCTTATTACAAAAAAGATATAAAAATAATTAGTTATAAATTAGTTATAAATTATTAATTATTTTTTATTATAAATTATCTTGCAATAAATTAGTTACAAATTTTTTGCTAATATTTTTGTAGTTAATTATAATTGATAATATTACTTTGATGATAAGGACTAAAAGGAAATTAAAATATAAAATATAAGGACTAAAAATATCACTTTCAAATTATAGAAATTAAAAAGAAATTAAAATGTAAATTATAAGGACAAAAAAATCACTTTCAAACTGACTAAAAGAAAATTAAAATCTAAATTATAAGGATTAAAAAATTACTTTAAAAATATAGAAATTAAAAGGTGCAAATGATAAAATTATAGGGACCAAATGAGTATTTAAACTTATTTAATAAAATTTATTGAATATTATAAATAAAAAAATCCACTTCTTATTTAATGTTTTTTAAAAATATTTTAATTTAGAAAGTATATTGAAAGTGTGTGTTACATAGATAATGATAGATTGATAGCACTCCTTCGAGTTGTTATTTTCGAGTATCTAATGCGTCTCCCAATTCATCATGAGGTCTGCTGTGTAAAATGGAATGCCAAAGTTTGGATTGTCTTTCTCTTCCCCTTTGCGTGTCTTTGACTTTGCTGCTGATTTTATTTCTCTGAGTTTGCTATAGGTGCTCTTGAGTCTTGCCCCCCTTTTCTCATAAAAACCAAAAGAGCTAAAATAGAACCATAGCTTGATCTTATAAAAATAAAACAAAAGAAAAGTCATAAATCGGGAAAATATACTCTTATCTAATAACTTATAACTTATTTTATACAATTTGGATAGAGTGAGTGAGATTTTTATTTTTGTCATTATCTGAATAAGATATTTTTAGCATTATCTCTTCTCTCATTTCAATCTATATATTATTTCACAAATGGTTAAAAATTTGACAAAATAGATTATGTATTGAACGTATAAAATAATTTTATTTGATTAAATTATCGTATACGACAAACTTATAAATTTTTGCATTAATTAAATTAAAAGTCATATTAGATATTTCTTATTAGGCTTAATCAAGCCCAAATGACAATCTAACTTTCAACATTAAATTTCCCACCATCAAAACAAAATAGAATTAGAAGAGGGATGTGTAAATTTTAAGTGAAAATGATGATAGTTAAAATATTAAATTATAGAAATATAGAATAGTATGTGTATTAATACATGGTCAACTCATTCTAATATAATAAAATAAGATCTTTGTTCGCAAGAGTAAGAATGTCTTTTATTATATAATTTTTCTTAATATACATGCTTTGTTGAAAAAAAAACATTTGTACAATGTTTTAAACTTTCAAATTAATTAATTATTTTTTAAATTAATTTTTTATATATCAATAATTTATACTCTTAAAAAGGATTAATTTACATTTACTTTTGTATTGAATTCAATTATATTTTTAAAAATGATTTAAATCTTAATATATTTCTTAAAAATATGTATCAATCTTACTTTTTTCAAATTTAAAAATTTAAAATTAATCAAATACCTATAATAATTATAAATATTTGTTTCTCGTTTATATATTATTAATATTTTCTAAAAATTAATCATATAATTTTATAGTGTTAAATATTTTAATTTATATTTTAGAATCCTATTTAAATTCAATAATATATTTATGGAGATTCATTAGTAATTAATATTTTAGTTTGTACATCGCATGATAAATGTATTTTATATAACTAAAATTTATAATAAATTAATATTTTAAAATAGAAAATATATTATAATTAAATTTTTAATAAATAATTTTTTTTAAAATATAAATTATATTATAGATTTATAATAAATAATTTATATTATGATATAATATTATAATTAATATTGTATTTTAAAAAATATTAAAATTTAAATTAAACCTAAAGCTATTAAAGTGACGGATTAAAAGAACAAGAGATTAAATTTTTTTTTTTATTGAAAATGGTTTTATAGAAGAAAAGCTACTCGAATAGCTTTTATTAAAAAATAATAGTTAAAATATTTTCTTTTAAAATAATTATAATAAAATATTTCTTTAGTGCTTCTATGATTTTGATTATATTCGGGTTGGTTTCTTATTCTTATGTTTTTAAAAGTTAAATTTAATCTTTTATATTTTTAAAGTGAATCAAAATTATTATTTTAAAACAATAATTATTTTTTGATTTTGGGATATGAATTTAAATTTATTTTACAATTAATTTAAGACATGAAACTTGTTATATTATATTTACTTATAGGAAATTATAGATTATTTTTTGTTTGAGCATAATTGATTTTGTAGTTTAATTTTAATGTAAATGAATATTATGAGACAAATTTTATGTCTCAAATCAATAAATAAAAGTTTGAAATTGTATTTCAAAATTAAAAATAATATTTTGAAAGCATATTTTGATTTACTTTAAAAATATCAAGGATTTAATTAAAATTTTAAGGGATAAAAGTCAAATTAAATATTATTGAAAGATAAAAGTATAATTTTGGTCTCATTATTTTGTCTAATCTATAATTTTAATTTCTCTTTTTAAAATACACTAATTTTGAAAATCAATAATTTTGATTTGACCTTTAATCTTAGCGAATCAAAAGATTAAAAATATATTTAGCCTAACAATTGTTTTAATTTATATAGAGAAAATATTATTTAATTTTTAAAATTAAAAATAAAGAAGACTAGCCAAAAAAGACAGACAGTGACTCTGAGATTACAGCAGAAGATGACGAAATGAGAGGAGATGCCAAGATAACACGCGGAGGATCATTCTCAACACTGTGCGTCGGGGGAAGGCGTGGGCGTGGGGCCCACGAGACGTGACATGAATATGATAGGTTGCATAGAATTCATACACCAAAAAATTGTGCTGCAAACTTTCGGGCCCACCCACTCATATCTAAATCATCTATTGCTAAACTACCAAATGCCACAAAAAGTTCGGTGGTGTGTTTTGTAATACTAACATTCTAATAGTATTTCTTTAGTTTTTGTTATAAAAAAATTAGTTAATTTTATTGAGAGTATTAGATACAGTAGGTTCTAAATTAATAATTTTTTAAAAATTAATCCTATAAAATCTAAAAAAAAATTAACGAGTTACTTCCTCATCTTTAATTATGAAAATCTTTCAATTAGTTCACATTTCTAAAAAAAATAGTTAATTACATTAAATATGTCAATTAATTGTATTATTATTCTAAAATTAATTTTTTCTTATCTCTCTATTTACTTAATTTTTTTCATTAATATTTAAAAAGAAAATAATTAAGTAAGAATATATGTGAACAAAATAATTATTATATCTAGAAATTAAAAAATAATCTTACAAAAAAAGATAAACAAATTTCTGAAAAAAAATCTTATTGTTAGAAATGGAGGGAATATATTTTTCTCACATTCACATTATTTTAGAATTAATTTTAATGAAAGATATTTTATGAAAAAATAATTAATGTGAAAGATATTTAAGATTAAACTTTATAAAAAGATTGAAGGGAGTAGAAGTTGTTTTATGGGATTTAAGTGATAAATTTGATTGTTCGAGTTCAACCGAACCAGTTAGGTCAAAGTGTAAAAGCCGGTCGGGTTGTTTTTTACACAATGTGAAATTGTTGATTAAGTTTGATCTATTAGGCTAAATTAAAGGTCAAGGGTAGGGTAAACCAGTTGATAAGTAATCCATTTTGGATAAGAAATTGTAACCATTAGATTAATCTATCTTAGTAGGTTATACCATGTATCTTACACACCTGATTGTCTCCCTTAAACTCTCTTCCCAAGCCCATACATCTGTTTAGTGCCGCCACCAACAACTAACGTCGAGGTCTCCCAGTGCACCATTCCTGTTGCAAGAATTCATATAGCCCATGACCCTTCGTGTAAAAGGACACTACACACCACACTCCATTCAAAACAGCTTAACATCTGCTGCCTCCAAACATTTATCATCAGTTTTGACACAAACAAAAAGTGCATGACATCAATTTTTTTTTTTTTAAGAAAAAACAAACACGGAATCAATGTGACAACACTTTTCTATAAAAAAATGTGATAGGTATAGCAAACAAACTATTGGGTCTCGTTGATCCAGTGGCAAAGCTAAATATGTCTTCCTTGACTTGGCATATGTAGCAACTTGTTCAGTTGTTCTTGTCCTAACAAAGTCCTTTGCAATTTTTGTCCAACTATGCCTCCTCAATTCTTGCAATGCATAAATGATCAATTTGCAAAACAAAAAAAATTAGGTTGCGTCCAATATCTCATTACCTCCTCATCAAGAATAGCAAGACTCATACCAGAACTTACATCACCTTCAAGAGTAACAAAATTTAGGTTTTGTTTGATTACCAGTGGACCAGCTTCAACCACAACCTTTTTTGACGATGTTTCATTGATGTTGTGGTTCCCTTCATGAGCCACAAGATTTCATGAGCAGAAGGAGTAATGATGATATTACTTTATAACCCACAGAATTTGGGTTTGTTTGATTACTAGAAGAAGAAGAAGAAGAAATGATGTTTCTTTGATTACCTTCCCGACCCACATAATTGAGATTTCTATGTTGAAATATAAACTTGATTTGAGCCTAAATTAATTATTTGGTTCCTTGGACTTAGTTATTTTGGGCTTAAGTAATTATGGGTCATGTTTCTAGAGAATTCTTGTAGTGTTTGGAGTGTCTAGATATTTCTTATGGTTGTAATATTCTCTAGAATACTCTTTGGATCTCTAGAGTTGAGAACTCTCTAGAATTAGTGTGTCTAGAGTTCTCCTTAGAGTAGTATAAATAGAGATGTAATCCTACACATTTATATCAAGCAAAAATACAAAGTTCTCTCCTCCATAAAGAATTCTCCTTCCTATCAAGTTTCTATTCAAAGTCTCTAATATTCCTAAACACTTTTCCTAAACATAAAAAGCCTTATTTCCAACAAAGTGGTATTAGAGCTTCAAGATCCTCAAAAGATGGCGAATGGAGGTTTTCCTTTCCAAATGCCGATGCTCACAAAGAACAACTATGATAGTTGGAGTATCAAGATGAAGGTGTTACTAGGAGCTCAAGATGTGTGGGATATCGTAGAGAATGGCTTCGAGGAGCAAGATGAAGTCTCGCTAAGCCAAGGTGTAAAGGAGACGTTGAAGGAGTCAAGAAAGAGAGACAAGAAAGCTCTCTTTCTCATTTATCAATCGGTGGATGAAGATACATTTGAGAAGATATCCAACGCAACGCCGGCCAAAGAAGCATGGGATAAGCTTCAAACTTGCAACAAAGGAGTTGAGCAGGTAAAAAAGATTCGTCTTCAAACTCTTAGAGGTGACTTTGAGCGTTTGTTTATGGAGGAGTCCGAGTCAATTTCTGATTATTTTTCTCGAGTATTGGCCGTAGTCAATCAACTTAAAAGAAATGGTGAAGATGTTGATGAGGTGAAGGTCATGGAAAAAATACTTCGAACTTTAAATCCAAGTTTTGACTTCATTGTTACCAACATTGAAGAAAACAAGGATTTAAAGACCATGACTATTGAGCAACTCATGGGTTCCTTACAAGCATACGAAGAAAAACAAAAGAGAAAAATTAAACAAAAGGAGGCTACGGAGCAACTACTACAACTCAATGTAAAGGAAGAAAACTATGCAAATTACAAGAGCCAAAGAGGACGAGGTCGCGGCCAAGATCGTGGACGTGGACGAGGACATGGAGGAGAAGGAAGAGGTGGTTACAACAACCACTCCAACAAATTCAACAATGGAGAAAGAAGTTGGAATCCACAAGTAACAAGAGGTCGTGGAAGAGGAAATTCATGGTTGAGGTATGACAAATCACAAATCAAGTGCTTCAATTGCAACAAGATTGGTCACTACGCATCCGAGTGTAGATTCTCGAAGAAGGTTAAAGAGAAAGCTAACTTTGTAGAAGAAAAAGGCGGAGAAGAAGAAACTTTGCTACTCGCGTGCCAAAACAAATTTGAAGAGAAAAGAAACAAGTGGTACCTCGACACCGGCGCAAGCAACCACATGTGCGGCGATCAAAGCATGTTCGTGGAGATCAATGAAGCGGCAACTGGCGATGTCTCATTTGGAGACGACTAAAAGATACCAGTCAAAGGCAAAGGTAAAATTCTCATACGTTTGAAGAATGGGAGTCATCAATTCATATCCAATGTCTACTATGTGCCTAACATGAAGAATAATATTTTGAGCTTGGGACAATTATTAGAGAAAGGCTATGACATCCATTTGAAAGAACATAGTCTTTTCTTAAGAGATTGTAGACATAACTTGATTGCTAAGGTGCCTATGTCAAAGAATAGAATGTTCCTCTTGAACATTCAAAATGATGTGGCAAAGTGTCTCAAGGCTTGCTATACCGACTCTTCGTGGCTATGGCATCTACGATTCGGGCACCTCAACTTCGACGGTCTAGAACGTTTAGCGAAGAAGGAGATGGTGAGAGGCTTGCCTAGCATCAACCACCTAGACCAACTTTGCGAAGGATGTCTAATTGGGAAGCAATTTCGTAAAAGTTTTCCAAAGGAATCAACAACAAGAGCAACAAAGCCGCTAGAGCTCATACACACCGATGTCTGTGGACCAATCAAACCCAATTCATTTGGTAAGAATAAGTACTTTCTCCTCTTTATTGATGATTATTCCAGAAAAACCTGGGTTTATTTCTTGAAGGAGAAATCAGAAGTGTTTGAAAACTTTAAGAAGTTCAAAGCCCTCGTGGAGAAAGAAAATGGTCTTTCCATCAAGGCCATGAGATCTGATCGAGGAGGAGAGTTCACTTCAAATAAGTTCAACAAATATTGTGAAGACCATGGAATCCGTCGCCCACTGACAGTGCCAAGATCGCCACAACAAAATGGAGTAGCAAAGAGAAAGAACCGAACCATACTTAACATGGTGCGAAGCATGCTCAAGAGCAAGAAGATGCCGAAGGAGTTTTGAGCTGAAGCAGTGGCATGTGCAGTTTACCTAACAAACCGTTCCCCAACAAGAAGCGTGCATGAGAAGACACCACAAGAAGCATGGAGTGGAAGGAAGCCCGGGATCTCTCACCTCAAAGTGTTTGGAAGCATTGCCTATACCCTTGTTCCAGACGAAAAGAGGACAAAGCTCGATGATAAAAGTGAGAAGTACGTGTTTGTGGGTTACGACTCAAGATCCAAGGGGTACAAGCTCTATAATCCAAATAGTAGAAAGATTGTCATAAGTCGCGACGTGGAGTTCGACGAAGAAGATTGTTGGGATTGGAGTGTTCAAGAAGATAAGTATGATTTTCTTCCTTATTTTGAAGAAGATGATGAAATTGAACAACCAATCATAGAGGAACATATTACACCACCTGCCTCACCGACACCAAGGCTGGATGAAACAAGTTCAAGTGAGAGGACACCGCCACTAAGGAGCATTGAAGAGATTTATGAGGTAACCAAAAACCTAAACGACATTAACCTCTTTTGTCTTTTTGGTGATTGTGAGCCTCTAAGCTATCAAGAAGCAGCGGAAAACATAAAGTGGAAAGACGCCATGGATGAAGAAATCAAGTCAATCACGAAGAATGATACGTGGGAACTTACTACACTTCCACAAGGACACAAAGCAATCAGAGTAAGATGGGTGTACAAGGCAAAGAAGAATGCTAAAGGAGATGTGGAGAGATACAAAGCAAGATTAGTGGCTAAAGGCTATAGTCAAAGACAAGGAATTGACTATGATGAGGTATTTGCTCCTATTGCTCGTCTTGAAACTATTAGACTGATCATTTCTTTGGCAGCCCAAAATAAATGGAAGATCTATCAAATGGATGTGAAGTCAGCCTTCTTGAATGGTTTTCTCGAAGAAGAAGTCTATATTGAGCAACCACTGGGCTATGAAGTAAAAGGGCAAGAAGAAAAAGTCTTGAAGTTGAAGAAAGCATTGTACGGTCTCAAGCAAGCACCGAGAGCTTGGAATGTTCGAATCGACAAGTACTTTCAAGACAAGAACTTCATCAAGTGTCCATATGAGCATGCACTCTATATCAAAGCGCAAAGTGGAGATATTTTGATTGTGTGTTTGTATGTAGATGACTTGATCTTTATAGGGAACAATCCAAGCATGCTCGAAGAGTTCAAGAAAGATATGTCAAATGAATTTGAGATGACGGATATGGGGCTCATGGCATATTATCTCGGCATCAAAGTAAAACAAGAAGACAAAGGAATTTTCATCACCCAAGAAGGCTATGCCAAAGAAGTCCTTAAGAAGTTCAAGATGGATGACGCCAATCCAGTTGGCACCCCGATGGAATGTGGCAGCAAGTTGAGCAAGCATGAAAAAGGAGAGAATGTGGATCCAACTCTTTAAAAAGTTTGGTTGGAAGTTTACGTTACTTGACATGTACAAGGCCGGATATTCTCTATGCTGTAGGAGTAGCAAGTCGTTACATGGAAGCTCCAACCACAACTCACTTCAAGGCGGCAAAGAGAATCCTTCGATACATCAAAGGTACAACAAACTTTGGCTTGCACTATTACTCTTCTGACAATTATAACATTGTTGGCTATAGTGATAGCGATTGGAGTGGAGACTTGGATGATAGAAAGAGCACTACTGGTTTTGTGTTCTTTATGGGAGATACTGCTTTCACTTGGATGTCAAAGAAGCAACCAATAGTCACACTATCAACTTGTGAAGCCGAGTATGTCGCTGCCACATCATGCGTTTGTCATGCAATTTGGCTAAGGAACTTGTTGAAAGAGTTAAAAATGCCACAAGAAGAACCTATGGAAATATGTGTTGACAATAAATCAACACTCGCTTTGGTAAAGAATCCAGTCTTTCATGAAAGAAGTAAGCACATCGACACCCGTTACCACTTCATAAGAGAATGCATTGAGAAGAAGGAGGTAAAGTTGAAGTATGTGATGTCTCAAGATCAAGCTGCCGACATTTTCACAAAGCCACTCAAGTTGGAAACTTTCGTGAAGCTAAGGAGTATGCTTGGAGTCACAAATCAAGTTTAAGGGGGGATGTTGAAATATAAACTTGATTTGGGCCTAAATTAATTATTTGGTTCCTTGAACTTAGTTATTTTGGGCTTAAATAATTATGGGTCATGTTTCTAGAGAATTCTTGTAGTGTTTGGAGTGTCTAGATATTTCTTATGGTTGTAATATTCTCTAGAATACTCTTTGGATCTCTAGAGTTGAGAACTCTCTAGAATTAGTGTGTCTAGAGTTCTCCTTAGAGTAGTATAAATAGAGATGTAATCCTACACATTTATATCAAGCAAAAATACAAAGTTCTCTCCTCCATAAAGAATTCTCCTTCCTATCAAGTTTCTATTCAAAGTCTCCAATATTTCTAAACACTTTTTCTAAACATAAAAAGCCTTATTTTCAACATTCTATGCTTAATTAGCCGAAGTCTTCAGTAATTGACGTCCCACAAGCTTGAAGAAACATCCTTTGATGACTCTATTCTTCTCTCAGCCACTTGACCTCATTGATGAGGTTGACCATCGCTATTCTTTCAAAACTCTAACATCGTGTTGCAATTCTACCACCACTCTTCCGGTATTAAATGTAACCTTTAGTTAATACTAGAGATCATACTTAAAACATGCTTGTAAATGAAAAACTACAACTAATACTTTTTTTAAAAAAAGAATTAAAACACTTTTTTAACCTTGAAAAAGAGGGGTATTAGCCTAGATCCTTGCTATCCAAGGTGTGGTCTGGAGGTGGAAACACTCTCACATGCATTGCTGACGTGTGAGGAAATCAGGAGATGGTGGTTAGCATGTCCCCTTACAACAAGGGTGGAGGAGAATGAGGAAATTGACATATTGGAACGGATATAGGGCTTTGTTAGTTTTGGAGAGAATGAAATAACAAGGGTGTTTGAAATGCTATACGCTATATGTAGATGCAGAATTTTTTTGGTTTTTGAACAAAAACCAGTACCTAACAAGTTAGTGTTGGCTCGAGTTGAATATCTACACAAGAGGGAAGGAATGCCAACCAAAAGGGATGTTAAAAAGAAAAGAGATGGTGCCTTCCTCCAAGGGGAGTATAAAAGTGAATGTTAATGCCTCAATACAAGTTGGAAGAGACACATAATTTTATTATATTTAAATAAATAATTAAAATATTATGTTATTAAAATAAAAAATAAAAATAAAAAACCAAGGTTATTGTCTCACACTTGGCCTCGCACAACGAAACCCATAATCCATGCAGTCCCAGAAAAGCCACTTACAATTATTTACCCCTATTCTCCTAGTCATACTGATAAGACCGAATAACATATCAGATTTCATCAATACCTCAGTCAATACAGGTAATGCATCGGATACATCCGCCACACATACATGGAGAAGTTAATGCCTTTGATTTTTGCTTTGCACCATAACCAAGTCATATAAATGGCATTGTCAAAGACATCATCAACATTACAGATTTTTTGATTGCATATAGCACCATTTCTTTGTCTCCATAGAGCCCACAGTGTCGCCGCCAAAACTGCTCACCATATCAGCTTTGCCTTAGGATCTGTGTTAGTACCTTCATGCTGCCAAAAATGATTCTGAACCTCCAAAGGTAGCACTCCAACCTCACCTCCCCATAAGTATCATCGACTTCATAGGTAAACTTACATTCAAAAAATATATGATCTGCAGTTTCCAACCCCAAATTGCAGAATACACAGTTAGTATCACTCCCCCCTGCAAGAATATTTCTTCTCTGCAAATTGTCTTTAGATGGTAACCTTTTATGACTCAATTTCCATATGAACCCCTTTCCTTTAGATGGTATTTGTAGCTTCCACAATTTCTTATAAAATTCTGCATTCTCCATTGTGTCCACCGAAATCAACTCTTGATAAACATCTTTAACTGTGATTTCTCAATTAGTGCCACTTTTTGTTTCATCAGCTTCCCCTACTCCAAACTTCAATTTTCAATTGATTTGAGCATTTAATTTTTCAACGAAATATTGAAAGTCTCCACCGTCTTATAGGTATGTGATAACGGAAATTAATTTGTAACTTAAAAAGACATGGAAATTTGTGAAAGAAAATACTGTAATCTAATAGAGGCAACCCAACCAAGACAAAGTGAGTGTGATACACTGATTACTGTTAATATCGAACTAATATAGTTTGTGGAAATTGAAAAAAGGGTGATATAAGCCAAAATTCTAGATAGCCAGAGTCTGCCTGACTTGGACAATCGGACTGAATTGGCCTTTCTTCTTGCTATTGTGAGACTACAAGTTAATACCTCAAACCTTAAAAAAATTTAAAAATAAATAAAATATCTTATAGAGATAAAAAATAATTATTTTTTAATGAATAGATAATTTATAAAAAAAAAAGATGTATTATAAATGAGCCTCATTGACATGGTAATCATGGTAATTACAAGTTTTTATGGATAAACTTATAAATACATTATCTCTATTGTTTGTATGGAAAACTGCAAACTCATAAACATAAATACATAATCTTTAACACAAATTTTTATGAAAAACTTACAAATTTTTTCTTCACAAGTTTTTCTAGAAAACTTACAAACCCTCATCATCACAAATTTTTAACATGCAAATTCTTTTTTTATATGAGCTTTCTCTTTAGATTGAACTAGTCATTTACCCGTGCATACGCATGACTTGCTCCACTTCGTTTTGCTATTTTTCTTTTTGTTAGTATAAAAAGTTTTTTTTTAAAAAAAACTATTTTTTTATGAATAAAAATGCATCTTTTGTGCTGTTTTCTTTTTCTTCTAAGTTTTCAAAATTCTCATTTTGCTCTTATCTAAGCAACGTGTCAACAATATAGAATAACTGAAGTCATATAATTGGACCGACAATTTATTTATTAAAAAAAAATAGCTTATAAACTTTGATAATTTTACCTTATTCAACTATAATTTAATTAAGGAATAAGATGTACACAAATTATATTGTTATTTAATCACAAAATTATCATAATAAATTTATTATTTTTTATAACAATTGTTTTATAAGTTATATGGGGAAAAATTATGATTGATTAATGATAAAAAAAATTAACAAATAAAATAAAAAGTAAGAGATATGAAAAGAATAATAATAATATCACATAATTGTCATGAGTTATCTTCTCACAATATTCAAGAGAGTTCATGTACTTTTTTCAATGCATGCCAGTTGTGAGTTTCACCAACAAATATTTTATTCATTCATGGAAGTGTAACATTTGTCATTGAAGTTTAAACTCTAAAGTTTAAACGTTTGTTTTGTCTTACTATTATGTTTCAAGGTCATAATACTACCTATTGTATAATTATATATGCCTCAAAATTTAATCTAACAGTTTGATTAAAACACCAATTCTAGTTACGAAGGTAGTTAGTTCCTTAAAAAAAAAAACGTGGTTACTAATTGATTAATAATACAAAATCTTTGATAAGAAACCAAACTTTTGAATAAACTTTCATATAAAATTTCTTATATTACTTAAATTGTTGTATCTATTACATAAAATTTCTTATACTACTAAAAATTATTGTATCTATTATTATAGTTGATTCCTGGATTTGGATAAGGAAACCATCATGTGGTATTAGAAGGTCTCAACAAATTATATTGTTTAATATATCTATATATTGTTTTAAAATGAATGAAAATGACTCATAAACTACTAAAATTGTTGTATCAATTATATAAAATTTCTTCCACCACTAAAATTGTTGTGTATATTATTAGATTTTGTCTTTGGGTTTGGATAATGGTGTCACCCCATGATATTAGAAAGTCCTATGGTATTAGGAAGTCTCAACAATATTTATATATTCTTATATATGCTTTCAAAATGAATGAAAATGACTTATAACTTATAAAGTTTGATAATTTTATCCTCTCCAACTATAATTTAAAAAATGAATAATATGTGTATATTTATATTGTTATTCAATTACAAAATTATCATATGTGATAAATTTATTAATTTATATAGTAAGTATATTGAAAAAAATTTATCATTTTTTAAAATAATTATTTTATAAGTTATACTAAAAAAACCTATGATTTATTAACGATAAAAAAATTTGAAAATAAATTAAACTTTTGAATAAATGTTCATATAAAATTTCTTATACTACTTAAATTGTTGATTATATTATATAAAAATTTTCATACGGTTGTATCTATAATTATATTTTATCTTTAGATTTGGATAAGGAGATCATCCTATGGTGGTATTAGAAGAAGTTTTGTGGTTTCAGCAAACTATATTTTTATATATTTATATATAATTTTAAAATGAATGAAAATTACTTATAAATTACTAAAACTGTTGTATATATTATATAAAATTTCTTATACAACTAAAACTGATGTATCTATTATTATATTTTGGTATCTGGATTTGGATAAGAAAGTGATTAGTGGTATTAGAAGGTTTTGTTGTATTAGAAGGTATGGGTAAATTACACTCTTTTATATATCTATATATTCTTTAAAATGAATGAGAATAACTTATAAATTTTAATAATTTTATCCTCTACAACTATACTAATAAACGAATAATATGTGCACAAATTATATTGGTATTTAATCACAAAATTATCATATAAGATAAGTTTATTAATTTTTATAGTAAGTATATCGGAAAAAATTTATATAAAATTTCTTATATCACTAAAATTATTGTGTATATTATTATATTTTGTCTTTGGGGTTGGATAATGGTGTGATCCCTTAATATTAGAAGGCGCATGATATTAGGAAAGTCTTCGCAATATTTATATATTCTTTGATAATTTTATCTTCTCCAACTATAATTTAATAAATGAATAATACATGTACATTTATATTGTTATTCAATCACAAAATTATCATACCTGATAAATTTATTAATTTTTATAGTAAGTATATAGAAAAAAATTTATCATTTTTTATAATAATTATTTTATAAGTTATACTAAAAAAATCTATGATTGATTAACGATAAAATTTTTTTGAAAAGAAATTAAAATTTTGAATAAACATTCATATAAAATTTCTTATACTACTTAAATTGTTGATTATATTATATAAAAATTTTCATAATACTAAAATTGTTATATCTATTATTATATGTTATCTTTGGGTTTGGATAAGGAGATCATCCCTGTGGCATTAGAATGTTTCGTGCTTACAGCAAACTATATTTTTTTATATATTTATATATAATTTTAAAATGAATGAAACTTACTTATAAATTACTAAAACTGTTGTATATATCATATATAAAATTTCTTATACAACTAAAACTAATGTATCTATTATCATATTTGGTATCTGAATTTGGATAAGAAAGTTATTAGTGGTATTAGAAGGTTTTGTTGTATTAGAAGGTCTCGATAAACTATATTCTTCCATATATCTATATATTCTTTAAAATGAATGAGAATGACTTATCAATTTTAATAATTTTACCCTCTACAACTATAATAATAAACAAATAATATGTGCACAAATTATATTGTCATTTAATCACAAAATTATCATATAAGATAAGTTTATTAATTTTTATAGTTAGTATATCCGAAAAAAAATTATATAAAATTTCTTATACCACTAAAATTGTTGTGTATATTATTATATTTTGTCTTTGTGGTTGGATAATGGTGTGATCCCTTAATATTAGAAGGTCCTATGATATTACTACTTAAATTGTTGATTATATTATATAAAAATTTTCATAATACTAAAATTGTTATATCTATTATTATATGTTATCTTTGAATTTGGATAAGGAGATCATCCCCGTGGCATTAGAACGTTTCGTGCCTTCAGCAAACTATATTTTTTTATATACTTATATATAATTTTAAAATAAATGAAAATCTTATAAATTACTAAAACTGTTGTATATATTATATAAAATTTCTTATACAACTAAAACTGATGGATCTATTATCATATTTGGTATCTGAATCTGGATAAGAAAGTGATTAGTGGTATTAGAAGTTTTGTTGTATTAGGAGGCATCAGTAAACTACACTTTTTTATATATCTATATCTATATACTATCTAATAAAAGAGAAGTACCTGAAAAAGGCTGTTGTGCCCCTATCTAGAATTGTGACACATGTCACTTTTTTTTTGGTTTTTTGGTCATTTTGCCCCTTTATTTTTTTGCACCTTTTTTTCTGCTGGCGATGCCACGTGTCACTTTTTGATTGGCGGATTTCAACTCCTCATTTAATTTCACTTAATAATTGCATGTCTTCTCTCTCTGTTTCTCTTTCTCTTCCTCAATTTTCTCCATGTTACTCCCTCTCTTCTTTAATCTTCCCTTTCTCTTCCTCAATCTTCTCTTCCTCTCTCAGATTTGTGTTTTGTTTCCCTTTTTGGATTTTATTTACCTTAATCCTTTGTATGCTCTTTCCTTCCCTTGACTCCACCATTCCAGGTGGGTACTTTCTCCCTTTTTGTTCATTTCAAATTAATATCGTGTTTCTATAGAGCTGGTGCTTTCTAGAGATTGTTTCATTTTTGTCCTATTTGAGCTTTACGATCCAGCTATGGATAAGGACTCGTGTGGAGTGGGGTTCGTGGCAGAACTGTCCGGCGAAAGTAGCCGCAAAACAGTGAGTGCAACGACTTTGGCATTTGCATGTGAGTGTGAGTATGAGTCTGGTGCGTGTGGTGTACGTTCTTATGATTATATGTCGTTTTTGTTGTAGGTGACTGATGCTTTGGAGATGCTGGTGCGCATGACACACAGAGGTGCTTGCGGTGTGAAGCCAACACTGGAGATGGAGCAGGGATCATGGTGGCTCTACCTCACCAGTTTTACAAGGAGGTAGTATTCTATCCTATTTTATTTTTTAAGAAAATAATATATTATTTTAAATACTTTTCTATAGAATCAGTCTCTTCTTCAAAAAAAATAAGAAAGTTTGTTTTTTTACGATGGTAAACAAATAGTATAAATAAATAAATTAACTTTTTTCTTAAAAATTTTAAAAATAATTGATGCAACATAATTTGGGAATTATTTTTCTTATTATGTAATGACTTTTTTTTTTGGTACGTGCAAAGGATCACATAGGAAGTGTTGTAAGGTTTGCTATGGTGGTGCTTCGCGGGTTCCCATTTGTGTTCCTGTTTCAGTTATTTTCTTAAAAAATATTCTTTTTTCCACACGGTAGCAGAAGCTCTTGATGCTAATGTTAAAAGGTGGTCAAGTCTGAAAAGTATTATTATTATTATTATTATGTGTACTGTGCAGAGTATCAACTCGGGAAGCTCAAGGCAAAAATAGCAAAACTGAGGATACTATTATTGGAGCCTCCAAAAGTATGCTCCTATCTATACTATTTTTTATATCATACTGCAATTTTACATTTTAAATCATAAAGTTTACTGTTGTTGCAGGAAGCTGGATTAGGATTCTATTTAATAGTATTAATTGTTGTTGTTGTTGTTGTTGTTGTTGTTGTTGTTGTTGTTGTTATTATTATTATTATTATTATTATTATTATGTAGGCTCTAACTGAAGGTTTTTTTTTATGTTGTATCAATATCTTGCCGCCCATCTTTCTCAGCCTCCACCACCACATTTACCTGGCAAAATCCAGTTTTCATTTTTCATTCCAATATTACTCACTACAACAAATCTGTTAAACAATGGAGGCTATTTTTTCGTTAAGTGGAGGTTTTTACCCTCCCGCAAAATAAATTACGAAGGTTTTCAAAAACCTCCGCAGTTATATTCGCCACAAGCAATTAGCGGCGGTTTTCGAAAACCTCTGGTATCGAGAATATTTTGCAGAGGTTTTTTTGTAGAGGTTTTAAACCTACGCGAACTGTGGAGGTTTTATAAAGGAGGTTTTAAACCTACGCTAAATGTGGAGGTTTATTGGAAAAAGTTTTTATACCTACACTAAATATGGAGGTTTTTTGTAGGAGGCTTTAAACCTATGCTAAATGCGGAGGTTTATTAAAAGAGGTTTTAAAACTATACTATGGAGGGTTTTTTTTTAAATCATGCTAACAATAGATGTTTTACAATTGATTTTCTAATTCTCCTTATTTTCTTGTATATAATGATTTTGTATACTCATTTTAGTTTCATAATCTACATGTATTACAATTTTTCATTTTCTTATGATATCGATAAAAAAATGTAATAAAAAAACTCATAACGAGAACGTAGAAATTATATTTCAATAACCAAAATAATAGCATATAGTTCAAAGATTTATAATTCAAATTTCTATTGTAAATCAAAGTATGACATAAAATCCATAACAAAGTAATATTAGTCTTGTACTAAACTTTAAATCCAAAATACATTATAAGCAAACTAAGGGTTGCTAGCACCAGAAGATCCTCTTGCATCCAAAGGTGTATTAGGAACACTTGAAGCATCATTTGGCTGAAATAAGAAAAGAAAAAACACTTAGTCACATATACTATATACAAGGGTGTATAACACATACTAAATCATAATGACCATCAATAAAAATAATCAATTCTAAACAATTGTTTTAATATTCTAAACTTATGCATGGTTATTACCTTGGTCATGTATGTTTACTTAAAGACCTAACTTGAGATAAAGAGTATTAAGAACTAGCCAAAATGAATAAAATTCTACCTTGATATTGTTGATTAACTATAAAATCTACCTATAAAACTGTAAATTAATTAGCTTAATAAACACACGTACCAATTACAAAATATATTTCCTTACTAATATGCGTGAATGACACATGTAAAACAGTTTTAAGAGTACATCGTGTATTATACTAACAAGTTTTAGGATACCTCACATATACATAATGATGTATGCATATTAATTACTTACATGTGTTTGATCAGGAGTGAAATAACTAGCTAATTCTTCAGGGATCCTTCCTTCCTTCATTATCATGTAGGCCTTAAAAGCTGATTCTAAATTGTTGTATTTCTCTTGCCATTGGTTTGAAGATGGAAAGGCAACACCAGATGAAGAAGAGCTCAGACTAAAAGCTCGAAGTCTTGTGTTCCTGAATGTATTAGAAGGAACAGCTCCTAATCCCATGCATCGCACTCTCCCAGAGTGTTCTAACCCTAACACTCTACCAACAACATCAAGAGGAGAAACTTCATATTCTTCAACTATGCTTTGAGTCAATCCTACTTCAATTTGTTCCTGCAAACATGTAATAAAATGAAATATAAAAGTTTTAAGATTAAGCACAATCCTTGAAAACAATGTTACTAAAGAAAAACATACCGCTATAGTCTTTGCTGCTTCATTTACAAATGACTCATCTTTCCTTTTATGAGTTTCAATATATAATTGTCCACAACTTGGTAGCTTCTCAGTTTCCAACAACTAAGATAAATAAAGAGTAAGTAAACATTGAACTTCTTTAATTAGTAAAAGTTAACATTTAATGTCATTACCAACTCATTTCTTCTTCTAGGATTAGCTTTGGATCCACCAGTGTGTGAAATAACTTGCTTGCTTCGAATTTCTTTATTTCTCCTACAAAGTTCCTATATGAAAAACAATTTCAAGTTTACAACTTGTAATAGTAATCATATAATTAGCTATAAAAACAATTCAATAATTAAAACAATCTAATTGTACCAATGTTGATGGTTTATGACGATAATGAACAAAACGAGCCCATTGATCTTTATCTATGCCTATCGGCACATTTTTTATGATTTCATCTCTTGTTTTGGTTGGATCGTTGAATTCATTCCATAAGCTTTGCCTATTTGCAGCCCATTTTCTTCCGATACTCAATTTGCAATACCATTTTGCACCAACTTCATTAATCTTAAAATAAAATCGAGGCTAAAAAAAAAGACAAATTTATCAATATCATATGCAAAATAATATATATATATGTATATATATATATATATATATATATATATATATATATATATATATATATATGAAAAATAGTAAAGATAGGGTTTCTAAGTGGTGTAGATATAAAAAGTTATATATAACTAATTGACATACCTTTAAAATTGTTTCAAAGCAATCATCAAAATAAGCTTTAGGTACGCCTGAAGGTCTAGACCATCTATCATAATCCATAGGAAATAATTTGCAATCAGCTGCTAGTGTTCCAAGAAATCCTGCAAGCAAGGCTTGTGCTTCACCAATTGCTTGGCCTTGGTCATCAAAATTCACAATGATGCGTAACTCCCTAGGTAAGCTATTGACTCCCCTAACTTTCACCTTAATCTTCTTGATGGTTTCTTCAACGTCTTTAACAATAAAAGAATTTCTCAATAAGAAAATGTAATATACTTCATATGATGATAATTACAAAAATAAAAATAAAATACAATACTTGTATACCTATCGCCTCAACAGTCCAACATTGTGTAGACTCACGCTTAACATGACGTCTAGTTGTTTCATCTTCTTGTGGAACTTCAGATGTTGATACATGAGAAAGAGGGACATTACTAGTTGGGACTTCAGGAGCTTGTGTGGAATCACTTGGTGGGGAAGAAATTTCAAGATTCATTGTTGGAACAGAATGTGTTGGAGCTTGTGTTAGAGGTCCATGACATTGTGGTTGAGGTGCTGATTTTTGTGGATTTCTAAAACGCTTCACCTTTGGCATGACTACATATTCATGACAATAATATTAAGAGAAAAATAAATAAAGAATAATAAAATTTAAGATGACATACCATCAAAATTAAAACAAGATTAAAATAATTAAATGAAATAATAACAACATTTATAAGTGAATCAACTATGTCATATTTAGACAAGTGTGAATTTCTTACTATTTAAAAATTGGTCATTGATCATCATTTCCATTGGGTTTTGAGGTTGAACACCACTATCTTGGAAAACATCTTCCACTTGAGAAGATTCTAATGCTTGCTTTTCACCATGAAGATCCCATATAACATAGTTTTGAGGAAATGGTTTATATAGCAAGTGATCTTCAACTATGTCTCTAGTTTGCCATTTCATAAATCCACATTTTAGACATGGACACCGAATCGTTTCTCCTACAGCTCCATTCTTAAAAGCAAAATCTAAGAATTTACTCAAACCAATGGAGTAATCAATTGAGTTTCGGGCCTTTGAAATCCATGACTTATCCATTACAAAAGATACCTAAACAATTTTATTAAAATAATTTATCACACTGATAATATAACATAGTATAATTTGTATTAAAAAAAAGTAAGTCCCCACAAAATTATAATATAAATTAAGAAGAAAAACTATAATAGTTATTCTAACTAAAAAGAATAATTGGTGGGGGAAGAAGCATAACCTAAGATTCAATACCAATTGTTATGTTACAGCTACTACCATATATGTTATAAAATAAGAATAGGTATTTAGAATAAAAACCAATGGAACCAACAAAAGAAATGAATTACAAAAAATTATAATAAATTACACTTCTTAGCTAACTAGTAGAGGTTGTAACAAAAATAATATCATGAAAATGTAATGTACGTTGTAAAAACATAAAAATAAAGATTACAATGTTTAATCAAAATAAGAGAGACGAAGTACCTTTGAACTTCCAGTAAATGAAAGCAGGGGGATGTGTCTTTTGCTATTACCTAACCAATTTCAACACCTCTCAAGAACTTCAGCTACAAGCTTTAAAAAAAATAAGGAAATTAAGTTAGTATTATATACGATAAGTTAGTATTTTATATATATATATATATATATATATATATATATATATATCTGACCTTAATAGCCAAAAAAGAAAAAACAAATTAACCACTTATTTTTTGGAGCAAGTGTGCTAGAAATCCAAGCTGAAATTGCTTGCATCAATGCCAAATGGAATCAATAGCAAAGGAGGTCACATCCCAATTGTTGTTGTTTAAATAAAAGAGAGTTGAAACAGGGAATATTAGAAAAAGAAAAGCAAAAAAAAAAAAAACCATGCAAACATAACTCTTTTTTTTATTTCTCGTTCCAAAACTCTCTCCTATGTTAACCATAATACTTGTCTTGTTAATTTCGTTTACTAAATTTTTTTTTCAACTAACAACATCATCTCGTAAGGTACTAGACACCAGATTGTAGCTTAGTAATGAGAAAAGTATGCATACACTTGTATACAAATTTTTCAGTATAATAATTTTACTTATAATATAATACATTTATTGAATTTTTGTGCAAAATAACTGCTAATTCCAATGGGAGTTACTTGGCATTCAATTAAGCAATAAAAGTATATGCTTATAAGTTCCAAATGAGTTTTTCTAACTTTTGTGTTCTTATCAAGTTCAAATAGGGTTACTTTTATAATTTGTAAAAAGAAAAAATATTTAAAGTTGGAGCAAATTATTTGAAAATGGTATATCTATATTCTTTACACTATAGGTCCTGATAAAATTAGTTATTATATTGGACACAGTAATACTTTATATCAACACTATAATTAAAAAATTTTAAAAAAGTAAAATTGGAAGTACGAGATGGATGGAGTCATTTGATGACATTATTTTCTCTCAATCACTAAGTTAATTAAAAGAAAAGAAAATCATATATGTTAATCATAAATAAGCAAGGGAAAGAAAGGAATGAAGAAGAAAAGAATAAAAAAAAAAGAAAAAAGAAACTCATAATTCACTATGAGTAACTACCTGTAACTCCCCTTGAAATATCTAAACCCACAAAGGAGGAAGAGGGAGAGTGAGGATAGAATCAGTTTTTATAGTTTCCATACATAAAAATAAGTCTTCACACTTCTCTCTCACTCTCAAATCTACAACATCCTATCTCTCTCACACAGGTTTCTCTCTCTCTCTCTCATAGATACTCTAGCTGCATGCTACAAAGTATCTCGAGCAAATATTCTCGTGTCTAGTGCATCTACATGCATACATAACTAAATTAGTCCTTCGGTTTTAACTCCAAAATCATGTACTCAAGTAAATAATGCAAATTTATATTAGCATGTTTGGATCACCAATACTTTAAACTCAAGTAAATGTCAATGACAAGAATGATAGTCGTGCAGAACCCATTATTATAATTGTGTATGTACATTCATCCCCAAATAATAATAATATAATAATAATAATAATAAGACTAACAAATTCAAATTTCTAGTGCACATGTCTGATGAGCTCATAAATTAGTTGTTGACCAAAGGCACCGACACCCCAAAAATAATGTATTAAAAAAGAAACTTAGAATGGAACCTCTATCATCCACCGAAAACGAGAAAGAAAGGAAATCACGTACACTACATGTTGCTCCAAGCAATGGTAGGCTTCCAATGTGCAGAACTAAGATCAATGAAGTTCAATAAAACACTATACAAGATTCTTTCTCTCTCACGCACACATAAATGCACTCTTCTCCCTAATAATTCAACGATGTGGTCCCCTATCCCTTTATCACCCCGTCATCTCCATGCATGGAGCAAGACATAACTTATCATCACCACAGGAATCATCCAAATAAGACTAATAATTACAATAGCATTCATATTCTATAGGTCTTCCTAACAAAGATGTAAAGAAATTAGTTAAAAAATACATTAAAAGTTACAGTAAATATACATTTATAACATGTTTTATGAATTTATATCTTGTGTCCCAAAAGTTTATATATAAAAACAAAAATTTAAGACAAATGTAAAAAAAATTAAAGCTGATTTATTTATTTTTATCAAAAAATAATACACTCACCTTAATTTTTAAATTTCAATGCATTTTTAGGACAGGTTTCAATGCATTTATAAAAAAAATAAGGAAATTAATTTCTTTTTTGGCTATGAAGTGGTTAAAAAAATGCCAAGATGTAGTAGCATATATATATATATATATATATATATATATATATATATATATATAAATAAGGGAGAAATACATATACAGCAAGAAAGAGAGAACATCTTCCTTCTATGACATTTACCCCGAAAAAAGCCTATTATATACCAGCAGCTTCTCTAGATGATATAACAGGAGCAGATTCAATAGCTATATATATTCACCCAGCAGCGGAAACTACTTGAGCTGATATGCAAACAACGGCTAGGCTTACGGTGCCTATGATGAATGGTAAGTGACAGGGGAAGGTATTTACAAAACCAGTGATTGTTTAGTGGAGGTTTTTTTTTTTGTTTAGTGGAGGTTTTTACCCTCCGCAAAATAAATTACGGAGGTTTTCAAAAACCTCCGCAGTTATATTCGCCACAAGCAATTAGCGACGGTTTTCGAAAACCTCTGGTATCGAGAATATTTTGCAGAGATTTTTTTGTAGAGGTTTTAAACCTAAGCTAATTGTGGAGGTTTTTTAAAGGAGGTTTTAAACCTACACTAAATATGAAGGTTTTTTGTAGGAGGTTTTAAACCTATGCTAAATGCGGAGGTTTATTGAAAAAGGTTTTAAAACTATACTATGGAGGGTTTTTTTTTAAATCATGCTAACAATAGATGTTTTACAATTGATTTTCTAATTCTCCTTATTTTCTTGTATATAATGATTTTGTATACTCATTTTAGTTTCATAATCTACATGTATTACAATTTTTCATTTTCTTATGATATCGATAAAAAAATGTAATAAAAAACTCATAATGAGGACGTAGAAATTATATTTCAATAACCAAAATAATAACATATAGTTCAAAGATTTATAATTCAAATTTCTATTGTAAATCAAAGTATGACATAAAATCCATAACAAAGTAATATTAGTCTTGTACTAAACTTTAAATCCAAAATACATTATAAGCAAACTAAGGGTTGCTAGCACCAGAAGATCCTCTTGCATCCAAAGGTGTATTAGGAACACTTGAAGCATCATTTGGCTGAAATAAGAAAAGAAAAAACACTTAGTCACATATACTATATACATGGGTGTATAACACATACTAAATTATAATGACCATCAATAAAAATAATCAATTCTAAACAATTGTTTTAATATTCTAAACTTATGCATGGTTATTACCTTGGTCATGTATGTTTACTTAAAGACCTAACTTGAGATAAAGAGTATTAAGAGCTAGCCAAAATGAATAAAATTCTACCTTAATATTGTTGATTAACTATAAAATCTACCTATAAAATTGTAAATTAATTAGCTTAATAAACACACGTACCAATTACAAAATATATTTCCTTACTAATATGCGTGAATGACACATGTAAAACAGTTTTAAGAGTACATTGTGTATTATACTAACAAGTTTTAGGATACCTCACATATACATAATGATGTATGCATATTAATTACTTACATGTGTTTGATCAGGAGTGAAATAACTAGCTAATTCTTCAGGGATCCTTCCTTCCTTCATTATCATGTAGGCCTTAAAAGCTGATTCTAAATTGTTGTATTTCTCTTGCCATTGGTTTGAAGATGGAAAGGCAACACCAGATGAAGAAGAGCTCAGACTAAAAGCTCGAAGTCTTGTGTTCCTGAATGTATTAGAAGGAACAGCTCCTAATCCCATGCATCGCACTCTCCCAGAGTGTTCTAACCCTAACACTCTACCAACAACATCAAGAGGAGAAACTTCATATTCTTCAACTATGCTTTGAGTCAATCCTACTTCAATTTGTTCCTGCAAACATGTAATAAAATGAAATATAAAAGTTTTAAGATTAAGCACAATCCTTGAAAACAATGTTACTAAAGAAAAACATTCTTTGCTGCTTCATTTACAAATGACTCATCTTTCCTTTTATGAGTTTCAATATATAATTGTCCACAACTTGGTAGCTTCCCAGTTTCCAACAACTAAGATAAATAAAGAGTAAGTAAACATTGAACTTCTTTAATTAGGAAAAGTTAACATTTAGTGTCATTACCAACTCATTTCTTCTTCTAGGATTAACTTTGGATCCACCAGCGTGTGGAATAACTTGCTTGCTTCGAATTTCTTTATTTCTCCTACAAAGTTCCTATATGCAAAACAATTTCAAGTTTACAACTTGTAATAGTAATCATATAATTAGCTATAAAAAAATTCAATAATTAAAACAATCTAATTAGAACAAGATAATAATTTGTATAAAATAAGTCATTGAATAATATTATTTAAAATATAATTTACGTTAATAAAAAGAGCTTAATTTTTCTATGGGGTTCACACTAAACACAAGAACACATCAATTTCACAACAATTTCTCATTAGGACATCGACTGATTCATCAAACATATATAATTTCACAGCAATTATAATGATAAAATGAAAATTACAAAAACACCCCAAAACTCATTCCAATTGATATCTCTAAGGATCCCTACACATGTTCTCACTAATCCCTAATTGTGAATAACTCATCCCTTACCTGGGCTCACGTGTCTTTAGCCAGCGATAACAACATCTTTAGCGGTTCCCTGAGATTCCTCCAATTTTTTTCTCTAATTGCTCCGATAGAGTTCCCAAACATCGGAGAGACAGAGAAGGGATTGAAGCCTCCGCTTGTACTGTCTTGTGTGATTCCTGTTTCTCTCTCCGTAACTATAATCTCGCAAATCCCAACGGTGAAGGTGTGCGGAACTGAACCACGAACCACATATCAAAATTTCATGAAAATCCAACGGTTAACGAAACTGGGATCATAGTTTTATTGAGACCGTTTTGGGTTTCTACGGGAAAGAAAAAAGGCTACGATGCGAAAGGTGTTTCTCTTAGCTCAAACAGTATATCGAAATTCCCAACGGTGAGAATGCTCGGAATTGGGTTGTGAACATGCTGTTTAAATTTCACGACAATCCAACGGTGAATGAATCCGAGAGAGAGGGTTTTGAGAGGAGAAGGGGAAAAACAAAAATGAGGGAAAGAAGAGGCACCTGACTTAACATAACTATTTATACCTAGGGTACTCAGCCTATTATTTGCTCTATATTTATTTATTTATACTAAAAATCTTTATAAATTTATTTACAAAAAAAATGGGATGTTACAATTTGGAGAGGGAAGCCGTAGAGTTGGAGAGGGAAATTGGGATTTTGTGATTTTTTTTAGAGGAATTTTTTTTTTGCCGGGAAAAACATGATTTATTTTATTTTAAAGAGAAAAGAGTGGAAAAATAATATTTAATTAGCAGAGGTTATAAACCTTCACAAATTAAGCACAAAAAATTGTAGTTTTTAATAAATTAAGGAGGTTTCTAAAACCTCCGCAAAATAACCTCCATTATTTAACATTTTTTTTGTAGTCATGGCATCAATTATGTTTCAACCGAATCTTCCTTGGCTCCTGCTTATTATTTTAAAATTTTTAGTTGTTCCGTCCGTATTGCAAATTATGATATAAATGCGTGGAGGTTTACAATTTACATACTCTCTTTTCATTATATGCTAATCCTAAGGACATTCCTTTTTGACTTTATGGATTTTCAGCCAGAAGCATATGTCATATTCTAGAGCCTACATTGACTTCAAAAGGCCGGAGGACATCATATTGTTTGCCGAGTTCTTTAACGGACATGTCTTTGTGAATGAAAAGGGTAATTAATGAACTGCATCTTTAAGATCTTGCTAAAGTTCTTATCATTGTCATTATTGTCATCATTATTGGAATTTGGCGGGTTCTGTTTGGGTTGGACGGTTTTTCATGACAAGCAATCTATATTTTGAGTCTATTTGGAATTACAAGTCTGTATTTCTCAGGAATATGCCTATAGGATCAAATCATGATGTTCTTTCTGTTGTGATGGATGTCTAAGCTCTTCTATATTTGGTGCCTTGCAAGTTGTGGATGAAAGTGAAATTACCTCTTCTATATTTGATGTCTAAACTTTTTCTATAGATGTATCATGTATGTATTTTTATACTTAGTTGCTAATGATCAATGCAAGTAGTGAACAAAACACAGAAGTGGGTTTTGATATATATTATCAGCAAACAAAATTTCATCACAACTAAGTAATTTTTTTATATTAATATACATCTCTAAAAAGTTTAAAAATTGTTAAAAAGTTTAAACTAATTATGGGAATACATGGGATGCTCATTGCTAATATCTTCTTTCGTTTGGTGTGTTGAAGATTATTTTGATGTGATGATTAATGACACTGGTCTTGCTTTGTAATTTGTTAAAGCACGCTATCATAGTAATTCAATCTAGCTAATTTGTTGATTGTAATTTCTGGTCTGAGCAATCTGGTTGGTAGGACTTGTAGTCTTAGAGAGTTAGGTTTTTTTTTTGCCTAATTCAATATTTCATTTTAATTTTGTTGTACAATGATTTTTTAGGTATGGGATTTTTTTTCCCCTAATTCAATATTCCATTTTAATTTTGTTGTACGTTGATTTTTGAGTTATTTTTATTTTGTTTAATTATTGTTGTTGTTGTTATTATTATTATTATTATGTAGGCGCTAGCTGAAGACCCTTTTATATGTTGTGATGACACGGGTCTTCTTTCTACTCTCTCTTAATTTGTGTTATTTTTTGATTTTGTTTAATTTGTGTTATTACTATTATTATTATGTAGGCCCTAACTGATAAGGTTATTTTTTGCTTTGCTGATATGCATGTTTGCTTCTTTTCCGATAGTAACACTGATCTTACCTGCCTAACATGATATTCTTTGTCTATTGAACGTTATTTTCTTTGTTATATGTTTTAAATGTATGTCCTTCTTTAAAATTTGCGATCAACATCTATTAATATTATAATTACATTTACTTATTGAGGTATGAGAAGTTAATAGTGATAGAATAAAAACATACTAGCCAAAGGATTCTAATTTTTTAGTGATAAGTATACAAAATATTTTTTTTAGCGATTAATAATATAGTGAATATAAATAACTATCTTACTGATTGGTGATTATTAAAATTTGTGATCAACATCTATTAATATTATAATTACATTTAGTTATTGAGGTATGAGAAGTTAATTGTTTGGCTCACAAAAATGTAAAAGGAAGAAATGAGTAAAGAGTATAGACTCTGTTGGATGTAAGAAAAATACATTCTTTCTGTATCTGACAAAAAATCATTTTTTTAATTTAAAAGTTTAATAGTAATAGAATAAAAACATACTAGCCAAAGGATTCTAATTTTTTAGTGATAAGTATACGGAATATTTTTTTAGTGATTAATAATATAGTGAACATAAATAATTATCTTACCGATTGGTGATTATAACTAGATAAAATGATTTTAAATAACTTATTTTGTCTTCTAAGTTATATAATTCTCCATCGAGAGATACAAAGGTTTTTTCTGGATTTTGTTTGGCTTTTACTTTTTGAGTTTAGGGACTCTGCAACGTTCACAGTTTCTCTTTGAGTTTAGGGTCGAGTGGAAACGGTATTGTTCTGTTACTCATTTCTTTTTTCCTTAGTCATTTCCTTGGTTTTGTTCTTTTTCAGTGAAAGTGTTTCTCCATCGAGAGATACAAAGGTTTTTCCTATGACATCAACCCCAGGGAGTCCATTGGGTATTCTTCTGCTACCCAATACTTTTTTCCTTACTTATTTTCTTGATTTTGTTCTTTTTAGTGTCTTGCTTTTTCTTCTTCTTCTATTGGATTTTTTTAATAGTAAAGATTACATCATGGATTTTTTTAAATTATAATCTCATTGATATTGATTGATTTTTAAAAAAAAATTTCATGATAATTTGGTTTGAATGTGATGTAACTTGGGTTTAGATAAGTAGAGTGATTCCTGGGTTTGGAACTTTTTTTTTGTTTTTTTGCTTTCGTAGGTAGAAAACATTTTATATGCTGTATTCGTATGGAATCTACCTACGGGCCATTTTTTGGCTTTCTGATAATGAGCGCATAGCTAGCTATATTATCATGTCATCAACTTAGTAACCATTCTTTATCGTATAAATATACATTCTTTAACAAAAAATATATATTTATCACATAAAGATACATTCTTTATCCGATAGGCATGCTTATCCTCAAAAACATTGATTTGTTAATTTTTTGGATGTATTATATCTGCATCTACCACATAACATATCTGAATATATTATATTACCCGTTATTAACACAAATCTATTTAATTAGCTAGCATGACATCCTAAAGGACTACGTATTTAAATTGAAAAACAGGTATGGCACGTAGAATTAGCTTAATTGGTGAGATTAATGATACAGAGGATACATGGAGACTTGCAATTAGAATTACAAAAATATGCTTCATTCAAAAGACTGCAGGAGGAGGTTTTTTGGAGATGATTTTAATGGATGAGAAGGTAATCCTACATTCATTAAATTATCAACTCAAGTTGATTAAACATTATCTACACAATTGGAGCCCATATGGCTTTTATTTTTTTGGCTCATCTTCTTAGGAACATAAGATCAAGGCCACAGTGAGCGTTTTAAATTTGACAGATGGAAAAATTAACTCAAAGAGAGGAAAATTTATATTGTTTAGAACTTTGAGGTAAAAAATAATGTATTAGTAGGTAATTTCTAATTTTCATATTAATCATTATAGAATAAAATATTGATTAAGCTTTTGGGGGACAATTTTAGATTTATTATCTTCCTTTTTTAAGCAGATGTGATTGGTCAGTTTGTTGACATAAAGCAAGAACGTCATGTTAATCCAAAGATGTTCATTCATATGAAGGACCCACATGTAAATATACTATGGTTCATACAACTAATTTATTTATGGAAAATTACATTGCCTTCCTATAGGTGTTAATACTTTTTCCTTTTCCTTCCTATTTGTGTTAAAATAATCCATGTGTGGAACTACTAAAGAGATTTTGACAAAAAAAAATTGTGCAAGCATCCATACAAGTTTTTCTTTACAAAAGGAACAATTGTAGAAAAACATTAGCTTCTTGAAATTCCTGAACATGTATATGACTTACTATATTTGAAGAAATATTGAGTGGACAAGCTTCATCTGATGTGTTAGTAGGTAATTTCTAATTTGCATATTAATCATTATAAAATAAAATATGGTGTATGCTTTTGCGGGACAATTTTAGATTTATTATCTTCTTTTTCTAAGCAGATGTGATTGACTACACTAGACACTGGCATTGGTGACAAATATATTGTTCAACCTTCGTACCAGTGTCTCACGGACAACGATTTTAGCCATGGAGATGAAGTTACATTTTATTGTAGGAGTTATGATAAAATTTGGGAGCTTGTCATCAGAAGACAAAAAGAATGGAAAGATAGTGATACCGACTGAACACCAATGTTTTGTAGTTTGAACACCAATTTTATTGTAAGTATTAAGGCTTTTTTGCTTCAACACTGCATTTCCTTTTAATGTTCTATGGATTTGACAATCAATGTACTGCACTATATAAAACTCTTTAATATCAATGTTAGTCTTTTTCCCTTTTTTTACAATACATTTCTTTTAATTCTTTCATCGAAACTCAATTCGCGAACGACCCGTGCGTATGCACTACCGACTAGTATTCTTTAAAATGAATGAGAATGACTTATAAATTTTAATAATTTTACCCTCTACAACTATACTAGTAAAAGAATAATATGTGCGCAAATTATATTGGTATTTAATCACAAAATTATCATATAAGATAAGTTTATTAATTTTTATAGTAACTATATCGGAAAAAATTTATATAAAATTTCTTATACCACTAAAATTGTTGTGTATATTATTATATTTTGTCTTTGGGGTTGGATAATGGTGTGATCCCTTAATATTAGAAGGTCTTATGATATTAGGAAGTCTCTGCAATATTTATATATTCTTTCAAAATGAAAGAAAATGACTTATAAACTTTGATAATTTTATCTTCTCCAACTATAATTTAATAAATGAATAATACATGTACATTTATATTGTTATTCAATCACAAAATTATCATATGTGATAAATTTATTAATTTTTACAGTACGTATATAGAAATTTTTTTTATCATTTTTTATAATAATTATTTTATAAGTTATACTAAAAAAATCTATGATTGATTAACGATAAAAAAATTTGAAAAGAAATTAAACTTTTGAATAAACGTTCATATAAAATTTCTTATACTACTTAAATTATTAATTATATTATATAAAAAGTTTCATAATACTAAAATTGTTATATCTATTATTATATGTTATCTTTGGGTTTGGATGAAGAGATCATCACCGTGCCAGTGTAACGTTGCGTGCTTTCAACAAACTATATTTTTTTTATATATTTATATATAAGTTTTCTTATTCAAAATCATGGTGTAACGTGTATCTCCCACTCTTCCGGTCATGGAATAGTTGAAATAAACCCAAAAATGAATTTTTGTTCAAGAATTAAATCTTGCTGGAATTGTTTAGTTCACCCTTTGGAACCATATCACATCCCGGATATGATGAAATAGGATAAACTGACACGGTATTTTGTATGTACATAATTATCTTGAAAAAATTTACTATTTCTTTTTTTATTTATTTAAAATTAATGAAGATGACTTATAAACTACTAAAACTGTTGTATCTATTATATAAATTAAAATTTCTTATACTACTAAAACTAATGTAATGTATCTATTATTATATTTGGTATTTGAATTTGGATGAGAGAGTTATCTCATGGTATTAGAAGGTTTTGTGGTATTAGAAGATTTCGGTAAACTATACTCCTTGTTAAAAAACATTATTTTTGCACTACTTGTTGTGTTGCAGCCACTAAAACCCTGAACAGGGTATTGCTGAGGATAAGTTAGGTTAGTTTTCTCATCAAGTACACCAGCTCTCAGTTGTTCCATTTGTGGTTACTCGCCTTAACTTACCATTTCTTATACATTGAACTTTATGTTTATTTGTATCCATAAATTATTTTGTGTTGTAGGCTTTGCCAAGTTTCTTCATAATATTAACACTCTCCCACACACACCTAAATAAGTGTATGCTTTCAATCTCTCTTCTCTCATCCATCAGGTATCTTCCCATTTGTTCTATGAATTTATTTTTAATCTAATTATTAAGCAGAATAAATGATTATATTGTAACAATTTTTGTAGTTGGTTACATTGTTTGATTGAATATATTTTTTTGGTTGGATCATCACTATTCCAAGGATGGCAATTGGATCTATTTATCCCATAACTTTCTAATTCATCCGTAAATAAGTCCAGCCAAAATATCCAATTATAAAAGAAAATAATGAATTGCATAGATTGAGCCAATACTATTATTGGATGGTCAGTGAACCATCCAACATATTTCTTAAACCATTGGATGAATGGGAGCAACTCCAATGGGTGTGGAGAGTCAACCTTGCTTCATCCGTAAGTAAATGAATATACCAATCTTTGAATCTCTAAACCTGTTAAAAACAGTTTTTCTGTGGCTTTGTATAAGAATGTATAAGGCAATGTATAAGAGTGTGAGATTAGAAATTAGTAGTGAATACATGATAATGCTTAAGGAAAATGGTCAGTGTGTATAGATAGATGTTATATATACCTTGATAGGTTCTTTAAAACCTCTTTGAAAATGATCAGTATGTAATAATTGACCTGATGTACTGTTTCATTTGTTGAAGCAAGTATAGCTCTTCAGAGTGTTGTGCTGTTGGGATAAATCTGGAAACATGGAGAAGCGCTTTCGTTGAAAAAGAACAAAACCAAGAAAATGATTAAGGAAAAAAGAACGGGATAGCAGAAGAATACCATACCATACCGTTTCTGAGGTCAAGACTGGACTCTTTGGGTAGCAGGATAATACCGTTTATATTGTCCTCTTAAGTGTTGTTGTTGATGTTGTAAAGAATGAAATGAAAATCACAAACTCAAAAAGCAACCATGAAAGTTATAGAGACCCTAAACTCAAAAAGCAACAGCAAAACAAAAC
Organism: Glycine soja; assembly: GCF_004193775.1. Lineage (NCBI taxonomy): Eukaryota > Viridiplantae > Streptophyta > Magnoliopsida > Fabales > Fabaceae > Glycine > Glycine soja. Next base: position 6,690,219 of record NC_041006.1, read on the forward strand.
CTAGACAAAAACTCATTAAAATTACTCATTTACATAGATTTAAACCATGAAACCCTCAACACCTGTCTTATCTTGTCTTGTAGTCTCTAATGGAGATAAGTTGCACAGGCTATGTTTTTTCTGTCTTGGATGGGAGAGAAAGAGAAAGCTTTTTTAACAGGAACTCGAACAAAGTCAAGATCAAAGAATAAACACTTAAGGGTTGAGGGAGAGAAGAATGATGATTTTTTCGTTTTTTCTATCTTAGATGGGAGAGAAAAAGAGTTTTTTTCCTAGCTTAGAGAGTGTCTAATGGGGATAAGTTGCACATACTATCATTTTTTTTCATTTTTTCTATCTTAGATGGGAAAGAAAGAGAGGGCATTTTTTTTATTTTTTCTAGCTTAGAGAAAGTTTTTTATTTTTTATTTTCTTCTCTCTCCATTCAAAATATGCACTTCTAGTACTACCACATGTGATCTGTACTACTTCTCATTTTTTTGTAGATGAAGGTAAGAAGATAAACACACCACACCTGATCTGTACTACAAGCGTCGTCATGCCCCTCTCTTTTTCTCTGCACTTCAATTTAATAAATACTAACTCTCTCTCTAACCACTACATTACCGTTAGCAAGCAAGCCTGTGTAAGCCTTCTGCCCTTCAAAACCAAAAAGACCATAAAATCAAAAAAATTGACACGTCAACAAATAAAGTGAGGTCAAAAATGTAATTTCCCTAGACTACTCCATTAGATATATTAGATATTAGATGTAATTGAAAAGATAGATAATAATAACTTCTTGGAAAAAGTAAATAAACATAATGAAATATCAATGGACGTAAATTTGACGGTTATTTTAGGCGGCTTGATGTAACTGCCTTGCAGTCATTCGGAAGTGGAAACTAACTGGTCAAATTATGTGAAGGTGGACTCACTCTTCAGACTATGGGAAGTTGGAAAGGTAGGTACAATGCACGCATGTAATGTAATAAAAATAACAATGAATATGCATTAATATTTATAGAAGCTGAAAAGTCTGCCAAAGGTAATCATTAATATGTAAATGTAATTGAAAAGACATATTTGACAGGTAATAATAACTTTTTGGGAAAAGTAAATAAACATAATGAAAAGAAATATCAATGGACGTAAATATCCATTTGTGCACAGCGAAGACAATTTTGATGATTCAATGTGATATTTGTGCATGCAAGAAAATGGAATCCAATGTTATATTAGTAGTAGGAATATATTATACATACACCATGTTCATACACTCTACATAGGAAGTATTTAAAAATTAATTAGTATAGAATATCAAATTAACCTATATTTGATCTTTTTGTAATACAAATAAAATCAAACTTTTATTTCATTGTACTTAATCAATAGAATTTATTTCGTGATTTTTTCAAAGTAAATACCAATTAACTTTGGGCTTGTGTTCTAATTTTTTTCATACTATAAACAGAAAATGTATTTAAACAAACTCAGATACAAACCAACCAATTCTGAATTCAGTATCAAGTGATGTTAAATTTAGTGAATTGTAAAACAAGGTTTGTATGTTAAATTGGTTTCAGCAATAACAATAATTAAATGAAAAATATATTATCAAAGTGGAAAGGTTGATGATAGGAAGTCTGACCATACATTGATATATTGGACAAAAGAAAAGAGTAATTGGATTAATAAGTAAAATCTTTTTTTTGACAAAATAATGCAAAACATAAATAATACCAGTAACAGTTATCAAAAAATTGAACACATCAAAACATCACTGTCACCCATGAATCGGTACTCAATCCCAAATTCATATTCTGTTTTATGTTGTTTTGCTATCAAGTTAGAACTATTTTACTTTCCCGGTCTATATTCTCTTCTCTCCCTCCTTTGTCTCGAAAGAAAAGTAGGAAGTAGAATAATATCGTCTATGTATGAAGAATACCTTTGTATCGCTCAATGGAGAAGCGCTTTCACTTTCACTGAAAAAGAACAAAACCAAGAAAATAATTAAGGAAAAAAGAACTGGGTAGCAGAATAATACCATTTTAGAGGCCAATATTGGACTCTTTGGGATTGATGTTGTAGAAAAAGCCTTTGTATCTCTCGATGGAGAAGTGCTCCCACTAAAAAAGAATAAAACCAAGAAAATGATTAAGGAAAAAAGGGATGGGTAGCAGAATAATACCATATTAGACTCTTAGGTGTTGATGTTGTAAAGAATAAAATGAAAATCCTAAACCCATAGAGAAACAACGAACTCTGTAGAGACCCTAAACTCAAAAAGCTAACGAAACAAAATCTAGACAAAAATCCATTAAAATTACTCATTTACATAGATTTAAATCATGAAACCCTAACAGAAACCCAAAATACAACACACCAATCAAGAGAGATGATGAAAAGAGAAAATGAAAGCTTAAGGTGAGAGAGAGAGAAGAATGATGATTACAAGCAAGTCTCGGTGAACTTTTTGTTCTTCAAAATTTTCATTTTAAACCAAAAAGACCATAAAACCAAAAAAATTGACACGTGTCAACAAATAAAGTGAAGTTAAAAATATAATTTCCTTAGACTAAAAAGACCATAAAACCAAAAAAATTGACACATGTCAACAAATAAAGTGAAGTTAAAAATATAATTTCCCTATACTACTCCTTTATATTAGATATATTAGATGATTTTTTCATTTCAAGAAACTTTATTTATAGACCTAAGATTCTAGTTTTAAAAAGAGGAAACATTCTAGTGTTAAAAAAGGAAACAAATTTATAATATTTTTAAATCTAATATAAATTTTAAAGATAATATAATATTTTTTAATTTTAAATAATATCCTAAAGATTTTAAATGAATAATAAATTTTTAAAAGATAAATTAAATTATTCTTTTCTAAACTAGATAGAAGACATATTCTCGAGATCAATTCCCACCACCCTCTTCAATTGCTGCAAAATGTTTTCTACTTTACCCAAACCCCATCGGACCCTTGATTATCCCTTCCCTCTGTTGTATCATCCTCATCACCATCAAAGGGGGTGTCGGTGTTCTTGAGGGCAACAACATAGCCGGAATTGTCGATGACAATGGAATTTTGAGCGATGACTACGTGGCTTATTTGGGTTACCTTTTCTAATGAAGGGAACAAGCATTAATGCATATTTACCAAAAAAAAAAAGTGCTTAAGTGAAGGAAAAAATACCTTGAAAGTTGAAACACCTCTTATATCCAGTTAAAAAAAATGCTCTACCATACACCACATGAAAGCATGATGCACCGTAGACAAATAAATATTTAAATGTATATTCCATCTTTTAGGGGAGAGGAGTAATTTATTTTAATGATGTTAAGTTAAATAGATTAAATTGCACATTTCCTTCAATATAAAAAAGAGATGATAGTATAATACTCGCATTGAAGAGAATAAATTTATTCTAAACTTTTTTTTAGAACAAATGATTCTATACTTGAGCACTTAGCACCACTTTGAAAAGTTACAAATAATTTGTACATCTAGCGTATATAGTATCTATTTCTTCGTTGATTTTTAATTAATCACAGTCTTAAAAAGGAAGTGTAGAGAGAGTGCTCCTAGTATTTTTTTTTTCTTTGTTTTCTATTTGGGCCTTGTTGCCCGTGTTAACTAATACCCACAAATATAGAACTAAAAACATAAACAATATTTTAACTATAACTCAATTTATTATAAAAATATATATATACATAATCCAATTTCCTTTTTCTTTTTCTTTTTTGCAAATCCACAAAATAAGCATCGCAGACTATTTTTTTAATTCCCTTTCGGGTCTCCTAAACAAGAAAATTTCTCCCCGAAAGCGTGGCCAAAGCAAAATCATGTATGAGTGTGCGACTTTGTTGAAGCCGACACCTCGATTGGTCCTAGCATCCTAATCTCGTAATAAAGTTGTAATTATTATAGGGGGTTCATTGCTTCTAATTTTAAACCTGCATTTATCTTAACTTTTCTTAGAACCAAGTGTTTTAGACTTGCATTTTATTGATTTCCATTTTCTTTTTGTAGTAATGACATATGAAAAGAATAAAATGAAAGTTGCAACATTTGAATTACAATTGCAATTATTATTTGACCTCTAGCATCCATTTACCTTAATTAAGGTTTAATTATTTTCAAGAAAGCAAGTTACTCCGTACTCAATTAAATGTTCACAATCACGTGCATTGTGGTTTTCTGTTGCAGCCTTGCAGTTGCACGAACAATTGATTTGTAAGACTTTCTTGCATCTTTTTTTGTGAATGGGATAATATACTTCTATGTTTCTTTTTAAGTGTCGATTTTTTTTAAAATAATATTTCTATTTAAATTTTAAGTTTTTAATTGTAATCGAACTTAAATAGATAATTTTTTAATAATTTAAACTACAATATAAATATAATCATAGCAAATATTATTGATCATTTAATAAAAATCCAATGAACTTTACATCGCATTGTACAACTTTTTTCGTTTAATATTTATAATGATAATTTTTATTTAATAAATAGATTTTCTTTTACATATTTCAATAAACATTTAAAAAAATTACAATTGGAATATTAAAAAAGGAAATATTTAATTTAATAAAGTTAACAAATAATACCAACCTACTTATTGTGATATATAATGTAGGTTTAATTCTCAAGTTTTTAAAATGTTGAATTTAGTCATCATTTTTAAAAAAAAAAATCAATTTAAATCAATTTTTTTTAAATTTTTTTTTAAAATGTTCAATTTATTCTCGTCCAATCGAATTAATGTGGTTAGGATTGTGAATACCAATTATTTTTGTTTAGGTATAGTGACAGATTTTAACCTTACTATATTTATTATTATTATTATTATTATTATTATTATTATTATTATTATTATTATTATTATTATTATATAAAATTCCCCTTTCTTCTTCATGCCTTCCTCCACCCTGTACCAAAAAAAAAAATACCCTCATCACCACCCCTATTCCCGGCGAACCCCACCAGCACCACCACCCTGGAATAGGAGGAGCTCTTCGCGATTCGTGCTCAAAGCTTCCGTCGTGCTCCGATACCCAGGTTCTGCCGTTGTACTCCGATGGTCCAGATCTACCTCTGCTTCTGCAGCAAGCTCAAGAACCCTCCCAACGATCCGTGGATTTTGCCACACTCTTGCGGTGAGGTTTGTGGAAGACCGTTGTGATCGTGCTTTTCAGTGTGGGAATCCGTGTGAGAAGAGGCTTGGGTATGCGAAGCATGTTTGTGAGAAGAGGTGTTGAAGCCGAAATTTTTGAAAAATAATACAACAGTGACCGTTAAAAATCGTCACATTGCTGAAATTTGTAATATTAACAACATTAGTTTAATAAAAAAGTTAAGAATAAAATTATTTTTTTTTAAATTTGAAGAACAAATTGAATTTCTTAATATAATTTGAGATCAATGTATAATAAAAAGATTCATTTTGTTTTTGGTACAGTAGAAAATAAAGAAACATAATAACAGGAACTAATTTTCAAATCTAGATAAGATGCACCAACTCCAATCTCTACATAATTCTCGAAAGGTTATATTTTTTAAGACAATTTAGACGAGTTGTAACTTGTATACGAAGTACGAACTATTCAAAAGGTGACATACTGTTATCTATTTCAACCAATTACAAAATAAGTCAAAAGGAGAAAAAAAAAGTTGATAAAGCAGAACATGCGTAATCTAATCTAATAGTATTATATCTAGAATCTTATGTATTTAAAACGCATGTATCGAAGTAGATGGTTAGGTTCTGCATAACTATTTTTGCAGAGTTTGGGTTGTACTGTCTTTGAGCTTGGCTTGGGTTGTAGGTTGCCTAGTTGGTACAACTTGTACCTTTGTTGTGATTCTTTGGTTAAATAAATTCGTCATTTGCTTGAAAAAAGAAAAATCTTAAATACATTAATAATATAACTTAATAATACACTCATATTAAAAAAAATAAAAAAAGAAGATAAACGTTAACAAATTTAAGACTATCTTACATATGATACCTCTCTTATGTTAAAATATATATCCCATTATTTTTTTCTTATAGAAAAGTTTAAGTTGGAATTTGTTTACCAAAATTAGACATAACTAAATTAAGAACCAAACATATTATATTTATAATATTTAGTAATAATAGTTTGTATTATTTGTCATATTATTAATAAAACGATATAATCAGATATGAACTTATATACCGTAAATACATATAGAGTATATAAATCAAAATTAAAAATATTTTATTCATAATAAAATAAAATATAAAACTATAAATATTTATAACTTTAATTCAATTAGTGTCGTATTATTTTAGTAGTGATTATAAATTTTATATCAAATTTAATATCAATTTGAATATATATAGAGAGAGAGAAATGATTTCATTTTTAAAATAAAAATAAAATTTATAATATTAGAATAAATAATTTAACATAAGATATGACTTATATTAATGATATTATATAATCCACTTTTAAGTAAAAGTGATTTGTAAAAATTAACTTTCATGCTAATTGCAACGAGTTGGTATATATTTTTGTTTGTTTGTTAAAATACGAAGATACGATAAAACTTAAAAACGCGTAGGATAACACTAACGAGTACCCGTTAAATCAGTTCTAAACAAAATCAGGCGCAAACTACGAATAGTACGAATACCTGACAACAGTTTTCTAACTCCGGAGCCATGTTTGGCAACCGGCAAGAGAGTCCCCTGATTGATTAGCTTCGTGTCACCGCAAATAACACTAATTGAATCAAATCCATTGTAAATTGTTAAATTAATTACAAAATAAAAATTGATAAAATAAATTTTTGAAAAACAAAAATTATATATTTTTACAGTTTGATTCATTTTTTTTCACATCTTATTATAAAAAAAATTAAACCAAACCAAATAAAACACATATTGTAATTATATTTTTTTATTGTGAAAATTAATAATAAATATAAAGTAATTTGTTAATTTTTTCTTTATTTTATAATCAAAATACATATTTTATTTCATATATTAAAAAAATATATTAATAATGTTAAATATCAAGTAACAAGTTGATAATATCTTTTTATATCAATACTAAATAGAAGTAAAAAATAATAAATTTTAACAAAAATTTGTTAAACAAAATTCAATTAAAAAATAAATCCATTCTTAAAAAATAATCTAGCATAATTGGATACCTTTCACTAAATCAAAACACAGATATTAGGTAAGAAACTCACAGCAACTTTATATCAGGATACACAGTAATCCTATGAAATCGTCTCCCCCAAGCAACAAGTTGGTTTTAAACCTATTTAAAAATAATCTTTTTATTTTAATCTACGAGAACAAAGACAGTGTCACAAAATGAAACAACTTAATTACTCTTGCTCAATTTATTGAGCTACTTTACATTGAACTATAGCGTTTAAAATACTTAACTTTTTTAAATACATATCTAATATAAACTCAATTACGGTTAGGGAAGGAGCCCGCCTTCCAACTCTACCATTAATTTGGTTATAAAAATCTAGTAAATCAAAATGAATTAGATTACTTAGACCATTTTTTATGACTATAATAACTAATAATGAAAAAACTTTCAAATGGTAAACAAAAAAATAAGAATAGTTAAAAGAGTTGTTATAGTATTGTAAGACTATGTTGTGTTCACATGAGTGATAACGATTTATTTAGCGGGAGAATTTGTATTTAATTCTCATCTTGTGTAAAATTCGGGACAATTACACACCACAAATATGATTAATCCCTAATCTAAGGAGTAAGAAGACACACATAATTTATAAACTAAGATAAAGAAAATTAGATAAGAATGTTCTGTTATTTTGACTATGACCAAAAAATAAAAAAATATATAATAATAATAGTGATGCAATAAGAAAATATTTAAGGGTACCTAACTTTTGTTGTTGGTAGTTAAAAAAAAAAACTTTTATTGTTAGTTGAACAACATGCATAAATTGTTGTAAATTTTGTGGTATCAAGTTTGATTTTTATGAATAATAAAAACAAATCATACATTGGAACACATGTTCTTGATTCATATATTTTGAAGAAAGAATATTCAAATTTAATATAATAATTTTTATAAAAGAAAACTAAAATATTTCTTAATTTTATTAAATGAAAAAGAGGATAAGATCTTGAGTTTCAATTAAAGAGATTTGACTTAATTTGTTAAACAAATCGAATATATAAGTTACTATAAATTTCGATTCTCAATTCTCAAAAGATAAAAAAAATAAAGACCTTGAGTTGCATAACATTAACTGTGGGCCTGATTATATACCATCAATGCTTGGTTGATTCAATAATAGGAATATTCAAAATGAGGTAAGTGAATAAGTGATTAATGGGTTTGACAAATAGGAGCTGTTCTATTTTATGTCAAGAAATTTCAAAACCAAAATTGTTTGGAATGAAAAGATGAAAATCAAGTAAAAGGAACCCCATGTGATTAATTGACTAAATAGGAAAATCTATCGATTTAGCAACAGGAATATTCCAAACGATACCCAATGATTCCATTTCCCATATACAATTGTGAAAAAATTATGAATTTAGTAAATCACAGTAATTTTGTTGATTTACTCATTCTCAACACGGTAAGTATTTTTATTAATTATAAAAATATAATCTTTTAAGACAATTCAATTAAAAATTACTACTATTTTTAATTTTATTAAATTGTGTATGGGTTATGCCGCCATCCAAAAAATACACGAGTTCGCCGTTACCGTTTCTAACTTTACTTCAGTTCTGACAAACAAGAACAGCGTGAATCTCTAAAGTGTATTATATATATATAAGGCTTCGTCACAAACTAACAATCACGCTTCTCTCTCTCTGCAAACTCCGCGTATACCCCAAGTTTCTCTCTCTACCCTTTTCTTTCTAGTTTCCACCTCCGTCGCCGCACTCACTTTGATGCCAATTTTCTGAACACGCTTTTGAAGAGGGTAAGTTTCTTTTCCATCTTCGTTATTCATGCTTCGATTTGTGCTCATTTTTTTTAAAATTTATGATTCCATTTCCTTCTTGATTTTTCTGTGTTTCTTTTTTCTTTTGAGTTTGACCTGCTTTGATTTAGATGCTCATTCTTTTGATGGGGTTTTATGGGTAGAGAATTGGGAAAGTACAATGTGGGTTTTATTTTGTAGTTGTTTTTCCTTCTTTTCTTTTGTTGGACAATTGGGTTTGTGGTTTTTTTCTTCTTCTTATAATTAGTAGTTTGTTTATCGATCTTCTTGATTTGTTTTTTTTTTTTGCTTGATTTGATTCCGAGGTAATGGAAATAAAGTTGTAAAATTTAGCTTCCGTTGCGTGTTGATGGGATTATGTGATGTTGATTGTTCTTTAGGTTTTAAGTATTTTTTTTCATCTTGCTTGTAATGGAATAAATCCGAATTCAAGGTCAATTTTTTATCAGTTTCTTGATTACTCGATATGTTGTTTATTATTTGCCCTTTTGCTTCATATGGCTCTAACTTGTTTTTGAAAAAGTCTTCGTCAATAATTACGTATATGATGTCTCTTTGTGACACCTGAGCTCATAGCCTTCATTTGTTAATTGTCAATTATTGTTTTTGACATACAAGTGTTGGAATTCTTTGAACTGCAAACATTATTTTAATTTTTTTCCTCATCTTTCTTTTAGTTTTTTTAAGACAACTTTTAGTGTTTTTTTTTTTTTTTTGTTAATCTACCGTGCATTATTGGTGGGTTGAATTGTTTATTTATTATTATATATTGTGGCATTTCAATTCAGGTAAGTTCGAGCACCGGTACTGTGCTGTGCTGCATTACTTGCATTTCCTCTATAATGGGTTGTTTCCACTCTAAGTCAGCGAGGCAGTTTCCTGCACAGGAGAATACTGTTAATCTTGCGGCAGAGACAGCTTGTACGTTGATTAACATTTCCAATGAATTGATGCAAAGCTGTAATTCTTGTACAATGATATGTGATGGTTTCATTGAATTCTAACTGTGTTTGCATCGGAGGAATTGCTTATTGTGAATTTGCTTTTGGTCTTGCAGTCTTGCTGGATGAATCTTAAGTATTATACTAATAATAAAACTAAGTTTCATGATTTCATCTGTACGGGCTTGTAATTATGTATGGTATGTCTCCTGTGCCTGTGAGGTTTTTTGGGAAAGATTGGCTATTTGTAACAAACAAACCAAAGTTCACTTTGTTTGGTTTATTGTTAAAAGTAGAAACAGGCACTTCCCCTTGGTCAAGGGTTTCAGGGGGTGCATCACCTTGAAAAAAATATAACTATATATAGTGTTGATATCTTTTTGCCCCCTCTGATTTTATAATTTGAATCCATTGGTTCCAATTTTTTAAGTGTTGATATTTTTTTCTTTTATTGGTTAGTTTCTCAATTACATTTCATTATCTTTTCAGCTCATTAGATACTTTTATGTTTTCTACAAATAAACATTTTATTTTTATCTTAATGTTGGCCACATTAAGGGAAATGAAAGACCATTCTTTGTCAATATAGCTGTATCTGTGGGTATATAAATGTAAGGCAATAATTAATATAGATTGTACTTCTTCTGTATTTTGTGAAGTAAACTAAATGGAAGAAAATGTTGTTAGGCCACTTGCAAAATTGAAGAGATTAAAGACCTCATGTCTTTTCTGTTAAATTAGATTCCATAATCTTCCATGAGTTTCCATTCTGCCACTTTGCTACAAAGCTTTTATCCTCTTTGGAACACACAATTTTAGTCCTATGCATTCAGCAAGCTCTGCAAACAAAATTGAGAGTTGTCGGTTTATAACTACTTTGCATGTGTCATTGTCTCAATTGAAATGGATGTGATGGACTAATGGTTGTGTTTGGGTCTTGTTACCTGTCAATTATTTAGAAGAACGTTTCCATCTAGTGATGCATTTGCTATAAAATTGCTCTGTCTCTATTTCTCCATATGTTAGCTTTGTAGTTTAAACTCGTGTATCATTTTTTTGTTTTCCCCTTCCCAGTTACTGTCAGTGAGGTTGAAGCACTGTTTGAGCTTTTTAGGAGCATCAGCAGTTCTGTTGTCGATGACGGACTGATAAGCAAGGTACTACATAGAAAATAACTTTTTATTTTTATTTTTTGCATTAGTTGATCTATGATGATTGTTACTTTTTATTGTTTCTATCTCCACTCATTCTCTATGAGGAACTTAGTTATATTCTGACATCTATCTTGCAATGGGTATTTTGTCATGAGAAACTGGGTCTTATATTTGCATTTGTAATCTTGTCAAGAATTTAGTCCACACATAGCTTTGGTTTGGAATTTTCCAATTAATCAATCGGTTGTTATTTATTTTCTCAATGATGTTTCCAAACCCGAATGACCTACAATAAAATATCTGTTTTCTTTAAGTTTTTCTTTCATATATTTGATTTTTTATTTTTGATTTATTTGTTTTTGGTTTGCTAAAGATTTTTTCATATTATATTATCCAAATCTAATTCATTATCCATATTGTGGTTATCCGGTGATTTTTCTTTACAGGAAGAATTCCAATTGGCAATCTTCAAAAACAAGAAAAAGGATAACCTTTTTGCAAACCGGGTACTACTATACACTTTTCTTTCTTCATAGCAATGACTATGCCATGAATGTTTATGTTTCTTGCAAGCAACTGTGAATGACGGTAGACTGGCCCAAATGTACTCTTTAGATCAACAATTTGTTGTGCAAGTAGGTTATTCGGTAAGAAAACACTTAAGATCTTCTTGAAAACAATTGTATAAAGAAAGGAACCTGACCTTAACCGGCCGAAAGTTCTAAACCCAAGAACCCTAATTAAGGCTCAAGTCCCAATAACTAATCTAATAATCGAAAGATTTTAAAAAAATAAAAGGTCGTGCTGGTCCATTACAAGTCCAAAATACAATTAAAAATAAAAATAAATCCTATTTTAAAAATTGGCTAAAATTTATGAGCTTTATTCCTTTTCTCTTTCCTCCACAAGAGAATTTAGTTTCTCGTCAAGTTCTTCTTGATGATTCTTGTCTGGTAGATTGGGCTTCCAAAGTGATTCTTCAAGTTGGCCTTAAAGTATCTTCATCAATTTGTAGGAGAGAGATCCAATTAGGCGCAGTCCTTAATTCACATTGGTCTTCTCTCTTTTATCTTTGGAATCAAGCCTTGTAATGCCTGTTTCATCCTTTTAGTCTTAGACCTTGTCATAGGACCTCCTTCCCTCCCTCTTCGAAAGGATTCGTCCTCGTTATCTACATCAAAGAAAGAGATCAGCCGCATTGAAGACACTTATGTTACCATATTCTTTTGGCAAGTTCAACTTTTAAGCATTGTCATTTATCCTTTCTAGAACTTGAAAAGATCCATCTACTCTTGATTGTAACTTAAATCTTTGATGGGTGTTGCAATGGCTCTATTTGCGATATTTCTATCTATTATTTTGGAGATTTATAATTCGTCCATTTTACTCGATTTTCTTTGAACATTAAACTTTTCCTTTCTCTTATGAACCCAGATCCCAATCTTTTGACAGCTTTTTACTCAAGTATGCAACTGGTTTAAAGTCCTGCAATAGTACAACCCCTGTTTCAACACCAGAAGCATCACATTCTAACTTAAAAACTATATCAAAATTAGGCAAACAAAGTGCATTGGTCAGCTTATCTTTCAATAAATTAAAAGTTTTTTCATGCACATCAGTCCACTTGAACACCACATTCTTTTTGACAAGTTCATTTAAAGGTACAACAAGTGAACTAAAGTTTTTCACAAATCTTCTATAAAAACTTGTTAAACAATGAAAACTTCTTACCTCATTAGCATTTTAGGTACAAACTATTTCCTACTTGCATTTACCTTTTTTTCATCACACTTATTTCTTTTGAGCTAATGACAAAACCCAAGAATACAACAGATTCAAGGCAAAAAAACACTTTTTAAGATTGACATACAATTTATTTTCTCCCAAAACACTAAAAACATCATGTAAATGATCAACATGTTCATATAATGTTTTGCTATAGTTCAAAATGTCTTCAAAATACATCACAACAAATTTCTTAATGAAAGCACGCAAAACATGCTTCATTAACCTCATGAAGGTACTGGGTGCATTAGTTAAACCAAATGGCATTACCAACCACTCATATAAACCATATTTTATTTTAAAAGTTGTTTTTCATTCATCACCTCCTTTCATGTGGATTCGATAATATCTACTTTTCAAATCTATTTTAGAAAACACACAAACCATATAATTCATCAAACATATCATTCAATCTAAGGGATAAGATATTTATACTTTACTTATTTATGGCTCGGGTACACATGCGTCATCATCTTTCTTTGGAACCAAGATCACAGGAAAAAAACACGGACTAAGACTTTTCCTTACAAATCCATTTTGTAAGAACTCATCAACTTGCCTATGAATCGCCTTTGCTTCATCTGGACTTGACTAGACTGACCTATTTGAAAGTGAAGCATCAAGAATGAAGTCAATTTGATGCTCAATACCACTTAAAGGAGGTAATCCATATGGAATTTCTTCTAGAAAAACATCAACAAATCTCTGTAACAAGGAAACAACTTCACAAGACAAAGAAGAGAAGAGTTAAGATCGTTAGTAAAATAAACATCCTTGTACATAAGTGCAAGTAGTGTTCTCTAGCTATCAAAGCACTCTCAACCTCTATTTTCTTTGGAATTGCACTCTCTTATTTTTCTCTTTTTTATTCTTTTTCTTTCTTTTGCTCACTCTCATCTTTCTTTTCTTGAATTCTGATCTAATCGACGTAGGCCTCAGCAGGCCAGAGAGGTGTTAACACAATGATACGATTGTTCAAAACAAGAGTATATCTATTTTTGTAACCTTTCTATTAAATTGTCATGGACACTCTAGAAGTATATGTCCATCATGCATAGGTACCACATCACAAAGAACTTTATCCTTGTATTTACCAATGAAAAAAGAAACCAATACTTGCTTGGTCACCCTTATGTCTCCACAATCACTCAACCACTGAAGTCCATATGGATTAGGGTGTTTTAATGTGGACAAACCCAATTTCTCAACCAACAAGGTTCTAGCAACATTAGTACAACTTCAACTATCAATAATCAAATTAGATACCTTGTCTTTTATGCGGCATCTTGTATGAAAAATATGTTCACGTTATTCCTCATCACCTCCTACCTTAGGTTACATGTTAAGAGCACGCCTAGTAACAAGCACATTTCCATTTACAGGTTCAGCATCAACATCAACATCATTGCAATTCTCCAATGGTGGCATTTCATCATCACTTGAGCTCTCACTCTCTATTTCTCCATTATCCAGCAATATCATGACTCTTTTATTTGGACATTGAGTAGCAATATGTCTAACTCCTTAACACTTGAAACATTTGATATCACGAGATCTAGAAGATGAATTAATTTTCATTTTACCTTTTGGTGTAGCAAATAAATTTTTGGACTTAGCTTCATCTTTTGACTTTGTCATAGATGTGTTGTTTTGCCAATTTAACTTCCATGAAGAAGTGGAAGCAAATTTGGAAGTACTCTTAGCTTTCAATTGTCTCTCCACTCAAATATATTTGTGCAACAAGTCCTCCATCCCACATATTGTTGCAATTTTACACATCGGCTATCTCCTTCTTTAGACCTCCAATGAATCTGGTCATAGTTGTCTCACGGTCTTCTTCAACATTGGCTCTACTCATGGCTATTTTCATCTCCTTGTAGTAGTCCTTCACACTCATAGAACCTTGAGTTAGAGTTTCTAATTTTCTATGCAAATTCCTATGTTAGTGGCTAGGTACAAATCTCCTTCTCATAACAGTCTTCATCTCCTCCCATTTGCTAATACCACCATTCCTGCGCCTATCAATCACAAGTTGATCCCACCAAATACTAGTATAATCGGTGAATTTAACAATATCTAGTTTAACCTTTTTCTCCTTAGAATTATTACTTTCTCTCCCACTTCAAATACAATTCAGAATCATTTTTACCTTGAAACGTAAGGATTGTCATCTTAATGTTTCCTAAATGATTATCTCGTCTTGGTTCGCCTCTTTACCTTCTTCCATGACTTCTTACATCTGAATACTCTTCCTCCTCTTTTTCTTGAAATTGCAAACTATCCAATCTCAAATTTAAAGCTTGAAATTGTTCGTTAACAACTTTAACAAACAACTTGAGATAAATTCCTTCTTCTCAAATTAAAATTGCTGCAAGAACTGTGTTAGGAGGTGATTGTAAATGGACAAATAAATATCCTCACAAACACTCTCTTACGTGTTTACACTCAATAATTTTTTACTGGTGTTTCTCTTTTTTACTTTTTTCCTTTAATAGTCTCACCACTCTTGTCTTTTACCGCTCAACTTCTCCTTATGAGCTCTTAACTAAGAACATTTGGGATTGAACAACACACAACAAGGGATCAATTAGAACTTAGTGAATAAGAACAAGACAAGGAACAAACCAAAGGAAGATTGATGGAGCAAGAAGAAGATGACACAGTAGTCACACTTTGTTTTGTTAACTTGTAAACAAATGTAAAAACTGTCCAGATTTTTTTTTCTACTTTCTTTTGTTACGTTCTTTGTTGCACGATATTCAAAATTGAATGCAAACACGTGATTGGGACGGTAACAGAATTTTGGTTTCAAATTTGAAAATCAAATTTAGATCCTAACAACTTCAATTATCCAAACCTGGATTGTAACAAAATTTTGGCTTCAAATTTGAAAAATAAATTCAGATCCTAGCAACTTTAATTATCCAAATATGGATTGTAACATACTTTTGACCACTCTAATTATCCAAATATGAATTGTAACAAAATTTTGGCAGATATAAAATAGAAAGAAGACAAAAGATATTGATACTAAATAGAGTTCAGAAAAGAAAATAGACTCAAAGAATTAAAATAAAGGAAGATGAAATAATAATATAGTCAAACGCAAAGAACAAACAAAGGAGGAAACATACAAGAAGAAAGAAAACACAAAGGGTAAATAATACTTTTCAAGGACCAAAGCTTTTATACCAAATGATAAGAAAATACTTAGGATCGCTCTTGAAAACAAGTATAACAAGAAAGGAACTTGATCCTAACCGCGACATGCAGGTAGAACCAAAGTTATCAAAAGGAGCGTGACCCTAATCGCGACCACCAACACTATCAGTTCTTAACCCAATTAAGAACAAAGGAAAGGAAAAACTCTCTCAATAGAGAAACTCTCAGAACAAAGTGTTTAAGGAGTATATTTGTACTCCTTGCTAGTAACCCTAATTTATGTCCAAGGCCCGATAACTAATCAAATAATCAAAAGATTTTAAAATAATAATAAAAGATCGTGACAGTCCATTACAAGTCCGAGTTGGTTCATCCATGATAGACTTAATTATTATCTAATTAGTCTAATATTAATAGTTCACCAAAATTGATCGACTCAGTCCATAGATGCTTCTTGTATTGTAAATTGGACTTCCAAAGTGATTTTTTAAGTTGATCTCAAAGTATCTTCGTTAATTTGTAGGAGAGTGACCTAATTAGGTGCAGTCCTTAATTCACATTAGTTTTTTCCTTTGATATTTAGAATCAAGCTTTGCAATGCTTGCTTCATCGTCTTAGTCTTGATCTTTGTCATAGGAACTCCAATTTCCTGTACAAGATCATTGGTTATACCTCCATTAGATTATCAAAAAAGTTTGTTGTTTCATGACGTTCTTCTGAAAAAAACTCAATTTAGTAATCCTTTCAATACAAGCCTGTAACATATTCATCCAGTTTTTGTCAAATTTATATATGCAGAATATTTTTCTCATCTCCAGGATTCCTTTCCAAATAGAAATAGATGTTTGATTATTGCATCTTATAAACATCTTAAATGACATTTTATGTCAGTCTTGTGTGGTATCTCTATGAAATAATCTTTCAATTGACTAAATATCCATTGATATGCTATGTGCAGATCTTTGATTTATTTGATGTCAAGAAGAAGGGAGTCATTGACTTCGAAGACTTTGTTAGATCTCTGAATGTTTTCCACCCAAATGCATCATTAGAAGACAAGATAGCTTGTAAGTTAAAGTTCAAATCCTCAACTCGTGATTTATCGGAAATTCTTTACCGTTATCTAAGTTGTTCTGATACATTAGGTTGGTTTGGTATCTTGTTTCAGTTTCATTTAGGCTCTATGATTTGCACAATACTGGCTTTATAGAGCGCCCTGAGGTAGGATGATGATTCTTTATTCATATACCTTCTATGCAAATAAAATGCTTATTGCTACAAATACAAATAAGTGCTAACCTACACATATAGATAGGGGTTTGATGCGATGTGATGATTTTCATTTTGATTTGGTGTATTTTGTCATGGCATCTATCTTCAGTGTTTGTGCACTCCTATCCTATTAATTTTTTAGTGGGCTTATTCATTTTTCTTTTGGTGATTTCTGACAGGTCAAGCAAATGTTAATTGCACTTCTTTTTGAGTCGGATATGAAGTTGGCAGATGATGTCATAGAAACAATTCTTGACAAGGTTAGTTATGCTTTATAGAATTCCTATATAATAGTGTAGATAATTTGTCTGCATTATGAAAGAAATATAGTTTATTGTTGCCATGTTGTATCTCCTATATTTTTTTGGCATCAATTATCACAAATTAAATAAAAGGCTTAAATTTGACATTGTATTTTTATTTTTGGCCAGACTTTCGTGGAAGCTGACCTAAACCAAGATGGGAAAATCGACACCGAAGAGTGGGAAACTTTTGTTAAAAAGAATCCGTCACTATTAAAAATCATGACCCTTCCTTATCTGAGGTATGTATAGAATTATTTTTATGGTAACTAAATATGAATCTACTTTCATCCATATTTTGATATTTTAATTATGTAATAATTTGTTATTCTTGAAAATGCAGGGACATAACAACATCTTTCCCAAGTTTTATATTTAACTCTAATGTGGATGAGATTACTGCTTAAAGTACAGAGTTTTTAGGTTATGTGATTGGTGGGAAAATTGGATGTATCAAACACTGAGAATGGAATAGGTGCTATGCTTGATTAGTTAGCCTTACTCAGTAAAATTGTAAATGACGTTTGCATTAAAATTTTCTAGCCACATCTCAAGTTAGTTCCTGTTTGGAAACCCTTTATTTATAAGGGATATTTTTTAATAGAGAATTTTGAAGAGTTGCAATGTAAAATAACTTCTAAAACCGTTTGTCATGAATGAATTGACGATTCACAATTATGGATGACAATCCAAAACCTATCAAAATCTCAAATTCATGAGAAGCATATCATAGTAATATCACAAGAAGTTAGAAGAACACCAGATTAAGCTTAAAAAAAAATTTAGAAACAAATTACGGAATTTTACACATAATGCAGATACGCTTTTCATGAAGGGACTACAAATAGTCTAAGAAACAATTACGGAATTTTGCTATGGTAATTTTTTTTTAAAAGTAATATAGAAAGGAACGCATTCTAGAAGTTGAAATTTCCTAATATTGATAAAAGAAAAATAGCAAATCAAAGTTGTTAATGGAAAATGAAGGGGACACACTAAAATGTGAAAAAGAGAAAATGAGCTTAACTAACCACTTGTGCTGTGTCTGATTTCTTTGTGTAAAGTCAAACTAAATTTATAGCCAGTTTGTATTTTGAGTTTGGATTCCGAAATTCACATGCATTATTTTTTTTAGGCAAAAGCTATAACAGACAAGCTTTTTCGCATATTATGGTTTGGAGTTTTTCAAATGCATAATTAAACACGCACGCTTGATTTTAAATTTAATATATTTTTTTCCGTAGGAATTAAAAACAACCACAACCGTAATAACTCCTACATTTTTATATCTAGATCCCTTGACATTTTAAATTGAATATATTGACTACTATGGAGTAATTGGATTAGTGGGAGAGAAGTTACTTTGAACTTTATCAATAATTTTGAATTTAATATATTTGATGTATTAAATGTTTATAATAATCTTAGTTGACTAAAAAATTTAAATATTTGATTTGAATTTTAATATTGTGTATTATAAAATAATCTCTCGTTATAATCTAACAATATTTTATTTCAATATTTAAACATAAAATTATAATATTATTATTTAATTTTTATGTATAATTAATCCATTACTACTAATAATTATAGATTATAGATAAATATAATAATAACTGTGAAACAGAGAAGGCGTCGTCTTGTTTAGTCACATTAGGGTTTCGCTTTTATCCGATTCCCATAAGAATATCCTAAATCTTCCATTGTTTTGCTTCTGCAACTCTCAAAATCGAAAATTCATCATCTTTCTATCTGTTTGAGTAGAAACTTTTCAGTCTCGGCGTTGCATTTGTTTGCATATAAATGAAACTCAAATAGCATAGGCATGGTGTGGAATGGTGCTTCCTTTCACCAAATTCATTCTGTTTCGTAACCACTTGTTCAGAAAGGTTTCACCTTTACCCAGAATTTTTCAAGGGCATGTCTGCTTTAACCGGTTCAATCCGTTTCCGCAAACTTTTTCCACTTCTGACCACTGTGAAAGATTATCATGGGAACGTTCCACCGAAGAAATTCTATTGAGGAAGCTTAAATTTGCTTTGAGGAATCACCAGGTGCATGAAGCATGGGAATCCTTTCGTGATTTTAGAAGCCTTTAGGGCTACCCTGAGGTTCATCTAGTGAACCAGCTCATTGTTCAATTGTCTTATTCTTCCAATCATGTTTGGATGAGAAAAGTTTGTGATTTGGTGTTGCAGATTGTTAGAGAGAAATCAGGTTTACTTCATGGTGATACGATTGGAGAATAAACTCTTTTTCACACTCACACAAACATGAACACAGAATATATTGTGTGTATTTTCTTATCAAGCACTTACACATATGTACTTTTATATATAGTGTTTTTAACAAAAACTGTTAGAATAGAAAAGAGAAAAACTAACACTTTAATCAACTATTACTAACAATACCTTGTTTATATTTAGATTAAATTCAACACTCCCCCTTAATCCAAATCATTACATATATAACTCTCAACTCTATTATGAGTTTTACAAATCTGTCAGACCTAATTGCCTTAGTTAGTATGTCAGTTAACTGAGTTTCTGTTGAACAATATGTCATTTCAAGCTTTCCATTATTCACCTACTCTCTTGGGAAATAGAATCTGATTTCAATGTGCTTACTTCTCCCATGTGAGACTGGATTTTTAGCTAAATTGATAGCTGACTTGCTATCAATTAGCAATTTAATAGGTTTCTTTGCTTCAAACTTCAATTCATCTAGCAATGAATCTAGCCAAATAGCTTGGCAAGCAGCATATGAGCCTGCTATATATCCAACATCACAGGAAAACAAGGCCACCATAGGTTGCTTCTTAGAGCACCAACAACAAAGGAGAGGTCAGGTCTACTGTTACATAGGTACCTCAAGGAGCCAACTAGTTGCTTATACATGGTTGGATCCACTGCTTCTTCTTCTTCTGTTATTTCCAATTTTGTATTAACCTGTGCTGGAGTATTTGCAGGATTGCAATCTGTCATATGAAATCTTTTCAATACATCAGTAGTATACTTCTGCTGATGAAGCAGAATTCCCTTTGAGTTAGTTACAAATTCTAATCCAAGGAAACAAGCTAGAGTACCAAGGTCTGTCATCTCAAATTCCTGCATCATTTGTGCCTTAAAGAACCCAATACCCTTTAACACTGCCTGTTACCAGTAGATCATCTACATACAAGCAAATCAGAATCACACTTGTCTCCTTCTTCACATAAACACCATATTCAATTGAACATTTCTTGAATCCACTCTGAATCAAGAATGCGTCAATCCTTCTATTCCGCGCCATGAGAGCTTGCTTTAGGCCATACAATGCTTTGTTAAGCCTGTACACTTTTTCTTCCATTTCTTCTTTCACAAAGCCTGATGGTTGAGTCACAAAAACAGATTCCTCTAATGGACCATTCAGAAAAACAGATTTTACATCCATGTGAAACAGTGCCCAATTATGGTTGCTAGCCATTTCTACTACTAGTCTAACAGTCTCGATTCTTGCCACTGGTGCATAAACCTTAGAATAGTCTATGCCAGGTTTTTGAAGGAAGCCTCTTGCCACAAGCCTTGTCTTATGCTTTGCAACAATGTCGTTGGGATTCAATTTCAACTTGAACACCCACTTCACACCAATTGCTCTCTTATTATTTGGTAAGTCAACTAGCTCCCAAGTGTTATTCTTTTCAATAGCTTTCAACTCTTCCAGCATTGCGTTCTTCCAAACCTGTTCTTGTAATGCTTCTTCATAACTAATTGGTTCTGCATATGCTAGTAATGCAAAGTGAACCAATTCTCCTTCTTCTGTTACCTCAATATCACTTCCCATTTCAAAATCAAAGTATCTAGTTGACATCCTTCACTCTCTTTGTGGTATCTGATTTTGTGGTGATTTTGCCTTTGCATTTATTTCTGCGTTTATAGTGCTAACCTCATTCTGATCTTCTTCAATTGTTGATATTATTGGTCTAATTTCACACCTTTGTCTGCTCTAGTCCCTTGCCTCTGCCTCATTGAAGTATACATCTCTAATGATCTCAACCTTCTGCTTGTGTGAATTATAGAGTCTATAGGCACCAGTAACATGACAGCCTATTAATATCATTGGTTCAGTTTTGTCTTCCAATTTCCTCCTTTTGGCATCAAGAATGTGTTTGTAGCATAGGGATCCAAAGATCCTGAGATGACTAACCAATGGCTTTCTTCCAGACCAAACCTCTTTTGGGACTTTCTCTTTCAATCTCTTAGTAGAACATCTGTTCAACATATAAGTTGTTGTGCTCACAGTTTCTCCCCAGAATGAATGAGGTAGCTTTTTCTACTTTAGCATGCTCCTTGTCATGTCAAGGATAGTTCTATTTCTTCGTTCTGCCAAGCCATTGTGTTGTGGTGTATAAGGTGCCGTTACCTCATGAATTATTCCATGTTGCTCACAATAGGTGTTGAATGCCTTGGAAGTGTATTCACCACCTCCATTTGTCCTCAGAACCTTCAAAGCTTGTCCACTTTGCTTCTCTACCATCACCTTGAATTTCTGGAAAACTGAGAACACCTCATTTTTTTCCTTGATCAAGTATAACCACATCATTCTGCTATGCTCATCTACAAATGATGTGAAGTACTTGTTCCCACCCAGTGATGGTACCTCAAAAGGACCACACACATCAAAATGCACAACACCAAGTACATTGGAAGCTCTCATTGGCAAATGGGAATTAAAGGAATTTCTTGGTTGCTTGCCAATGAGACACACATCAAACACCTTCTCTGGTACATTTAATTTTGGCTGACCTATAACCATATTATTAGTTACTAACATATTCAAACTTTTGAAATTTAAGTGACCAAACCTGAGATGCCAAATCCAGCTCAATTGGTTGATCTTTGTAGCCTTTAAACATTGTACCTCTGCTGCCTTAATGTTGGCTTGAAAGGTTCTATTTCTTGAGAGTGCAGATCTAAAGACTAGCTTCAGATTAGGATCAAACAATTCCACCATTCAATCCTTCATTGACACAGAGAATACCTTTTCCACCAATTGGCTACACTCATCAGATTGCATCTCATCCCAGGAACATACAACACATTTTCAATGAGTGTTGTTTTCCCATCCTTTCTCTGAATAAGAATGTTCCCCATGCCTTCTGCACTTAGAGTTCTGCTATCTGCCAATCTGATCTTGGATCTTCTATTTTCATCAAAATCACCAAGCCACTCCTTGTGATCTATCATGTGGTTAGAACAACCAGTATCTAGATACCAAGCCTCAGAATGTGGGTTGCTATCACTAGTTGCCACTAACATCACAGGGTGTTCATCTTCTGAATCCTCATCTTGAGCTATGTTTGCCTTTTCTTCAGAATTCTTGTTATGTTTTCCTTTTCCATGCCAACATTAAGAGGCATAATGCCCCCATTTCTCACAGTTATAACACTAAATCTTTCTTTTATCTTGTCCTTTCTTTCCTTTTTGATTACTGAAGTTCCCTCCTCCTCCTTTATTAGAGGATTCAGGTTTATCTCCAATCTTGTCTTTTTCTTTGTTTGAGAACCAATTCCCTTTGCCACTGCCTTTTCCTTTCTTCCATTTCTTCTTGTTTCCATCATTCTTGGTAAACTGGGCCTGCATTGCTTGATCCAAATCCCCTGAATTTTCCCTTTCAATCAACCTCTGCTCATGAGCTTCAAGAGAATTTTGCAGTTCTTCAATCTTTAATTTTTCAAGATCCTTCAATTCTTCAGTTGCTACCACAATGTGATCAAATTGAGGAGACAAAGTTCTCAAGATCTTTTCAACAATCATCTGATCTGACAATGATTCTCCATAAGTCTTCATTGAATTTACCAACAGTTGCATTCTGTTGAAGTAATCAACCACTGTTTCCTGATCACTCATTGAAAGGAGTTCATATTGCCTCCTTAAAGATTGCAACTTCACCTTCTTGGTCTTTCTTGTATTTCTAAATGCCTTCTGCAGAATTTTCCAAGCCTCCTTGGCTGTACTAGCCTTTGCAATCTTCTCAAATACAACAAGATCAACACACTGATGAAGAAGACACTTTGCCTTGAAGTCCTTCTTCATAATTGTAGCATCATCTTTCTCTTTCTGTGAGATTCCTTCCTTCACAATGCCAATAATCTCATGGAAGTCAAGAATCGCTTCCATCCTCACAACCCATTGATCATAGTTCTTGCCATCAAGAACTGGTAACGCATGTATGAATCCACCAGTGTTTGTTGCGGAAACCATTGCAGCACCTTCAATCGGGTTCCTGAACCTTAGAGCTCTATGATACCAATTTGTTGGAGAATAAACCCTTCTTCACACTCACACAGATACGAACAGAGAATATATTTTAATGAAACTTGTGTGTATTTTCTTATCAAGCACTTACACATATGCACCTTTATATAGTGCTTTTAACAAAAACTGTTACAACAGAAAACAGAAAAACTAACACTCTAACCAACTATTACTAATAATACCCTTACTTATATTTGGATTAAACTCAACAGATACCTTAACCAAATTTGCATAGGTTGCAAATGCCATCCCCTGCCTCAGTGATTCTTAGATTGATGCTTGACAAAGGGTGTGTGCCCTCGATGCATTTGTTGTCATTAGTTGTTTTTCATGTTGTGAAGACAGAAATTGGAACACGTCTTGCATCTAATTAGCTATTTGAAGTTTGTGGTTTTTATGATTGCTTGAATGATAAAAAGGCTCACCATGCGATCACGGTCAAGCTGGATGGATATCTTGGTCTACCTTGTTCTTGATGCTTGTGTGAGGTTTAAATTGTCTTTGAAAGGCGTGAGCCTGATTGAATTAATGTCGATGACTGGGATTGTGGCTGATGCACACTCGATTGTGTAATTTCACAGATTCTAGAGATGAATGGTTTGAGAAATGAGATGAAGGAATTGAAGGATCACATTGATGGAGTTTTGGCTTTTTATGTTTGTCACTATTGCCAGTTCTATGATAGTTTGTTGAGCTTGCACTTCAAATTTAGCAACATTGATGCTGCTGCTAAGCTTGTTATGGATATGACTAGCTCGCATAACTATGATGTTAAAAAAGAATGTGAGAAACATATGCAAAAGCCTTGCTTTATTGCCATTGGATCTCCTTTCCTTAGGACTGTCTTAAAGATACATATTAAGTCTGAGCTACTGCATAAGGATTCTATCCTTAAAGTGGAAAGCAGACAAGATCTTATTTTCTATGATGATGGGAAACTAGTTCTTAGTAACAGTGCTCTGGCTAAGTTCATCGGTGGTTACAAGAAAGATGGGAGGATTAGTGAACTTTCAAAAGTTTTACTTAGTATTCAAGGGGAACTAAATTCAGTGGCAGGGTCCAGTTTGTGTTCTGATGTAATTGGTGCTCGTGTTTAGTTAGGATGGCTTGAGTGTGCTCATGACATTTTGGATGATGTAGAGGCCATTGGTTCTCTAATGAGCTGGGATACATATATGTTACTCGTGTCAGCATATTAGAAGGAGGGAATGCAAAGAAAAGCAAAGGCACTGCTGAAACAAATGAAAAAGATTGGTTTGAACAGAGGATTATTTGATGATGCTATTGATGAACACAACCTCTGGGAAGAAACATTAAATTCACTTGGTAAAGCAGATTTGGCTATCGTTGTGGCTCAAATATTGAAAGATGAAGATCAGACAGCTTTTCCTTTGGTGTATAACTTCAATTCTTGAATTTTCTTTTTCTGCAAGGCTGGAATGATAGAGATTCAATTCTTGCATTTTCATTTTCATTTTCACTTTCTTTTTTTGCACTAAGGGCATATAGAAGAATGGTCGAAATGAAAATTCAACCCACAAGTCAAACTTTTGCTTTTTTGATGTGTGGATATTCTTCTCTTGGTATGTATCAGGAGATCACAATCTTGTGGGGAGACATTAAGAGATTCACGAGGAGTGGCAATTTAGTGGGAAATAAAGATCTCTATGAGTTACTGCTGCTAAATTTTCTTCGAGGTGGTTACTTCGAGAGAGTGCTGGAGGTCATTAGCCATAGGAGACCATAACATGTATACTAACAAGTGGATTGTTATGAACTGAGATAATAATCCTTAGTTTTGAGGACTAAGGGCCTCCAAAATAAAAGGGAAAAGGAACAAAAGCTGATAATTCTTTTTCATATCCTCACAAACTGCAATTACATACCTATATATAGTATTCCTAGGTCCTAAAGATAAGAATCAAGCAGCAGCAATTAACGAACTTATGACACTACAGACAACAATAGTTATAACATAATTGCTATTTTGTTGGCAGACAACACTACTATTGTTATAACAAACTATTCCATATCTAATTGCAATTCCTTTAATACCCTTACAGTAACTAATTTACTTAGGCTAGGTTCCTAACAATTCCACCCCTCTTCGCAAACACCTTTCCTCAAGGTGTAGTTATGGTCAATCTGCCATAGGAGCCCCAAGAAGAATTAAGTCCTTCTCAATATTTTGTATTATCCCCTCAACAATCTGCTCCTGGTCTTCACTTACTAAGTTCTTGGCCTCTGTAAACTCTTTATTAATTTTATTTACTCTTCATCATTAAGTTCACGATATGCAAGTATCAAGGCCCTCAAACCAGAATCAGCATATTCACTAATGTACTGCTTTGTCTTCTCTTCAAAATCCCTTCCATTCTTTGCAATTTGTTCAAACATTACACTGTCAGCCCCTTTGCTTAGTAGTAATAGTTTCCCCTCCACATCTTTCACAATTACAGACATCCGCTTTCTTGCACTAGTAAACTCTAATATATTCAAAAGTTTGTAGGACTTGTTGATTTTCTGGTCTGATATGGTGTCTAATTGACGCAGTGAAATAGTTGCATGTGTCCTATCATAAAATTCAAATCCAAGTTCCCTGGCTACAATCACAAAAGCTGCCTCATTTGGTGATTCAGCTTCATATGAAAACTTACCAGTTTCTTCATTAACTTTAGGCATTGCAGTATGGCATACAACCAGCAATCATACGAAGTTCTGGATTACATTGGCATTGAGTTCTATGATCCAATTTCCATTCACTATTGTCATACCCTAATTTCGTCCGAGGACCATTGTTTGGTGGCATGCAACTTTCGTTTGACCACTTCGAGGTACTTGGCACCCATCGTTAGGCAATTCGTGAAGTTCCGTGACATGCCGAAAATCAAAAGAAAGCATCGTTGCACAATTCGTGAAGTTCCGTGACATGCCGAAAATCAAAAGAAAGCATCGTTGCACAATTCGTGAGGTTCCGTAACATTCTGGAAGTAAAAAAAAGGGGATGGTTGCGTAATCCGTAAAGTTTTGTGACATTACGGAAAGAAAACAAGTATCGTTACGTAATCCGTAAGGTTCCGTAACGTTACGGAAAAAGAATCAGCAAAGAAGGGGGGTGAACTTATCAAGATATGGGTGTAAATAGAAATTCGAAATCTAGGCCCTTCCGGAACATTTTGGAAGTTGGGTTGCTTAAGGAGGAAGCAACTGGGCGGCAAGTTCCTCCACGTTTTTGAAAAATGGTTTCCGGGGCTTCCGTGGCTTCCGTAATGCTTCCGTAAAATTTTCGAAAATCTTGGGTAAGCATATTCCACTTAACATTGGTGAAAGGGAAGAGAAAAAAGATGAAAATCAAATCCAAAACACTTTCGTAAGGCTTCCGTAACTTTTCCGTAAAATACGAAAAGGGGGGTGAACTTAGTAATTTGGGTGCGCTTAGAAATCTTCTTCATTAAGTCTCTGGGCGGCAAGCACCTCCCTTTTTTCCTATAAATAGGGGAGGGGGGGAGCTGTTTCAAAATGTTCAAGACCCATTGGCTATGCATTTAGGCTATTTTAGGCAAAAAAACATGTTTTCGTGAAGAAAATTCAAGTCAAAGTGCTTCCGTAACGCCTTCATAAGCGATTATGTGGAAATTCTTCATCCTTCTTCGTCGTTCTTCCACGTTCTTCGTTCGTTCTTCGTTCTTCAATGGGTAAGTTTTCGAATCCGAGACTTTCAATTCATTTCTTGTTTTGTGTACTTTCACTTTAATTTCGTTTACTTTCAATTTTCTTTTCTTCCGTTTTTAACGTGCTTTAGTCATTTACTTAAGTCATTTTCTCGCCTAATAAAAAAATAAAATAAATTTCCACCGATAATTTGAACTGTAACATCCGTTAATTTCTGTTAAAATGAAATCCAACCGTTCGGTCATGCCGTAACCACGTTGGAAACCAAAAAGAGGTAAAATAATAATATAATAATAAAAAATATCTTTTATTAAGATAAATCAAAAAAATCAATCGGACGTTTTTCTTTGGGATTTCTCTTTCTTAAATCGAATCGACTAATAACCAAAGTGAAACTAAGGCTAAAATCAATTCATAAACCAAACTTTTGTCATCGCCTAAAAAAACAATTTTCAAATGTCCAACGCCTTGAAATGGTCTTTCCGCTTTTATTGGTTAAGTGTAGATTTCTAAAAAGCCTAAAATCAATATGTAACTTTGTTACCTCTTTCAAAAATAAAGAAATCATTAATGGTCCAATGCCTTAATGTTTTCTCACTTTTCAAAAGAATCGAAAGATTGTCTAATGGTCCAACACCTTAAATGACCTTTCATTCAATAAAAACTAAAAAATAACTTAACCAAAACGCTTTATTCACAAAAGAACTACGTAGGTCTGATTTTCTCATCACAATTGAGGAATACGTAGGAGCAAAGGGAAACGCCCTTGTCGACCACAAAAAGATAAAAACATAAAAAGGCATAAAAAAGACATAAGAACGTAAAAAGGGAAAAGAATATAAATTGAAGTCATATTTGCACATTTGATTAAAGGCTGCCGTCTCTTGTGACGGACGCGTGGGGTGCTAATACCTTCCCCGTGCGTAAATACAACTCCCGAACCTTTCACTTAAAGTTCGTAGGCTATGTCTTTTCCGATTTTTCCGACGTTTTCCTCAAATAAACGTTGGTGGCGACTCCGCGCGTATTCCTTTCTTGGAAGACGCACCCGCGAGTCACGCGTTGCCCTCTTTCCGAAAGGTAGGTTGCAACAGTTGGCGACTCCACTGGGGACAATTTTTATAGAGTTAGGCCAATCAATCAGTGTGCTTTCCTTACCATGACTTCCCTTTTTGTTCTTTTTCTTTGTCTTTCTCCTTATGTTCTTGTGTATATAAACTTTTTTTATGCTTTTAGTGTGTTTTAAAATGTATGCATGAGGTAAATATTTATTCATTTGATGCACACAAACACCAACACTATTTGCACACACGGTGAGTTGAAAAAGGGCCTTATACCCGGGTCCATGGGAACTTAAGGAGTGGAGGTGAATCTGTGATCATGCTAGGTCTCCAACTTGCTTGATTACAGTGAACCCTCATCTAGAGTTTTTTTCTTTGATAACATATTGTTGCTAGTAGTCCCTACTGCTGCAATATGTTCTTCAAAGGGGATGATACCTCTAGAGACCATCAAGAGAGATATGACCGCCTTGGGAATTAT
Organism: Glycine soja; assembly: GCF_004193775.1. Taxonomy (NCBI): domain Eukaryota; kingdom Viridiplantae; phylum Streptophyta; class Magnoliopsida; order Fabales; family Fabaceae; genus Glycine; species Glycine soja. The sequence continues at coordinate 6,719,327 of NC_041006.1, forward strand.
CACTAAAAGCCCTTTTAGCTCCCTCCCATATAGGTCCCATAAATAGGGGCACGGGGCAAACACGCTGCGTGCCATTTTTTCACACTGCCATGCATAAGTGTTAAGTACCCTTTTGCTTATATTTGTTTGTGAATATTGTCGTACTATGTACATCCCCGTGTTGTACCTTTCGCATATGCATCATGCGTGCGTCCCATCTTAATCCCCTCTCTTTGGCAAACCAACGAAAGGTCTGTGTCACCTTCTTAAATACATACATTGGGCACTGTGTTACCCCAAGACGTTGTATCTAAGAAGGAGACAATTTCCCGGGCTCCCGTGTTCATAAATTGCATCTGTATCATATGCATTTCTTCATGCATTCATCCATTCCACCCATGATAGATGTCGGAGTTTTGATTCGCGCTGGGTTTTGTTTCACTTTAGTAAAACATGGGATCAAGTCAAAAGTCTTCACTTAAAAAGAGGTTCTATCAAGTCAAGGTCAAGAGCCTAGGAATCACCAGCCTAAAAGAGCTAGGGCAGTTGATGGGTCAGCTCCAGCGGTAAGCTTTTTGCAAAGCTTATGGTAAAATCTGGGACCTAGCCATGGTAGAAGTCTCCACAGAGTCCATTGCCTCCCTCGCCCAGTATTATGATCAGCCGTTGAGGTGCTTCACTTTTGGGGACTTCCAGCTATCACCCATGGTGGAAGAATTCGAAGAAATCCTAGGATGTCCTCTAGGGGGAAGGAAACCATACCTCTTCTCAGGGTTCTATCCCTCATTAGCTAGAATTTCTAAAATAGTCCAAATCTCAGCGCAAGAATTAGACCGCCAAAAGCAAGTCGAAAATGGGGTGGTCGGGATACCGAGAAAATGTTTGGAGGCAAAAGCAAGAATCTTGGCAGGTAGAAGCGAATAGGCCCCGTTCATAGACGTTCTCGCACTGTTGATCTTTGGAGGAGTCCTTTTTCCGAATGTGGATGGGTTGGTGGACCTGGCAGGGATCGATGCTTTTCTCGCCTATCATAACCACAAGGAAAGACCGGTTGTCACTATGCTAGCCGACCTATATGACACCTTCGACCGAAGATGTGAGAAGAGCAGTACGAGGATTGTCTGTTGTACTCCCGCTCTATATGTATGGTTGGTTTCACACTTTTTTCGCCAAGAGGTAAGGCATGCTTGCCCGTTAGAAGGTCACCGTTCATGCACAGAGAAAAGAGGCGCAAATTGGGACCAACTCTTATCAAACAAAGAAGGAGCGTCTGTCAACTGGTTCCCTCGATGGAAAGAAGGAAGAACCGAAGTTCTTGTCTCGTGCGAGGATTTCCGAATGTTCCCTTGATGGGGACAAGGGGTTGCATCAGTTACAATCCTGTTCTTACTATAAGACAACTTGGCTACCCTATGAGAGGGGCACCACTAGAGGAAGAGCTCGCACTTGTCATTTCACGAGGGTTCAGTCAGACCAATGTGGAGACACTTCGGAAGGTCTGCAAAGCATGGGAAGTGGTACAAAAGAAGGACAAAGAGCTCAGAGGCAGCAACAATGGGCCCATTGGTGGCTACGGTAAGTGGTTGAAAGCCCACGTGCAAGGTTTGGATTGGCTCCCAAGTCTGAGGACCGCTAAAAGGGAAGAAGTTGAGGCACCGGAGGAAGACAAAGAGGTGCAGGCCCTTAGGGCGGAACTCGAGCAAGCCCAAACAATTAAAGAAAGGTTCAAATCAGCGGCTCTAAAAATCTGAAAGGAGAATACCGAACTGAGAGATGTAAATGTGGCTACCACCAAAGCCTTGGAATGAGAAACCAAGAGGGCTTGTAGGGAAGAACACAGCCGGAACAAGTTCCGAGGGGCTCTGTGGGGTAGCAACAACGAGCTTAAACTCCAAAGAAAGGAAAGGGACCAATCGCGAATAGATAGTTTGATCTTAAAGGATGAGTTGAAGGCTTGCTCGAGGTCCAAAAGAAGTCTATCTCAACGTTTATGCGAGACGGAGACCAACATGTTGGCCATCATCAGCAAGTACCAAGAGGAACTAAGTCTAGCCACGACCCACGAGCATAGAGTGGCGGATGAGTATGCCCAAGTGTACGCGGAAAAGGAGGCTAGAGGAAGGGTGATCGACTCATTACACCAAGAGGCAACAATGTGGATGGACTGATTTGCTCTTACCTTGAACGGGAGTCAAGAACTTCCCCGATTACTAGCCAAGGCTAAAGCGATGGCAGACACATGCTCCGCCCCCGAGGAGATCCACGGACTTCTCAGCTATTGTCAGCATATGATAGACTTAATGGCCCATATAATTAGAAACCGCTAGGAAAGTTTGTATTGTCACTCAGATCTTGACTAGTTATAAACTTTCTGAATAAAATGAGTTTATCCCACGTTTTTACTCCAAAAAATTATTGTGAATCAAGTCACTCCCACATGTTATCTCTAGCATGCACTGTATGTTGGTCTCGGGAAGCCGGAAGGTCCATATCACCTTCTTAACTGTAAACATGGGGCACTGTGCCCCCAAATGCGCAAGTAAGAAAAGATAATTTTCTAGGCTCTCGTATCCATAAATGCATTCATATCACGCATCACATAAGCATCTCTTCATAGCATCATAATATCGTTCCTGCATTTGTCCGTTATCATATTCCAACATCGCATTTTGCATGAGTCATTGCATCATCATGCATATGCGTTCAACATACTTTTTGTTCTACAAACTGCATACCTTTTGTTTTCACGTTTGCTCATGCGTGGTCCTTGCATTTTCCTCTACAAAACAAAAACAAGAAGGGAAGCATGAAAATTCATGATACATTCTTGGTTGCATATATTCGGTACCATGAGCCAACCATGTTGGGATCATAAATCCGTTTCACTTAAAAACAAAATGAGTGAACATGGTACCTAATGTGTGGTTAACTAGGAAATGATATTTCTTTGGGCATCTCAATCTCATAATTACATTTTCCATGCATAGCTTAAAGTATGCTCGAGTCATTCATCCCTATGAAAGGTTGTTGAAGTATTGGCGATCAGAATTGCCATTCCTTGGATTATAGGGTTGAACCAAGCTCACGCTTTTACGAAAATGTTCATCAAGTCAAGTTGAAGCATGGAAGTAACCATCTTTCAAAAATTGGGGCAAAAGATGGATCGAGTTACATCGTTGTTTCATCTACTGCCAAACACATTTAGGACTGTTCATGTCCTTGTTACTTCCAGTTTCACCCTGACAAAGATATCATGGACCATGTTGAAAATCTAAATTGATTCAACCCCATGTCCTGCGTAAAAATTCGCAATACTTCAAATTGTGCATCATTCACATACATCCATCCTTTTCATTGGTTGCATTGCTCATTGCATTCTTTCCTTGAAAAAAAAAACGAACTTAATCATTGTTATAAAAAAGAAAAGAACACACTTTACGGCGCCCTTACCGAACTCGTGCTAGAGCTAGAGTAATAAGTGAAGTAGAGGAGGTGCAAGAGTAGAGGAAGGCCGACATGGAGGCCATGAAAGAGCAAATGACCACAATGATGGAGGCCATGATGAGCATGAAGAAAATAATGAAAGCCAATGCGGTTACAGTTGCCGCTACCAGCGCTATTGCTAAGGTGAACCCGATGCCCCCATCTGGCCTTTACCAAATGAATCATCCAACCTCAGATATGGTAGGCAAAGATTTGGGAAGTACGGGCGACCCCCCATTATGCGCAAATTCAAAACAAGCATGCCTTCCCACCATATGGCTTACCTCCCAACTATACACCACCCAATGTGGCATACATTCCCAATGAAGATGTCAATAACTCCGCTCCCATACTCATTGAAAGCTGACAACCTCATCATGCACATCTCTCTTAAACCGTGGGGGAGACACATGAAATGCCCCACCACAATCTAGCGGACTTTGAGCCTTGCCTCGGATATGCCACTGAAGGGCAAGCAGTTGGTGGTATACCCATGCCAAACACTTTGAAGGGCCCTCAGTTTTTCCCACAACCACAACCCTTGCATTTTGCGGTGGGAAGAGCCCCTCCTGCTATGGCTGAAAAGGGAAAGTTGGATCATATAGAGGAAAGGCTCAAGGACATTGAAGGAGGCGAAGATTGTGCCTTTGCTAACCTAGAAGAGTTGTTCCTAGTACCCGAACATGGTCATTCCCAAGTTCAAGGTGCCGGACTTTGACAAGTACAAGGGGACTACTTGCCCTAAGAACCATCTAAAGATGTGTTGTCGAAAGATGGGGGCATACGCAAAAGATGAGAAGCTGCTGATACATTTTTCCCAAGAAAGTCTTACTGGGACAACTGTCACCTGGTATACTAACTTAGGAACCTTCCTGAGTCCATTCTTGGAAGGACCTAATGGTTGCCTTCGTTAGGCAGTGTCAGTACAATTCTGATATGGCTTCGGATAGGATGCAACTATAGAACATGTGCAAAAAAGAGCATGAATCCTTCAAGGAATATACCCAAAGGTGGAGGGATCTGGCAGCCCAAGTGGTTCCCTCAATGACGGAGAAAGAAATGATCACAATAATAGTAGACACATTACCAGTGTTTTACTATGAAAAATGGTGGGGTACACACCTTCAAGCTTTGCTGATTTAGTTTTCACTTACGAAAGGATCAAAGTGGGTCTAAAAAGAGGCAAATTTAATCATCCTGCTTGGACGAATGAGAAAACTGGGGCAAATGAAGAGGGTGAGGATGAGGGAGAAACCCATGCTATGACTGCCATTCCTATACGGCTAAGTTTCCCACCAACCCAACAATGTCATTACTCAACCCTTCTCCTTACCTACCACCCAGTTATCCACAAAGGCCATCCTTAAATCAACCACAAAACCCTCCTACCACACGACCAATGCTAAACACCACCTTTAGCACAAACCAAAACACCAACCAAGAAATGAATTTTGCAGCAAAAAAGCCTGTAGAATTAACCCCAATTCCGGTGTCCTATGCTGACTTGCTCCCATATCTACTTGATACTGCAATGGTAGCCATAACCCCAGCCAAGGTTCATCAACCTCCATTTCTCCGAGAATACGACTCAAACGCAACGTGTGCTTGTCATGGAGAAGCCCCGGGGCATTCCATTGAGCATTGTAGGGCCCTGAAGCGTAAGGGGCAAGGTCTAATTGATGTGGGCTGGTTAAAATTTGAGGAGAATAACGTATGAGTCCTGACATTGACAAACGACACCACACATGGGGCAATTTTGAAAGCCGTTGTTAGATGTCTCTAATGACTCCTCAGGATTTTCAAGTTTATGCCATTATTATAAACCACGATTACAATGCTAAAATGGATGAATTTGACATCCTTGTCTCTCTCTTCCTCTCACAAACACATCTTTGCTTATTCAACTTCCATCGGAATGTGAGTGTGAGCCATTGGTTTGTTTGCTCAAGGCGACCTGCGCTCCTGAGTGTTGACTTTCAAGACCGTTCAATTAGAAATTACTCGTGCTACACATTTGGTGGGGGTGCCGTAAAACGACAAGTAAAGCAAAAAAGTTCAAAAAGAAAAAAAAAGGGCATTTGATTGACTGTGTTTTCAAGTAAAAATATAAACATTCATGTTACCTCATTTTATCATTCTAGAAAGTTTGTCTTTTTTAGAGAGAAGTGAGTTATCGAGAATAGGAGTCATTTGACTTAATCCATCAACTGAAAAAAATCCTTCAATTATTTCTCGAGAATCAATCGCTTCTTTCGTTCTTCCTTGCTACAAGGTTGTGAAAACAAGACAACGATTGATACCTCGAAGCCCTACACTGGGGCAATGAGGGGCATCGTGCATGAACCTCAAGTGAACCTAAGGGCAGATTAGAAGTTTCCACCTAATAGGTTCCCAGCTACAAGGTCATGACGAAAGATAAAAATTGGTACCTCAAAGCCTTAAACTGGGGCAATGAGGGGCACCGTGCATAAACCTCAAGTAAACCTAGGGGCAGATTAGAAGTTCTCACCCAATAGGTTCCCTACTACAAGGTCATGACAAAAGACAATGATTGGTACCTCAAAGCCCTACACTGGGGCAATGAGGGACATCGTGCACGAGCCTCAAGTGAACATAGGAACAGATAAAAAGTTCTCACCCGTTGATGTTTTTAAACAAAAAAAAAAGGCAGGGGGGGGGGGACAAACCCTGGAATTTATATGGATTGATTAAACGTCAAATGACTCTATTTCCGTCACTCCAAAATGGTCAAGAGACTAAATCAAACAGAACATACACTCTGAGGGAGTTCCCGAAAAGATTTGCAAAAGATAGGATAAGGTTGCATGAATTATCACCTCTTTCAAAAGGACAGTCAATCTGTGTTTTCCAAAAAAAAAAAATCAAAATCAAAATCACAAAATAGGGAAAGAATGTCATAAACATTGTATAACTTTCCATTACATTGCATTGTTTCATATGAAGTCCGCACTTACCAAATTTCACGACAAAGGTTGCATGCATCTGCATCCCTAAAAATCATGTTAACTGCATAGATTTCCTACATCTAATCTTGTGAATTTGGGATGACCGGCCCTCTCGATGAGTCGATCTCTTGCTTTCTCATAAGGTTGGACCCTTGGGTACTAGTACCTATCACCTTCAGAGGACTGTACGTCCTCACCTTAAGAGGGCTACACGTCCTCGCCTTCAGAGGGCTACACGCCCTCACCGTCAGAGGACTACACGTCCTCGCCTTCAGAGGACTTCACGTCCTCACCTTCAGAGGGCTACATGCCTTCGCCTTCAGAGGACTACACGTCCTCACCTTCAAAGGGCTTCACGTCCTTGCCTTAAGAGGGCTGCACACCCTCGCCTTCAGAGGACTACACGTCCTCGCCATCAGAGGACTATACGTCCTCACCTTCAGAGGACTACACGTCCTCACCTTCAGATGGCTTCACGCCCTCGCCTTCAGAGGACTACATGTACTCCAAAGGATTACACGTCCTCGCCTTCAGAGGGCTACACACTCTCGCCTTCAGTGGACTCCACATCTGCACCTTAAGAGAATTTAAGGTCCTCTGCCCTTAAATGCTTAACCGAGACTTGCACTCCCGGTTAAGGGGCTAGTAGTTTCCTTTTATCAGTTCCTAGGCCACCCCTTGATCCTGGAGGAGTGCCAACTATGAAAGTACAACCAGAGGAGGAGGCTATCGTGCAGCTACTATGCATACCGGGGCAAGATTTCACCCGTGCCGCTGCAAAGAGACGAGTGCGGATCATACGCACCAACATGACCACTCATACACAGATATGGATGACGTTACTACTTAGCAACATTCCATCCAGCGACCGCAATAACGATCTCCCCCTACGGAAGTATCAGTTGGTCTGTGTCGTTCCGACATAGGTAAGTATGCATGTGGCTAAACTGATTTCTGATGCCATCCACTATTTGCAGGGATTATGCCCACAAGACACCCAGTGGACCCGGAGAAGTCCAACAGGGCCCTGGGGTTTCCAGCTCTAGTTACAGGCCTCTATCAGTCCTACAGGGTGCCCGTACCCCCCGGCAAGGTCATGCCATCGCGACATAGGTAAGTATGCATATGGTTCAAACTGATTTCTGATGTCATCCATTGTTTGTAGGGATCGTGCCCGCAAGACACCCAGTGGACCCGGAGAAGCCCAACAGGGTCTTGGGGTTTCCAGCTCTGATTACTGGCTTCTGTCAGTTCTACGGAGTGCCTGTCACCCCCGGCAAGGTCATCAGGTCCCCTACTAATCAAGCTTTCATCAAGGAGTACTGCGCCCCCAAGCAGGCGCGGGGCGAAACACCACAACAGCCTAGGGATGGCTGGCAGCGGGCAACAAACGCACCACCACCACCTCTATAGTTCATCTCAGCTCATCCACAAAAAAGGTTAGAGCATTGCCTACGACACATGGCCGACCAATAGGCAACCATAGTCCAAAGCCAAAGGTAAGCAAAGTACTAGGTCCGTGACCGACAAATCATCATGCATCCAGCTCAAGACGTTAAAGAAGCGCTACTAGGAGGCAACCTAGTACCTTTTAAATCTCTGCTTGTTATTTGATCACCTTTGTTTCTCAAGTCATAGTAGGACACACCTAGTTGCTCATGATCATAGGAATTTAAATAAAACAAGCACAAGCTCGGAAGGTAGTCATACCTCACAAAATATATATATGTATGTTTAGGTAGTGAAAATACCTTAGATATGCATGTATGTAAACAAAAAAATACTTCACAAAATATATATATGTATGTTTAGGTAGAAAGATACCTTAGATATGCATGTATTTAAACAAAAAATACTTCACAAAATATATATATGTATGTTTAGGTAGAAAGATACCTTGGATATGCATGTATGTAGCAAAGATACCTCACAAAAAATATATATGTATGTTTAGGTAGCAAGATAACTTGGATATGCATGTATATAGCAAAAATATCTCACAAAACATATATATGTATGTTTAGGTAGCAAGATACCTTGGACACGCATGTATATAGCAAAATACCTCACAAAAATATACATATGTTTAGGTAGCAAAATACCTCATGGAAAAAGAAAAAAAAGAGAAAAAAAGAAAGAAGAGATAGGAAATGAACAAATGATAAATAACTTAAAAAAGAAAAAAAAGAGGAAAAGGAAAAGAGAGCAAGTAAGGAAAGAAAAAGAAGGAAGGAAAAAAGAAAATAATAAGAATAAAAAGTTGTCTATCTAAAAAACAACATGCTCGTGAAAAGAGATAACTTCCATCTTTTCTTTGAAAAAATTCACCGATCATAACCAGTTTTTGAAAAAAAATGTGTGTACACATTTGAAGGGTAAATGCTGTGAAAGGTTTTTCGAACACCCAAGATAGACTCGGATGAATGCACAAATTGATAAAAGAACATATTTTGGAAACACTGGGTTGACTAAAATAGGGAAAATGAATTATGAGCCCTAGGCATCACATGACCAAAAAATTTTCGACATTTGAGTGTCCACATAGGTGCATGCATGATTAGTTTTGCATAAAATTTCCAAATCATCATTATTGCATTTTTGTCATGGAAATAATATGGGACATCCCCTTTTATCCTGGGACCAAACCAAACCCTGACATATATCAAGTCCAGCCGTGCTACAAGCCTTAAGCCAAAATCCCAATTTACCATAAATCTTGACCCAGGGTGAGAATGTCAATCCTTGCCCTTAGAAGAAAACAAAAAAGGGGAAGCAAAAAGAGAAAATTCTCAATCAAAGAGCGAGAGAAAGCAAAAAAGAAAAAAGAAAGAAAATTCCCGATCAAGGATCGGAATAAAAACAGAAGAAATATGCAGAAAAGTCTTTGGATCAGACAATATCTGAACAATACATAATTGTCACCAAGTAAAAGAAAGGAAACCACGACCTAAAGTGGTCCTCTCCCTTTGATTGCCAACCTAAATCCTATGCGTCGGTGACTTGTTCACCTCACACTAAACAAAAACAGAAAAGGAAAAAGTCAAAAACACTCAAAGCCAAAGTTCCCACCAAATAAACACCATTCCCAAGAAAAAGTCCTATTGATCCATGATCACGCATGTAATCTTTGATTTGATAGGAAATAATTTGCAAAATCAAGTCATGGCATATCTATGGTTCGGAATTAGGATGAAACACTTACCTGTGTGAGATTGATACACTTTGAGTGATTTTCTTCTATTTTTGTTGAACCCAGTGTTTCCTCTAAATGCTCATTTAGAAGCGAAATGCTAACATCCAAAATCTCATTTATGGTTATGAGAAGATTTCATCAGTATACTTCCCTTCCCCGGTAGACACATTGTTTTTCATCCGAAAAGCATATGTTGCTCTGATTAGTTGGAAGTTTTCTCTCTTTACTAAAGCATGTTCTCATTTTAGTGAAGAAAACACCGAGACTATTTTTAATCTCACGAGTTATCCAGAACTACGTAGGTCTGAGTTCCTCATTGAGGATACGTAGGAGCAAGAGCCTCGCTTTTTTCGGCCGCCCCACAATTTCTGTCATACTGACACTGGAGTCACGTGACATGCGGAGATACCCGAGTGGTTATCCGTTTAAACTTTCTTTTGATATCTCTAAGACTCAAAGCATGATAGCACGCAGAGACTAACGTTGTCTTTTGCACCCTTTGTCAATCGCGGCCAACAAGCCCGTTGACACGCGGAGATTTACGTCATCTTCCGCACAGACAATTTCTGTCATACTGACACTGGAGTCACGTGACATGCGGAGATACCCGAGTGGTTATCCGTTTAAACTTTCTTTTGTTATCTCTAAGACTCAAAGCATGATAGCACGCAGAGACTAACTTCGTCTTCTGCACCCTTTGTCAATCGCGGCCAACAAGCCTGTTGACACGCGGAGATTTACGTCATCATCCGCGCAGACAATTTATGTCATACTGACACTGGAGTCACGTGACATGAGGAGATACCCGAGTGGTTATCCATTTAAACTTTATTTTGCTATCTCTAAGACTCAAAGCATGATAGAGACTAACGTCATCTTCTGCACCTTTTGTCATCCAGAGGCGGCGGGCCCGATGACATGCGGGAACCAGTTGGTCCCGCATTTTTACCTTTATCATTCAAGAGCAACAGGTTGGATGGTAAACGCGCATAGACGAATTTTGCGCCTTTGTCATCCAGGGACAGCGAGTCAGTTTCATGCGGAGATATCTTATAGTCACCCGCGACTTTCGTCAACCGAGAGGAACGAAATTAGTGTCTTATCTTTACTTTCCTTTTATCTCCAATAAAAGACAAGTAAAGAGGGGCAACTGTCATACCCTAATTTCGTCCGGGGACCATTGTTTGGTGGCATTCAACTTTCGTTTGACCACTTTGAGGTAATTGGCACCCATCGTTAGGCAATTCGTGAAGTTCCGTGACATGCCGAAAATCAAAAGAAAGCATCGTTGCACAATTCGTGAAGTTCCGTGACATTCTGGAAGTAAAAAAAAGGGGATGGTTGCGTAATCCGTAAATTTTTGTGACATTACGGAAAGAAAACAAGTATCGTTACGTAATCCGTAAGGTTCCGTAACGTTACGGAAAAAGAATCAGCAAAGAAGGGGGGTGAACTTATCAAGATAGGGGTGTAAATAGCAATTCAAATCTAGGCCCTTCCGGAACATTTTTGGAAGTTGGGTTGCTTAAGGAGGAAGCAACTGGGCGGCAAGCTCCTCCAGGTTTTTGAAAAATGGTTTCCGGGGCTTCCGTGGCTTCCGTAAAATTTCTGAAAATCTTGGGTAAGCATATTCCACTTAACATTGGTGAAAGGGAAGAGAAAAAAAATGAAAATCAAATCCGAAACACTTCCGTAAGGCTTCCGTAACTTTTCTGTAAAATACGAAAAGGGGGGTGAACTTAGTAATTTGGGTGCGCTTAGAAATCTTCTTCATTAAGTCTCTGGGCGGCAAGCACCTCCCTTTTTTCCTATAAATAGGGGAGGAGGGAGCTGCTTCAAAATGTTCAAGATCCCTTGGCTATGCATTTCGGCTATTTTGGGCAAAAAACACGTTTTCGTGAAGAAAAATCGAGTCGAAGTGCTTCCGTAACGCCTCCGTAAGCGATTCTGTGGAAATTCTTCATCGTTCTTCGTCATTCTTCACCGTTCTTCATCCGTTCTTCGTTCGTTCTTCGATCTTCAACGGGTAAGTTTTCAAATCCGAGACTTTCAATTCATTTCTTGTTTTGTGTACTTTCACTTTAATTTCTTTTACTTTCAGTTTTCTTTTCTTCCGTTTTTAACGTGCTTTAGTCATTTAATTAAGTCATTTTCTCGCCTAATAAAAAAATAAAATAAATTTTCACTGATCATTTGAATTGTAACATCCGTTAATTTCTGTTAAAATGAAATCCGACCGTTCGGTCATGCCGTAACCACGTTGGAAACCAAAAAGAGGTAAAATAATAATCAAAAATATCTTTTAGTAAAATAAATCAAAAAAATCAATCGGACGTTTTTCTTTGGGATTTCTCTTTCTTAAATCGAATCGACTAATAACCAAAGTGAAACTAAGGCTAAAATCAATTCATAAACCAAACTTTTGTCATCGCCTAAAAAAGCCATTTTCAAAGGTCCAACGCCTTGAAATGGTCTTTTCCGCTTTTATTGGTTAAGTGTAGATTTCTAAAAAGCCTAAAATCAATATGTAACTTTGTTACCTCTTTCAAAAATAAAGAAATCATTAATAGTCCAATGCCTTAATGTTTTCTCACTTTTCAAAAGAATCGAAAGATTGTCTAATGGTCCAACACCTTAAATGACCTTGCATTCAATAAAAACTAAAAAATAACTTAACCAAAACGCTTTATTCACAAAAGAACTACGTAGGTCTGATTTTCTCATCACAATTGAGGAATACGTAGGAGTGATCGAGGCCGTACCCGAATCAAATAAACATGAAAATGCAGTAACTAGGAAGTGATCCTAGGTTGTTTCCCAACGAGCAGTGACAAACCAAATGTTCATAATATACTTGCAGTAACAGTAACAGTAACGATTGGGGGGGGTTTGTTTGTTTTGTGATTAAAGAGCAGAACAAGTAAACTGGAATACGAAACTACTAATATTAAAAACGGGTTGTTTCCTCTGATTCAGAAGTCATTCTCTTATCCTGGGTTATGGAGAATTCGTCCATAACAGTCAACCACTTAATTCAACCCTATTTCAATTTACTAAGCGAAAATCAACTTAGGGTTTTCAATACGTGATTAGGCACCACATACACCAGTTAGCCCTTCGTCCATTAAGCATGAACGCAAGTTAGGCTCAGAGGCAATTAATCGAACACGAAGCGTGCACTGATTAATATTCACGAATTTGGGATACTGGTGAAGGGAGAACTGCCAGGAAACCACATTACAAGCGAAACCTCAAAAAGAGTTGGGCTTCGTCCTCAAAAGGAAACAACACCAGAAAATCTAGCCTTCCATGGATTCAAACAGAAAACGCAATTGAAACATGAAACAGAAACGTAAACGAACAAAAATGTAAAATGGAACAGAAACGTAAATGAGAGTAGAAGAAGAAGCAAGAACGAAATTGTAATTAGAAGCAGAAAACGTAAAATTGCATTACGAACTCAGAAGCATCAAAGCAGAAAAACGAAAACCCTAAAACAAAAGCTCTGAATAATGAATAGCATAACAGAATGCCTTCCACGAATCCCAAGGCTCCTATTTAAAAAGAGTCACTCAAAGTCATTGGGCCCTATTACAATACTCTGGCCCAAAACGAAATAAACACTGAACAACATAAAATAAAATTGTGAAATTTCCTAATTAACTAAGGTAACCGCTGCTTAATTTGCCCTCTTCAAGTCCATAACCAAAATCCGGATTAAGCTCAATGTTTCATTAATTCCTGAAATTAGATTAAAAACATCAAATTAGCTAAATGAGCCCAAATAATAAAACTGCCTTATTAATTGACAATTAAGACCAATCAGTAATTACAATGGTGCAAAAAGGGTTTAGAAAATAGAAGAAAATGATGGCACATCAAGGAGCAAAGGGAAACGCCCTTGTCGACCACAAAAAGATAAAAACATAAAAAGGCATAAAAAAGACATAAGAACGTAAAAAAGGAAAAGAATATAAATTGAAGTCATATTTGCACATTTGATTAAAGGTTGCCGTCTCTTGTGACGGACGCGTGGGGTGCTAATACCTTCCCCGTGCGTAAATACAACTCCCGAACCTTTCACTTAAAGTTCGTAGGCTACGTCTTTTCCGATTTTTCCGACGTTTTCCTCAAATAAACGTTGGTGGCGACTCAGCGCGTATTTCTTTCTTGGAAGACGCACCCGCGAGTCACGCGTCGCCCTCTCGCCGAAGGGTAGGTTGCGACAACTACCCTTTCATCCATAAAGTTAAAACCTTTAATGGATGACTTTGATTCACTAATCTTTTTTAACTCTTGGCCTGGATGTGATTCATGTCTCCTAGATAGAGCTCTCTCAACTTCAGTAACTCCTCGTCCATAAGCAATCCCAGCATTTGGGTCTTCACATTTGATGACAGCCCTAAAATTTTGAAAGTTCGAGTCTTCTTGCAACTTTGAAGTTGCTTTGGGTGCTTGTTTCAGCTTTAGATTTGTCTCTCCATCAAGATTCATGGTCTCAACATAGCAAATTGCATCATCATAGTTTGATGCAAGTAAGATGATGTCAAAAATAAGCAAGACTAGCAGACATACCTGGAGTGCTAATACCAGAATTGATAGCAAGACAAACAACTATCTTCCAGGCAGATTGGTGATCAATTATTTCCTTTGCAAACTCTGAATCCACAAGAAGGTTTGCCAAATTAGGATTTTCTTCATATGTCTGCTTGATTCTGTCTAAGAATATTGCTCTAATAACGCAACCTCTTTTCCAAATTCAGGCCAATTCACCCAACTTCAAATCCCAACCCTTTTCAATACTCTTTGCACAGATCAAATTCATTCCCTGTGCATAACTGCAGATTTTGGCTGCATGAAAAGCCTTCCTAACATCATCAATCAACTTCTGCTTGTCTACAGGTTGATCAGTCACAATAACACCAATGCCACCTGATTTAGAGACCTTTGCAGCTTCAACTCTTTCCTCCTTCAACCCACTTAGGAACCTTGCATCCAATGATGCTTCGATAGTGGGAGCAACAATTGATAATTCAGCAGCTTGCTGAACAGTCCACTTACCACCGTCCCTTAAGTAGCCTCCAGGGTCAAATGTGTCAATACGATGGAAATGCCTCAGACCTTGTGGCATAAAAACAACACCCAAGTGTGCAGCCATCAGGACATCAACATTACCCAATAAAATGTGTCCAAGTTGCAAGCGACCTTTGTTGAACTTGCTGAAGAGCCGAAGTGCTTCTCTGTCGTACACCCAAAAGGGGTTCTTCCTCATTACTTCGAATGAAACAACATTAGCATCCTCTAAGTCTGAATAGTCAAGTTCGAAGGACATGTGACGATGAGACACTGCGGTCGTGGATGCCGAATCCGCAGCCTCGTCCAAACATTGGTTTCTCATCGCTTCCCAGTGTGAATTTGGAACATCCGCCTCCATGGTTTGATTTTTCGTAACCCTCCCTTGACTAGAAACCGAGTTTAGCGACTCTTCCATGAAGCTTTGCACCTTTTTGTCTAAGCAAATAGAGCTCGGTTCGAACTCCGCGGCTCCGTCTTTGGTGTTCGACTAAGGAGCCTCGCCAGCGGCGGGTTTCTCGGATGAGGAGGTTGAAGAAGTCTTGAGCACCTTTGAAAACTGACAGCGATTTTTGAGAAGGGCCGGCTTCTAAAGAATTTCTTCTAGTTTGGCGACCATGGCGTCTTGGGCAACAATGAGTTCCACGATGGCTACTTCGATGCGATTGATAGTGGATGTGAAACAAGAGAAGTCGGCCATTGACTCTCAACGAGAGCACCAAATGTTATGAACTGAAATAATAATCCTTAGTTTCTAGGACTAAGGGCCTCCAGAATAAAAGGGAGAAGGAACAGAAAAGTTGATAATTCTTTTTCATATTCTCACAAACTGTAATTACATACCTATATATAGTATTCCTAGGTCCTAAAGATAAGAATCAAGCAGCAGCAACTAATGAACCTATGGCACTACAGACAACACTAGTTATAACAGAATCGCTAATTTGTTGGCAGACAACACTACTATTGTTATAACAAAATTGCTATAACAAACTATTCCATATCTAATTGTAATTCCTTTAATACCCTTACAGTAACTAATTTACTTAGGCTAGGTTCCTAACATGGATGTATAAAAATGAGTTCCTTAGACCTCATAAGAATCTTTACAGGAGTTTAAAAGCATCAAATACAAGAACTGAAGCACAAAGCAAACGGCTTGAGCATGTTCAAGAATTTAGGAAATGGGTGGGTATTGATTAAAGGTCTCTGGCAAATATTCATGTGCCGATTGACCTCCATGTTTTCCAGCAACACCATGGGTGTCTGAACCTTGTGAATGTTATGTCTGCTTAGGCTTATTTGAAGTTTATTTAATTATGGTTGTGGCTCAAATCTATCACTCCTGGAAATTAACTGGAAATTTGGTTTCATTAATCAACAATCCTATCGTGATCTTTAGAATGAATTTCCTCGTATTGGTGGTGTATTTCCCAATTTGAAGTGGATACTGTTAGAACAAAGGATGAAAGTTTGAAAAAAAAAGAAAGGAAAAAAAAAAGGTTTCAAGTCATATTTTCGGTTGGCTATAAGAGTGACTTTTCTAGTCATATTTTCGATTGGCTATAAGAGTGACTTTTCTAGTCATATTTTCGGTTGGCTATAAGAGTGACTTTTCTAGTCATATTTTCGGTTGGCTATTAGAGTGACTTTTCAAGTCATATTTTCGGGTGGCTTTAGAGTGACTTTTCAAGTCATACAAGAGGGTGTAATTCTAGAAAAGGTTCCCTAAGTGCAGTGGGAATCTTATACAGTGATCTGAGTTGTTTTATCCTGGGAACGTCGTGGTTGATAGTCTGTTTGCACAATTTTTGGCAGTGTCACGAAACGTCTTAAAGAAAGCGACATTGTCCGCGACTCAGCCAGTAATTTTTTCGGTTTGCCATAAACTATTGTTCCAACAGATACATTGCATGATCTCTCATCACACAACTCATAAGTTCTGCTATGTGGTGGATACTGCTGCTCATTGATGATGTGCTTCTTTGGTTGAAAGATGGCATGCTACTACCTGCTTGTTTTAGAGGTTCCGGATGGAATCAATTGTTCTTATTTGCTATGTAGTTGAAGGAATTCTGACAGAAAGGTTTGTGGCTGATGAATTGATGATGCTTATTCCAGATTTTAGTTGATTGGAAGTTGGAAGGAATGAAGGATTTATATCAACATGTATTAGCCCATTGTTAAACTCAGGTAAGTAATTATATAACTAGTCATATGGTGTTAAAGTTGGAATTATGTAAATTAACTTTTTGGTTATTCATTTACTAGCTCAGAATCTGAGACTTATATTTATCTGAATGCAGGGGAGGAACACCATTTGGTGTGCTCCAATGTAATAAAGGGTAAAAAAAATTCAAAGAAAGTTGTTCTTATTGATCACATAATGAGAGTAAAATCAAACTATTGGCTGGTATATTTGAACTGCTGCAAGGTGCATGGTGGTTAATCTTTGTTTTGGTTGACATGACAATTATAGTAAACTTTCCTCTCCTTCATGCTATTCGAATAAGAATCATTTAATATAGTTTGCCTTTAATTGCCTTTAGAGTATAAAAGAATCAAGAAATCTGATTTAACACTTCTTTTTCAATTAGTCAAAAATCTATTGGCTGGGAGGAGTTTGCTCGGCATTTCCTGATGAAGTATTATGCTGGCTGCCTGGCTCTATGAAACAGTGAAAGAGAGAGTCCTATTTGACCCAACAACAGTTTTGTTTATTGAAATGATGAAGTTCCCCGGAAAACTGCGTTTCAAATCAAATTAAAATGCATTTCATTCCGTCCATTAGTAATTTAGTGTGTTCTTTGATCATCCTTGCAACCTTTGGAACCTGGGAGCTTTCTTCAAGCCCCAGTTATGAGCAGATGTAAATACCAGTCATTTAGAGCTTTTGTGAATACTAAGCGAGGGGTTTCAACTCTGGATTTGCCCCTGTATCTTCATTAAGTTCAGTTTATAAACTTTTGGGGTTCAATCATTTGTGAACTAAAAATGTTAGGCCTCAATTAGCATATCAAATGAGGCACATGTTAATATTCCCTTAGTTTAAAAAATGTTTATTATAAATGTTTGATTTCACCGTGTGTAAAATTCTTAGATCAAAGATAATCACGTATTATGAATGAGATTGGTTCCTGACTCATATGTTAGAGGACATTCGTGGTTTCTAATAGAGGAAAAAAAATCTTAATGCAAAAATATTCAAACTCTAAGAGGTAATGAAAATGAGTGAAAACTAACAAAATGGGCCGATATGAGTGGGCCAAGAGCAGGAAACGAGCCCTATATAAAGTGTTTATTTCAGTTTTCAAAACAAATAAAATTAAAAATAGAGCAGAGATGGAGCAGAAGAAAGAGACGGTGACAACGACGATGAGTGATGAAGCGAAAGAGAGAATTTCAGAGAGACTGTCATGTTTGGAGAACCTCTACTTTCCGCGTGCTCTCGAATCCACCGTCACTCTCCCTTCTCAACGCAAGGCCATCTTCCGCGACCTTCTCTCTAGAGACGTTGCTCTTTTCTTAGGTTAGTTTTCAATTTTCTGATGTTGCAAACAAACCCTAACTAAACCATAACTGTATGTATTGTTGCATTATGTGTAGAACGATATGGGTCCAAACTCACGTGCAGCGAGCTTAGTGAATTTGATTCGATGAAAGACGATTATGAGATTAATTGGCACATAAAGCGGTTAAGGAGCATAATGAGTCCGACGTCGGAGGAGCTGAGGATGAGGTCGGTGACGGTGAAGAACCGGAGGCGCGCCTACTTGGATAAACTGGTGTGCCAAGGGCATTACTTCTCTGAGGAGGCAATGAGGGAGAGAGAGCCGTATCTGCATCATGAGTATGTGGGTAGGTTTCAGGACCAGAGTGGCAGACGCATGGCGAGGCCGGGGGAGCGGTGGTCGGAGACGCTGATGAGGAGGTGCGAGGAGGCGGCGCTGGTGGCAAAGATTAGAGGGGAGCAGCAGAGGATGGGTGTGCCGGAAAGGGACTGGGTTGGTAATGAGAGGTTTCAAGAAGAAGAAGAAGAAGAAGAGGAAGAGGAGGAGGAGGAGGAGGAGGAAAAGGAAGAGGAGGTGGTATTGGATGAAGAAAGGAGAAGAATTAGTAGCAATGGACAACCTGTAGAGGTACTACTCTTTAAACTATTGATTATGTATTTTTTTTTCTTCTGTTTAAACTTGAGAATTTGGTTTTTTAATTCAGCTTCAGAGTTTTGTGTGATCCATGAAACTGTTCACACTTGGTGGGCTAATAATGCTATTGTTGTTGTTCTTGTTTAACTAGTGTAGTAGCATGTAAGAAAAAAATAAGATAAAGAGAAAAATTACAAAGGGGAAGGATGATAAGGAATCCTGCTAAAGAAGAGAACAAAGCAGAAAGCAATTGGAAAAAAAAAAAAAGAGCTGTGAAATCCCTCCAGATATTTGTTATCAAAGTCCTGTTGAAAAGGTCACCTGCTTTACTCCAATTAGGCACCAAATGCCTTATCTTACCCCAAAACAAGTTCCGTGCCAGTGTTCTGGTCCTATTAAATGCACAAAAAAATTGAAGAAGCATAGGCTTCACATTGCCACAAAAAATGGTCTAGAGACTTAGGTGTTAGGACACGTCCAACATTCACCTTGAGTGAGGAATTCCATGAAGCAACCTGGCAGAACAATTTAAGAACTTGAGTAACAAATTCTCAGCACATACCACACATTACAAACATGCTAGGGGAAAGAACTAACCCCCTTGTTTTTTTTTAATATCACCTATCCTGTATTTTATCATTATAGTAAGTTAATAACCTTGACTTTTGAAATTAGATTTTTTTGTTGTTATCATCCCATTATCACCTTGTTTAGGATATTTTAAAATTTAATTTTATAAATTTATCATTGTCTTTGGTAGATACACAGATTTAGATTGGAATACAACTTTAGTTTGGGATTTCATGAGATATAAAGATCTTAGATCAATGTGTTGTCACTGTTTTGTACTTGTGTTTGATATAGAAGCATGAACATTGTGTGTACTTTTCCTTCCTTTTCTGGACAGATAGTGACTAGTGATATTTCTATCAGTAATCAGTTAAGTTTGGTTTAAGCTCTTTTATTATCTTCTGGTGCTGATGCTCTTTACTATTTAGGCCTAAATAGTTTTCACCACATTTAGACTGGAAAATCTGTTTCTGCATATTCTAATTTTTATTTAAATTGAAACCCTGCATCATCTTTACTCATCAAGAGAAGGATGATGGTCCCTCTCTAAATAAGATGGATATCCATTAATATTTATACTTTTTCCAATCAGCAATAGACTGTGCATTTTATGAAAGTTACTTTCGAACATTTGTGATAGGACCTAGGAAGTTATAGAATGAGTTACAAAGTAGTTAGAGAATTTAGTTCAATGGTGACAGTTGGAAGAGCGAGGGGGGTTAACATGTATAGTAGAATGGAGATTCAGATTTGTTAGTTTGAGAAAACAGAGCAGTGACTCAGTTGTGAAAGGGTGAAACCCTTTGTTGCAAGGGAAATCCTTAGAAGGAGAATTGAGATTTGGGTTTGCAGTTATTAATAACAGAATAGTTCTTTCTCTTTTTATCTTCATACATTTTCTTTGTTCTTATTTGCAGATTCAAGTTGGATGTCTGTTAGTGTTATTATGTTCGATAGTTAGTTAGGGTAGTGTTAATATGTAGACAGTTTGAAGAAATAAGGCATATTGCTTATAAATAACAAGGGAGGTTGGGAGTGAGAGGTATCTTGTCATTTTGTGAGAGAATTGGAGCCTTTGGGCATTTGGAGGTGCAGACCTTCAAGTTTGGTTACCTTATAATAATAACATACAGTGAAAAAATGTGTGGAAGAATTTGTGGTCCTGGTGGCTCAAGCATTGGTGATCGCTAAGGAACAACCAGAATTAGAGGTCTTGGGAGGGCTAAGACAGGTGGTGAAATACAGCAGGTTAGAAACCAGCAGATCAGCCTCTGTGAGCTCCCCCAGCCCAATCTAAAAGCAAAACTCTGTGTTTTCTCCACTTGTGAATGGAAACAGTTGGAAGGACAAGTCATTGTTTGCGTTTTCTGCCATCAATAATAGAATTGTCTGTTTCCTTTCCTTCTTCCATACATTTCCTCTGCATTTATGTTAACAGTTTCATTGACCAACAAAAGGCTGTACTTGGAGGCATTGGGCTATGATATCATCTATTTAAACTTTGCTCAATTGGTTTAACATTTAATTACTTTAATGGTCACCTCTAGCTTATGTTCCCAATAATTATGGCCATCCAGTGATGAACCCCATGTTTTCAAAACCTTGAAGTCGGTGTTGTTTTATGGATTGTATTCCAATATTATTATTGTAATCTATTTGACTTGAATTCTCTGTTTAAACAGTTTGACTATTAGTGAAACTATGTAGTATTGTTTTCGGATCCAATGCTCCTCATTCTTTTGGACTTGGGGACTTTAGTGCTATAATGGTTAGTCTCTATGTTTTATGAACTTCAATAATTATTTTCATATTTCCTACTGGCAGAGACACCTGAATGAGGCTGATCCAACCAAAGTGAGTGAGGAACCAACTTTATCTGCAGAAGAACTGGAGGACCGGATGAATCAATTCACCTACATTATGCAGCAGAAGTTTCTATTAGGAGAAGATCACGAACATCAAGATTACTCTAAAATAGATAATGACGAGACCCTTGACGATCATTGGCAGAGGGAGGCCAATATTGATGCAGAGGAGAGATATTTTGCTGATGACTGAACTGAACTATGGCATCAATACTGGTTTGTGGGGAATCAGATGCGCCTTTGTCCATCTTGAAATCTACATTGTACTTAAATTAACGGGACATGTGCATATTCTTAATATAAAGGTTTCTTTGATTGTGATAGGAAGCTTGGCATGGGTCGCGTCTTGCATTTCCCGCAATTACTCACATTTTTTTTATCGGTTGACTTAAATCATTAAATATTATAAATTTTTTTATACAAGACCAATACTATATAGCATTATTTAATATGCATACAAGAAATTATTATATTTTATTAAATATTATAGTAAATCATTACTTATAAAGTTTTTATTAGAAGTTAAGATGAAAAATGAAATAGTATTGATAACATTAAATATAATGCTTTTTTTAATAAAATTTTAATTTTGATTTTATATGCTAATAGATAATAGTATAATATTAATTAATTTAATTTCAATGCATATAAACAAATCATAGTCATAATTATAAATTGATAATAAAAAAAGCATATCTAAGTTGTTTTTTTTATGTGTATCTAAGATGATTTACATATACCATAACAGGCACGAAAAAATTAAACTCTATTAATACTTATATAAGTGCCACTGCTATTTTTTTATTAAAAAAATTAAACGTTTTTTCTTAATATTTTTCTAGAAATCGTAAGTACTATACTGTATAAAATGGGGGTGGAAGTGGATGTCCTTGAGAACAAATATCTTGTTGTGGAACCAAAAACACGGAACGAGACAGACACCAAAAAGAGGGTCCCACCGAAACAATGTTGGAGCAAGCACGCAGGAGACACGTAGACGCAGAGAGAGGGAGTTACTAAAAATGAGGTTTGGTTTGGAGGGAGTTGCATCGGCGACAAATACTGTTGTTGTTGTTGTTGGAGAAGAATGAATTCTGAGAACAAGAGACTCACAAGAAGAAGCATTTAGAATCGAAATTGGAAGAGAAGAGGGTATGAATGATTACAAAGGAAGAGAAGGAGAAAGTAGCGTTGTTGTTGTTCGGAAGCGATTCAAGGAAAAGCAACAACCCTGTCCTTCCACAAGGCCCATCATCAACCAACAACACCGTCGCTCTGCTTCCCTCCCTAACACTCAATACGGTTCGTTTTCTCTCTTTATCCCTTATACAAGCGCGTTTCATTTCTTTTTTTCATTTATCAAAGAGAAAAAATCTTCCATGTCAAACGTGGCCTTTACACACATATGCATGCATGAATTGAACGTGGCCTTTTTATTTTTCATGGTTTGGTGTGGAAATCATGGAATTGAAGGTTGCATAAAGTTGTTTTTTTTTCCTCTGAATTAGCACACAACAATAATAATGCTATTTAATTCCGTGACTGTGGAAGCCCCCTCATTCAAAATGAAATTCAAAGGGGATGTTATTGGATGGCAAGAGGAGGATTATAGAATTGTCTAATGTAATATCTTCTAGTTTTCTACTTTTAAGGTTTTTAAATGAATGCTCCTCCGTGTATGGTTATTTGCAACTTTTTCAAACTTGTTGGTTCTATAAGATAAAAAGGAAAAGGATAATGAAAATGAAAATTTGCAAGCCGGATGGAATGAACCTATTGTGCATGGCAGAGTTTTGGAGTGGATATAATTACTTGGTAATGGTGTAGGATAGAACAACTGGGGCTGACTTCAATTCACTGATCTTTATTTTCTATGTGTATTGGGTGCAGAGGAATCTGAAACAGATGTCGAAGTATCTGATGTTAGTGTTTCAGAAGGGGATGACACATCTTGGATCTCATGGTTTTGCAATTTGAGAGGAAATGAATTCTTTTGCGAAGTTGATGATGATTTCGTGCAAGATGATTTCAACCTCTGTGGATTAAGTAGTCAAGTGCCTTACTATGATTATGCACTTGATTTGATTTTGGATGTTGAGTCATCCCACGGTAAGCATATTCTTTTCTTGCTTGAATTCAATATTTGTTCTATGATGCAATTTCAAGTTGTTGGATGAAATTGGAAATTCTTGTTTTTCTCTTGCTATAACCGTATTCTGATTGAAGTAAGGCAGAACTTCTTCCCTTGATGCTAAATTCAAGTTGTTCGCTGATATGACTTTAACTCTGAAACCCTCTTTGGCTATTCTTCTACTTGCTTGATTGACTGTATCTGTTGGTCCATTGATTAGGAGACACGTTCACGGAGGACCAAAATGAGTTAATTGAATCTGCAGCAGAAATGCTTTATGGTCTGATTCATGCCCGATACATTTTGACAAGCAAAGGAATGGCTGCAATGGTATGATTTTTCTCATTGTTATCCTGTTTTTTGATACTTTATTGTGGACAAAATTGGCACTTGTAAATGACACTGGATTATCTACAGCTTCACAAGTACAAAAACTACAACTTTGGCCGATGTCCAAGAGTTTTCTGCTCTGGACAACCCTGCCTTCCGGTTGGCCAGTCAGATGTTCCTAGGTCAAGTACTGTAAAGATATATTGCCCCAGGTGTGAAGACATGTACCACCCAAAGTCCAAGTATCAAGGTAGTATCCTTTGAAATGCCTTGTTTAACACTTGAACTCCTCTCAACTATATTTATCTTGGCTTTTGAAATTTTGGATTTTTTTATTCTTCCATCTATGCGCTTTAGCATTGCCTTCTAGATTTTGTTTAATTTGTCCGCAATCAAGGTTTTAACTCGTTAGCTATCATTTTAAGTTTTGGATTTCAAGCGTTTCACTTCTCTCTTACATTTACTTGCTGCTTGTTGCCTTTTCATTTGTATTGGTATCTCAAATAAAAAATAAAAAAGAAAATGTGTGTTGATCTCAAGGTCTTCCTCCTGTATGGTTTAATTATCAATAAGAATGACACAAGGAACTGATTACTAATCCTCAAAAGATTTCTTTAACTTGAATGAGCTTGTAGTATATACACAAAATAGACCAAGCTTCACTCACAATTTTTACTTGGACTTGTTGGTGCTGGTATTTGAGACTAAACTATCATATATAAAATATGTGGTGCCTTTTAAAGTTTTTATTTTGCCATAATAATGAGTGGATACTCAAACACATCACAAGGTATCTCATAATTAAGTCCTTTGATTATTACAGACATGCGATTAGTAATGCAGTAGGCCATGTCTCAACTACACTGTTTGATATTATATCTTAGAAGTTTCTGTTGGCTTGATAAAGACATGTTCTTCTGCCATACCCCTTTGATTATAAGTACAGTTTTTGGAGTTTGTGACTTGTATGCTTTGAAAAAAATAACAGAAAAAAAAAAAACTGGAAATTTGAAGGGTTGTTCTTTCCAAATTTTTTACACAGTTGCTATCTGAATTTATAGAGAAATAAGTGGTGAAGTGGTAACAAATTTAGCTTAGGTTATGAAGATTTTCTTGATTTCTTATATTTTTATTTCTTTAACTCAGTTAATTAATCATTTTGCTTAAAACTTTTGTAGCCTTATTTTATTGGGATTTTCTCATTATTATCTAAATCCTGAATATTTTTGGAGTGATAGTGTGTTACTTTGTGTTCTGGCATATGATTGTGGGTTCGATTTTATTTATTGGACGAAATAATATCCTGTATTTCATACGCAAATTTCATTAACTGTGTCTAGACATTGATGGAGCTTATTTTGGAGCTACATTTCCTCACCTTTTTCTGATGACTTATGGGAATCTGAAGCCACAGAAGCAATCACAGAACTATGTACCTAGAGTTTTTGGTTTCAAAGTTCACAAGTCCTGAAGCTGGATGGAGTTTCAAGCTTTCATCAAAGTAGAAATCTGAGCATGCCTTGCTTAGTTGTATTTTCTTTAAAATTCAGTTTCTGAAATCAGTACATTCTAGATCCACATGTTCTGTAAAGTGTGAAGATATATGCAGGCACCAACAGCAAGAGCTTAATTTGTTTTCTGCTTCAAATTCAGTGTGCCTTTGGAAAGCTTCTCTGATAGATTTTTAAGTTAAGTACTTGAATGCACTTTAAATACCAAGAAGTGGACACATGTTATTTTCTTATCAAATGAATTCTTGCCTCTTGCCAGTTTTATTTTCAATTTTTCTTTTGTTTTTAATTTTTACGTTTCTCCTTGTTTAAAATTCAAATGCACAAAAACTTTATTGATTGCTTACTTCAAGTGAAATGGTAATAACTTATATAACACTTCTTTTTCCGTCTATCTCTCTCCACGTGTCATCCATTTTATCTCACATTTCTCTCTTTTCTCTTTTATTTGTGAAAACTGGTATAAAAATATTCAATAGATAGAATCTTTTATTTCAAACTGTTCTCTTTCGGATTACTAAAACCGTGCTGATTTCTGTTTTAATCAATTACAAGTTATTCGATTTCAAGTTCCTCTATCCAAATCCCAAATATTACACTATTGATGACTACTATAAAAAAGAAATGGCAAAGTATATTGTATTGATATTTGGTGGGGTGTAAATGGCCTGGATTGGATTGAATTTAGTCTATTGTTCCAAGGCAAAGTATATTGTATTAGTATTCGATAAAGATATAAAGTCAACACGGCTTATATAAAAGTATTCACTTTTCAATTGGATTCTTGTATAAAATTTATCATAATTAACATGAAGGTAGTTTATTATAGCTATATTGTTCCAAGGCGCCTATATAGTCTTGTTTATTCCTATTGTTGTATTTTTTTTATCCGCAAAATATACTCCTTTTGTTTCTTACTACCTTTCTTCTAAATTTTCAACTAGAAACCAAAAGATGTAACAATTTTTTTCCTAATAAAATAATTGGCTTTACTTTTTTACCCTTTTTTATTTATACTCTACAATAAATACATGAGTAAATTAATTAAAATTTGGATGGAAAGTAAGGGTATAATTAACAAAAGAATAATTAATATGATATTAAACTTTATAAATAACATATAAATAGAAATGATTTTTAAAACAATCTAACAATTAAACAAGAACAAAAGTAATATCATTTATATTAATGACAAAGTACCGGGTGTATCCAACCCATATACATATAGATAAGATACTAAACTACTCTAATCCTTCAAAATAGATGTATAAATATAATTAAATATTAAATAAGTTTGTCAAATTTATCGAAAAGGACTCAACTCAAAGATTGCAGCCTATTTTAGATCAGATTAAATAGACAATTTCAAATTGATTTTTATCAATAAAATTAAAGGTGTTTGAGATAAAAATGTGTGGTGCGAAGATTAAAAGTTGTTCTTGGGTTGCCCTTCCTTTGAAAAAAACAAAAACTAGATAGATAAAAGTATTACTTTGTTCCTGTTCCATATTTTGTTGATTTCAAAACAAGCTAAGAAAGGACATTCACATTGAAAGTCGTAGTAGGTGTTGTGTGCTATTACGGGATAAGGAGACATGGAATATAGATGAAACAGATAAGGACAATGGTTTGGGTATAATATAAGGCCAAGAGTAGGGTTGGCAAAGATGGATAAGAACAAAGTAAGGCCACTCAACCCAACCATGGTGCATAATCGTACACATGTGGAGGCTTCAACTTTGAACTCTTATCACCTCTAATATTATATAGTTTATTAGCTTAATTAAGTGTTTCATACTTAAAATATAAGTCATTTTCATATTACTATCTAACATTCATTTTTTTCACCTAGGTACTTGAAAAAAATGTTTCATTTTACTATCCATTAGTCCGCATCCGTTAAGTAAATGATGTGACGTATGAACTGTCATGTCATCACGCGTTGTCACTAAACACGTAGATACAGGCGTTCATGTTATTATTTTTTGTTTTTTTAATTTAAAAAAATGAAATTTAATTCACACTAACTTACATTTTTGTATCTTTGGTTGTTGTTGCAAATTTGGAACCCTAAGGGAAGCATTTGGGATTTTTGAACCCTAAGGCTCTTTCGAGGCATTTGGGAATTTTGAACCCTAACAGAGGCTATTGGGATAATGGGTGAAAGGATGAATGGAAATGGTGAGTCATCATCGTCATCCTCATCTCTTGGGATGGTGAAGTGCAAATGCGAGGTATCCGCTATTATGTTCAATTCGCGTAATATGAACCATCTGGGGAAAAGGTTTTGGAGATGCCCACACTGAAATGTAAGCAAATGTTGATTTTGTGTTTTGTTTTGGATTTTACTCGATTGTGTTGCTTGTTCAATTGGTATTGTGTTGTAGGAATCAAGTTCTTGTAGATTTTTTCAATGGATTGATGGTATTGAGGCTGGCAATAATGTGTCTGCAGAAGGGAGTGAGTTGGTCCGGTATGTTCAGGAAAATGAAGAGCTGAAGCTGAAACTTGTTTCATTAATGGAGGAAGCTAAAGCATATGCAAAAGAAATAACTTATTTGAGGAAAAAATTTATTGCATAAGAGGAAGAATGTTGTGCATCCTCAGCTGAAGTTGTGCACTTGAAGAGTAAAATTGGAAGAAAAAAGTAAAATGTTGTTGTTGAAAGGAATATAGTGAAGTTGTTAGGTTTTGTAGTTGTAGTTCTTTGGGTGTTCATTTCTTTACTAAGCATTGTAATTGCAATGAATGTTGGTGGTCATAGAAGGAACTGATATTCGTTTTGTGTATTGATAGGTTTTTGGTAGTTGTCTTCTTAAATTTGGTAGCTTGGTAGGTTGAGATATAAATCTTGGAAAGTAATTATGTTGTATTTGATGTAGTTGGATGTTTCTAATGACATGAGTTTAGGATTTGTTAAATTTATATGGTACTGATGCTTAATTTTAAATGTAGACCTGTTATTGATTTGTGATCTTTTGTACTAGCTTAATAAGCCAAACAATGTCAGGTTTAAAGTACTTTATTGGAACCCAAAAGAATTTGAGGTAGTAATATGAAAATGGTTTGTTTTACCGGTATTATTTTGTAATAGAACAAAAATTTTAGGTACTAAAATGAAAAAAATTCATTTTACAGTTACTTTTGATGTTGAAAAAATAAATTTAAGGTAGTAAAATGAAGATTTCTTATTTTGTAGTTTCCATTATTTAAGTGCAACTATTTCAGTTTCTTTTTTTTTTTGTCCTGTTGTTTTCATTCATTGAACACTTGAGTGTGTTACTGTCTACTTCAGCATTTGTGGCAGTTTCTACTTAGCAAAAGAGATATCAATATATTGATAAATGAGAATTGTTTAATATAAGCCACGTGGTCCCAAAAGGCCTAAAGTAGTAGTTAATATGTCCATTGTCTGGAACAAATACACAAAAGGTGCAATAAATTATGCACATGGTTTCAATAAAGTAAAAAACAAAGCAAGCAAGATTCTCACACCCTAATACAAAAGTATTTCACATTGTCTTATTTTTGTCCATTTATACCTTTAATTGATGCCCCTGGCTTGGTCTAAGTGTTAGTAAGTCCAATTCCCAGCTCAATGTTCTTATCAACAATTGGTAGTTGACAACCTTTAAGTTTTTTGCTTGTTGTTGGTGCCTTACGTTTAGGAACAAATTTTTGTACTTTTTCATTGACAGCAGTGTTGTGCCCATAATGCCCCTACAAAATTGAAATTTTTGAAAAATTAATGCAGTGAGTACAAAATTAATGCAATTAGTATCGTTGTGTCCTATTTGTAGGTTTGGTCTGCTGATTTTGTTGAGGACCAACAACTTTTCTTACAAACTGTTGCACACATTTCCCCTACAAAATTAAATTACCAAATTAATCTATATGAAGTGTCATGTGGTTTGTTGAGCATTTGTGAAAACTTTACCTTATTGTTTGTGTTTGAACATTTGATTTGTGTGATGTCCTTCTTTTGATGTTAAGTCTAAACTCCTACATGTGCCCCGTCATTTCCACCCAGAACAACATTCATTTGCTTAGCCTGAACTCCAACAGATGTACCTTCTTTTTCAGCCTCAACAATATTGACTTGCTGAGTCTAACCTCTAGTAGGTGCACCCTCATTTCCACCCTGAGCTACTCCTTCAATGCCAACCTCTGCTACTCCTCTAGTGCCACCCTCAACTACATTGATTAGTCTAGACTGAACTCTAGCAACTGCACCTTGAGTTGCACCCTCAACTACACCTTCAGCAGCTTCACTATGTTCCTCATTTTGTTCTTCAGGTACTACTAGAGGTGGCAATGGACACCTCCTCGTATTATGACACGTTCCTCGACATTTGTTGCATGTATATGGAATTAGGTCCCTTCTTAGTCTAGTCCTGTTAGGGTCCTCATCAGGCTTTCTCCTTCTTAATTTTTTGGTCTACCAGGACCCTTTTTGTATTTTGGTGGTTGAATCTCATCAAACTCTGTAGTAGGCCACATATCCATATCATTAATTGATGTCACCTTATGGCCATAACAAACACCATATATTTCCCTTGAATAATAATTATTCACATAATCCACAAACTTAAATTTTCTAAATTGTATGGCAGCCACTGCATGTCTGCAAGGCATGCCAACCAATCCCCAGAAGTTACATGAACAATTATGTTTGTTTATATCAATAATAAATTTCTCACCAGAATACAAATGAGTGACTTTGAAATCTCCATCTCCTCCCCAAGTAGCTACCTAATTCCCAGACTTTTCAACCTTCCAGCCCAACCTTTTCAAGGAATTAGGCATCACCTCACCTTTGTAATTTTTCAATTTCTCTCTAAGGGTTGCAAACCTATTCATGAGGTACATTCTAATCCACTCACACATGGTTATGATAGGCTTATCCCTAACTACTAGTAATGTACTGTTAAAGTACTCACTAAGGTTGTTCATCAAAATATCACACTTTGGGTAATGTGAGCATGCATACTTACACCATGTTTTCCTCTCCAGGTTATACAACAAATGATATGCAACTTTGTTGATGTCCTTAACCTGCTACATTTTTTTGTTTCCACAAATGTTCATAAGTAGCTTTAACAACCCCCATCATCAGATCTTTCAGCATTATCCCACCACCAAATTTTTTCTTAAAATTGTTGTAAAGATGTCGCGGGCAGAACCTGTGCTCTATCAGGGTTGGGAATTCCAAAACAACTTGTTGTAATCCCTGCACATGAAGTAACTCATGAAAATAATCCAAAAAATGTTAGCAACATAATAAAGTACAATCCTAGTGTATAGTTTTTTTACCTTTTGTTGATCACTAATGAACACTCATTTGTTGATTTCAACATCACCAATATCCTCGAACAATAAATTCAGAAACCATCCCCATATTTCCTTGGTCTCTGTTTCTACAACAGCAAAAGCAATAAGCATGTACTAGTCATTGGGATCTCTATCAACAACAATCATCAGTTGTCCTCCAAACTTTGATTTCAGATGACATTTGTCTACACCAATCAAGGGTCTGCATGCCTTTTTGAAAGTAGTTTTTGGACCTTCTAAGCACATGTAGAAACTATCAAATCTTGGTAGCACTTCAATGGATGGTTTCTCCACCCGAATCAGGCATGAATTGTTTGAGCATCTATCCTTCAGTTCAACAGCATATGACCAGAGTTGGGAATACTGTTTGATAAAATCACCATCAA
Source organism: Glycine soja (assembly GCF_004193775.1). Classification (NCBI taxonomy): domain Eukaryota; kingdom Viridiplantae; phylum Streptophyta; class Magnoliopsida; order Fabales; family Fabaceae; genus Glycine; species Glycine soja. The sequence goes on from NC_041006.1 coordinate 6,750,290, forward strand.
CAGTCTGTTTTGCTAGTTGTTTGGTCCTCTATGCCTTGGACAATGCAATTCCAGTTGAGTAGTTAGCCCTTATATCACAAATTATGTCCTTTATAGACATGTCTACATATGTTGCCTTCATCTTGTTGACTAAGACTTTAGCCACCCAGGTAGACTTAGCACTTGTATTATTGAAAACCCTCACAGATGTGTGTTTAAGCTGTAAGGTATTAAGCCTATATGTGTCAGTCTGACCTACCTTACTGACATATACCAAATACTCAGTGCAATGCTTACACCTTGCTCTTGCTCGTCTCTTATCATTGAAATCAAACCTAATTTCTCTCCCATTTAAAACATTATATTCCAGTATAACTTCTTTGAACTATTTCAAAGAAGCAAACTCCAATCCCAACTTCCATTTAAATTCCTTACAAAGAAACACAATGTTGAGTCTTTTATACTTTTTCTTGAATACATCTTCATTTGAATCATCACTACACGACTATTCATAGCATACCCATCTTCAATATCATTTTCAGGCAAACTGGGTGACACCAAAAAACTGCCACTAACATTCAAAAAATTATGGTCAGCCCTCTTACCCCTACCGGCATGCTTGTTACCTTCACCAGTACCCTTGTTACCCCTAGCAATAGACTTTTACCCCTACCAGTAGGCTTTTTACCTCCACCAGCAACCTTCTTGCCATCAACATCTTTATTCACCTGCTTGAAATATGCATTACTCTGCACTTCACTTGGTAAGTTTAAGTTTTCCTCTTGGCTGAAGTAATCATCAGATACAATTAATTCAACAAGTACATATTGACTGTTAGGTATGTCATCATCTTTATGAATAAAAACATTGGCACAAGTATCATCACTTGAATCACCTTTCTCCTTCAGATTACACACTTTTTTTTAAGCCGACCTCTTTATTCATTTATTTTTCATTCTACCAATTTCTAGAATAGGTAAATCAAAATCATCATCCTTTCCAATTGTCTTTTCCTCTTCAGAGTCATCTAACTGTACATCCTTTAGTGATTCATCACTACTGTATCAAAAAAAATTTCATCCACAACCCCCTCATTACCACCAGCACATTCCACAAAACAACTCCACCTAACAACTATTAGTCATCGCATAATTAGACAACTCCAATGCATGACTGTCCATGGTCATCTCCTTATACTCACCATCACTTCCTTTCCACCATAGCCTCATTGGTTGATCACCATATTAAAAGTCTTCTTTTAAAATCCCAATTGCTTCAAAGAATGAACACTTGTCAACATCTATATCAATGACACTTACAAAATTGCTAGTCCCAACATATTGCATCACAGGGTCTCTTTGAAAGAAACCACCGTGATGCAATTTTAATTTGAAACTCATGCCTGCAACACATATAGAAATAATGATTTAACTCCAAATAATTTAAGCGCAAAAGGATGTTTTAACAATGTTTTAAACACACACACACACACACACACACACACACACACACACATATATATATATATATATATCAATGTTAATTCTACGAATTGTACCCATTTTTGCCATTAACTGCTTTTAATTTACTGTCAACCATTAATATGACCCTAATCGAACACTAATCAAACCTAACCGAACCTAGTTAAACCATAAATCAATCCTAAACAAAACTCAAAATCATTTGATACTCAAACCTTCATAAAACCCAAAAAAACCCAAATACAAATTTAAATTTTTTTGACTTCACAAAATAGGGATCACTGCAACGAAGTCATAGGAGAAAAAAAGACCATTAACAAAGGGAAAACAAATAAACAAAACAAAAAAATCACAGTACCTGCTATAGTTTGAAGATGACTCTTCTCTCATTTTCGAAGATAACAAGGACCACTAACAAAGGGAATGCGATGACTCGTACACATCAATGAAGATGAAGTCATGTTTGTGAAGAAAGCCACTAAGAAAGGGACCACTAAGATGAAGTCACTACCTTGATAACACTCGCAATCAGCTATTGAAGAAAGTGATTATCATTGTCGAAAAGATGAAGTCACGTTTGCGAGAAATCAACGTTTTTCAAAGACTAATGATTTTTTTTAAAATTTTATTAATGTATATAATAATATTATTTTTTTAATTAAAAAAACAAAAAATAATGACGTATATTTTTTTATTCTATCTTATTTTAAAATAACATTGTAATTTATACTTGGAGACCAAACTAAAAAGCATAATCAAATCCACACGAGAAAAATATTTAAATAGGTAACTATTTTTGAATAATAAAATCTGAAGCGTATATTTTTTTCTCTTTTTTTTGTGCATATTCAATTTTTTATTGTGTTATTACTATGAATTATCTATTAATTTTGTTAATTATTAATTTATGTCAACAAATCTGTCATCTTTAAAAATATTTATCTTTTTAATTATATTATTTTATACATAAAATTAGAATTCAAAATCTTATTTAAGATAATCAACTTCAATATCTATTCTTAAGCTGAATAATCTCAAGTTTGAGATATGTCAATTCAAAACCAAAATTCCAATACTACCGGATCAATGAATTGTTGATTGTATGTTTGGTATCATTTTAAATATAAGTAAATCTATATGTTATTAACATTTACCGAAGCAAAGCAAAACAAAACAAAACCCACACTTCCTAAATTGAATTGTAGGCATTCCACTTCTTACGCTGGGGGAATAGGACAAAGCAGAGTGGCGTTTACGAATTTTGGTGAAACATGTGATTGATTGTTCTCAAGTTCAAAGCTTCTTTCCAAATTCAGGATTAGCAATACAGAGCCAAAACGAATTCAACGTGTCAGTGAAATTGTGGACCACATCGATACGGTTCCTAGAACCGTTATCGTTAGCTTCTACAGTTGTTGATATGACAGGGTAGCTGAGTGATTGATTGCGCATTTGTTCATAGCTTTGAGGTTATATGTGGCAAATTTTTCAATATGGGTTCCTTTTCGAAACTAATTTTCGATATGAGGCTCTTTTGAAACTATTTTTTATATGGGACTGTTTTTTTACGTAAAAATCATGCAAATCACAAAAGCTATTGGTGAGTTTGGCCAAGTTTTGACACGTGGCATTGGTCTCGCCAGTGTTATTGACGATTTCAACATGAAGAGATTCACCAGTTTGTCTGTCAGTTTCAAAATGCAGGGACTCGCCAGTTTCAGCATGCAGGGACTCACCCAGCAGAAGCTTTAATTGGAACCTGCTGCTTTCTCTGCAATTCTCAGAAACGAGATCACCTGGCTCAACTCGCCAGTCAAACTGGCGAGTCCAATGTGCAGTGCTTTCTTCTGCTGCAACTCTGTTTCTTCCTGCAACCGCCTGCAACCCTCGGAACTCCCCTACCTCAACTCGCCAGTCAAACTGACGAGTCCCTGCATGCTGAAATTGCCAGTGACATTAGCAAGACCAGTGCCACGTGTCAAAGCTTGGCCAAACTCGCCAATGACTTCTGCGATTTGCATGGTTTTTACGTAAAAAATAGCCCCATAGTCCCATATCGGGAATTAGTTTCGAAAAGGAGCCCATGTTGAGAAATTTGCCAATTATGTATTCTTTACATGTTTGCCGTTAATATGCCCTAATTTTACCTAAACATGAGATAATTTCCACTCTCTAAATTAATTATAATTATCTAAGAGCAATATTGTTTTGTCTTTAAAATAGTTTATTTATAACTTATTTAGACTTATTATTATACGACAAATATTAGTGTATAAAAATAGCTAAATATATGTTAAGTTGTTTTTATCTTATTCCAATAAATTTCTAAACTAACTTATAACTTATATGAAAATTCAATTATAATTTTCTTTAATTGGGTGTTCTTAACTAAATTAACTTATAAGCTCTATGGATTCATAAGTTAATTTGATTGAATTGAAAGTTATTGTAAAAATTATTATTAAGTTGATTGATACATATAAAATGATATAAAAATGATATATATATATATATATATATATATATATATATATATATATATATATCATTTTTAATATTTGAATTTATTTCTAATAAGTTATTATCTTAAAAATTAAGGCAAGAATTTTTAAATTTTATATTATAAATAAATGAAAAAATTTGATAATTTTATATTATAAAGATTAGTTGTGGATTCAATCAAAGATGGATATTATCGTTGCGTGGGTGTAAAAGATGTAAAGGATAAAATGTGACATCACTAAGAAGTAAGAATAACAAGATAGCAAGAGTTTCTAAATTGAAGAAAAAAAAAGGTTTAGCCTTGTTGAATACTATATGCTTATATTTTAAAGAGTTGAGTGTGAAATCACAACTTCACAAGATACAAATCACCACTCACGTTTAGTCTTGTTAAGTATCACATATCATGTTTAGTCATCTAGCGTGACCATTCACATCTGCGTGACCAGTCTCAGTTAACTTCAAGCATGTCTACGAATGAATTTTCTTTGTTGGAGTCATAAAACATCAGGATAAGAATGAAATTGATCCGGATGGAATAGTCAATCCTTTTCCTATATAACTAGTTCACTAAAACAAGGAACTAATTTTATCTCAATTAATATTTTTTTAATTTATTCATGAATTAATATAAAAGACAACTCAATTAATAAATAAACAAAACAGATATGATTAACCATTGAAGTGCCAAACAATCCAATGAATTTAATGGCTTATGTACAGCTAATGTAAGAATTTTTACGCAATTAATTAATATAAAATGATTATTTATACAACTTTTAACATAATTATTTTAATGAATAAGCTATAAATCATTATTATAAGACTAAGATCTTTCATCAAATATTTCTTAATTTTTGCGCATTAACTTTAGGCAAATGCTAACTAAAGACACTTTAAGAAATTCAAAATACTTAATTTCCAATGCATTCTAAATTTGAATCCTAATAAAGTATTTTTATCTTGATTTTGTTAACCAATGCTTTTATATCAATGGTTAACAAGACTTTTACTTTAAATATTTAAAAATTTTACTTTTTTATTATAATTATTGTGTAAGAGAAAAAATCCAAAATAATTATTATTTTAACTTTTTAATATAACATCAATTATTTTTTTTCCACTTATATTTATTATAATCTTAATATTAGACAACAAAATTTATAAATAATTGAAGAGGAGACATTCACTTATTCATGAGTAGTTACTCTTTATTCTTATTATTTATTTTTTAAAAATTTAATAATTAAAATTAATTATTTATTATAATCATTAGATTTTAACAAAAGATAAGGAGGATTCCTCCCATGAATTAATTCTCCAAATTGAACCAAACAAAGTTCAAATTACTATATAAGTGGCAATTTAGAAAATCCAAACAAGGTCCAAGTCCCTTTATTTGCATATAGGCCGGTTTCCAAATCCCACTTATTATTATTATAACATCCCTCGTCCCATTGGACCCTAAAAACAAACACAAACTGCGGCAAATTTCTTGCATGGGGTTACTTTTAGAAACATTTTCTTGAAATGAGTTTGTTTCTAAAGTAATTTATGCATGGTGCTCTTTTTTACGTAGAGCACATGCAAATCGCAGGAGGCAATGGCGCGTTCCGTCTCGACGCGCCACCTGGCAGTGGTGTCGCCAGCTTCAATGGCATTTTGCAGGCTTGGACACGCCAGTTTGACTGGCGAGTTGAGGGTAGGGGACTGTTGTCCTCAGACTACGTGCAGCAGCGTTGCAGGAGGGAGGGACAACTTTTTTGCAGTGGAAAGTGCCAGTACTACTGGCGATTTGCGCTGCAGTTGGGAGTAGCCAGTAGCACTGGCGATTTGAGCTTGAAGTAGCCATTCCCAATGGCGATTTGAGCTCCTTTATAAACCACAACTCGCCCATTTCATGTGCGTTTCTTGAAAATTACTGAGAGCTTATATCTTTATAAAGGTGCAAATCCATATTTTATGTGCCTTTTCTAAAAAATAGTGAGTTTCAAATAGTTTATTATCCTATTTTGTGTTCAATCCTAAAAACGTTGTTGAAGGCAGGTTTAAGGTACAACTTTAAGGTATAAAAGTTCAAATGTGTATTGCATGAATGTTATTTTATGAAGTAATTTTTTGATGCCGGAAAAAAGTATGAATGTGAAATGTTTATTATAATTTTTTGTAATTAAGTTGTATTTTTTTGAGTTAAATTTGTGAGGGTTAAAATAAAAGTTTGTTTTAAAAAACAATTATATCATCATATTTATTTGAAGAAAATATGTTGAGTAAAAAAATTGTTTTGAATATGAAGTTTATAGTTATTTTATAATTATATTAAGTTGGTGTTGGTGTTTATGTTGTATTAGTGTCTTAAAAATTTATGAGTGTTCTTTGAAGTGTGTTTATGTTGGTATTTTTTTAAGATGAAGTTATAGTATTTTTTTAATTAGATTAGGTTCATTTGTTGGTGTGTTAAAAATTTATATGCGTTGAAGTTGAAAGTGTTATTTATTTTAATATATTTGTAGTAATAATTTTGTAATTACCTATTTTTATTTTGAAGTTATTATTGTGAAGATTAACTATTTATATGTCCACCTAATTGAGATATTGTACAAATGATTGATGCTATTGATATTTAGACACTTACAAATTACTGACACCATAACAATACGTTTAAATTTTTGTTATATTTTTTTCGTCAAATCATTTAACGAAAGACACCATAATAACTTATTTGATGATGCTTTGTTGTTTCTCGTATCATATTTATTTTAATATATTTGTAGTAATTTTATAATTACCTATTTTCATTTTGAAGTTATTATTGTTAAGATTAATTATTTATATTATTAACTTCGTTCATGAATTTTTTTATTTTGTCTTTAAAATTACTATGTTAAAATTATTCATTTTTTTAAGTGTGTCCCATGAAATTTATTTCAAGTTAATTAAATTATTTTAAAAGACAAATAGAATGTGAAATTCCAATAAAGGAACCTTTTGTGATTAGATTTTATTAGTTTAGATTTAAAGTTTTATAAAATTGTTTGTGTTATTTAAGTGTGTTGATGTGGAATTTATTTAAATTTAATAATTTTGATTACATCTTCATTAGTTAAAAATTATTACATTGAAATCGTTCATTTTTTTTAAAGTGTCTTAATGTGAAATTGATTTGACGTTATTTTTTTTTAAATAAAGTTTTATTTTGAAGTTCCAGTAATGACTTTTTGTGATACCCATTTTATAATTTATTTGACGTGTTAAAATATTGTTTTTGTAGGTACACGATGAATTCGGTTATAACAGTGTTGTATTTCAATGGAAGGGTATATGAAGATAATGATGGTGTAATATTTGAAGGCAGTAAAAAAGCAATTCAGATTAAACGTGGAATTAGTTTCAATGCTTTGAAGAAAAAAATTAGAGATAAGGTAAAGTTACAAAATAATGAAATTATTTCTGCTATCAGCTGTAGATTTTTAGTGTCAGGAAAATATATTGCCTTGCAAATTTGTGATGACGAAGACGTCGAGACGATGCTGGAAAGTTTTAAACAACAACAAGAAATGTCAGTTCTAGAATTGTACATAGAAAAGGATGTGACTGGTGGTTCAATATTTCATTCTGCAAATTCCCTTACATCATGTGGAAATTATGTATCTAACGATGATACACAACCGCCAACAAATATGAGCAATTTAAATCTTGACGAAGATGATGATCATGATGATGATGATTATCTTGCGTCTAACTCATACGTTGAAGAGTCTTTAGACGAAGATGACAGTGTTAACGGTATATCTGATACAGACGATGAAGTCACCAACATTCCTCAACCAGTAAGAATTGTTCACCTAGCAGAAGGTATAATTTGCTGAATTAAAAAATTAGACAATACATTTATTATTTGATGTCAATTGAATTTAATGCTAAATAAGCATTATTTGAATTTCAATGCTTTGAACTGTTAGGTGCACAACGAATTGAAAATCCATTTTGGAATGATGCTTTACATTATAACAATATCAACTGGAGTTATCCTGATGAGGAGGACATTTGTGGTTTAGAGATGCCGTCGACCTTTAATGTTGGCCAAGAATTATATGTCGGCATGGAATTTGATAGTAAAGATGCGGTCAAAAATGCACTCAAACAATATGTTATGAAGGTGCATCAAAGTTTCAAAGTTGTTGAAAGCAAATCGAACAAGTATGTGGTTTGTTGCTTGAATAAACATGCAGAGTGTCCTTGCCCTTTCTATATAAGGGCAATTTTATCCAAAAAAACAGATACGTGGAAAGTCACACAATGGGGTGGACCACACACATGTCTGAATATGACCATGACAGGAGATCACGAGAAACTTGATTCAGATTTAATTGCCACTTGTGTAGTAGGTACGTATTTTATGTTCATATTATGTTCATTTTTTGTTAATTGTCATTTAAATTTTGTTATGTTATTGACAGACATGGTCAGAGAAGATCCATCAATAAAAATTTCTTTGATTCAAGAGAGGATTAATAGTGAATTTGCGTACAAGGTGTCGTACAAAAAAGCGTGGTTGGCGAAACAGAAAGCCATTGCAATTGAATATGGCGATTGGGATGAGTCCTATGCGAAACTTTCGTCGTGGCTAACACACATGCAAAATCATTCTCCTGGATCATATTTTCAAGTACTACATGACGATTTTAGCGTTGGGAATACGGTTAGTCGCGAACACCGTCAGTTTCATAGAGTTTTTTGGACTTTTGGCCAATGTAAAGAGGCTTTCAAGTACTGTAAGCCAATCATACAAGTTGACGGCACACATTTGTACGGCAAATACCGTGGGACCCTCTTAATGGCCACATCACAAGATGGAAATGGTGGTGTCCTTCCTCTAGCATTCGCGATGGTTAAAGGTGAGACATTTACAGCGTGGTCATGGTTTTTGGCACACTTGCGTGAACACGTCACAGATAAAAATGGTATTTGTCTGATATCTGATCGACACGCGAGTATAAAGTCCGCTGTCACTAACGAAGCACTAGGTTGGCAACCTCCCCACGGTTATCATGTCTACTGCGTGCGTCACATAGCAAGCAACTTCAATCGGAAATTCAATAATGCAAAACAAAAGAAATGTTGAAGAAATTGGGTAAGATTTCATATTTGATGGTCCCGTTTATTTACCTTTCATATATACTTATCCACGTTATTCATAACTAATTTTATGCAGCCTACACTCCTTGCAAGCACATTTTTTATCAAAATTTAGAAAAATTTTCGTGAACTGAGTCCAGCCATAGCAACATGGATTGATCGCATTTCAAAGGAAAAATGGACGATGGCTTATGATAGAGAAGGACGTTGATATGGCCACATGACAACCAACCTCTCAGAATGTATCAACAAGGTTTTGAAAGATTGTCGCAATATTCCCATAACAGCATTGGTCAAATCAACGTACAGTAGGTGTCGAAAGTACTTTGTTGAGCGTGGCCGCCAAGCGCAGAGACAGTTAAATGAAGGGCTAGTATATTGTTCAAAGCTTGTTAAAGAACTTAGAAAAAATCAAGAACAAGCTTGTTCACACATCGTTCGCGTGTATGACATCCACTCCACAAGGTTTGAAGTAGAGGAGACCTTCAATCCTATTACGCAACGTGGCGGACAAAAATGGGCAATTAACTTGAATGGTCATTATTGTCAATGCGGAAGGTATTCTGCGCTTCACTATCCATGTTCACATATTATTGCAGCTTGTGGTTACGTGAGCCTGAACTACTACCAATATATAAATGTTGTTTATACAAATGAGCACATCTTAAAAGCTTACTCCCCACAATGGTGGCCTCTTGGGAATGAAGTGGCTATTCCTCCTTCTAATGATGCATGGACACTTATCCCTGACCCAACTACAATTCGTGCGAAAGGTCGTCCAAAATCAACAAGGATAAGGAATAAGATGGATTGGGTCGAACCATCTGACCACCGACAAAAATGCAGTAGATGTGGAGCCGAAGGGCATAATAGGCGTCGCTGTCCAATGCAATCTGAGCGTGGGAGTTGTTCAAATAATTGATTTATGTATATTAGTCGAGTGACTTGTATTTGTTTAAGTTGTCTTCAATGTATTGAATTTCTGGGGTTGAATCAATTTGTGGGGTTCTATGAATTCATTAGTTAAAAACATTACTTATTTTTGTTTGTGTACATTAACTATTTGTGGGGATCCATGAATTCATTAGTTAAAACCCTAACCCAAACACCTAAACCCTAACCCCAAGTCCTAGGAAACATCCCTAATCCCTAAAACCTAACCCTAATACATAAAACCTCACCCTAAAACCTTATCGTAATCCATAAAACCTAAACCCTAACACCTAACCCTAAAACCTATCCCTAATCCCTAAACCCTTACCCTAATCCATAAAACATAAACCCTAACACCTAACCCTAAACCCTTACACTAATCCATAAAGCCTAACCCTAAAACCTTACACTAATCCATAAAGCCTAACCCTAAAACCTAACCCTAAAACCTATCCCTAATGCATACAGCCTAACCCTAATCCATAAACCCTTACCCTAATCCATAAAACCTACACCCTAACACCTAACCCTAAACCCTTACCCTAATCCATAAAGCCTAACCCCAAAACCTAACCCTAATCCATAAACCTTACCCTAAATCATATCCCTAATGCATACAGCCTAACCCTAATCCATAAAACCTAAACCCTAACACCTAACCCTAATCCATAAACCCTTACCCTAATCCATAAAACCTAACCCTAAAACCTATCCCTAATCCATAAAACCTAACCCTAAAACCTATCCCTACTCCCTAAACCCTTACACTAATCCATAAAGCCTAACCCTAAAACCTTACACTAATCCATAAAGCCTAACCCTAAAACCAAACCCTAATCCATAAACCTTACCCTAAAACCTATCCCTAATGCATACAGCCTAACCCTAATCCATAAACCCTTACCCTAACACCTAACCATAAACACTTACCCTAATCCATAAAACCTATCCCTAATCCATATAACCTAGCCCTAATCCATAAAGCATAAACCCTAATCCATAAAACCTAACCATAAAACCTATCCCTAGTCCCTAAAACCTAGCCCTAATCCATAAAGCCTACCCCTAATCCATAAACACTTACCCTAATCCATAAAACCTAACCATAAAACCTATCCCTAATCCCTAAAACCTAGCCTTAATCCATAAAGCCTACCCCTAATCCATAAACACTTACCCTAATCCATAAAGCCTAACCCTAAAACCTAACCCTAATCCATAAACCCTTACCCTAATCCATAAAACCTAAACCCTTACCCTAATCCATAAAACCTAAACCCTAACACCTAACCCTAATCCATAAAACCTTACCCTAATCCATAAAGCCTACCCCTAATCCATAAAGCCTGACCCTAATACATAAAACATAACCCTAATCAATAAAACCTAACCCTAAAACCTATCCCTAATGCATAAAGCCTAATCCTAATCCATAAAGCCTACCCCTAATCAATAAGCCCTAACCCTAATCCATAAAACCTCACCCTAAAACCTAACCATAATCCATAAAACCTAGCCCTAACGTAAACTTTGTTTTATTATTTGTAAACTTAGTTTATTATTATAGTTTGATGCGCCACATAAAAATTATTTGTAAACTTAGTTTACTATAGTTTGATGCGCCACATAAAAATTATTTGTAAACTTATTATAGTTTATTATTTGTAAACTTAGTTTATTATTTCGTTTGTCTACTTTAGTTTTATTTCTAAACTTAGTTTATTATTATACTTTGATGCGCCACATAAACTCTATACATTAGTAAGGCATAATAAATCAGATGCGATAGAATAATTGTCAAAATCAAATGTCTTACAAACAACAACAAAATTACACAAATACATCAAATTTAGTCATTATGGTGTCCGTAATGTCGTGAGGATGTGCCACATGGTCGATCCTATCTTCGCGCTTGACGATCAGGATTTCTTCTGCCGCCGCGTTGTCTCCCCGCTTCTGCTTGCTCAACCTCTGCAGAAAACTCCTGACGCAAATCAACACCTAATAAATCGCCTATATCAGGTATTGCTCCGGGTACATTCCATTGCGGAGCAAATGGGGTGTTAGGTGTTGCCGTGGGGGCATCGTGCTGTTGTGAAGGAGTCATAGTGGGCCATGAAAAATGAGGTTGTGTTTCCGCAACACCACCGAACGAATGTGAGGTCTCAGAAGTATCAGTATGATGACCTGCAAAAGGATACTGATACATCTGTGAAGGATATTCGAAAAATGTTGCTGGCGTGTAACACATTCCATGACCACGCTCCATCATTTGATGGGAATATTGTTCCGCTTCAACAGGCTCCCTTCGTCTGCCTATGCCCCGAGTTTCAACACTTGACTGAAGAATGTGAAACTCTTGTGCTGGGAATTCACGCTCTGATGCTGGACCATGTGACACTGGCTCAGTGATTCTCTCTTGCTCTTCAGATATAATCGCTAACTTATCCACGTAAGGCACGAGATCATCAACTGTCCATGTGTTCCTCCCTTGTGGTGACACCATATATTGTAAAGTCTCCACAACTTCACCCTGCAATTATTAGCGTCAAGAAATTAATGCTCATGCTTAATAAATTAATTAGAAGTTAAACATTGAAAAATAGATAAATATCAATGCAGCTGTGTTTGCATTGTTTAGGTCGACAAACATCTTTGTTTAACGCCTAAACCACACCATGTAGTCCGAGTTAAAACCCAGTAAGCCCTCCTGTCGAGGATAAACATCGACCCTAAACTCAACTGCATTGTTCCACTGACTAATGATTGGAGCCAACAGGTGGAACCAATTCTCATCTTGTTTGCCTTTGAGCGTTAAGCCATGGAGATTCTGCGGTTGCGAAGGAAACCCGGGAATAGGTTGTTGCAATCCAAATTGTCGTAAAACTCTATCGGGTTGGTGCCACTCAATAACATGGAAACAAATCAGTGGCACCACCGCAAACCAGGCTACACTTCCAACCACACAAATTGGAGGCAACGCTGCCATCACAGTTGTTGTGTATGGCTCCCAGACAAACTGCATATAACAACACACTTGTCAATTTCCAGTAAAACATAACATATTAAGATTTCATTTAACCATTACATTACGATGTTCTTACCTCATGTCGTTTCATCAGATCCAATTTGCGACGGAAAAGTCTAAGATCATCATTACCAATATGTTGATTTCCACGTCGCATCCACCTACAATAAAAATGAAATCATCATTGTCAACATGTTCCATCATTAAATATTTTTAATTCAAATCTAATTTTTTAAATGACAAACATGTGTCCGAGTGGTTTATTTTCTATGACGGGAGGCGTCCTCTTTGGAGTTAAAGTCGTGCATCGTTCCCATGCCCACATTTGGATTAAGATGCACATACCTCCGATTGATTTAACTTTGTAATTGGTGGCACTGCACATCTCTCTATATAAATACACAAGCACAACAGGTCCCCACGCATACGTGCTGCACTGTTCAAAGTCACGTCAAAATTGTAGGTACCTTAAAGAAACTCTGCTACTACTTTTGTTAACAAAGAGGACACCTCCTATGAATCGAAGGATCCACGCACGGGTAAACCTTTGTAATTGTTCAACGTTACCCTCATCAATATTTATGTGAGAAAAATGGTGAGCCAGCCAACTTAATTTGACGACACTACCTTCAAGTTCGCCTTCCTGTGGTCTGACTCCTAATAATTCTTCACATAAGTCGGCCCAATCAAGATTTGTTGAACCAATTAGTGGTGCCCCGTCAGTACGAAGACCTAATAAAATTGACACATCTTGAAGAGTAATGGTAGCCTCTCCGCATCTCAGGTGAAACGTGTGGGTTTCGGGCCTCCATCTTTCAATGAACGCGCTAATTAAGGCCGCATTTATCTTTAGGTATCCCATCTTAATTATCCAATAAAACCCACATTGCCGAAGCAGAGGAAGAATTTCTTCTGGTATTTGTTCTTCACCTTGATACGTCGGCACTGCTCGTCTGATGTGTAGTTTTCTGTCTGCTTCCCCATTCCAAACATGTTCTGAAACATGTTTGGGTTGCATCCACAAAACGTCACCCTCAATTGGACCAGACCTTGTTTGTATACTTGATGCGCATGATGACGAAGATGCCATTGATCCTACACAATAAAATATAATACAATAAAATTAATAATAAAAATTACACATAGTCTCCAAATTTCAAATAAATAACAAATAATATTTTTCATATTTCAAATTTCAAATATTTCAATAACAAAATATTTCAAATACGTTAAACTATTCTAATTTTAACATATTATATGAAACTCATAATAACTACAACTTACGTAATATAAAAAATGTAATTGTTATCTAATTTAAAATTAAATTTATAATTTATAGTATCTAAAACTATTCCTAATTTTTCGTATAAAATATTTAAACTAAATGTAACGTAGCATATAAAAAATTTAAACTAAACTTAATCTAAAATTAATAAGTTACGGAACCTAAAAGTATTTTTAATCTACTATATAATTTTTTTTAATTAAACCTAGTCTACCATATAAAAATTAAAACTATTTATAATTTATCATATTAAATATTTAAACTAATTCTAATCTAAAATTAATAACTTATGGAACATAAAATTATTTTTAATGTATTATATAAAATTTAAAGTAAAATTAATCTAAAATTAATAAGTTACGAAACGTCAAACTATTCTTAATCTACTATATAAATTTTTTTAACTAAACCTAACTTACCATATCAAAATTTAAAGTATTCCTAATCTATCATATAAAATTAATAACTTACATTTCCTAAAACTAAAACTATTCCTAATCTACCATATAAAAAATTTAAATTAATTTTAATCTACTATATAAAATTAAGAACTCAAACTAATGATATTAACAAATAAAACTAATAATATTAACAAATCAACTAAATCTAATGTTTCTTATAACACAAAGAATAACATACTAAAACTAAATCTATAAATTAAATTAAATTTATCATTTTTAACTAAAACTAACTTAAGATAAAAAAACTAATAACACATATTAATAAAATTATAATTATCAATTCTAACTAAAACTAACTTAAGATAAAAAAAAACTAATAACACATATTAAATTATCAAATTAAATTAAATTTATCATTTCTAACTAAAACTAACTTAAGATAAATAAACTAATAACACATATTAATAAAACTATAATTATGAAATTAAATTTAATTTATCATCTCTAACTAAAACTAACTTAAGATGAAAAAGCTAATAACACATATTAATAAAATTATAACTATCAATTCTAACTAAAACTAACTTAAGATAAAAAAAACTAATAACACATATTAATAAAATTATAATTATCAATTCTAACTAAAACTAACTTAAGATAAAAATACTACTAACACATATTACATTATCAAATTAAATTAAATTTATCATTTCTAACTAAAACTAACTTAAGATAAATAAACTAATAACACATATTAATAAAACTATAATTATGAAATTAAATTTAATTCATCATCTCTAACTAAAACTAACTTAAGATGAAAAAGCTAATAACACATATTAATAAAATTATAACTATCAATTCTAACTAAAACTAACTTAAGATAAAAAAAAAAACTAATAACACATATTAATAAAATTATAATTATCAATTCTAACTAAAACTAACTTAAGATAAAAATACTACTAACACATATTAATAAAACTATAATTATCATCAGAATACAAATAAAATAAAAAAATAATTAAACAAACTTACAAATGAAGAAGTTTGCTCAAACACAAACACCACAGCAACAATCCTTCTTCGTTTTTGCTCAAACACAGCACCAACAAGCTTCTCTTTTCTATTTTTTTTTCTCGCGTGAATGGTCTACGGGGGAGGGGGGATTTAAGCAGCTCAAGCAACGCAAATCGCTGCTGGTGCTGGCGCTTTTGGCCAACCAAAACGCCATTGAAGCTGGCGGCATCCTACAGCGTTGCAGACTGCAACCCTCTTGGAAACAGCCTCTGCTGCTTGCACCCTAGGAACTCTGCACCCTCAACTCGCCAGTTTGACCGGCGAATTCAAGCTCTTGCAAAACGCCATTAAAGCTGGCGACACCACTGCCAGGTGGCGTGTCGAGACGGAACGCGCCATTGCCTCCTGCGATTTGCATGTGCTCTACGTAAAAAAGAGCACCATACAGAAATTACTTTACAAACATACCCATTTCGAAAAAATGTCTCTAAAGTAACCCCATGCAGCAAATTTGCCCACAAAGTGCACAGTGTCCCCACCCTCCTTTTCTCTCGTCTCATTCCAACAAAACCAAACCTCAAAACAGCAGCAACCAACAAAGTCACAATAGTAACACCCACCCGCCGCAAACTGAACAAAAACGAAACCAGATACAATCACATAATAGCAGAACACTCTTCATAGTTCATAGTACATAGTTATTCTCACACCAAAACCACGCAACAATTAAACAAAAAGCAGTGTCACTTCTTTGGTGTGTTAATGCACCACCACAAGCCCGAGCTTCACATCGGAAAAGAGAACCCCACCTCTCTTCTGATGAGAACGCCACTTCAACCCCACTTCAACCAAACGCAAACCCATTTCTCAATTAAGGTTTCACCCTCCTCACCCCATCCACCGCTACCAAACTCACCAAACACTCCGTGCCACCATGAACGCTTCTCCAACAAGAGATTAATACCCATCATGACTTTCCCTCTGTTTCCGACACCCTTTGGCGCAAAGTTTCCAACTTCGAAGCTCCTCCCGCGTTTCCGCTTCCTCCTCTTCCTTCCCCTCCCCTCCCTCTACCTCCTCTTTTCAAAGCCTAGTCCCTTAGATTTCTTCTCCGTCATCGCTTTCTCAGCAGTACTCTTCACTTCCCTCAATTTCGCGCTATCTTTCTTCACTCGATTGTTCCCCACCAAATTCTCATCATCATCCTCTTCTCCTCACCCTGTTGTATGGTCTATTGGGTCGAATCCGAAGCAAGTAAAGAACACAAATTGGGGGTGTTGGGTGCAAGTTTACAGCAAATGGGACGTGTACGAGGGTGAATTTCAAAAAGGGAAGTGCTGGGGGAGTGGGGTTTATCACTATAACATGCACGGGAGGTACGAGGGTGATTGGGTTGATGGAAAGTATGATGGGTATGGTGTTGAGACATGGGCTAGAGGGAGCAGATATAGAGGGCAATATAGAGAGGGTTTGAGGCATGGAATGGGGATATATATAAGTTTTACTGTGGGGATGTGTATGGTGATGAGTGGTCTAATGGGCAGTGTCGTGTCATGGGCTTGGAGTCCACACTTGCATTGATGGCAGCCGCTATGTTGGGGAGTTCAAAAGGGGTGTCAAACATGGACTCGGACAGTACCATTTCAGGTGTGGTTTTTCTTTTCTCAATTTACAATTTGTGTCTGCAGATGCTTTAGTTGTAATGTTGCAAAATCTTAATTTACTTTAGTCCTTTAATGTTACTAGAGAAAGACTGCGTAGTAAATAATGTTTCGCAAAGGAGTTTAATTTCTATGTGTTGGTAGTATAAAAAGTTTGGGTCTTGCTAAACAGTATTTATTCTTTGCGACGTAAAGGGACGTAGTGAAATGAAGGTCTTGTAAAGATAGAGAGGAAAATAACTGATGCGTACAATCTCAAGTATAAGAATGGGATTTAGTCTAGAGGTTTTACAGTAATCAGTTTAGGTTTGGTCTTCTCGTAGTTCAATGCAATGGGACTCTGATTTTCTCGTTGAAACTTGTTGGGCATTTCTGAAACTATGGTTGATGTGGGAACTTTTGAGTTTTTTCTACATCTGATTCAAGCCTGTTTTATTTTCTTTTTAAGAAAGCATTGGTGTTTCTGTGGCAAGAGTTTAGAAATATGTTCATCTGGCTTCTGTAGAAGTTTGTGTCAGAGCATGATTGGATCCAATATGTCAATGCTTAAATTATGACTTCATAAATTTACCCATGTCAGGTCTGTTGATATTCACGTATGCCAGTCATTATGATTCTAGACCCCTTTTTATATAAAGTTTTGGTTGCAAATATGACCATTCACATTGTCAACAACCTGTTTCATTTGTTAGTTGTTACATTCGTACTCTTGTTTTAAAATTTTAGGGAGATATTGATTTGGATTTACTATGCTTCATAACAAGCCAAACAAAAAATGCCAACACTTTGCTGCCCAAACTCACCAAAATTGTATTTCTGTCATCTTTGCTTTTATTCTGGTGTTCAATCAGTTGTTTGTAATATTTACTGTCAGAAGCCAAAGGGGTTAGTCTAGTTTCTTACTAACCACAAGGCAACAATTTAATTGAATGTTCTGTAAATTTTCAACTCATTTTGATCAAAGCTCGGTCTATTTGTAAGCATGTCAGTAAATCAAAGCTTTTCATGCCACATTTATTGTGAACAATTACTAACTTATTGAGGATCTTCTTGAAGACAATAAATTTGCTTTGTTCCTGGTAATATCAAGTATAGTATGTCTCAACCAGTTTTACCTATAATATACATATGCAGCTAAGACACTCAAAAAGTGATTGGAATTGGAATATTGAATCTATTACTTTGTAGCAGTGTAAATGCACTTGAAGTATTTCTCAGTTACTATATCAGTATACAACAATATAACTTTCTGATTCTGTCTATCTTCTTCAACCTTGCATCATTAATAGCTGGAACTCGGTATTGAATTTGATTCACATTTCCAGAACTGTATGATTTCCATATTTTTTAACCACTTCTCATTTTTTAACATGAACCAAAGAACAATCTCATTGGAAGGTGGTACAAGACTGTTATTGTCTTTGTTGCTGTGGGTATTTTAAGATCTCTACGTATATTGAATGCATTACAAAAGAACAATTGTGATGGGAAGGTTTCATTTTTGAACAAATACAAAAAGTATCTCTTTTGAGTGGGTCTTTACAATTATTTTATGTATACTGCAGAAATGGGGACATATATGCTGGTGAATATTTTGCAGACAAGATGCATGGTTTTGGAGTGTATCAATTTCAGAATGGTCATCGGTATGAGGGGGCATGGCATGAAAGAAGAAGACAAGGATAGGGAATGTACACTTTCAGAAATGGGGAAACACAATGTGGTCACTGGCAGAATGGGATTCTTGAAGATCCTAAAAGACATAATAGTCCTACTGGGTCTCCATGTGCTGTAGACCATACCAAGGTTTCTAATGCAGTACAGGTAATAGTACATTTTGCACTTGAGATGGAGTAATATGAAATTATATATATAACAGATACATTGGAAAAGAAAGGGATGAGGGTAGTTATTCTTTATTTTTTATTGGGAGCAAAAGGGCGTTAAAACACAATGATACTAGAAAAGGCAATCATTGAATTACTTTTGTATTTTTTATATGATAAATGCTTTTTATTTTTGGCTCTATATCATGTACCCAGAGACACATTAGAAAATCCGTTTAAGTATATGTTTTGCTGCTTCTTGTAGTTGCTTTCCTTGTTTTTTCCTGGTTGTTATTATCAAGGACCTTCAAATAACAAAATCATGAATAAACCTGAACCTTCCCTAATTTGATCAGAGTTGGCTTTCTGCATAAGCTACGCGGGTCTTGTGGTGGACCTTAAATCACCTTGATTTCATAAGCACTAGATCCTGCAATAATAAATATGAGAAGTCTTTATACTTGGCACTTACTTCTCTCATTCTTAACAGGACGCACATTCTGCTGCTGAAAAAGCTTACAATATGGCAAAGGTGGATGGCGGGGTGAATAAAGTAGTGGCTGTAGCTAATAAAGCAGCAAACACGGCCAGAGTTGCAGCTGTAAAGGCTGTGCAAAATAGGATGCACCATAAGTGATAATAAATGATAATAACCCATTTCCTCAGTGTCATCCTCCATCTTAAGTTTGCAAAATAGGATGCATCATAAGTGATAATAACCCCTTATTAGATATGCGAAAGCAAAGGAAGCAGAATGAATGCAAGGAAGGAGAATCACAAAGATGTGCAAAAAATAATATCTTCTCTGAAGTTTGATTGCCATTTTCTTCTCCTCCCCACTTGAGAAGTGTTTCAAATTTCAATTTCTTGTATCTTGGTACAGCTGCGAGGTGTCAGCTTGGAACCACTTTCTGTCATTGAACTCGATGGCAGATTGTGGAACAAGTAGGTTCCTCACATTTGGTGGCTGCTTTTATGTGTATTAGTAAGAAGAGTAAGAGTAATAGAGTATATAGTTACAATGTGTAAGGCAAAAGTGCCAAAAAGATGGCCAAGTTGCCACAAACGTGTTAGTGTATCTATCCATCTGGGTGCATTTATAAAGTTGCCCACCAATTAGTGCTGTATGTGTTTGGTGAAGAGTTAAAGCTTTGGAAAGCTCAATTTCGTTATCATTTTGATAGAAATTGGATAATAATGACTGAATTTTATAGAAACACTCTACAGGAATTATTCTTTCCAAAACAGAGACAGAATTACAACAATTAGAATTAGAATATTCATTCAAACAAGTAAAGATTTCGAGAGCTTGGTTCTCTCCCTTCCAAGGTCTAAATCACACATCTTCGAGATAACCATAATATGATTCTGTTTTTCCTTCTTATTCTACACATACTGTCTAATTAAAATAATTGTTCCTAATAAACTACTCCTAATAATAGTAACTGTTAACTATTCCTAATAAACTGCTCCTAATAATAGTAATTGTTGTCCTATTAAAACTAATTGCTATTGACAGCACATAACAATTATTTCCCCCCCCCCCCCCTTCTCTTATAAACATTCTTTATAAGAGGTCTAACAATACTCTCCCCCCCCCCCCCCCCCTCAAAAGAATCACCTTGTCCTCAAGGTGAAATGAATGAAACTATTCTTTGATGACTTTCACGAATTGTCAAGTGGCTTCAAAATCTCGAAGATCTTCCCATTGAATGAGAACTTTAGCAGTACCATTAGGATTGTTATGGACAACTTTGACTTAAGCGGGAAAAACTCGAAGCTCCAAATCTTCAGATAACATCGGAGGGAGTGGTTGAGGATTAGCTGTGGCAACCACTGCTTTCTTCATAAGAGAGGCATGAAAAACATGATGTATTTTGCTTGTAGGTGGTAAATCCAATTCAAACCAAGCCGATTTGCTTTTTGATTTGGTACGGACCATAAAACCTTGGGCTCAACTTCTCATTTCTCTTTTTAGCAAGAGATTTCAGCCTATAGGGTTGGAGTTTTAGATAGACCCAGTCACCCACAAAAAGGGTAACAACACGCCTGGATCGGTCAGCATACGCTTTCATTTGCACTTGAGCTTTTATCAGATTATCCTTCAAGTCATGTAGAATTTGGTCCCTCTCTTGGGTCAATTGATTCACTTCTTCAACGACAGAGGGAATAGTGGTCCCTCTAAGTAGATGAGGAGGATCTCTACCATAAAGAGCCTTGAATGGGGTCAATTTCAAGGAGCTATTGTAATTGGTGTTGAACCAAAATTCGGCCCAACCTAACCATGTAGTCCATTGCTTGGGTTTAGTCCCGGTGAGACACCTCAAGTAGGTTTCCAAACATCTATTGACAACCTCCGTTTGGCCATTAGTCTGAGGATGATAGGCTGAACTGAACTTCAATTTTGTACCCTAAGCCTTAGGCAAACCTTCTATGAAATCCATGGAAATGTCAGCCCAAACTTGAGTAGGTATGGGTAGTGGTTGCAATAATCTAGCAGGAGACAAAGTTTGATACTTGTTTATTTGGCAAACTTCACAAGTAGCAACGTATTGTTGAATATTCTTCCTCGTCCCCTCCCAATATATAATGGCTGAAATTCTTTTGTAGGTCCTAAAAAACCTAGAAAGCCTTCCTATGGCTGAATTGTGGAATTCTTCCAACAACATAGGAATTTTTTAGGATCCTCGAGGCAACACTAACCTTCCTTTAAAAAACAGCTTCCTATCCTTGAAAGTGTAGCCCGGTTGAGAACTTATATCTTGCATCAAGTCCTGTATTAGCCCTAGCAATTTCGGATCATTTTGGACTTCGGTTTCCCATTCTTCTAATTCATCAAACTGCATAGTAGATAGGGTTGCATAGGTCATCCTCCTGGAAAGAGTATCAGCAAACTCGATTTTCATGTCCAGGTCAGTACTGGATTTCAAAATCCAGACCCATCAATTTAGAAGTCCATTTGAATTGTTCCTCTCCTAAAACTCTTTGATTCGAGAGAAATTTGAGACTCTTTTGATCAGTGAGAATGATGAAAAGTCTTCCCATTAAATAATGTCTCCATTTTTGGACTGCTATCACAATAACCATCAATTCTCTCTCATATACAGACTTAGCTTGTGCCCTTTCTGACAAGGTTTGACTATAAAAAGCCACTGGTCTCCCTTCTTGTAATAGAACAGCCCTCAATCCTTTATTTGAAGCATCAATCTCTATTGTGAAGTCTTTGGAAAAATCTGGAATAGTAAGTATTGGCAACTCAGCCATCTTCCGCTTCAAGTGTTCAAAAGAAATTTGGGCTTCGTGATTCCAGTGAAAATTATCCTTCTTCAACAGTTGTGTCAAGGGTGTAGCAATTTTTCCATAATCCTGAACAAATCTTCTATAATATCTTGTGAGGCCTAAGAAACCTCTTAAAGCCTTTAGGTCTTTAGGAATGGGTCACTCCATCATAGTTGCAATTTTCTTTGGATCTGCTACTACTAAGAAACCTCTTAAAGCCTTTAGGTCTTTTGGAATGGGTCACTCCATCATAGTTGCAATTTTCTTTGGATCTGCTACTACTCCTTCCTCTGAAATGATACGCCCCAAATACTCCAACTGTGTTTGGCCAAAAGTGCATTTCTTCTAATTAGCGAACAACTTGTGCTCCCTTAGTAATGCAAGCACTGCCTAAAGATGAACTTGATGCTCTTGCACCGACTTACTATAAACCAGAACAAATTTCCTCAAATATGACCTTAGCATTTCATTCATAAGGGATTGAAAGGTAGAAGGTGCATTATTGAGTCTGAAAGGCATTACGACAAACTCATAATGACCTTCATGGGTTCTGAAAGCCGTCTTTGGAATATCTTCTTCCTTCATTCTGATTTGATGGTATCCTGACCTTAAGTCCAATTTAGAGAAAATGGTGGCTCCCCCCAATTCATCAAGCAACTCATCAATGATAGGAATTGGAAACTTATCAGGTACAGTTATTTTGATTAGGGCTCTATAATCAACACAAAATCGCCAACCACTGTCTTTCTTTTTAACCAAAATAATAGGACTAGAATATGGACTTACACTAGGTCTAATAATACCAGAGCGAAGCATATCATCTACTAACCTCTCAATTTCATTTTTTTGGTAATGTGAATACCGATAAGGTCTAAGGTTTGGAATATTGGCTCCTTCTTTGAGAACAATTGCATGATCATGCCGCCTGGATGGAGGTAATCCTTGAGGTTCTTGAAAAATATCTTCATACTCATTCAGGGCCGCACTTACCTAATCTGGTTGGGGGGTATCATGAACTTTTTCTTTCGCCAAAGTCTCGTATTCCAAGAAAAATCCTTGTCCTTCATTCTTAATGGCTTTCATAATGGATTTGAATGAAGCCAAAGCTCGTGCCAATTCTGGTTCTCCTTTGAGTACATGGTAGCTACTTCCAAGGGGAATTTTAATCATCAATTCCTTGAAATTAGCCCGAATTTCACCAAGGCTTGACAACCATTCCATTCCCAAAACTATGTTCACTCCACCAAGTTCGAATACAAAGAAATCTTCATGAATTTCCAACCCTTGCATGACTAACTTCAATTTAGGACAAACTCCTTCACAAGGAATTTTTCTTCAATCTCCAACCTCCACATAGTAGGGTGGGGTTTCTTCCACTGTCATTTGACATTCCTTGACTAGTGGAAAGGATATAAAGTTATGTGATGCTCCACAATCGATCAAAACCACCATTTTTTTGTCCCCCAAGGTTCCCCACAACTTGATGGATTTCTTCGTTGTTAATCCGGAAATACTGTAAATTGACAATTGTAAAGCCTTCATCTCTATCTCATCTTCCCTTTTTGATTCTTGCTCTGTAGACTCTTCATCCATACCCTCCTTCAACAATAAAACTTGCAACTGTTTATTTTGACAGATATGACCAGGACCAAATTTTTCATCACACCTAAAACATAACCCCTTGGCTTTTTTATCTAGCACTTCAGCATCTGTCAAACTCCTAAAACCCCTCCCTTTAAAGGAAGGATTGGTTCTAGAGTTCCTTGTAGCGCTACCCACTGATGAAGTCACTTGTGTTTGACCTTTAGCATTTGGTTCTCATGTCACTGTCCTCGTGCTATTATAAGTTCTGAATCCAGCCTTAGTTCCCGAACTTGTTCCATTTCCACCATTCCCTTTATTCAACAAGTTATTTTTCTCATCCACCCTCTGTGCATAGTCCATTAATTCGGTTAATCCCTCAACTGGATGAAGCTTTAATTCTGCCCGTATAACTTCTTTGAGCCCATTCATAAAAATTCCTTTTAAATACGCTGGTTCAATGCATTTGAGAGGACCGACATACAACTCGAATTGTTCCCAGTAATCTTCCACACTTCCTGTTTGCTTGAGACTTAACAACAACTCAAACGGACTTTGTAACATGAACGGTTGAAAACGGCATATCACCGCGGACCAGAATTCGCTCCAAGTTGGGTCGTTCGCACTGAATTCCCACCATTGATACCAAGTTAACGTCTTTCCCTCCATCACCACCATAACCGCTTGTAGTTTTTCAGGGTCGTTCATTCCTTTCAGTTCGAAGTATCGTTTTACGCGAATTGTCCAACCGAATGCGTCCTCCCCATTGAAAACAGGAATTTCGAGTTTTCGCCATCTCTCCTCACGATTCCGAGGATTGTAAATTTTTCTAGTGTCGTCGTTGTTCACGATATGGTTGTCGCCGTTGATCGATTCGTCCCTGTCAAAACGTGTCGTGATTCCGCATACAGTTTCCACCAATTCATTCAATTGCCTACGAATTTACAGTCTCTCTTGTCTGTCTTCTTCGTGGCTCTTCTCCCAATTTTCTCGCATGGCTAGTAAGCCTTCGAATTCGCGCTCAAGAAACTCCACGCGTGCATCCATTCCTCTCGTTAAAACCATCTACCGTCCCAGGAAACAAAAATTGCTATGATACCAGTTGATAGAAATTGCATAATAATGACTAAATTTTATAGAAACACTCTGCATGAATTATTCTTTCCAAAATAGAGACAGAATTACAACAATTAGAATCAGAATATTCACTCAAACAAGCCAAGATTTCGAGAGCTTGGTTCTCTCCCTCCCAAGGTCTAAATCACACATCTTCAGGATAACCAGAATATGATTCTATTTTTCCTTCTTATTCTACACATACCCATAACTGCCTAATTAAAATAATTGTTCCTAATAAACTGCTCCTAATAATAGTAACTGTTGTCCTATTAAAACTGACTGCTATTGACAGCACATAACAATTATTTTCCCCCCTTCTCTTATAAACATTCTTTATAAGAGGTCTAATACATTTGTATGATCAACATACACATCAAACAATGATGTGTAATTTTATATCTTAAAATAGTAAAAATACGATAGAAGGTGAAGGTCTATTACTTGAAAGAATTGTGTCTTGTAGAATGAAGCAGACATCGCAGCAATTTCTAGAGGAACTCATGCCAGAGGTGTTAAACAGGATGGTTCATACCAGTCACCAGGCTAATAATAAGTATTTGTTGAGTACAATGTTATAGAGAAATGCTAGAAATACTTTTTCAAATTCTGTGTGATTTCATCGGTTAAAAAGAGAGGTTGAAGTGCGATATCAAGAACCATTTCTCTTTCCATTTTTTTTTTTTTCAGTGACTCTTGAAATTGATTAAGGGTTTTCTTTATATGTTAGCAACTAACATGTCAAAATTTTGTGCAATTTCATTAGATAAAATGAGATAGTGAATTGAATTGTTCTTCATGACCCATTATATCTCCATATTTTAATTGATTGAATCTCTTTAGGACTTTCTTAAACCATTAACGTGCAAGATTCATCCTAAAAATTTGTTGTTTCATAAAAAAAAAAACTAATTTTTTTTGGAGAGATTTAAAGCTATTATAATTAAAAGAAAACTATACCAAATAAAAAAGTTAGAGGATTAAAATAAAACTTGCTTATTTTTATTAGGTGGACGTAAACAAACAGAAATAGAGAGAAACGAAATTACTGCCTTGGGAAGACAACACCCAAGGGGTCAGCTAACAGCATACTATGTATCTCTAAAATTGAAACTAGGATGCTACCTTAAATTATAAACTGTTGAGAATATATAAAAAAAGATAATGAGAAAAATAATGTTATTTTTTAATCAACAATTGATTTTTTCTATAAATTAAATTATAAATTCAAAAGAATTTAATAGATATATTTTATCATTGTTAAGGTATTTTATTGTCAACTACTAATTAAGAATTATCATCAATATAATTTTTTAAATAATTATTATAAAAGTCATGTTTGTGTTACCATTAGCATCTCACAAACATAAGTTGGCAAAAGGATGCATTTCCTTATAAGTTGGAAGTGTCTCAGAATAAACATTGCAACAATTCTAACAGTTTTCCTAACATGTGTTGATTGATTCAATTAATGAACATTGATTCGGTATTATCTTTTAAAAATGATGATTAAAAGTTTTTTTTGGAAAGGACAATGATTCAAAGTTAATAAATGCTTACACATATATTAAGTTAATATTTTTTTATCCATAGAATCAAAGATACTAATTACATATTCTTTACACTATCAACTAAATTAGACATTTATTAAGCATATGTAAACTAGTTTATACATATTTTTTTATTTCTTACTATATAAATATACTAAATACTAATGATTTCTTAAAATGTTTATCATTGGTATTAATAGATACCCAAACAAAAAAAAATCATTTTGCATACAAAAATAATTTATAATTAAACTCTCACATTTAAAGAGATTTTCTAAATGAATAACAATTTTTTTAAGAAAAGCAAAAATACACAATATCAAGTTCTTATTAATTATCACACCGAGAAATTATTTTTGTAAAAAAAATATTATACATCAATTGTGTAAAAAAAATTATATTATATTTTAAAAATTATATTAATAATGATTTCGGATTAGTTAATGATAGAATATATTTTTTTTACATTAGATTATAATTTTACTTGACTTAAAAAATACCAATGATAATCTTTACTGCTGAACTCAAGGAGAACTTAACTTAAGTCCTGAATGCTCACAAGTTAGGGCTGGTTTGTTTAAATTTAAAATAATTTTTTTTAAAAAAATGTTTTTTAAATAAGTAGAAAATATTTTTAAAAAAATAAAAAAAATAGACTAAAAAATTATTCATTTTATTAAAATAAATGCTTTTTTCAAAAAATAAATTTAAACAGAGTCAACCTTAATTAATAATGGCATTTAGCTTGACTTGCATTAATGTCTGGATATCCATAATTTCAGACAAAAAAGGGGAAAAAGTAGTAGTAACAATTTAGGATTGTGGTGTGTTGTTGTTGTATTGTAGGTATTGGTGGGTGAAATCAAAAACCCTAGCCCTCACTCTCATCACTTTTTTTGAGCTATGTTTCAAGAGAGTTAGTTAGGGATAATAGGGCAGGGAAGAATAAGAGGGATGTACAAAGAACGAGAGCGAGTTGGTGTTTCTGTTTCCGCTTCCAAATCGGAGGATCGGAAGCGAATCAACGACGTTCTCGATAAGCACTTGGAACGATCCTCTCCTTCCACTTCTCGCCCCATCACCTCCGCCTCCAAGAATTCCAACCTCCAAGGTACTATCTTTTCAAACATAGATAGGTAAATGAATATGCTTTAGGACATTGCTTTTGTTAATTTAATGTATAATATGCTTCAAAAGTTGGTGAATGTGCAATTGGGGAAACTGGGCTAACGTGATAATGATATTAATAATTTGGTGTGCAGTGGAGGAATCTGAAACGGAGAGTGAAGAGTCTGATGTTAGTGGCTCTGATGGGGATGACACCTCTTGGATCTCGTGGTTCTGTAATCTCAGAGGGAATGAGTTCTTTTGTGAGGTGGATGATGATTACATACAGGATGACTTTAACCTATGTGGGTTGAGCAGTCAAGTGCCCTACTATGATTATGCCCTTGATTTGATTCTCGACGTCGAGTCGTCCCATGGTGAGTTTGTGTGTTTTGTACTTTGTTGTGCGAAAAAATTGTTAGCATTGAAGATGAATTTGAATTGCTGTGATATGATTATGTGATATCGAGGATTCAAAACACGGTCAGCAATTGTGGTTTTGGCCTCAATGTTACGGTTTTTTCGTTTCTGAGGTTTCTGTGACTGCAATTTCCGTCAATATCAAGGATTGCAACAAAAGCAGAGCTGGGGCTGCAATTTAAAACCTTGTTAAGTGTTCATTTTTTTTATAATGGCTGCTTGGTTTGGTTGGAGTTTGTAGGTGACATGTTCACGGAGGAACAGAATGAGTTGATTGAATCAGCGGCGGAAATGCTTTATGGTCTGATTCATGCCAGATATGTGTTGACCAGCAAAGGAATGGCTGCCATGGTAAGTTTTTTATTGGTTGATTGACACTCTTTTTGTTCTTTATCATCCTGGAGATTAGCACTGTTAGTGACGTCGTTGGAACTTTTGCAGCTTGACAAATACAAGAACTATGATTTTGGCAGATGCCCAAGAGTTTACTGCTCTGGACAGCCCTGCCTTCCAGTTGGTCAATCAGACATTCCTAGGTCAAGTACTGTGAAAATATACTGCCCTAGGTGTGAAGATCTTTACTATCCACGTTCCAAGTATCAAGGCAGTATCCTTATATCTATTACTTTACCCTTTTTTTGTGGGGGAATTTGAGCTGATGCTCTGTTTCTGAAATTTTATTATATTCTCGGGCCTCTCATTTCATCTTTGCTCGAGTTTCTTTCATGAGTCTGACCATAGCAGTTTGTGAGGATTATACTTTTTGGTTTTGGTTTATTTGGAAATTCACTTCTTACTTAATTAAACCAGTTTCTGTTTGCTTTCTTAAAAGAAAAAAAAAAAGAGAGAGAGAGAGAGAAAAGAATGGCATGTGGAGCATAAACTATTTTCTGAATATGATTAACCATATATAAGAATTTCTGGAAATTCTGCTTTTTTTTTATCTTTTTTCTGAAAGTATACTTGTATGTCTTGTTTATGTGGACTATACTATACTGGTCCCTAATGGAGAAGAGGAAGTAATATTCAGATAACGAGTAGTTTAAGTTTAACTGTTATGAGAAGTAGGGTTCATGATCTAGATATTTTAGTAAGAGATATCTGATATCGGGCAAGTGTTTGATGATATATGAAAATTATACCGTATTTTCTTCTTTGACAAAATTTATATCTGAATTGTACTTCTAGCTGTTGTATGCTTCAAAACATAAGAACTGTTTCTGAAAACTTTGGTTGGCATACTTATGTTTAGAAAATGCTGCAGGAAGTGTACAACTTTTTGGAATTGTAAAATCTTTGGAGCAGCAGTTTTCTTTAACCTTTCTTTCTCTCTCGAAGTTAAGGAAGTTTGATCATTCTGATATTTCAGTTTATTTTTAAATTGCCTGACATTACTTTGTTATTTGTTTGGCTTCTGCATTCTTCGTGTAGATCGTTGATCTTTTAAAATCTGATGAATATATGACTTTTGGTATGATTTATGTCACTCTGTTTGGGCTATATGTAATTGTGGTTTAAATTTTACTCCAAAATTTCCTTAAGTCTATCTAGACATTGATGGGGCTTACTTTGGAACTACATTTCCACACCTCTTCTTGATGACTTATGGACAACTGAAGCCACAGAAACCAGCACAAGGCTATGTTCCAAGAGTTTTTGGGTTCAAAGTTCACAAGCCATAAAGCTGAAGTTGAAGCTTTCATGAAAGTAAAAATCTGCCCGTGTCTCATTTAACTCTTCCTTATGGTTCTCTTTGCAACATCCGGCAAATCATATGCTTTCCAAACCAGTACAATCTAGGCATCTGTTTTAATTGTTATAGGAGCTTGTTGTAAAGAAATATGCAGACATGCGAAGCAAGTGCTTAGTTTCAGCTTCAGATTCAATGAGAAAGTGCTTAGGTACTTGATGATACTTTTTAATGACTGTTTACGAATTGTATTCTTGCGATTAACTTAATATTGTCTATGGTTATGTCTCGAACTACAAATACCCTGCTATTTTTATATTGTTTTATTCCATTTCTCCCAATTTCTGTAGCCTTTGAATTTGTGGATTTGCTCCCAATGGATTCATACATTACTAATTTCCAAGTTCACTTGCTTGGATGTTATACTCAGCTATCCAACATTATTGGTTATTTGGAATGTGAATGCACAATATGACCTCAAGTCTGTCTGTCTTTTCTCCTGAATATATGATTGCTGACTTGTGAAACCTCTCACTATGCACTTGTTTGTGTGCATACATAATTACTTCCTAGTTCCTAGACACTGAAGATTTCTTTCCACTGCTGAAAAAGTTAGCTATTATCTGTTCATCTGGCGTATGCATGATACAAAGACAGTTTTAGGGCTGGGAGCACGGGATAAGCTATTGTCTTTTATTCTTTAACTACCATTTTGCTGAATCTCTCAATTCAGCTCTGTGAACTTGTTACTCCCCAGACTGACATAACAAACATAAAATTTAAGTGATTATAAATCCTTGGCTTAAATATGTTTTGTCCTTTAAATTAGGTCATTTTGTTTTTGGTCTCTCAAATTTAAATGATTTTTAGTCTTCAATTTTGAAAAATGCTTTTAGTCCTTTATGCAGTAAAGAACTGTCACAGATTGTGTATCTAAACCACAACAAATCTGTAATGAGAAACTAAAAAGAATATTTTTCAAAATTGAAGAACTAAAAAGTAAAATTTAAATGTGAAGGACCAAAAACAAAAGTTACCTAAATTTGAGGGATTAAAATCATATCTAAGCTTAAACTTAAAACTTAATTCTATTAAATTCAAATTGATTAAAAATTAAAAACAAGAAAATTACCTATCACTCGGGTTAGTTAAGTTGTTGTAATTTGATAAAATTGCCTGCGATTTATGCTTATAATAATCTTCTGAGTGGGCTTTTACAGCACCTTCAGTATTAGTAAAATATTTAGAATACTTCTTTTTTCTATCACTTTCACATCAAAACAAGGAGAAAATTACCACCCCAAATGCGATTATACAATTCCTTTTCATTTCCCGCAACTGAGTTGTCTCCAAAGGCACTAAATACATCTCATTCTTACTATGATTCGGCTAGGTTAACTTGCTGCCAATTACCAACATTTTCAATTGGTTTTTTCTTCGAAGTGGTCACCTACGCGTGATGAGTTGATTTGCATCACTTTAATGTTGTATTTGGTTTAGAAGAGAAAAATAGAATAAGCAAAAATAGGAGATATAATTTGAAAAGGGCAGAATAAAGTATAAATAAAATGATGTTTTGTTGTTTGATTTAAGAGAAATGGGTGAAAAATAGAATAGAAATAAGATAATATTGTAAATTTGTTAGGTATAGATGAGATAGGGAGGAGATAATTAAATAGACACAAAATACTACTGTAGCCTTATGTGAGTAGGTATGATAACCAACAAAAAGAATTAACTATGTTTTTGGTAACTTTTTAGAATTTTTCACTTTTAGTACTTATGGTCTTAGTCTCTTAAGTTTTGGTCCATTATTGTTTTTAGTCCTTCCGTTAAGTTTCATTTTTAATTGATGAGGTGATAAGTGTGAGTGACTCGTGTTAATATTTTGTGACAATTCAATTTTTTTTTGTTTAAACCGCCACACAAAATGATTAGTGACTCATTTAAAATTTTCAAAAAGGTTGAGGGAAAGGGGACTTTCAATTTCTTAACGCAGAAACCGGTGCCTATTTCTAAAATAGATTTTATTGAATGAGAAGGGTAGAGAATCTCTAAATCTAACAGTTTCTTTGACATTCTCAACCTTCCTCTCAACACATTTTATTCACCACTCTTGTTACAGACCACCTTCCTTCTCCTTCTCAACCCCATATCCCGATGCCCCTAAACACCACCTTTTCCCTCCAAGTGGAGAATTTGATGCGTCGTCAACGTCGATGAGTAGGGTGATAGTTGGATCTTTCCTATAGGACTCTTAGTGCAAGAGAGAAATTAAGTATGAATAGGGTGATAGTTTGTAGGGGTTTGGTGGTTCATGATTATTTGGTACTTGCGTACGTTTTTAATTTTGTAATAACTTTTAGAGCGTGGAGGCATGCTTATTTCAAAGTCTGCTTAGGGTAATTTTTTGGGCATTTTTGTTAAGATACTTTGTGCTGTAAATGAATTGGAAATTGATTTCAGAAAGTGAGAGGTTGAATGATTTGTTGTTTACATTAAGCTCATCTTAAGAATTTTCTGACAATTCTTAACTGTCAGAAATTACAAAAGTCATGTCACCATTTAATAGCTATACTTGACGATAAACAATTTATGAAAGTTTTTTACCGTCAGGAAAAAAAAAACCTTCACAAAATATAATGGTCATGTCACCATTTAACAGCCATACTTAACAATAAAGATTAAAAGTATTAACGGATCAAAACTTTAGGGATTAAAATCCATAAAAAAATTGTTTAATGACTAAAAATAAAAACCTCAAGAAGTTCAAGAACAAAAAACATAGGTAACTACAACGAGAATAGTCTTCTTTCTCCTAAAAAAATTGATTTTTTTTTTTTGCCTAAAATTATCTTGTCAAAAATTTTAAACTCCCAATGAGTGTCACCCCCTACTCAAAAGACAGAAATGTGGCCTTTGTGCCCCATAAATCAAACTCGTGAGAAACATGTTCATTTTTCCTCACAAAAATACCAATGTACCCTTATGTGAGTAGGTATAATAACTAATGAAAATCATCTTTTTCCTAAAAATATGATTTTGAACCTAAAATTATCTTCTTACATAAAATTTTAAACTAACGATGAGAGTTCCCCCCTACTCAAAAGATAGAAATTTAACCTCTGGGCCCCCACGAACCAAACTCGTGAGCAACATTTTCGTCTTTCGTCAATTAATTTTGTCGTGCAAACCGAACACAACCTAAAAGAACACTTTCAGAGGGAAAAGGCCATGGGGAGATACCGTTTGTGATCCATGGATCTCCAATTAGGAAACCGTATCCAAGCTTCGCGACTAGTCTGCACTCTTTGGACTTTTAAAACTTAGCGAGTTGAAACATCTTAGTAGCTAAAGGAAGGGAAATCAACCCAGACCCCGTTAGTAGCGACGAGCGAGAGCGGATTTGCGTTTCGATGAGAAATACAAGACAAAAAAAGGAACCCATCATGACTTCAGATGTTGGATACATACCCCAAATATGCATTTAACCTTGAAATTTTTTATCACGGCCAGTCATTGAGCTCACAATAAGCATTGGGCTCTCCATCATGTGTGTTTGAATACTAGTCGGTTTCAATAAACACACGTCTGAGCGTCAATCTTACACTGACCTACATTTAAACACTGGAGAATGCAAGACCTCTTACACTTCCCTTGCTTTTACGTTTATACATTCGCAAGTGTAAAACTTCCATTGAACTAATCAAAAGGCAATCACCCTGTCAGCGTCTAGAGGCACATAGTATTATATGATCGTACAAAACCGAAAAAAATACCAAATCATTATTTTGATATGCCCAAGCAAAAGTTTATTTGGAAGATGAGATATTTCAACGTAGAGGTTTATTGTAAGGTAAAATCTATGATGCAAACGTTGAACAAAATCAGACGGCTAAATATGAACAAAAGGACAATTGTTATACACCTTTCTAGTTGCTACTCATAAATAGCAGATTGGCAGCAGCCGCACCCGAGATTACTTTAGTTCTTAATTTTATGAATTATTCTTCACAAAATATTCACTATAGTCTATAGCACACAATAACATTTTGCAAAATTAGAGGCTTTACAAAAACCAAAAAGACCCAAGACTAAACCAAAAACCATCTCCGTGATACAAACCTAAAATCTTCACACATCCAATTCAAAATGGTATTATAAATGCTACCTTCTATATCAAAAACTACATGATCGAAAGCTTCACATTCAATTTTTAATGCTTTTTAATGCAACCTCTAATTCGCTAGAATCGTGAACAAATACATACACCATCAAGAACACAAGTAAACCATCAGGCATAAAATAGCCCTAGAAGATTTAAGGAAAAGCTTTTGCGAGGTAAGCTAAGATCCATCTTAACAAGCATGAAGAGAAACAATGAACCACTAGAATTGAAAACAATAAAATAAAACTATGAAGCAAAATCACTCTGACAAAGAGTTCCAAACAACTAAAATTAAAAGAGTCATCTCAAAATTAAACTTTAAGGAGTTTACTTTGAATACAACCAATGCAGTTCAGTGAACACAAACTAGGCATATCACGCAAAGTCTAATAGTAATTGATAACATCAACAAAAAGCTCAACTCTCAGTTTGCTCCCTCAACCTCCTGATGGTGCTCCGTACCGTCACAGCACTTGCGGTACTGTCAAAACAATGAGAACAATGTCAGGTCTCTGGTTTGGAAAATAAAACATGCAAGTAGAAAGAACAAAGATCATTACTTCAAAGTATAAGCACCGCCTGCTTTCACTTTACCACAGTCCTTGCATCCCCATATTCCTACAGCTTTCCTCTTCACAGCATACTGCCACAAATAAAAAAAATGATCATCAGAATCCAAGCATTTTCAGAAGGTTAAACCAAACTAAACATACAAGAACACATGACCTGAAGTCATAAATACACAATAACACATGGTTTTAGCTACCTTCCCACAAAATTCACAGAAAAATTTGCTGTGCTGACTAACTTCCATCTTCTTAATCTGCTTTCGCAGACTGGCACCATAACGGGTACCTGATATAATAAAACAAGCAAAATAGTTTCTCAGGAGTTAACCAAATTAAACAAAATCATGCAACAGCATTTTCAATTACCTATACATAACATATACACGACTTGTGAAAAAGTGTTTTAGCAACCAAAACAAATTATCCGAATCTTACGAACAATACATTAATCAGTAATCATTCTTCTAAAACTCTTGAAGAATACATTAGTCAATAATCATTCTTCTCTAAACACGAAAACACGTACGACAGGCATAACAACTGACCTAACAACCAAACTGAAAAAAAAAAAAACAATATCGGATTTGGGAAAAATCGAGGTAACAGGACATACCGTATTTTCCAACAATGCCAGCCTTCTTTGTTCTCTTAGTCTGCAAAAACAAAACGCGGCAGTGTCAACATAAAACGACGTACAATAGAAACCCTAATTGTGATGGTGGAAGTGAAAGAGAAGAGAGAGAGAGTACCATGTTTTCTAGATCGAAGGCGCTGCAGAGATTGGGGCGGTGAACGAATGGAAAGTAGCACACACTGAAACCCTAATTCTGATTTCAGAAATTTATAGAGAACCACATTGGGTTTGGGTCGGGTACGGGTCCATTTTATTCCTTCGTATTGAAGCTCGATAAGAATTACCAGTAATATTCTTATTATTACTAATATTTTAATAATTTTATATATACTTATTGATATAATTTTATTAAGTGCAGTAAATATATTTGTTTAAAATTAAAAAATTTACTATTTTTTTATTTTTTATTGTATTAATGTTGAATAACATAATAGTTCAATCTTGTATTGTATACAGTAAAAAATAGGAAAACATATATGTTTGCTTCATATTATTTTTAAGAAATAACTATATTTTTAAAAAGTTGTAGGAAGTAAAAAAATATTATTTACTTAAATTTATATACACAAGAAATTAATTTTATTTTTTAAAATATTTTATAAAATATGGTATAAAAATATATGATTTTACTCTGTATTTTTAAATTTGCTAATTTGTGATTTTAATTAAGTTTTAATTATTTCTTGGTAACTTTTTAAAGTTAATTAATCTTATATGTAGAAAAAAAATTAAATAGGCCCTTTTATAATTATCAAGACGTTCAATTTTATTATTTTATATTAATATCATAAAAATTTAATGGTGACCTCAAAATAATTTATTTCTCATTTTAATATTACACGTACATAATTACATATATAATAATATATAATTTTTACTAATTTCTGAACGTATTTTTATTAATTAATAAGGTTTAACTGTAACAATGACATGCATGAGCCGAACTTCGATAATGTGACTACAAGAATTTTGACACTCGAAATAAATTTATATGTGGAGATTAAGTGTGCAAAATTTTAGAGTATTCTCAAATTTCCTTTATGGCTTATTTATATCTTTCTTAGTTAAGATATATTAGTGATTCTTATATAAGGATGCGTGAAAGATGCATCTCAATTGAATTTTATGATATTTATTGTTGTTGCTAACATTGTATGTGTCAAATCCTATTACAGATAAAAAAGTATTCGGTCAATATATTGATTTTGTTACTCTCGATGTGATTTAGAATCCACAGATATTAGAAAATTTATTTATTCACATGCTATGACAATTTTTTTTCTTTGGATTTTTAGTAGTTCATTTAACAAATATTTTAAATCATACTATAGGAAGATTAAAGATGTTGCCTTTTTGTCTTACATTTAATTTTTTTTAGCATAACACCATGCATGATAACGAGTGAATCATTTCTTATCAATATGTATGTGTACTATTTTATTTGATGTGGATTCTTTGTTCTCTAATTCGGTCTTTCTTTTTTGGACAGGAATTGAGTCTTTCTATAAAATATTAAAAAGGGATATTTTTTTTGTTCTTTTTCCTTTTTTTGTATTTAATAATTCACTTAAGTAAACACTTTAAATGATATTGTATTAATTAATCAAATTATGAATTATTTAAAGAAAAAACCTATATTTATATGTGTATTAATTTTGTTACTTCAACATATAATGTAATAATATGCAATATATAAATATTTGACAATAATGAGAACAACATCGTGAAAGATGGAAGCAAAACTATCAAAACAGAATGATGAAAATGACCATAATGCAAATAGAACAATTATTATCCAGGAGGTGAGCAAAATAAAGGAACCAAACAAGACAACAAGTTAAATTTTAATGTAATATTCTTAGTATTATTGACATGCGACATGCATCTATATTCATTTCTTACCTTTCATCTGAAAGCAGTTGTTGAAGGATGTTAAGACACATCTATTTCATGCTATTAGTAAGAAAGATGGATAAAGATATATATTTTATTGGGACAAAAAATCAAATAAAAAAATTAGAAACTTAAAGTAAAAATAAGATAATTAAT
Organism: Glycine soja; assembly: GCF_004193775.1. Lineage (NCBI taxonomy): Eukaryota > Viridiplantae > Streptophyta > Magnoliopsida > Fabales > Fabaceae > Glycine > Glycine soja. The sequence continues at coordinate 6,787,708 of NC_041006.1, forward strand.
AATCCAGAAATATAATCATCCTTCTTTCAACTTGTGTAACTTCATTTATTTCGACCCCTATTACTCTTGTTCTTAGTTCGTTTTTTTTTTCGTCTTTAAGAGTAACATAAATCTATAGTAGAAACACAAGGGCGGCTCTTTTAGAGTGGGCCAGGAACCCAGCCGAGAAACATAATTCCTTTCTTGTATTAATTAATTGCATGAAAGGATATCATACTTTGGTGCTTAATTGTGACCATGACTAGCAATACTTATCAATGCACACCAAATAACTATAAGATATGTTCAAATTAAAAATATCGTTTCATTAAGATTATCTATAGTTTTCTAACAATAAAGTTTTAATTTTTTATTACAAATTTAATTTGTTATCAACTATGAAGATTATAATAAAAAAATAATTTTAACTAAACTATACAAAATAATTTTATTTGAATAATAATTATTTAATTTTTAATATTTAAATTAATAATTTAATGTATATTTGTGTCAAATAGATTATTATTATATTATATAAAAGATAATATATTAATTAAAAAATATAATATATATGGTATAAATTAATACATTAATGCATAATATATATATATATATATATATATATATATATATATATATATATATTAATTTATTATAGAGGAAAAGATGAGCTCTTATCCTATCATGTCAAACAACAGTGATTATTCGTACAACTAGTATCCTCCACCTAGCATCCATCCGGCATAATTTTGAATTGATAACAATTAGTCCAATGGATCCCTCTTATCCTTCAAGGAAAACTTTCCAATAAACAAAAACAGAGGGGAAAAACATATATTCCTAAAATCTAATGTTATATACCTGAATCACCCCGAAGACCCAAGTTATGAAAACAATCACTACTTGTTTGATCTTCCAATCATGCAGGAAGCATGTGAACTTAGGTGAAACAGCATCTTTACATGTGCACACAAAAAATTTACCCTTCCTTATTCAATTCTTAGAATCTACCTAGAATACCAATTTCATGATAAAACCAACTTGCTGAATAGAGGAGAAAAATAAAGCAAGCAACATGCAGAAAACATCCAACATGGGAAATAACATGTTCACGATGGTATTCCTCATATTGATGTTGATTTCATGAGCCACCCCAACAGAAATTGATGCAAAGAACCCAGACCTTGTTGCAGCCACTAAGGAGATGCAAAGGGCAAATTACTCTACATTTGTAATGCTCATCAACATGTCTCCACTTGACACAATTAAGGGGAATGTGACATTCTTGATGCCCAATGATAGAATGTTGGATAACATGGTTTTACAGGAAGGGTCTGTTTCTAATTTTTTACTTAGGCATTCAATCCCATCACCATTGCTATTTGATGTCTTGGAACAATTCCCCACAGGGACAACTATTCCTACTGTGTCGTTGAAACACAACGACAGTTGAGCGACCGATGTTGAATTTTGACATTCTACATCGGTTGTCCTAACCCGTCTTAGAATGCCATATTTCTACATCAGTTGTCCTGAAAATCGATGTAGAAAGTCATCATTCTATATCGGTCGTTCTAATAACCAATGTAGAATGCTAGACATTCTACATCGATTGTGGCCTGAACCGATGTAGAATTATTAATTATTTTTAATTTTTTTACTTTTTAGAAGCAAGAATTATGATGACATAAAAATTGGTGGCATGGTCATTTCATTAAAAAATATTTCTACAGACTAACCAGTAATTATTAAACTAAATTGTTCATACGAAGAGAGAACAAAAAAATAAAATTAATCAAATTTGAACACGGATACTATATACGTTTAGCAGAAAAACTATCTAAAAGTACTGCTCATTAAATTGTAATGTAAAAACAAATTGAGACAAGTTGAGCATTTCAATCACTAACCCTGTCCAACTCCCTCTCAGTAATTTTGGCAACATAATGAACATGATGGACAACATAAAAGTTCAACAGCATATTACTTTCCAGGCTCACAAATTACAAAAGCAAATAAGATCAAACATCTTGCCACAAAATTTTAACAAGAATGAATGAATGATACCTTACATTGTGAAAGAATAATGGCATAATCAGATCAGAAAACCTTTTTTCCCCATCCACCACCAATAGAGAATAAAGGACCAAAAAAGGCTTAATCTTAAGACAAAGAGCAACCAAAGAAAATGCATGATAACCTTACAAGTTAAGTAATGAAATACAAGTATTATGGAAACCCTAAAACAAAATGCATCAAGACTCAAGCGAGTTTATAATCCCCTGCAGAAATTCGTGATCAACCATCTTAGGTGCATCATCAGCATCTCCACAACACAAGTGACAAGAGGCGAGATTCAAGGAATAATCCAATAAGGTTAACTTTCAACTACTTCAAATAAGCAAGCGAATTGCATACCAGCTACTATGTTTCTCCAAAAGGAGGCTAAGATTTTGCAATTTGCTGTACTGTATCCATTACAATTTGCTGCAACCTACTCATACAAGGTCCATTCTGCACAGCGAAACAAACGTTAGTCAAAAGTCAAATTGAATAAAATAGTTAATTTTCTAGCCTGCTCAGTTGAGTTTCCTCTACTTTGGTAACCATCTTCTTTCGCCCAATTCACTCGCAAATATTTCATTTATACGTTATTATAATAATATAATATTTTAAATATAAACTATATTAAAAAAAATATACAACTTGATAATTATTACATTTATGTATCTTAATTAAAATAATTAGTAAAAAAATAAATTTACATTAAATGTTTTTAAGTACTAATTGAGTAGCTGCAATATGACTGTTTACTAATTAGAGTTCCAAATGAGCTCCTGACTTAGAAGAATATTTTTATGAATTTCTCAATCAATGCCTCAATGACAAGATAAGAACAAACGTAGAATTCTTTTTTCGCCTTACACCAATTTAAATGTTTCTAGCTAAAACAAAGGTAGAAAAATTTGACAACTTAAAGGCACCAGTTCATTGGTATATTATTTTATAAAGAAATTTTTATAATGTTTTTTTAATTAAAAACATTCACAACACCGTAAAAGGAATAAGTATATATTCATTTCCCTTGTATAACTGCATTTGACCAATAAAATTGTTGATTTGGATAATCTAATTTCATAAATTAATTTTTATATGTTTATAATGACTCCAATCAATATGAGGAAACAACAGCCCATTTTCAAGGGACTATCAAATGACATAAACGATTCAATGAATATGATAAATCATATCGCATCTTGCAAACAAAATAAATTTAGTAATATTGTGTACATAAAAGGTAACAGAGCAGAATTGATAGTGGATGGTATAAATAGTACTATAATTTCGTAGCAGGCCCCAATTAATACCAATTTATTTCTCTTTGTTAATTGGACAAACAACCATTTGCCAGCAAATTTTTTTCAAATTTATCCGGGCTATTAATTTAAATTTTATCCCAAGTGATAAATTTGAAAAAAAAATTACCCCAAATGATCATTTCGCCATCAATAATAGCTACTTAGGTCTGAATAATCAAAATCGACACTAATTACGGATATAAACATTCATATTCCTTAGAAAAAACATTTAAATAATTTATCAAAAAAACATTATAAAAATAAAAAATATAATTTTTGGCGGAGTGACCTATCAATTATGTGTAAAAAAACAAAAATAAAACAATTATTTATTTAAAATAATAACAAAGCGTGGCAGAGAGAGTTATAGAAGGCGTTGGTTGAACCTCGCTTGCGGTCGCGGTTCTTGCCGGAGTCGATCGGAGCTGCGTCGTCGGCTGAGGCGTATCCAGCGGCGTCGCGAGGGAGCTTGTACTGCGAGAGGTTGTTCATACTTACTCTTCCTCATGGAGTCTACCACGACTCTGACGCCGAACAGCATGATCTCGCCGGAGACGACGGAGTTGGCGGTTCTTCAAATCGAAGTAGCGGCGAGTATAGGTAATAATAGTTGAATGGTGGATGAAAGAGAGATATTTAAGAAGAGTTAGGTAACTGGAGAGAGCGAGAATCCTGGGCTTGGCCATGCGACCGAGCTTAGAGGAAGATTTTCCTAAGATGCTGTGACTCTTCGCAGAGAGAGGGAAGAGAAAGAGGAAGAGAGAGGGAAGAGAAAGAGGAAGAGAGAGGGAAAGCAGAGGCAAGGAAGGGGAAGAGGTAGAGGGAAGAGAAAGAGGCAGAGAGGGAAAGCGGAAATGTGTCTGCCTGAGGCAAGAGAGAGAAAGTCACAATAAAAGCCAATTAAGGTACAACTGATGAGAGAAAAAAAGCAAAAAAAATTGTAACATTCATTTACGACGGTTTTTCAAATAACCGCTTTTAAACTCACTTTCATTTATAATAAATTTATTACAATCCTGCCCTTGGTATTTTTCTAAAACGGTTTTTAGTCTAACCGTCTTAATTAACGTATCTTAATAAATGCTTTTTTTTAGTAGTGTGCACTGCCAAATTGCATGCTAAGAGTCTCTAACAATGGTAGGAAGAATTATGTTCTAAACAATGTTAAAATTATAAGTCCAAACTTATGTGTAGCAGATCCTCAATTCGATGCCACGGCATAGATGGGATTTTGTCAGAAGCATGTACATCAATAGGTAACTATGGTGTTCCTCTACTTCCATGTGTTAATAGCACTGAACCTTCATGTAAGGCATCACCTCCTATTCCATCTTCTTTCCCTTCAGCTTCCCCTCCTAGTACTAGGGACAACCTTAATCCTCCAACATTGGCAGCTCCTCGCCCAACAACCCCAAATTTTGGGCCACACAAATCAGGGTCTCCTCGTTGGTTTACTTATAATGGATCATTGAATTTTGTAGCCTGCTTGATGTTGTATCTGGTAAGGATCTACTTTTAATCCAATATAGATTGATGGACTAAAGTTGTGATAATTGAATTTAGAGTGGAAAGGATTCATTATTTTGTGGTCAAGGTCATTAGATTGTTTATTTATTTTATCATACGTTGAAAAGAATGAAACAGACCTTTTGTTATAACTGGTGTAATGTGATGAATTTTTTTATTCTTCTTTTTCCTTCCCGTTTAAAAATGTTATTGTAACGATGTTGGTGTTCAGTAGGTAGCAATTTGACATGTTCTAGTCTTGGGTAACGAGCGAAGAACACCACCCAATTTATACGTTATGTAATTTCAGCTATGTTTTTGTTAATTGATTTTGATAGCCATATAAAAGAAAAAAGAAGATGCAATAAAGCAATAAGGAATAATTTATGTACGATTGTTTAATAATAATAACAACGGGAACATTAAAACTACTTATACAATCCTCGTTCAGCCAATTAATACTTTTATGTTCTTATTCTTCAATACAAAAATATTTCTTACTTCTTAGGAAATACAAATCCACTACTATTTAAAAGTCAATTTTATGTTTTTTTAAGACTTATAATTTATAAATTATTTATGTATTTTTAAACTTTTATGTTATGTTAATATGTCTTTATTTTTTTTAAATATAAGCTTTAAATGTTTTTTATTTATTTTAGGATTTTATTTTTTTTCCTCAAATCTTTATACTTAATTATATTTCTAAATTAATTGTTTTTAAAAAATTTATTAATATGATCTAAAATTTAAAATACGTATATTTCATTTAAATTAATTAGGTATATTTTTTTAATAATTATAAATGTTTTAACTTAATGTATAATTTTAAAATTCTATTTAAATTAAAAACATATATTTGACTAATGTGTGAATCAGTTGCTACTTTGTTTACAATATATGGTTTACAAGCATTTTAAGTTACTTTCTAACTTGTTGAAAATCTTTTTTTTTATATTATTAGTGTTTTTTGGTAAAAAAATATATTTTAATAGCTTGTATCATTTATTGAGACACTACTTTAAGTAGAATTTGAGCTTCTAATTTCTAATTCTTATATTTTTTTTACTTTTAAAATATTTATTAAATTTATTATTTACCATTTTACATGAGGTAATGTTTTATAATTTATTTTCTCAAACATATTTAATATACTCATTTTTCAATGTACTACCTAATTTTTTATTTATTTATTTTACTGCTTAATATTTTCAAACTTTTACTTTTGATATTTACAGTTAGTCTATATTTATTAAGTTTTGTGTTAGCTTATTATATTATCACATTACATCAATTATAACAAAATTAAAATTTGCTCATAATCACATAGCCAATGTTAATTTATCATCTTAACACTTAGCTGATCCGGCAAGTATCAAAAGCAAACTTTTGGAAATATCAAGTAATTAAATCAAAAAATATTTTTTAGGTGATAAACTGAAAACTAGATATATGACATATGTATGAAAAATATATTTAAACATTTTTTCTATTTTCATTCATCTAGACGTTTTGACGTTGTGACCCACTTCAGCTGATCGTCTTCCTTCTTGCTCGACATTTTTGCTATTGCTCCAGTTAATTTTAGTTTTTGGGTAATGTTAAATTCTCCTATTATATCCTTCTATAAATCTTTTTACTATTATGGTAAGTATTGAACGAGAAATAAAAATATTTATTATCTTGAAAGCATAAAACACATTAAAAACTTACCATAAAATATTGTAGGAGTAATTATGGGAGGATATAATAAGATAACTTAGCATTATTTTTTATTCTTCCATATTTGTATTTCTTGGTCTCTGTCGTACATTCCCAATATAATGTTAAAAATAATTTAAAGTAAAAAATGTAATCAAAGTAATTGATCTTTAAATATTGTAAGAGTTAAAAATTAATTAAAAACTATAATTATAATTACTCAAAAATATATTTTTATCCATAAAATTTATATTAAACAAGTTTATTTTTGTCATAAATTTATTATCTACTTCAAAAAATAATTTTATTAAATACTTATAATTTAATAAATTAGCTTAACAACTTTCAATTAGCAACTAGATTTTTAACTTCCAATAAATTCATCTGTTGTTTTTTTTTTCTCTTTCAAATATATCCTTTGCGAAGTTCTTTGCCATTTAAAATGAGGCCTCATAGCCATAAATATCTACTTATTTAATCTTCTATACCTAAAAGTTATTTGATTTTCTACATGTATCCTTCTTTCAAAAAAAAAAAAATTGATGCATGGTGAAGCACTAAATATGAGCATTTCACCCAATAAAGTTTTGAACCTTGGGTCACCAAAAACTTTCTTTTTCTTTCTCCAAAAAAAATATGCTAACATTTTTCTAGTGTGACAAGAAGCATGCGAGATCATCGCCTGTGATCAGGGGGAAAGTTGTAAGTTCTCAAATCAATTATTTAAAATTGTTAAGCAATTGTTGTGTGTTTTAACTTTTAAAAGATTTACTGTAACAAAAATATCTTTTAAAAGATTTAGTAACTAAGTTCATCTGTTAAAAATTTATTTAACATTAAATTAGTCAGAAATTAATGTAATAATAAAAACTTTACAGAGTGACACTTGAGATATTTAAGAGATATAATAATATAATTACAATTACTTTTTTATAAAAATATACGTATGAAATTAGAATATTAAACTGAACGATTTTAAAAAATAATCATTACTGGTCACCAACGGCTTGGCCAAAGCTACTCAATCTACCAAAAGTTATTGACATGTGGTTTAATATTTGTATCTTTTAATCAAGGTCTTAGGTTCCATTGTCAATTTAAAATCATAAATGGAGGTATCACTTTATCTTAAAATAGACTGATCTCATGAAAAAAGATTAGTGAGTGAAACTCCCTCACATAGTTGAAAAATCTGATTAAGCCCGTCCGGTCAGATCAATTCAACCAAGATCCAGTGACATAATCGGGCCGATTTAACTATTGGACCGACTATGCATCTGGTCTAGGATGACCAGATCAAACCCCCCAATTTTGAGTAAACCCGACTGATTTTTAATACTCAAACTTGGTTTTGCATGTAAAAAAAATGCTCGAAAATGACGTTGTTTTGAATCAACCCTAAAAGAAATTAAATCTCAGTCAATTCTCTTCTTCACGCTCATGGCCTATCTTCACTACCCTTCTCTTCATCTTCATGGTCGCGCTCTTCCTTTCTCTTCATCTTCACGCTCGTCCTCACATCACCCACTGCAAGCTCGTTGCACCATCGCACCAAGTCAGTGACTTGCTGGCTGCCACCACACTTGGATCCCATTTCCGGTGAGTTTTCTGCTTCTGCACTTGGAATTTGAGAAAATTTAATTTGGGGAAGATTGTCGTGCCACCGCATTCAAGATTTTTTTTCTGGTTAATTCATGGTGAAGATTGATGTAATTAGAGGATTAGGGCAATTTGGAAGCCATTGGATGGGTTTAAGGGTCTATTAGAAAGCTGTAATGAAGGGGTCGAACCCAGCGTGCGAAGTGAAGGTGAAGCTTGTGAAGGAAGAGGGTGAACTGCAGATAATGGTGACGTTCATTAACAGCGTTGAGGAAGTGATTGATGCGACAACGATGCCAACTCAACATACAAAAACTTGATTCTGGAAAAAGTTCAGCACCTCGAGACGGAGCAAATGTTCTGCGAAGCAAGGGAACCCTAGCCTGTTGTCACCCCCGACGAGGAGCTCTCGCAAATTGCATCCCCTACCAAAGTGCGTTTCCATTTTCTCTCTTTCAATTTTATTTGTTTGGCTTGTAATATTTAAGCATGTGATTAGGCTTTCAAATACAAGCGTCAATTCCTTAAGCATGTGATTAGGAGTTTGAGCCATAAGGCTCTATGTATGGAAGAACATTTGTTTAGAGAATCGATCCGTTAAATAGATCTCTTTACCTTGAAAGATTAGAATTTTACTCTTGAGTGGTGGATAACTTGGACACACTAAAAAGATGGTGGATACCCTGGACACACTAGTGAATTAAATTTAAGTTTGTGTGATTTTGAAGATGGAAGAGTAGTAATGATTTAAAAAGGCGTAGTTCGCAAAATTGTTCTTAGCTTTGTTAGTTCTAGTTATAGGTGTGTGTGCATCATAAGTTGCAGGGGAGAATTTTTTGGATTCATGACATTATAACCAAAGTTCATGGCTATTAGAAAGTTGTGAATAATACATGTGTGTTGTGTGACTATAAGGCTATGACATTATAATTTCGGTCTGGGGAAAATTAAGCAATAAACAACTAAGGTTTTGGTTTTTCATTTTTTTTTAGTTTTTTTATTTTTCAAATTTTCTTTGTATTGTTTGAGGACTTTGGTTGACAAAGTATTAAGTAGGTTGAAGTTGTAATTGTTGAAATGGTCTCTGCATGGTCTATTTTGTCACTTGTGTGGCATGTTGAATTTCTAACAATTTTTTTAGGAGTTATATTGATTTTGTTAGCATGTAAATTTTTCATTCAATATATATAATTTTGAATTTTTTAATATATATCGGGTTAAATCGGATTAACTACTAACTCACCGGTTAAACCACTGATTCACTATCTAGACCGAATCAATGACCGAACCAAATTTCATAACTTTGCTGTCTGATATAGAAATGGAAGAGCAACATTTCTCCACTATGGGTGAATTGTTCAACTAACCTAATCCCCATCAACTTTTGCCTGAAATCTAGTTGTTCATCAAATATAAGTTGGGTGCTTGGGTTCAGCAATAGAGCATTAGACTCTTTCTTAATAATGTATAACTAATGTTTTATATCATTTTATTATATTAAGTATTTTAGTCTATTTTAGGAATATTAAATATTATAATTAAAGGTTTACTTCATTTTTATTCCTAAACTATTTTGGATTTTTGTGCTTTTAGTCTCTAGTTTAAATTTTAATCTTCTAAAGGCCTTTAATTTTTTTCCTTTAATTTCTTCATTTAAGTAACAATATTAACAAATGATGTAAAAATAATGTTGATAGTCCAATAACTTTTTAAGTCATCAAAAAATTTAATAAGATAGTCATATATAATTTTTTGATAAATAATTTGCCATTAATTCAACATTTTCAATTAGTATGATTAAAAACACATTCTATCCAAAAAGTAAAATGTGACTGTACTTCCTACTTAAATGTAAGGACCAAAAGTAGTAGGGGTGGGAATAGGTCAGGCCGGTCTATAGGGGCCTACGACCTAGCCTACATAAGTCTGACCTGAATTGGCCTATTTAATTAAAAGGTTAGACTCAGACTTTTTTAAAAGCCTATTAAATTAAATAGACCAGACTTAGGCTTATTAAAAAGCCTTATAAGTCTTATAGGTCGGCCTATATATATATATATATATATATATATATATATATATATATATATATATATATATATATATATATATATATACTTATATTATTTTTTGGGTACAATTAATTTTTTTTTGAAACTATTAGACTTGGTTACACATTATTGCTCCATAACTTGTAGACGAAGGATCAAGCTGAATGTTTTGATGATGCCAAAGGTTCACATGCGTCTCAAAGCTTTATTCAAGACAGAGAAATTAAAGATATTCAAGATGAATGATCAAGACAAGTCTCTAGTCTTAGAAAGGGTATATTAAATAGGAGGGGAATTCCAATTGAAGTAGCAAAAGGTTTGACCAAGAAATTTAAGTTAAAAAGTCTTTTACAATAAATTTACTCTCTGGTAATCGATTACCAGAGGATGTAATCGATTACCAGTGACCAAAACTGATTTACAACAGCTATTAAAATTTGAATTCAAAATTTGCACTGTGTAATCGATTACACATATATGGTAATCGATTACCAGCAGTTTCTGAACATTTTAATTCAAATTTTAAAGCGTGTAATCGATTACACACATACTGTAATCGATTACCAGAGGAGATTTTCAGAAAACATTTTCAACAGTCACATCTTTTTGTGTGGTTCTTGAATGGCTATCAAAGGCCTATATATATGTGACTTGAGATACGAATTTGACAAGAGTTTTGAAGAACAAAAAGGTCTTATCCTCTTAACAAGCAAAATTGTTTTATCCTCTTACAAATTTCTTGGCCAAAACACTTGTGATTCAATAAGGAATTAATTGAGTGCTCAAATTGTTTAATCTATTTCTTTCAAGAGAGATTTCTTCTTTTCTTCTTCTTCATTCTGAAAAGGGATTAGGAGACCGAGGGTCTCTTGTTGTGAAAGAATTCTAAACACAAAGGAAGGATTGTCCTTGTGTGTTTAGAACTTGTAAAAGGAATTTACAAGATAGTGGAACTCTCAAGCGGGTTGCTTGGGGACTGGACGTAAGCACAAGGGTGTGGCTGAACCAGTATAAATCTGAGTTTGCACTTTCTCTTCCCTTAAACTCCTTTATTTATTATTGTTTTATATTCATATTCAAATTGTTCTATTTGAATCAACATTTAAGAAATTCATTATTAAGGGAATTTATAACTTGAATAGAAAGTTAAATAGAATTTTTAATTGTGAAAATAATTTGTAATATCTTAATTCAACCCCCCCTTCTTAAGATATCTGAGGCCACTTGTCCAACATAACTTCTATTCCTATAATCAAGTAAGACTTTAATTACAATTTATGTGTGAGTCATGTGCCCTTTTATATTTCTTATTGTTTTTATTGGCTTTTCTTTTCCTTTAACTTTCCTATTACGTTCCTACTCCAGAGCAAAGGAGTATTAAATATTTAATGTAAAGAAAACTTTTAAAAAGGTTATCAGGTCAAACTAAGCTTTTAAAAAGACCAGATCGAACCAAAATAAAAGCCTTTGATAGGCTAGACTCAGGCCTCAAAAATCAATCGTAGACTAGGCTCAGGTCTTTCAAAGTCTGGTCTGACCTATTTTCACCCCTAAAAAGTAGTAACAAAAAATATGTTGAGAAAAAGTTCAAGAATTTTAAGGGGTCAAAATTTATATTAAAGACTAAAGACATAAATTAAAAAAAAATCATGGATAAAAAATAATAAACCTTATAATCTTTAATAACTATTTTTGCTTTTAATTTATTAATTTTTCTTAAAAATAATTTAGAAAAAGTCAAATTATAACTTATTAAGTAAGTATATAATATTAACTAATCTTATTAATAAATGATAGTAATTTTTAGGTTAAATTTGTAATTTTGTTCCTATGATGGAGTTACTCATGACCTTTTATTTAAGGATAATGAAATAAATTTTTATTTTCTTTAGTTAATTATATAAACACTATTTTATATGTATAACTGGTTAAGAGTTATTATTTTATTTTTAAATTATAAAAATTTATAAATTAAAAATATTTAAAATATAAATCTTTTTAATTTTATTTTATATCATTTTATATGTTTTTAAAATTATAATAAAATAAGAAAAAATTTATATATAATAATTATTAATTTATATTAAAATACATTTTTATAATATAAATTAAATACATGTAAAGTTAAATATTAAATATATTAAATACATGTAAAGTTAAATATTAAATATATTATTTTAATTTATAAATTTTTATTATTCCAAAAAATTAATAACTTTTGATTAATGATACATGTAAAATAGTATTCATAAAATTAACTAAATAAATTAAGTGTCTTAGTGATTTATAAAATTAATCATTTTTTTTTTATTTTTTTTCACTTTATTTAATCTCTTATCACCTAAGTATAATATCAGTGACCTGCATAAGTGTAACATTATGTCAGCGTCAATACATTAACACGTCATATATATTTTACTTTGAATGGTCAACTGGTAAAATGAAATAAAAAAATTAAATAACTTGATTTAAAAATAGGATCATCAAAATTATGGATTTAAAATTAGAACAAACTAAAATTAGAATTTTGCCTAATTTTTATTTATGAAATAACTTGATATTAAATACTTGATTTTCTTGTTAAAAGAATATTCATTTTTATTTTATAGAAAATCTTCGTTCCGAAATATAGCGCACTGGATTGCACACCTTAAACCTTTTGAGTTTTTTTTGAGTGAATAGGCATTTTGGTCCATGTCTTTATACCCATTTTGCAAATTAGTATATATCTTTTTGAAATGTAAAAAAATAGTCTCTATCTTTACATAAGTGTTGCAAAATAGTCCTTGCCATTAAATTTGAAAGCAACGCCGTTAGTGAGATGCATTGTTGACAATTTTAGTGCCACGACTATCTCATTTATGCTTTCTCGTACTCCTTTTGTGCCAACTCATATGCAACTTTTATATGCTCCGAGGAAGATTCTCTTGCCCCGTCCTCCGTAAAGAAACCTTGGTTCCTTGCCTGGGACATTTGAATCTCCGCTATTAAACAAAGCCAAAGCAGTCATCTCTTGAAATTTATCCGCAGCACAAAAATTCATCCAAACAAATCAGATGAAAATGCAAATCGCAGAATCGGTGAACGAAACGCACCTTGCGCGAACGAAACGCAATTTTATAGGGGAAGTGATTAGGTTGTGGAGCAACGGCAACAAGGAGAGTGTTTCATGAAAGAGCATCAGTGAAGAAGGAAGCTTTTTATATTCAATGAAGAGAGCTAAATGAGAGTGAAATGAAACTCAAATGCAAATGAACTTTCGACTTGGACAACGCCGTTTAGGGTGCGTTTGGTTTCGGGATAAACCTATCCCACGCAATGCGAGACTATTGTGGAAAATGTTGGGAAAGAAAAGAAATTAAATGGTCTCTTTCGGACATCAAACAACGAACATAGAGAAAATGACCCAAATTATGTTTGAGACTTTCAATGTGCCTATCATATATGTTGCAATTCAGGTTGTCTTGTCTCTGTATGCCAGTGGACGAACTACAGGTTTGTTTTTGTGATTGATCTTGGATTTACCATTTTTACTATACTGTGGTCATGTGATTTCAATTGGATTGGGTCAGCTTATTATTTGAATAAATGTTATATGTTGGCTGAGTTCTGGTTTGATTTGAGGCGGTGTTCAAGGTTATATGTGGCACATATACATGAGTGGGATATACATGTATTTCCACATTAATTCTTAACGATCGGTATTATTTCCTTATTTTCTTGTCTTTGTTATGTTGACATTAAACAAGTTTTGTGCTTGATTTTGGTGATGGTGTGAGCCACACGGTTCCAATATATGAAGGGTATGTTCTTCCTCGTGCAATTCTTCGGTTGGACCTTGCTGGCCGTGATTTAACAGAGTACTTGGTGAAAATCCTTACTGAGAGAGGATACTCCTTTAGCACCTCTGCCGAAAAGGAAATTGTTCGTGATATGAAGGAGAAATTGGCATATGTGGCCTATGAAGCACCGACACCGACACGGACACCGGACACGACACGGACATAGACACGTGGACACCTGTAATGTCCAAAATGTAGGACACGGACACGGCTATATATATATATATAAAATTAAATAAAATAAAATTACATAAAATTAAATATGAGTGATATGCATAAAAGATCTAAATTAAAAATCAAGATTTATATATTCATCATCATCTAAAAAGAACTTTTCCTATGATAATGAGTCACAAAAAAATACTAAAAGACCTCATTATACAATTTGTACGCTTTGTTTCTTTACAAAAAAAAATTATAAAGCAAGATGATGAATTAGCAACTTCAAGTCTTCAAGAATTCCACAAACTAGCAATCATCATTGAAAAAGACACTTTCTAACTCTGGTTCATCTAAAGACAAACTAGCAATTTCAAGAATACCACAATCATTAAGTGATCCAAAATCATCTCTGGCTACATCCCACATTTTAGTTTCCTCTTGATGATATTGTGGAGTATTCCTTGAGAGAAGTCGTAAGTTGCTATGAACAAATACTAAATCTTCAGCTCTATGTGGTGCCATCTTGTTTCTCTTTAAAGAATGGATGAATGAATATGTACTCCAATTCCTTTCACAACATGAAGATGAACAAGGTTGCGCAAGTAGCTTAAGGGCAACCTTTTGAAGTATTGGAGCATTAATGCCATGAACTAGCCACCAAGCTTTTGGATCCATTTGACCTCTATCATTTAAAGAATCAAGATCATCAAAACCTTCTCTTCCATCCGAGAAGTTGGCAAACTCAATATTCACTTTCCTCCTTACATCCATATCAAGAAAGAACCTCTTGAAGCATTTTAATCTTTCACGAGTGAGTTCCAAGTCTTGATGTGGAGGAACTCGATTAGAATCTTCACTTAGCCATTCATGACTATAATATCTATAAGTAAAAAGAAATATATACATGATTAAAATTTATGTAATTCTAAAAAAAAAGGTAAGTAAAAAAGTATAGAGTTAATTACCTTGGATTTAAGGAATGAGCTAAACAATGGAGAGGAGTGCTACTCTTAGTCCAACGGTCAATTAATATGGAGTGCACTACCTCATAAAAGGTTGATCCTTCACTCTCCTACTTTCTCTCATATTGATATATGGCATTCTTTACCTTTTCAATCATTGAATCCCACATTTCATATACTAGATGGAGAGATGAAGCTTCTGTATCAGTTCTTCTAAGAACATCATAAATAGGGCTAGTGAAAGAAAGAATATAATCAACCTTATCCCACCATTTATCATCCAACAAAGTATCTTTTACAAATTTAGCCTTTGCAACATCATCTTCCTTATAAGAAGACCATTGGTCACTAATGACCATCTCTTGGAGTCCTTTCTTCAATTGCTTGAATCTCTTGAGCATTACAATAGTGGAGGCAAATCTTGTTGGAGCAATGGATAGTAATTTCAATGAATTGAAAATTGATAGTCTCATAGAGTGACTCGTGACAAAATTTTTCACAAACATTGCATCATCCGCAATTTGGGTGATCCAAGAACATTCTTCATAAATAACATTGTTTTTTTTTCTGTATTCTTGGCTGCACATATGTTCTTCAAAGCAAGATTTAATGTGTGGACAACACATGGAGTCCAATAGATGGAAGGAAACTCAGCCTCAATTATTAAACCTGCTGCTTTATAAACGACTGCATTATCCGTCACTATTTGCACAACATTTGAGTGACCAACCTCCATAATTACCTCCCTCGTAAGTTTGGCAATGAAATCATTGACTTTGATCTCATTTGAACAATCGATGGCCTTTAAAAACATAGGTTCACTCTCTGTGACAGCCATGAAATTAATAAGAAATCTTCTTTGCGGGTCACTCCATCCATCACTAACAATGCTCACACCCTTCTGGCTCCATGCATTTTTAATTGGTTGTAACAAGTTCTCCACATGTCTCCTCTCATTTTGAAGTAATGTTGTCCTTAATTTATTATAACCTGGAGGTTGGTAACCACTGATCTGATTGTTGGCGGCATAGGCAAACGCCTTCCTATAATGAGGATTTCTTGCTAAATGAAAAGGCAGCCCCGAAGAGTAAAACATCCTAGCAATTTCATGATCAAGTGTCTCTCTAGCTTGCAAATTAAAGGCGTTTTCTACAGTTGATGTCTTTCTCTTTTTTGGATCAACACCAAGAGTGTTTGTATCCATTTGGTGTTGAGTAGAAACCGGAGGCAATGATACAGATTTTGTTTTTGACTTCTCCACCCTTAATGTTGCCTCATTGTTTAACTTCTTTAAATCTATAAGTCTGTCAATTGTTACCTTTTGACAAACTCTAACTCCCTTTCCAGTCATCTTCAACAAGTGTGCCCTCACTCTAGTGTAAGATCCATTAAAGGTAAAATCACAAATATTGCATTTTATCTCATAATTTCCACCACCACCTACACTTTTTATCTTTGTAACATAGGTCCATAAAGGTTTGGTATCATCATCTTGTTCTTTAGCTTGACTAGGACTAGAAGCACTCATCTCTACAACAATTTAAAAAAATTAAAAATCAATGTAAACAATTTCTAAGTAAAAAACAAACAACAAAAGCAATTTCTAATCAATGTTGTTCTTGTCTTATTGGCCATGTTGTAGCTTAATTTTATTCAAAATAGGACTATTCAAAATAATTTTAGTTTTTGTAAATTATATTTGTTTTATTTTTTATTTTTAAACAATTTAGATACTTTTTTAGCAAATAATTTTTTTAAGAATAAATAAGAAAATAAAAAAATCACAAAACTCAAGGCTTTATTTTTTATTTGCTAACAAGCTACAATAAAATAATAAAAGTTAAGGTAGGGGAAACTGAATAGTATATTTCAATTGATGCCCCACACCTACTTGGACTTGTATAATAATAATCTTTGTGTTGTACTTTAAAGCTCCATTATTATTTGTGTTTTTATTTTCCATCTTCATTTATTATTTTTAATATTTTCTGTATAATTTTTTTAAAACCAAAAAACAGATTTAAACTAATGTGACAATTTTATAATTAAAAAGTAAATAAAAAAATAAAAACACAAGTAAACCCTTAAAATTTTAATTGAAGAAAAAGTAAAATTTTAATCCTACAAAAATATGTTAACATCCACCCATTTATTTTATTTAGAAAATATGATAATTGTTGTAAAGTGCTTGAGGCCACTTTTAAACGTTTGATTCAAATGGCACAACTTTTATTTAGAAAATATGATCATTGCTGTAACGTGCTTGAGGGCTGAGGCTACCTTTGAATTGAATTATTAAGATAACGCTAATAAAATGAAAAAGAATGATAAAAGAGGAACGTATTTACTATCTTCATAATTTATATCAAATGGCACAACAAAACAAAAAACTATCTAAATAAAATAATAAAAATAAACTCTCTTGTAACCCGTGCACATGGCATTGGGTATTGGGTACCACTGCACATGGAAAGAGAAAGGGAGAGAATACCATAAAATCAGAAACCATACAGCACAAAAGCATCAATTGAAATTAGAAATTTAGAAACCATAAAACCAGGCAAAAGCATCAATGGAACGGGGAAACAACAGAGGCTAGAGAGAAAACTCAGAAAACTCAGAAACATGGAGGCGATGGAGCAGATGAGATCATGAGAAAACTCAGAAAAGAAAGAAGGGCTTACCTGCAAAGGGGGAAACGGAGGCGGCGACGTGGAGGTTCGCTTGCGGCAAAGAGAAGACGTGATTTTCGTTTTAGGTAAGTATTTTTTAAATAAATAATAAAATATTTGGTTGGGCCGCGTTTGGACGCGCGTGTCCACTTTTTGGGCCGCGTCCGATCACGCGTTTTCTGCATCCAGCCGTGTCCGGCGACAGCGGCGGCAACGGACACCGCGTCGCACCGGAGTCGCACCCGTTTGTGTGTCCATTGTGTCTCCGACGCGGGACGCGGCACTTCAGCGGCGTGTCCGTGCTTCATAGTATGTGGCCCTTGATTTTGAACAAGAAATGGAGACTACTAAGAGTTGTTCTGCAATGGAAAAGAGCTATGAATTGCTTAGCATCATATTGCTGCAACCTTTCAGACTAGAAACATGAAAGAGCAAGCTAACAACAACAGCTTAGCATCATAAGAAATAAAAAAAATCCTTGGACAAGGACTTCTTTTTCTCTCGTTACTGAGCATATTGAACAAACGGAACACTTTTCATTTGAATGGTATTGTTAACAAATGCAATGATGGATAAATTAACTAAATAGTTTGAAAAACATTCATACCTCAAGGTCTCGGAGCCAATGCGACAGCGATGCATCCTTTTCTCCTTGGTTATATCTTGTCACATGGATTTATTTACGGGGACAACAAAGACTTGTCACATGAACACATGACTAATAGTGTAAATTAAATTTTAACAATAGAAACTTACTTGAACAACAAATATAAAGATATGACTATTTTTTACATTTCAATAAAATAAAAATTAATTTATAAAATGACTATAAAGACAAAAACCAATACTTATATATATATATATATATATATATATATATATATATGTCCCAACAACAACAACCAGCCTTATCAACACCCCCACCGCAATAACAGCAATGAACCAATCACAGGTGACAGAACACGTTAACAAAACAATTATTAGAAAATAATTAGAAAAAAACAACTCACAAAGTTGTTGCTGTAAAAAAAATTAAAAAATCACGAATCACGAATCACGAATCGAGGGAATAAGAGGGAAGAAGAGAAAACGACCCAATGTTTTTGGTTTGTTCCCCGTAAGTAACTGTGCAGGAAGAAGATCCTTCTCACCCAAACCAAATGCCGCAGCAGCAGCAGCAGCAGCGCGCTGTTTGGTACCAACGCAAAATCTAACCCGCATTCCTCTGTGTCATCCAAACAACCCCTCCGCCTCAGATCTCGCCTCGAGAACATGGATCAGTTGTCGGCGATCAGCGAGGACCTGGCCGAGATCGACGGACACATCGCCGACAATTTCCGCGCCCTATCGTCAGAATCTTCACCTTCTTCTTCTCATTCATTTCGTTTTCATGTTCCATTCCTACGTTGTTGTTTTCTGATCGGTGTAATGTTGTTGGTTGCAGAAATGGATTTCAGAAGTTGGAGAAAATTAAGGATTCCAATAGACAGAGCAGGCAGTTGGAAGACCTCACCGAGAAATTGCGAGAATGTAAACGGTAATTCTCACCTTTCACATCCCACATTTTATTTTAACAAAATTATAAACGAGTTTCGATGTTGTTGTTCATGAATCACGTATTGATATTGCGTTTTTGTGTCCCATGGGTGCAAATTACGTGCAAGAGAGCCGTAGATTGTTCGTTTTGTAGGTTGGTCAACGTGTGTCACCATTTTCAGATCTGTAATGAAAATTTGTCACCAGAAACCTTTGTATGGTGTGCGATTTTGATCTGTGTTTCAAAGCCTGGTTATGTGATCTTCCTGAACAGCATTTGGCATTGGAAGCGTACCTCGGATTTGAGGTTTTGCCGTCACTGCTAACTCGAGTGTGTGTTTGGTTGGATCTAATTTTGCAGGCTTATTAAGGAGTTCGATAAAGAAGTCAAAACATTGGAGAATAGCTTTGATAGAGAAACCAACAAAATGTTGAATGAGAAAAAGCAGTCAATGGTGAGATGTTTATAGATGTTTTCTCCGTTGATATCTCAATTGCTGCTGCTTCATATTTTAAGGTTTATTGGTTTCCATATCAACCTTACTAACAAGCATTTTCCATTATTTTTGCAGATCAAAGAGTTGAACTCATATGTTGGTTTGAAAAAGCAGTAAGTGAAAACATCATATTAGTTATCGATCTTTGCCTGTTTGTCAGGGGTGGATATTTCTTGCTTGTATTATATACCTTCAGCTTCCTTAACATGTCAATTATCATCAAATCAAAATCATTATGTTCTTGCACGAGTGGGATGTTTTCCTTGATATCATTGACCGATTACTGAATGTGTTGTATTGCAATGCAGGTATGCTACAAATATTGAGAATAAACGAATTGAACTCTTTGAGGGGCCCAATGAAGGTTACACAGAAAAAAATGGCTTGCTAGCATCCTGTAAGCATACTGATTTCTTCATAATCGGTTGTGCTGGTATTCATGTATCTTAATTCTAAACTCGTTTTCTGCAGTCAAATAAATGGAAGTCAATAATTGTTTTTGTTTTACTTACTGGGACATTCTTGATAGAACAGCCTTAGTATATGATTTGTCAACCAATACATATTTATAGTTCTTATTCTAGGCTGAAGATGTTTTCTGTTCCTGTCTGGCCCTGCTTTGATCTTTTTCATTTTTTGATAAATGTTTTTCCAAAGCTTTGATAGAAAGCATAATTAGAAAGAAATGTCCCAACCATTTTTGCTTGTACTTTTGTTTCCCAAGAGAAGCACTAATTTCTTGCTGCTCTTTTAATGGCATATTTTCTTGCCTTTTCTGTCACAAAAAAGCACATCTATATTTTGGTCAACTGCCTAAAAAGCGTTAAAAACATTTTTATAAAGAAAGTAAAATAAAAAACAAGCTGTTGTGGATTTCAT
The DNA here is from genome assembly GCF_004193775.1 of Glycine soja. NCBI lineage: Eukaryota > Viridiplantae > Streptophyta > Magnoliopsida > Fabales > Fabaceae > Glycine > Glycine soja. The sequence continues at coordinate 6,808,453 of NC_041006.1, forward strand.
AGCATGACCAAATAGAATTAAGTTTTTTACCGGTGTGGTTAATGTAGACCATTTATGACTTATTACAGCAATGACAAATGAACAGCTAATGGATCATGGGAATCGGATGATGGATGAGACAGATCAAGCCATTGAAAGGGGGAAAAAGGTTGGCTTATTTCTTGAGTATTACTTCTTTTAAAATATGCAGTGTTCAACAAATTTGTTTATAGTTTGTTATTGATTTTTCTAGTCCAAGGAAGTAAAGGAACCCAGAGTGAAAATTGAAATGACTAGGTTCCACATGTTTCTTTATAACTAGAAGAAAGTTATGAAAAATACTGGGACACTAAGTCATTGTTACATCTTTCTTTTGTGTTCTTATTTTCTGTCCTGCTGTGGTCTTGTTTGTTTCCTATTGTTTATGTTTATGTGATACTTGCTCGGTATTTTGCTTCCTATAATATCTTCACTACATGTTCTTTCTCAATTTAATTGACATATGCATTCTGAATTTGTTGGGTGTCTTAAATTGACATTATGCCTTGAATCTTGCTTTTGTCCATTCACATTTTCTTTATCATCTTCTCTGTTTGAATTCTTCTGGTTCTTCAGGGTATTGTAAAATCACAAGATCAATGAAACGAAAGAAGAAAAAGTGTGGGGGAGAAAGAATATTAATCATTTTTCATGTTCAAAAGAAGCATATCTTTTTTGTCTTTAAGATGCTGTAAGGTTTTATATGACGTATCTTAGACCAAGTGTAGCAATTAGCGAAGTTATCCACGTACATTGTTGGATTTGACATAGAAAAGATGTGAATTTCATGTGTAACTAACGTTATGGCTCCAATTGAACTCTGTCCCATGCCCTTTGGAAGTTGTGAAAGGGAAATGAAACATTCTAGATGATGTTTAATTTGAAGATTTCTGGACATTTAACTTTTGCTGCCCTTCTGGTTAAAAAGGGAAATTTTGCTAACAGAAAGTTTATTGCTGTGTATCCCTTTGCATTAATAGGTAGTTCAAGACACAATAAATGTTGGTACAGATACTGCAGCAGCTCTTAAGGCTCAGGTATGAATCTTATGCCTAGTCCCACACCTCAGAATCAACTGAGAAAAAAAGCTTGAATTTGCCATGTGAACTAAGGGTACACTCTTCTATGTCTAGACAGAACAAATGAGTAGAGTTGTCAATGAGCTGGATTCAATCCATTTCTCTATGAAGAAAGCCTCTAAATTGGTCAAGGAAATTGGTAGGCAGGTCGATTTCTACAGAATCCACATCATTCCATTGCAATATAGTTAATAGTTGTGAACCATTCATCTAACTTAAAGGTGTTTTTGTAATAGGTTGCTACTGACAAGTGTATAATGGCGCTTCTTTTCCTTATCGTCATTGGAGTAATTGCAATCATTATTGTAAAGGTACAAGAAGTTTACTTTTTAATTCTTATGGTTTGGTTCAGAACTCTTATCCTCTATTGTTGTTGTATTTCTAGGTGAATTTATTGGTCCAAGTGATTTTTTTTTCTTATGGTAGAAATTCCTTGACAGTATGTTAAAATTTATGTTGCTTACTGAGCATAATATATGTATTTATTGATTAACCATGAAAAACAAAATTTCCATTTCCAAGTCTTCACTGGATACAGGTTTTGATGCCTTTCTACAGATCTATAGCTTCATAGTTTTTGTATTTTTGATGTCATGCAAGGTTCATTTTTTTGTTATTGATCCATGCAGCCATGTCACAATTATCATAAGAAATTACTTTCAAAATCTATTTGAAGTATGTTTGGAAAAGATTGTTTTTACCACTACAGTGCAAAAAAAAAAAAAAAAAAAACTAGTCCCAGTGCACTTTATTTGAAAGGAGTTTCGTACTTCATCCTCCGAAATGCCAGTGGCATTGTAAATTTTAAACGAACATATCCTCGGGGTTTTTAACAGATGGTGAAAGAAAGTTCTAAAAATCGAATATAGTTATGAATGTGACAGTTATAAATGCCATTTTTCTTGTGTAATAAGGTTTCGTTTTACAGCATAGTAGAACTAAGCTCTGGAAGCTGCCTTTGCTACGTATTGCCAAGCTGTTTATTTTTACTGATTAAATCTTCTGATAGTGCTCGGATTATTATGACTTACTGTAATAACTTTTTCAAAATTTCAGCTTGTGCACCCAGACAACAAGGACATTCGCGACATTCCAGGACTAGCTCCTCCAGTTCAGAACCGAAGACTGCTTTGGAGTCACAATTGAGGAATTAAAATGAACATAGTGATGACTGATGAGCTTATGACAAATGCGTTGGGGACACTAGAGATTAAAATGAACATGTTTATGACTTCATCAAATTGATTTGATGCTCTTTGGTTTGATGGTGATGACATTGGCTGCTGCTGTTGCTAGAAACAGGGTTGCCAACAATTGAGTTTGTTATTACATAAAAGAGAAGGGTTGGTTGGCCTGAGGCATGATATAGAACGTGGGTCTCTAAGCATGCACATTTGATTTTTTCTGAACCATTTTTCTAAATAGGTTCCGTCTATCGAATCATAGGGAAAGCCAAACAAAAGAGCCCTCTGAGATTATTTGTTGTCAATTTTGTAATATACGCTCGCTTTTACTGTAAACCTTCAGTTCTTAAAATCTACCTGGTATCATGAGTATTATCAATTTATAATATAAGCACATGTTTATGTTGTTTTAATTTACAAATAATTTTATATTGGTTGAGATCCCGTTACCCCATGATTGGCGACGCAGGGACTAAAGAAAAGTGGCTCCTAGGATGACTTTTTGAGAGGTATATGGTAATTTTCCACGTTGACTGAGGATCCTTGTAGGGACTAGAGACCGTGGACTGTGGTCCATTTGGGGTCATGAGTTGGACAACTTTTTTCTTGGAGAGACGGTGACAAAAATTTTTACCGTGTAAAGAGTGTTTATTCATGTGCCAACTACTCGTGATTGAGCTAGTTGTTGTTTCAAGCTGGCAATAAAGATGAAGTGATATAATCTTACATTTTTGGTAGCTGTAATATTCTCGGAACCTAATACGATTGGGATGGTAACTCTAACCACATTCTTCGCAATTGTTTTCTGTATTTCTACTATTATTTCTTGTATTTCCTATTACATTTCAAAAACATGATTCCTAAATGCAAATTTATATTTTAGAATAGACTTTTCGAAATATAATAAGTAAAGGAAACAAAAGTAAGAGTGCATGAAACAACATCCCACATTCTGAGTTTATATGCAAAAAATTCACAAATAGCTAGGATTAATACCCATTCGATCAAAATGGATCCATAGTCATATTTATCTACAAATGTTAGGGGAGATGAGTGAGGATATAAGTACTTATTATAGGATCCAATCTGCTCCATACTCCCACCTATTATATATGTATAATAGTTTAATTAAAAATATAATATATATTTATAATTATACTTTTATTAATTATTAATTTAATTACTAAAATATAGTATTGATAGAAAATTGTGCAGGTCCTAAATGGTTCTTTCCGTTGAAGTCCCTTTTCTTTAGTCCCTGGGTTTTCATACTAAATACCAAGCAGATCCTACAACCCATGTGGAATATGTCATCATATTCTTCATCATAAATCTTTTTTGGTATGAAAACTTCTCAGGAATAACGCCCTTATTCTTAATGTGCTTGACTACATTTCTTTTTCACATGCTGCTTTTGAATAAAATGAATTAGATATGTTTTTGAATAAAAAGATTTGGATGAATAAAAAGGAAAAAAAAAAGAAGAGGAAAAAGTGAAAAGATTACTTTAACCTGATGTTTCTAATGTAAGAACAAAAAGAATTGGATCCATGTCCAAGAGAAGCTACCATTTGTTGCTTCAACATATGTTTATTCCTTTTGTAATGTTAAAGGGTATATGAAACGTGAAGGCAAACATCAGTACGGACACAGACTGATTGAAGATAGACAAATGTATCCTGTTATTTTAATAATTCATGTGTATTTTTCTTAAAATTTTATATTTTATATCCTTAATTTTATGTGTTTGAACTCCCTAACTTATTATCATTTGAGAGTAAGCAAACTACAGTCTCTTATTCTAATAAAATCATAAATATTTATTTTAAAATTTTATATTCTACACTTCTTATTTTTTCATACCGAATCATTTTCTCATTTTTATATCTTAGATTTGTTTTTTAAAATAATTTTCTCCCACTATCGGATGTTAGATTTGCCACTGTCGGTACATCTTTTTTTCCAAATTTTGACGTCCAATTAAGTATTAACATATATACCTGACGCCAAACAAACACACATAGTATTTGTATAAATCATTCTATTTCTGTAGGTAACCTACATTAATTACATAGCTACTTAGTGATTGAACAAACTATTCAGGTAACTATTTGTTTCAGTATCAACAAGTGTTCTTTGTATTAAATGAGTAATTTTTATTTTGAGTGAAAAAATTAAGTAGTTAAATTTACATAGAAAAGAGTAAATTTAAAGTATAAATAGTTAAGATTTAAGATCAAAAGTTTAAAAATAATTAAAATTTAAACTTGAGAATTTAAAACTTTAGCACAAAAGAATATTTAATTATAAAAAAAGAAATATCAGTGCAAAAGTAAAATATTTTTTTTAATAATCTGTAAATTTTTAAAATATTAAAAAATGCTAAATAACATCAAAGTAACATGTTACAAAGAGAAAAAAAAACTATAATAAAAAAGTCTATTAAAAACTCAAACTTATAATATAAAAATTATTTTACAATATTTCAACCAAATTTTTGGAGAAACATAATTGTTTTCTCCACGAATAATTAACGCCTAGTACGCAAAGTTTCATTAATAATGAGAAAAGGCTACCAAAATAAATAATTAGATGGGACTTTTTTTCCTTCGAGTTTTTATTTTTTTTAATAAGAGGTATCTTGGATTTCTTATTTGAAACCCAATTAATCTTCTCCCACCATGTTGGTTCATTCTAGAGTAAAGTAGTATTTTAGTTGGGATTTCATGTCAAGCCAAAAATTGAACCCAAATCATAATTAAAAGACTCAAGTGTCCAACCATTAATGTCTAACAATTTTATTACTTTTAGGTTTTTACTGTTAACCTCCAAAAGTAACATTGAATTTATCATAACTAATGGAACTACAGCGGAGGGGTTCAATGTACAATAAAATGGAATAGATTTGTGCTGTTTTGTTAATATAATAAGGTCATGTTTAAATTTAATTTATGTCTATTTCTATTTTGGTAGACATAAAATTAGCCAATTTATTGAATCTGTTTTTTTTTTTCTCTCGTTACTTTGTCATTGAACTGGAAATTGCGAGCATTCATCTTGTTACCAGAATTTAAGTATTGGTTTAAAGTTTAGCACGGGATTTTTTTGTTAAATTAATACTATTATATGTTATAGAATATTAAGTTATATATTTAATATACTCTTTATATCTTGCATGAGCCTGAGGAGTCATCTGATCATATCCATCTGATCATATCCATCTTTCCAGTTCACCAAAAAATATTTGCATCCTATTTATATCTTGCATAAATTCTTGGACCAGATTTTCCTCCCAAGCAAACCAACACCTTCTCCAATTTAATGACCAAACCTATGACCTATACACCCACTGCCCCATGTTACCAAAACATCATCTTTTTTAATTGGAGTTTAATTAGGAATATCCTTTCATATTTTTGTGCCAATGTTTCTCCACCCGCCCAAGTGTCATGCCAAAAGCTAATAGGGTTTCCCACTCCCACTCCCCATATCTCCCTCTCATTAAACCAACAACTCGAGTTCCCTCCCCCCAAAAAAGGCTTTTCAAATCCCTTCTCTAAATAAACATATATTGACCCTTCACACCTCTCTAACCACCTCCACCCTCTCTACACCAAAGTAAATATTTTTGGTGAAAGAAAGCTCACTTCCACTTTGCTAGCAACACCTCATTGAAAGTAAAAATGTCTTTAATGGAAAAATTGATAATTTGTTTCAACTCTTAGAAATCTCGAAATAAATTTTTAACATCAACACAATTGTTGTATCTTGTGTACTAAATGTATAAATTAAGGAGTTAAAAATGATTTTTTTTATGTAATTAATGTTTGTATTATTAATATAAAAATATTGCGTATTTAGTATTTTATTTATTTATTTATTTATATGCGCGTATGAAAGAAAAATATCTCGAAAAGTTCAGTTATATATAAGGACGTCAAAAAGCCTATCAAATACTCTATGATTCCTTAATAATAATAAAAAGCGTAACAATGGCTGTCTGACTGAATACTAAGGCTTTGCTATTTTTAGGTGCACGGCATTCTTGAAAAGTGAAAAAAAAAATCCAGCAAATTTTGTTATTATTTTGAACGTGAATCATTCTACAATGGAATATTTTCTTAATTATTAAAAACTGGTAAATATTAATAATAGTAAAGTATGTATATTTTGTTTATTACTATTTTATAAAATTATTTAAAAATATTGAAAACTTAATTTTGTACAAACTGATCATCCAAAATTCAGTTTGATGGAACTTCGTAAAACAAAAAAGTCCATGTATAGCAAGATGGAAAGAAGACCAATAAAAAGGTAAAACTAACATTAATATTAATTTTAATTTTACAAAATTAATATTTTTTCCGTCTATTTTAGGTTGTTTTATACAAGAAAAACTAATAAATGATAAAAGAGATTGATATTTTATAAAACTAACCTTATTAAATAAATAGACGAAAGAAAATGGTATTAATATTAAATTTAAAAACTAAAATAACATTTATTAGAAATATTTGTGAAAAAAAATTAACGTTACTTAAAAAAAGTCAAATATCATACTTATTTTGAATTTTTTTTAAATATAACACTTAATGGAAGTAGTATTATTTACTAGTTCATTAATAATGTAAAATTCATTATATGTAATTTTTAAATATCGTATGCAATATTATTTTTTGAAATATATTAAAGGAGGACTAAAAGCCTCTTAGGACACAAAGTGTGAGTTGAATAAACTCTTACAGCACCCAGCTAGGGGCAAACTCAAGCACATGATAACTATCCCAATGATCCAACACATGCTTTGCCAAGCCATCCCTTACCTGGTTAGCTTTCCTCATAACATGATTCCAAATCAATTCGCATAGTATCACCCTTTATAGCTAAAAGAGAATTAATATCAAATTTATTTGCCCTAACAATTATCAAAATTATTAAAAAAAAGAGTAAAACAATGGGATTTATGTTTTAGATTGCAATTTGCAGTATATACTCACTCTTATAAATCAATTAATTGAAAATGTTAACATTAATAATGCTCTACTATTATGCGGCAGAAAATGTTGTTTACTGATTCTCCAACAGTGCAGCTGCTATCCACAAATGTTTTTTAAATAATAAAATAGTTGAAGTTGAATTCTACTAATAAAGTCACTCGTGGCATCCATAATACTATGAAAATTTCAATGCCCTACTTCCTGAATAGAACCTGTGTGTGAGTCTATCACCATTTTGTTATTTTATCTAAATTTAAGTGATGTTTTCTCTGGAATTATATATAACCCTAAAAAAACTTAAATAATATAAATAAATTTAATTAAATTTATCCTATTTAATACTATGATTCCTAATATAATTTTTCAAAAATAGTCTTATAATCTTATATTTGGAACTTAAATAATATAAGTAAATCTAATTAATTTTATCTTATTTAATGTTATTATTTTTAAAATATTTTTCATTTAATTTTAATTTTATTTTCAATAATTTCTTTTTATTTATGATATCAAATTTTAATGAATAATATTTTAAAAATAACCTTATTTTTTTAATTAATATTATTAAAATTAAATAATATAAACTAATTTTCTTAATTAATATAAATTTAATTATTTTTATTTATATATCGGTATCAAATATGCACACAGATTTCGTTTATATAAATGCAAAATTGATTCTCCCATGTCCAAGCAACCAAAAATTATCGCTCTCATTCATCATGTATATAGAAAGTTGTGCACCATTCAACCGCTGCCGTTGAAAATCACACCTGTTCAACGTTGCACAATACAAATAGAACCTAACTCATTCTTAATTTAAAGAAAAAAATTTAAGAAAGGAGGACAATAAAGAAAATTTTTAATTTAAAAAGAAATTTTTAATCGTTTTAAAGAAAATTATTTACTTTAATTTCATTAAATAATAAAAAAAATAATTATTTATTGAAATGAAGTATAAGGGAAACTCTATGCTTCAAATAATATATGTGGAACAATGAATAAAATCTGGATTTGTAATTCAAATTTTATGTATGAAACATATTCCCTTATTCGTAATTAAGGTTGGAAAAATGTTTACTTTGAATACATTATCTGTATAGAGGTTTTGTTGAGTTAATTATTCAAAAAATATTTTTTTTACAGAAAATATAATTTTTTTTAGATATACCTTTTTAAGTAATTAATATAAAAATAAATAATTTAATAATTTATTATTAGATTATACTAATATAAAACAAATTTATACTTTCAGTATATTTTAATTATTTTTAAAAATATATACATATATCAAGAAAAGATAAAACCCTATCCAACGGTGAATCAAACTGTATAAAATTATTTTAATATAATAAGTAATCTCAAATTCAAGTCATAATTATATTTATTTTATTTTATTGTCACAGTCATTTCATTTTAACTTGAACAAAATTGTCTCGGTGAAAGATCCCTATAATTTAAAAGAGAAAAAAAAATCTAATTATTGGAGATATTAAGATTTGGATAAGTAAATACTTATTCATGCTTATTATAATTATAATCTTAAATTATTTTTATATAGATCAAGAAAAAAACAATAAATTAATAAAAGACAATAATAATTTTATAAAATTAATTTTATTATAATTAATTATTTTAGTTATATAATTAATATTATAAAAAATATAAATAAAAATAATTAAATATTTTTTATACGAAACAGAAAAAATATTACTACATATTCGTGAACAGTGAAAGCAACATACTCCATCCAGCTCACACCTTTGAAAGGTCATCTTGGTTTTCTTTTGGTCTTTGTTCTCCAACTCTCTCTCTCTTCCCACACGCGGCTATGTGAAACTGTGAAATTGTGATTGATTATCTTTCACTTTCACACCACCTTCTTCTTCTTCTTAAGGGTTCCCATTCAATTTATATTTCTTTCACTTCATGGAAACGTAAAACTCTTCTCTCTCTTCATCTTTCTCTGTTCCTCACAATTCACTACCCCCTACAAATATATTCAAGGTCCCATTTTTCTCATCTGGGTCATCAACTTAATCATCTCTCTCTTGTTCTCTATCCAATTAATTGCTTTTCCCTCTGAGTTTCTCTCCACCTTGTTGTTGTTGCAACTTGATTTCATGGTTGCAAAATGAAGTGTTTCTTCTTTAAGGAGAAGAGCAAATCCGCCCCGGAACTGCACAAGAAGAAAACCCCCGCCGTGAACCGCGCCGCAAACTCCACCGGCTCAGTGTCTTCACCGAAGAGCGTGAAGGACTTGTACAGAGAGAAAGAGCACAGCTTCAGAGTTTTCACTTTGCAGGAGCTGAGAGATGCCACCAACGGTTTCAATAGGATGCTCAAGCTTGGAGAAGGGGGTTTCGGGAGTGTGTATAAAGGATCCATTGCGCAACTTGATGGCCAAGGTGATCCAATTCCAGTTGCTATCAAAAGGCTCAACACTCGTGGCTTCCAGGTATATACTCCGTCCGTCCCTATTTATAATAAGACAGACATACCCAACAAATTTTTTTGTCCCTGTTATAAGACTTCATTTTATTTCTCTTCTATTAATTTTTTTTTTTTTACTGAAACTTCATAAATTGTCTTTTTTTCCGTCTTATGATGATTGAAGAAGATGAGTAGGTTGTCAATAAAGTTAAGGATAAATTTGAAAAAATATTACTCTTGGAAAGTTAAAGATTGGAGTATAATTATTGACAAATTTAATTTTAAAAACTAAATTAATTAACTTTCTTAATAAACGTAAATTAATCAACTGTGTCTTATTAGTAGGGACGGAGGTAATATATGATATACTTGTTTTGCTTCTTTTTTTTCCCTCTTCAATTTCTCTTCTTTTTTGCGGTTAAATAAACGTAAATTAATCATTGGGAGTTGTTTGATGAAAATTTCCTGCTCCTATGATCGTTACTGTTGCTTTTGGACCATTGTGAAGCTTATTTTATTGATCGCGGGTAAATAGTATTCATTGTTTGTTTGTCTTCCAGTACTTTGATCTCGTGAAGGAAACATTTCATGCTTTGGGATCCATAATTGATAGTTACTTAAGTGGCTAATTTACAGTTCTGTTCAATGGGCATGAGAAATGTCGGAAGTTATTCACTATTACATTTCTGCGTATGATTTAAATGATCCAGAAGCACATCAAATTCTTGGCATTGTTATTTTTGTTTGTCACTGAATTGTCAAAATATACCTGCAATCTTATGGTTGTTCTCTTTTGTTGTAAAGGGTCATAAAGAATGGCTTGCTGAGGTTCAATTTCTCGGCATTGTTAATCACCCAAATTTGGTTAAACTTTTGGGATACTGCTCTGTGGATGGAGAAAGAGGAATCCAACGGCTGTTAGTGTATGAGTTCATGCCCAACAGGAGCTTGGAGGATCACCTTTTCAACAAAAAATTGCCAACCCTGCCTTGGAAAACAAGATTGGAGATCATGCTTGGTGCTGCACAAGGATTAGCTTATCTACATGAGGGACTGGAAATTCAGGTACCTCATAGGTTCATACTTTCCAGAAGTTGAAACGAAATTGTTGCCGTATATACATATACATACATACATATATATATATATATATATATATATATATATATATATATATATCATTAATTAGCTTTAGTGCATGTCATTTTTTATTTAGCATTTTCCTATGTTAACTTCAATTGTGTATTTGAAATTTGAATACCAATTTTGGTTGGTAATCCTTTTCATTTTTATGTTGGGAAGGTGATCTACCGAGATTTCAAATCTTCAAACGTTCTATTAGATGCGGATTTCCACCCAAAGCTCTCAGATTTCGGTCTAGCTAGAGAAGGACCTCAGGGTGATCAGACTCATGTATCTACTGCGGTAAGTTCATGCCACATACATATTCTCAATTGCTACTTAATGTCTCTTTCATATTTTTAAGCACCTAATCATAGGGACTTCACATGCATACATTACTATAATGCACCACTCCTAAAGCCACTTTCATGATTTAACCATGGCCAATCCCTTTAGTTGTGAATTTAGCAACATTGCTATGATCCCATCCAAGGTTTTAAATTGTGGCCGTGGTCAGAGTTTCGTCGCGTTTTTTGATTTTGCGAGAAATTGTGGACAAATACAGCCCATGCGACCACAATTGTGGCCTGAGACACCCCCATAAACCTTTATATTGTAGTCAAAATTGTGGTCACACACCGTTCTTTTAAGACATTGTCCAATCTGTTCATTACAACAATTATAGAAGTTATGAAATCATGAGTTTATTTACACCAATTATTTATTCTTCTATTTTTGTATTCCAATTGTTACCAGGTAGTTGGAACACAGGGTTATGCTGCACCAGAGTACATTGAAACGGGCCACCTGAAAGTTCAGAGTGACATGTGGAGTTTTGGTGTAGTACTATATGAGATCCTCACAGGAAGGAGGTCATTGGAAAGAAACCGTCCCACAGCAGAACAAAAGCTTCTAGATTGGGTCAAACAATACCCTGCTGACACCAGCCGATTCGTCATCATAATGGACCCTCGTCTCAGAAACCAGTATTCTCTTCCTGCAGCTCGCAAAATAGCCAAGTTGGCTGATAGCTGCTTGAAGAAGAATCCAGAAGATAGACCCTCCATGAGTCAGATAGTGGAATCCTTGAATCAAGCATTGCAATATTCAGACACTTCTCTAGACATTGCTGAATCCTCCTCCTCCTCCTCATCTCGGTCTAAATTGGTCCGAAAAAAGTAAATATTGAGTTCTTATTTTTGAAGGACTTTTGGGAAATTTAGCAGTTTAAGGCATAAGTTGATGAGATCATCTATGTATTCCATTGAGGTAGTTTTCTGGTCAATCTTGGAAGTCAGTTTTGAGGATTTTACTTGTTTGTTTGGCCTAGTTCAAACAAAACCAAGTCATTTATTTTGTCAACTGTTGGCTTTTAATACAGTTTAGATGTCATTGTAGAAAATTATTCTTTACTTCTAAGTTAAATTATTCAACTATTGGCCATTCCCATAAGGAAGAGCAGGACTAACTGAAATTGATTTTTTTTTTTTTGTTACCCAAGTTAAATTAGAAAAGAAAATATTTGAATAGGTGATATATTTATAATTAATAATAAATAGAAAATGTTTTGTAAGATCAAATTACAATATTTTAAAGGAAGATGAAGAAAATTTCTCTCATCTTTATGTCCCTTTCAAATTTCTCGCAAAAACTAAGAAAACTACTACTATACAATACAACACACGGTATACAGTTGAAAAGTCTATTCCATTTGGATATGACAGCACCTTATAACAATAGGTGTAACTGGGGTTGGCATGCTGCGTGAGGATTTTCATTGTCTAACTATACCCTTTTAACTTTTTCATTAGAAAAAAATTAGAGCCTTAATCAATGAAGTTATGTCCTAATCAATTACAATATTATTATTGGGGAGCCGTGGACGTTAATGGAATAAATTATTCGCTTCTTAAAGAAAAAAAAAGTACTACATATAATAGTAAATTAAATTGTGTTGAAGGGGCATACCGACTTTGACTTGAATGATTAAAATATTGGATTATCTATATGGTTGTCTAGTTCGTAGAAAAATTGTTGGGGAATTAGTTAACAAATTCGTTTTTGAAACATATTATTGGGCAAGTTTACAAACTGGTGTTTCCTATTAAGGATTAATTTGATTTTTAGACAAAAAGTTATTGGAATCAAACATGTGGTTCGTTTTGATTTGATTTAAATATAAAATTAAATTTAAACTAAACCAAATTAATCTTTTATAATTTGATTTAATTTAATCTTGCAATTTTTATTTTTTAATCTTTTATCGTAATTTAAATATATCAACTAAACTTACATAATTATTATATATGCAATATTATTTTAAAAATAAATTCTATTTTTATTAAATTTTGTTTAACATATTTTAGTTTAAAAAAATATTATTTTTACTTTTATTTAGCATTAATATAAAAAGTTATTATCAACTCTTTTTGTAACATAATAATAATTTGTGCATTACTTGATATTTAACAATATTAATACATTCTTTTTTAACATATGTGTTAACTTCTTGACAAGTATATCAATTTGTAAAAGTAATATTAAAAAGATAAGTTCAAGTGTCGAGTCTAGAGAGACTTTGACTATAATCAGAGTTTGTATATTTCTAATTTTAAGCGAATAATAAACTAAAATTGATATTTGTTAAGCAGCAATGCATAAATATAAATTCAAAGTAATTTAAAATACGAAGCAAGGCATGTGCAAGAAAGAGAACACAAACACTAGGAGAGGTGGGTTGTCAGTAGATGTAGAATTATGAAACATGTTGGGGGCTCAGCCTATCGAAGTTAGTTACTCTTGACGCAACATTAATTTTTTTTTGTCATTTAACATTATGTTGAATATTACCTTCATCCACTAACCTACTCTAATCATGATTCGTCATGTGAAATTGTTTAAATTACTTAATTTCACTCATAATCTCATAAGAGCTACGTCAAATAATTTGCTTTAAGAATAAAGATGCATAATTCAGGCTAAATAATATTATTTTATCTCTAGATATGGATTACTTAGATGATTTTTTCAAGTTCTTAGGATGTAAACATATTTCAATGAATAAACCTTATAACATTACATGTGCATGGATGATCAAGGCACAAACATGACAATAAACTCAGAAAAGAAACAATAATATCAAAATAATATTAAATAAATAGTGAGAATCATTACATTAAGAGTATTTGGTTGTTAAGCTCCCAATAATGGGTGGTTTAACCTTTTATTGTCATGAGAGGCTTACAAATACAAAAGGAGGCAAGAGAAATGGAAGAAAGTGGAAGAAAATGGGAGGAATGATGCTCCAAATGAGTGAGATCTTCTTCCCTTCGTGCCTTAGCTTTGTTTTTAGGTGATAAAAACAAAATAGCCCAGTGATCCCCTCTTTTTATCTTCAAAATGATGCACAAACATATTTTTTGATATTGATTATGCACTAAGCCTGCATGCGCGCACTAAGCGCACATGCAAAGTTTAATTGGCTTAAGTGACCACGCGCTAAGCCACCAGATGCGCGCTTGCACGTGACATTTGGTTTTCAAGTTGACTTCTCACGCTGAGTATAACTCCTCGTGCTGAGTAGGGCATTTGCGCTTAGCGTACTGCTCTAGTTCTTCAACCATCTTACATGCCTCCTACTATGCCACTTTCTACAAAAAAAAAAATATCCAAAACACGGTAAATTAACTAACTTTAGCATCTATGGGATAAAAACTTAGAAGAAACTAAATTTCTAACTTTTTAACTCAAAAGAAGCATTAAAAGAGAGGAAAGTAGATAATTGCTATGTAATTTAAATATACAAATTATGAATGCATAACAATTATCAATATGAAAGTAAAATATACATTATAAAGCAAAGAAAAACTAATAGATTATTTAATATTTCATTAATTATCATGATAAAAATCAATATAATTATAATATGTGATCTATTCAGTTTGATTAGATTTTTTATAATAAGATCTGAAAATCAAATCTAACTTAAAAAAACATGTCATTTTTTAGATTTTTTATTTTTGCAATTTTTGGATTTTTGCATCAGTTTGGTGGTTTACAAACGGTTGGTTTGATTTTGAAGACCCCTTACAAACTATCCTCTCTCTCTCTCTCTTTGGTGTGAAGAGGAAAGGAAATGAAGGTTTTTTTTTCAAAAAAGAGAAAAAAAATAAGTTATTTTTTATTTTTTGATTAAATAAAAAAATTTATTCACATTTTATTTTTCTAAATTCTTATTTCATATCCAAATAATATATATGTTACAATACCCTGATGCCAACGTCATTCAAAAGGAAGCATTCTTGTCATCCACACTACTATAGTGTAATGTGAATGTGAGACTTGAATTGAAATAGACCGATGGGAAGATCACAGTCACAGATAAGAAACATTAATGCGCACTTGAACTGTAAGGTGGTGGACCTTGCCTCTCCTACACTTTTCCCATTTTCTTAGCTGGGGTAGGCACTCGTGTGCGTGGATACAATGTCATAATTTCAAATTAAATTGAAGGGAAACTTTTGAATTGGTTTTACTATCACCTTGGTTTAAATTTTAACATTGTAAATTCGATGATAGCAATTCGGATGTTGGATCCAAATATATAAAAAATTGACTTCATCGGACCAACCCAAAGTTATACTATTTAAAAAAAATGTTGTATAAGTTATAATTTTGACTTTTAAAATTATTTATCAATTTTCTTTTCTTTTATTATTATTTTTTGTTTCTTATTTGTTCTATTTTTTTTAATTTATCTATAGACTCAATTACCCAACTCAATCTAACTCTAATATAACCAAGTTGATTCGGTTTGAACTATGATTTCTTTTTTTGGAAAAATTGATCTAACCCGAACTCCCAATCAAATTAATACAGTATTAATCAACTTTAATCTAAATATCCCGTAGATCTGACCCTCGTCACTAGTTTTGAGTTTTGACGATTGCCCACATGAAATTAATAGTGCATCACAGTTACCACAAGATGCAAAAAATGAATATTTAAGATCTCACGTGTACGGGAAGATCAGGTAATGAAATAAAGCGTTTTGTCTTTGTGATTACCATAAATTAATAAATTATACTAAATCAGTAAACCTCTTGACTTGACTTTAATTAGTAATATTGTAAAAAAAATACTTTAATTAGTATTATGATATTTAACCCTTTCTTCTCCCAAAATTAGCCTCTCCTTACCATTAAGGCACAATATCCATCCTATTTTATTATAGTTTAATACTTTATATAGCTCTTGACTCCCTATCGAATTATACCATAATGGAAATTACTCGTAGGAGGAATATAAAAAGGGTGTTGCTAGGTGCACTTAGCGTTATTACTGGTGTACCCAACATCACTTAAAAATGCCAAAAATATCCCTTCAATGTTTCATTGTGCGGATCAAGTTGATCCGTGGAAAGACTCCTGCGGATCAACTTGATCCGTGAGACATAGGTGGATCAAACACGGATCAACTTGATCCGCAAGCATTACACGGATCAACTTGATCCGTGAGTTTTCCACGGATCAACTTGATCTGCAAGTATTATACGGATCAACTTGATTCGTAGGAGACTGAGTTTTTTTAAAAAAGTTTAACTTTATTAAAACTTAATTTTAAATGACATTTGTAATATTAGTTTAACATTTTTAATTTACTTACTTCCATTCATAATATGTCGATGAATTTCGAATGAATTTGGTATAAATTTTGGATCAAGTAATTTAAACATAATTGACAAAATAACCCTAATATTATAAACTAATATTATTAATCAAAATAACTTAAAATATACAAAATGTTAAGTCAAATACATCGTCAAAAACTAATGATATCTAAAGGGTGAATAAACTATTGTTGATCCGTGCGGCGCCTACGTCGAGACCTCACGTCTTCTGTGACACCCTTGGCAATCCTGAGACATTTTTGGATGACCTCTTCATGTGTGGATGTGCCTGGCGCATTTAGATGCTGCTCCAACGCCTCCACGATCACATGACAAGCCTCTTGTTAAATAGAAAACAAACGAATTGTACAAATTAGTATTAAAATAATTGAAGTAAATGACATACATCTAACCAAATAGTAACACTTACCACTGCATGTCCAGGCTCGTTCGCATCAGGATCCGCATGTGTCGATGCCAGTGCTACCTCATGAGGGATATGACTGGGCTGCGTCGCATATGCATCTCGAGGAGGAACCGTCTGTGGCACAGTCATGAATGGATATGATATGACGAAGAACCAGTCCATGTAGTCAGGCACACACTAACCTGACACAACACATAGATCACCTGCTGCCGCCAGATGGTCTGAGTAGTGCGTCCAAGTATCATCCACGTCATCATATGACACCTATGAATGGACAGGTTGTGTAGGAATGCACTGGACGTAACCGAACTGACGCATAACCCTCTCTGGTCTGTATCTGACAACAACAGGCCCCCAAGGGAGCTGTCCCGAGAAGCACGAAATTGGATGAAAGTCCTGCACAGGTCGGTGCTTCGCATATGACATCCAGCAAACATTTGGGATCCTCAGACGATCCAGGCGCTGCCTGTACGTCGCTGTAGATACCTTCTTCACAGTCTTCTTCGTCGCAATGCATCGACACGCACATGGTGACACCTCATCATAGTCCGGATCAGCATTGCACTCTGCAACTGACGAAAAGTGCTCGTATATCTAACACTACAGGGTTTACACGAAAATCATACACGTTAATTAAATATACACTCATTAAAACATTGTTGTAAATAAATTATGAAATACATGTTAATTACCTGTAACAAGGTGATGTAACCAACAAGCTGTTGGCTGGTGCTGAGGCTGGCATCATTAAGTTGATCGTACATATGGACGAGGCCAGCAGCTCCCCATGCATACCTCCCAACAAGAGTGAGGTCATGGAACGCCTGTAAGTGTGAGACCCAAAAGATATAGAAGATAAGCGCGAGCGACAACTGTCCAGTGCTGCGTCTGACATCTGCGCTGGTATATGTTTTGCAGCAACTGCAGGCGTACATATGGTACACCATATTGGCCTCTCTCGGCCAAGACCACCTCTGCTAAGACCATCAGTAACTCAACCAACAACACCACCACCTCGTCGGTGCGCAGAGGCTGGAAGTCATGGAATGCGCCAATGATAGGCAAATGGAGAAGAGACACGATGTCGTCCAGCGTGATCGACACCTTCCCCACAGGAAGATGGAAACTAGAAGTCTCCTGGTGTCACCTCTCCACAAAGGAGGATATAAGTCCTCGATCACCGGTGTCTATCGAACACGCGATCAAAGGATTTAATCTTGTCCCAATAACCATGTCCTCAATTACAGGAACAGGCCTGCCCAATTTATGCACCTTCCTCCCATGGGAGCATAACTTCAACTCAGAACGTTTCTGAATTGAAGTACAAAGGAACACACAATTTGTTCAAATAACTTCAATCAGTAACCAAAAACTAAAAAAAAATAAAAGTTAACTAACTTTAATCTTATAAATACCTGTCCAGACCATATACTGCCCGCAACATGGTCAGCATACTCTGTAAGCACTGATGGGTCCTTGGGTCCACCAGGAAATCCCACAGACTCGTCCCCGTCAGTCTCTGCACCGGTATCCTGTGCGTCAGTCTCTGCACCGGTGTCTTGTGCGGCAGCATCTACCATGGGCTCATTGATGAGGACACAACTAAGGGCAAGGACCATGAAGCACTTGAAGGGCCCATGACCAGAGGCAGACTTAAACAGGCCCAACACAGTGATGAGGACACAACTAAGGGCAAGGACCATGAAGCACTTGAAGGACCCATGACCAGAGGCAGACTTAAACAGGCCCAACACGTCATAGAGACAAGGCTGGTCATTTGTATAGCTGCCATTGATGATGATTGAAGGCCCAAGTGGAGAAAGATGAAGGCCCAGAGGCAGAGGCACTACCAAGACTATTAATTGTTGCTGAAGGCCCAAACTAATTTGAAGGTCCAAGTTAAATATGTTTTTTAGTTATAATTTTTATTTATTGTAATTTTGGCCCAAACTGTTTAGAAGGCTCATGTCTATTTTTATCTTTTTGTTCAGATACACTATAAGTATTGGTTTTTGTTTTCAATAAAGGAACTTTTGGCATTTTCATAAAATTTGGTGAGAGCTTCTCTCTGGATTCCTTGTTGAACAAATTTCAGACTTATCAAGGTAATCCTTGTGGCGTCTACCCTGACTTATCTTCCTTCACTGGAAGTGGCGTCATCCAAATCTCCGTAGCCTGTATCAAGCGATATGTTCCTAGTCAGGATCACATCACTCATCCCCAACTACAACAGCCTCTGCCTCTAGTACCGCAGGCGAGTCCGCAGGTACCACAGAAACATCATCGTCAAGAATGACTGGTACCCGTCGCCTGCGTGCTGATGCGGTCGGCCTTTGGCGCTGGGGAGCACCATCAGTATCATCACCATCCCCTCCTCTCCCCAGACCTATGGCACCAACCCTACCTAATGCACGGCCTAATCCTATAGTCTTAACCATGATTTGCAAATTTAGAAATTTAGAAATTTAGAAATTTTATTTATGTGTAGATTTTTATCTATTTTTAACATATTTTAATTGGATTGCCCTTGTATTACATTTGTTATGCTAAGATGCTTTCATGCTATATCATGTTTTTTTAAAGTTAATTGTCTAATACAATGTTGATCAAAGTTGCTCTCTTTTATAGCTAGTTCCAATATTTGGTTTAGTTTTTATCCACCTTGATCAAAATTGTCTAATACAATGTTGATCAAAGTTAATTGTCTAAGACCATTAAAGCAAACATTCAATATTTGATTTAGTTTCTATCCACCTTGATCAAAATTGTCTAATACAATGTTGATCAAAGTTAATTGTCTAAGACCATTGAAGCAAACATTCAATATTTGATTTAGTTTCTATACACCTTTGGCAGTTGGTTATTGTGTCAATATCTTAAATAGTTGCAAATTATAGCAAACATTATTGACTGACTTTGGTTATAGGATATTCTCTTATCAACTTAGAGTTGTATGCTTTATTTGGTTTCTAGGGAGTAATATATCACATGTGTTGAAAAACCATTTCCTATAAACTCCATAATATCAATCTCAATATTTGGTTTAGTTTCTATACACCTTTGAATATGTGAGTTCAATTCAGTTTGATTATTGTCAATAACCCTATATTTAGCATGTGGTTTAGTGTTGGAACTTTCACTCAACATTTTGATGGTGGAAAGGCTCAAACACAAGTGAGTGAAGTAGTTATGTGTTGTTTGTTAGGTTTCCTAAACTCATATCTAGCTAACTAAATAGCTCCTCAAGATCCAAGAAAGAAGAGTCAAAGACAAACATGGCAATTTTCAAAAAATATTCATCAGAGCAACTTTGATAACATACAAACAAAGATGGCAAGTGGTGTTTATTGCCTTAAAATCTTTAAATTTAAGCTTGCTCCGCATGAAGCACGCAAATCAAGTTGATCTGTGTACACCAAAATCAAATGCGGGTCATCATTTGCGGTTCATCAGAGCATGCAGATCAACCTAAATACCCTAGCAGATCAACCTATCTACAGCGGGGCAGAAGTACCAAAAAGGGAAATGGCGCTTACCTCGACGGTGGGATGTGGCAAAGCTCTTCACGGCAACCTCCTCAATGCACCTCACGAAAACCTCTTCACGACAACGGTGGTGGGTGAAGAAGAAGAGGAAACTCAAGCGCTGGTGAAGAAGAAGAAGAAATGGCAACGCGGGTGAGGAAGAAGAAGCAAAATGCAAAACGCGGGTGAGGAAGAAGAGCAGAATGCCAAACGCGGGTGAGGAAGAAGAGGAACCGGTGAGGAAGAAGAAGCAGCGGGAAGGAGAGAGAGTGAAGCATTTTTTTAAAAAAATAAGACATGGATATTTAAGTCTTTTTGCTTAAAGTGTTGGGTGAGTGCACCTAGCAACACCCATATAAAAAATGTACAACCCCAATGGAGGGAGTGACCCTTAAGTGCCAACCCATGCATTAGGGTGGAGAGAATGCATAAGTGTAGGGGTTGATTGACCAACCTAGGGCTCTGTGGGTTCAAGTGTTAACCATGGACTTCTTCAATTGAAATCTCTAGGTTTGGTTCTCCACTAACCTATCTTCATCTACTAGGGAGAATATGGGTGCCAAAGAATGGAACATTCCGTTTGGTGACTATCTGACATGTTTGGAAGAGTAGGAATAGTAAGATGTTTGATGATATACCCTTCTTCCAACGCAAGTGGTGATGGCTAGGATTTGTGCCATGATGGTTGATATTAGGAAGGTGAACCAGGCCTTTCTTCTTCTGTCAGAATTAAGGTTGAGAGGCACGTGACTTATATAGGGACTAATAAATAATAATTAAGAATTAAATTGTAATTGGATTGAAAAGGAAATTTTTTTAAATGGTTATAAAAGGGGTTAATACCCACTAATATGAAATAAGGTCTTCTTCCTTAATCTCTCTTGTCATCACAAACTTAGAGTCATAAAGAATAGTTAAGGGAGTGAAATCTTGTTTCTCTTCTCTTCCGAGACATCAAAGTGCACCGAAGAGAAGTCTCAATGGAGAAAAGGGATTTTATTTTGGATGCACGTATGAATCTTACAATTTAATTGGCATGTCTCTCTAATTTCCGCTGCACGTGTGGAACCCATCATGCTTTATTTGCTATAAGTTTTTATTTCCAATTCTTTGAAAAGCGGGAGTCTATCAGCATGTATGTTTTTTTATGGTAATTGAAAGAAAGAAAGCGAAAGCCGACTTGTACGTCAATATTAGGAATCCTCGAAATGAAAAGTGAAAGTCCTCCTTCTACCACCGACATGTATGTCTCTATTTCATCTAGGGGTAAAGGAATCCTTTTGGAATTGCTATTCTCAGTCAACTTTTTGATATTCTCAATCCCACATGCTCATTTTTTTTCCTGAATATTATTGTTGAATGTCATTAAAGGATTTAAAGTTTATGTCCTGGAATTAAATTAACGTGAATACTTTAAAATTGTTGGTAGCAATAAATATTTATATGCTACACATTTGCTTGAACGTGCTTGAATGCAAAAGGCAAATAAAATGTGAATATTATTTTATGGTATGTAATAAAATTAATAAAATGGTTATAAATTGTTAATAGCAATAAGTATGTGCATACCATATATTTGGTTAGAATTAAGTGTATGATAGATTTGTTAGTCACCAAAGTGGTTAAATCTATAAGATTATTTAATTCTAAATTAATGATTATTTCGATTACTCATAGAATAATGAGTACTAAATTATATGATTATTGGTTTATGGGTACATTGAAGTTCATTGTTATAAGGCATTTATGGATCGCTCAAAGGTTGATTAGTTGTTCTTATAATTAATGAATATAATTGTAGATGATTTGTGTGTATCATTAGTTTTATTTATATACCCAAAGGTAATAAGTACTATTAATTGGTGCATATTTAATTGTCAAATAATGTTAAGAGTTTTATTAACATTGTTATGTTTGTATGTTGTGTGTTGGTGTATCACCCAAAGGAGAGCACCGATATATATTGATTGTTAACTGAACGAATCATATGTATGACATATGTTTTATGTCTCAAAACACTTATGTGAATTTTATTATGAAGAGAAAGTCTATTATAAAGCTTGAGAAAGATCTAACAAACTCAGTCTAATGTTCACAAGAATGACTGTTGCAAACAGTATTAAGAAAACTCTCCCAGAGATCGAAAGTGCTAAAAAATTTATGGGGTTAGTGGGAGAATGCTCTCAAACAGCTAATAAGTCTCTTACTGGGACATTAATGAGTACATTGACCAACATGAAGTTTGATGGTTCATGTACTATGCATAAACATGTCATTGAGATGACAAACATTGCAGCAAGACTTAAGACCTTGGAATGACTGTGAATGAGAACTTCCTTGTTCAGTTTATTTTGAACTCATTATCGTCTGAGTATGACCCGTTCCAAATGAGCTATAATACCATGAAAGGTAAATGGAATGTGCATGAATTGTACAATATGTTAGTTCAAGAAGAAACAGAGCTTAAGAATCAAGGAAGTCACTCAGTCCATTATGTAAGCCACCAAGGGAATCAAGAAGTTGAAAAGAAATTTATGAAAAAGCATGATAAAGGCAAAGGGTCATTAAAGATCAATGATGATTCTTTGCAAATCCAGAAGAAGGTATCAAACAACAATAATTGCCAATTTTTATGGGGAATTTGGACACTTTCATAAGGATTGCCTAAAATATAAGTCTTGGTTCGAGAAGAAAAGTGAGCTTAATGTTCATGTATGTTTTGAATTAAACTTAACTGAAGTTCCCGATAATACATGGTGAATTGATTTTTGATGTACAACTCGTGTTTCTAATACTATGCAGAGATTCCTTACAATCCAAACCATAAGCCCAAATGAGAAGTTCATTTTTATAGGAAATAAAGTGAAAGCTCCAGTGGAAGCAGTTAGGGGTGGAAATGAGTCGAGCAGCTTGTCAAGGGCCTTTGGCTCGGCCTATGTAAGGCTCGACTCGGCTCGACTTGTTTACTATAAAGGCTAAGCTCAAGCTTTTTAAAAAACCTTTTTAGATAAAAAGGCCAAGCCCAAACTATAAAAAAAGCTTGTTAAGCTTGACAAGCCGGCCTGTTTAACTAACAATAATAATAATAATAATAATAATAATAATAATAATAATAATAATAATAATAACTTTATTTTATCAAATCTTATCTTATCCAAATTTTATTCCATCTAGATTTTATTTTATCCAGATTTTATTCCATCTAGATTTTATTTCATCCAGATTTTATTTCATCAAATCTTATCTTATTTTATCCAGATTTTATTTTATTTCGTTTATGGGCTTGGACTTAAAATAAATTTGTAAACTTTGGGGCTGAGGACCTAATCCATACATTTTTTAATATTATGCTCTTTTTATTTTCTTTTGATATACTTTGTGCTTTAACGACTTGAATTCAATATGATTTTGTTTATCAATTATTTTTGGATTTGTAAATTACTTATACGAAATTTTATAAGTTTCTTTTTTTAGTTAGTATTTCACTAGGTTTTAAAATAATTAATTAATCAAAGACGTCTTTAAACAAGCTTTTAAATAGGCTCGTGGGCCAAGCCAGGCTTTTATGTAAGCCGAGCCGAGCCTTTAAAAAAAGCCTATGACAGGTAATGAGTCAAGCTCAAGCCTTACGTATTCAATTCAATTTCCACCCCTAGAAGCAGTCAAGAGTTATCGTTTAAAACTCAATACTAGCATCATTTAGATTTACTAGAAACTCTTTATGTACCTAGTGTATCTTGGAATTTAGCATCATTTTAATTTTGGTAAAGGATGTTTCAATTTAGTTAAGCATAATCATCTCATTGGTATTGGTGCTCTTTGTGATGGTTTAATATATATATATATATATATATATATATATTGAAATTAGATGGTTTGTATGTTGAAACTGTTTTAACTCTGCATCATAATGCTAGAACTAAATGCAGGTTAATGAATGAACGATCTGTTATCTTGTGGCATAAACGTTTAGGTCTCATTTCTAGAGAAAGGATGGAAAGATTAATAGAGAATAAAATTCTTCTTGATCTAGATTTTACGGATCTGAATATTTGTGTGAGTTGTATTAAGGGAAAACAAACAAAACATATAATGAAAGGAGCTACAAGAAGCATTCAGCTTCTTGAAATTGTGCATATTGATATTTGTGGACCTTTTGATGTTAATTCTTTCAGAAAGGAAAGATACTTTATTACCTTTATTAATGACTATTCACATTACGGTTATGTCTATTTACTGCATGAGAAATCTCAGGCAATAGATGTCTTAGAAATTTACTTGAATGAAGTAGAAAGACAATTAGACAAAATGGTGAAAGTTATTAGATTTGATAGAGATGGTGAGTATTATGAAAGATACGATAAAACTAGACAACACCCAGGTCCATTTGCTAAACTTCTTCAGAAACGTGGCATTTGTGCACAATACACAATGCCTGGTACAACAAAACAAAATGGTGTATCAGAAAGGCACAATAGAACTTTAATGGATATGGTTAAGAGTATGTTAAGCAATTCAACTTTACCCGTATCTTTGTGGATGTATGCCTTGAAAACTGCCATGTGTTTTTGTTGAATAGGGTTCCTAGTAAGATAGTTCTAAAGACACATTTTGAACTGTGGACGAATAAGACACCTAGTATAAAGCACCTGCATGTTTAGGGTTGCCAGGCAGAAATAAAGATTTATAATTCACAAGAAAGAAAATTGGATGTAAGAACAATCAGTGGATATTTCATTGGTTATCCAGAAAAGTCAAAAGGGTATATGTTTTATTGTCCTATATGTTTTATTGTGTTAATCATAGTATGAGAATTGTCGAAATTGGAAATGCAAAGTTCCTTGAAAATGGTGAAATCGGTGGGAGTACAATCCCACGAGATGTGGAAATTAAAGAAGTTACAGTACAATTCCCTTTAACTTGTATCTCTAGCAGTAAGGTGATTGCTCCTTTTGTTGTTGTTTAAAATAATAATAAAGAAGAGTAACACAATAATGAACTCATGACACATAATGAACCTATTGTGGAAGAGCCACAAGAAGTAGCATTAAGGAGGTCTCAAAGAGAAAAGAGACTAGCTATTTCAAATGACTATGTGGTATACCTACATGAAACAAAAATAGACTTAAGCATTAATGGTAATGATCCAGTTTCGTTTTCACAAGTTGTAAGCTGTGATAATTTTGAGAAGTGGTTAAATGCCATGAAAAAAGAAATAAAATTCATGAAACATAATGGTGTTTAGGACCTTGTAGAATTGCCAAAGGGCTGTAAGAGAGTTGGTTGTAAGTGGGTCTTTAAGACTAAACATGACTCTCATGGCAACCTTGAATGTTACAATACTAGACTTCTTATTAAAGGATTTACTCAAAAAGATAACATTGAGAGACATTTTCACCAATCTCATGAAAAGATTCTTTCAGTATTATCATGGCATTAATAGCTCATTATGACTTGGAGCTACATCAGATGAATGTGAAACTGCCTTTCTTAATGGAGATTTAGAGGAGAATGTTTATATGGACCAACCAATGGGATTTTCAGTTGAAGGAAAGGAATACATAGTGTGCAAATTAAAGAAATCAATATACAGTCTTAAGCAAGCTTCCCGCCAATGGTATTTGAGGTTTAATGATATCATTGTTTCGTTTAGATTTAAGGAAAATATTGTTGATCAATGTATATATATGAAGGTAGGTGAGATTAAGGTTATTTTTCTAATTCTGTATGTTGATGATATCTTGCTTACAATTAAGGATCTTGGTCTTCTTCATGAAACTAAGTAGTTTCTTTCTAGCAACTTTGAAGTGAAAGATATGGGTGAAGTAAGCTATGTGATAGGAATAGAAATATTCCGTAATAGATCACAAGGATTGTTAGGCTTATCTCAGAAAGCATATATTAATAAAGTACTAGAGAGATTCAAGATGAAAAGGTGTTCAACATCACATGTTCCAATTTAGAAAAGAGACAAATTTAGTCTTGTACAATATCCTAGAGATGATGTGGAACAAAAACAAATGGAAGCAATTCTATATGCATCAGTTTTTGTTGCATCTACCATGAAAGCAGAATTTGTAGCATGTTTTGAGATTATAATTCAAGCTAAATTAGTTGTAAAACTTTATTTTAGGACTTAGAAAATGTATTGCGATAACTTTGCAACAGTATTTTTCTCTAAGAACGACAAGTACTCCAAGGGTACTAAGCATATGTAATTAAAGTACTTTGTTGTGAAGGAAGAAGTTCATGAACAAAGTCTCAATAGAACATATTAGCACAAACTTTATGATAGTTGACCCTTTGACAAAGGGATTACCGCCCACGACATTTATAGAACATGTTGAAAGTATGAACATTATTGTTATTGATGATCATTAAGTGTAATTTAACTTATTCATTTTATTGACACTCTTAGCTCATTTATGATATGTTTCTTATTACTTGTTCTTTGTGTTTGCATGCATATTTGTATTAAAGTAATGTTAACAAGTTTTGTCTTGAATAAAGACATTATGTTGGATCGATTATGTACTCCTAACTAATGATCATATTAAGGAGAAAACTAATTTATAGTACATGGAAGGGACTATGTTGATTAAGTGATGTGCAACCGCCATGACTCGAATTGGTTTCTATTCTTAATTATGAAATTATGATGTACCAAATGTATAGAACATTTTAGTCATTTTAATACATATTATGTTAGTTTAATCTATTTATTTTTTTAGTCCATAATGTTTAGTAATGTCACATGAGTCAAGTGGGAGAATGTTAGAATTAATGTTTCATGTGAGAGACATGTGACTCATGTAGGGACTAATAAATAAATAATTAATAATTAGTGACTAAATTGTAATTGGGTTAAATAAGAGAAGTTTTTAAAGGTAACTATTACTTAATGAGAGTAATGGTTATAAAAGTGATTAATACCCACTAATGTAAAACAAAGTTCTCTTATTGACAGTAAAATATTCTCTCTAATCTCTTACCATCACAAACATAGAGAGATAGAAAGAATAGTCAAGGGAGTGAAATTTTGTTTTTCTCCTCTTCCAAGAAATCAAAGTGCATCAGAGAGAAATCTTACTATGGAAAAAAGTACGCATTATTTATTTATTATTTGTCAGAATCATAGATTTTAAGATTCAATTGATTTTTTATAATTGTTAGTAAAAAAAACCTTTAAAATTTTACATCTTCCACATAAGAGTGGATTATGCACGGGATTGAGAAGGATTGATAATTTCATATTAAGCATATTTATCGTGAAAGCAACGTTGTGACTATTTGACAGCTATCACCACTATAAAAAAATTCATTAAATATAAAAAATGTTACTAAGATCACTATTGTTGATATGATTTTTATCTTGAGAATGAAAAGCAAACAATTCTATAGGTATTATGAATAAAAATGCAATACATAATATTGATATTCAATGTATTGATATTATATATTACTTATTTATGTTAATATTAATAATAAATAATAAGAATTTATTTGTTTCAGTATTTTCATTTTTTTAAAAACACAAAAAAGCCTAAACTAAACTTATTTTCTAAATATAAAAAAATTGACAATGAAAATTGTTTTCAGCAAAATAAAAATAGAAAATAAAAAAAAATAATAATATCTCAAACCAACTCCCCTCACACTTTCGGTTAAACTTATAAAAATATTTTACAAACCAAATCCTCTTAAACTTTCGGTCAAACTTAGTTTTGGTTCTATGCTTTCAATAGTGAATTTAGTCCTTCCTTTGACTTTGTGACTCACAAAAATTGTCACTAAATGTTATGTTTGAATTTAAGGAGACTATTTGAATTAACATAGTTTTAAAATTAGAAAACTAAATTCATCAATTTAAAAGTACAAGAATCAAGATTAAGTTTGACTTAAAATTAAGGAAAAAAAACACAATTTTCCTTTTATACTTCCTTAAAAACAATCTTATATGAGAGACACTATTGTCGGGTAACAGAATTCAATCTTTTGTGAGAACCCAGCAAATTAATTTTTGAGACACTGTATTGAACAATGGTCTTTCTATTTCTTTTTTTGAATTTAGAGAAAATGAAGCTGGGCTTGACAATGTTGAAGGCCCAGGTGGAAGGATTGATGTGTGTGACAGAATTCTGCACCTCCTATTATCGCTTGCTGCACCCCATGGTAACAATAAATGTTCCTGCGCTCAAATCCCTAGCGACTCCTCTTCCTTCTCTCCTTCTGCGTCCCCCAAGCACCTCACCCATTAGCCATGCCGCCGCGAGCGTTGAAGGTAGAGTAATCCATACAAATAACATAATTCCATGAGTGCATGTTAAATCTCTTCCGGTTCAACAGTTCCGTTAAAAAAACTTCAACTTTTGCTCTGTTTCATTATCTGAAAAATTCCCAATGCTGTTGCAGGGGCAGAAATAGTGTTGTTAGTGAGATACCTTGGTGGTATTGAAATTAAATTTGTCTATCAAGGGGAATAACTGATTGTTGTTGCGTGGAATGTGAGTTTTTCTCTCTTTTTCTGGGCCTTTAAAGCTACATCTTTGTACTTTGTGTTTTCGTTAGTTTTTGGCACACCGTGTTCAAATTTATTTTGCCTTTCAAGACTTCAATTTCAGTTTGGGGATTTTAGGTTCTACATGAAGATTTTGTGGTCATTGGAAAAGTTGGGATTAGAAGGTTGACAGGGTGTGGCGAGATTATTTTGGGAATGATTGTATCATGATCCATTTGCTGTCATGGAGTACACCGTACACTGCATTATTGGCATATGATTGTTTTTGGTATTGCTTGTACCAATTTAATAAATATCTCGTTTTGGCGGATAATTTTTTTTTGGCAAAGTTGAGATAAAATCAATTTAACTTGCTTCTTTTGGAATTTGATTGGAATGTCTGAGTTTTTTATTTTTGATGTAAATACGATTTTTAGAACTAGGGATATAAAATTTTGCAGAGGTGACTGAAAAAGACAAGACAGAGTGAGAAAGGGAATGGAGAAGAAGATCACTTTGGTTCAGACTATTGCCACTGCTGGCGTCTTCTCTGCCATTTCATTCTGGTAATTCAATTCATTTGATTCAATTCAGTTATATCATAATTGTGGTCACGTGCCTAATTCATTCATTCTCTGCTTAGGTATGGGTTCATGTTTGGCAGAGAGTCATCGCGCAAAGAACTCTCTGACCTAATCCAAGATCTCCGTCACGGTGGCGGAAACCCTCCCTCTTCCTCTTCCTCCCATTCTTAATCCAACTTTCTCTTTCTCTTTCAATTTCTTTAACATCGTTACTTACACTATAATATGTCTCTTCCAAACCCCACCCATTTCCTTTTTCCCTAACAATTTTGTAATCTGGAAGTTGAGGTTGCTTCTCAACTCTTTAGCTCGATCAATGCAGCTTCCTTGTATTATGGTTTTGAATTATCTCATTTTCAGAGAATCAGGTAGAAAAACTAATGCCCGGATTGTAATTTTTATTAAACCTCTTTGGCTCACTAATATTGTCTTAATCGGCAAATGTTAGTTGTTAATGGTTAGTTTTTTTTTTTTGTTAGTGGGAGAATCGAATCCATTACCTTTCTCTCCCTCGCATCTCCATTTACCACCAAACCAATCTTATAACTCCAGCTTAGTGATAATTTGATAGGGTTGTTTACCTAATTGTTGCTTCATGTACTCTTTTTTCTGTTGTTGGTTTTCATGGATTCTATCCTAATGTGGTTGCATTGCAGAGGAAAAGATGCAAATTTTACTATGCAAGGTCTTCCTATGATGTGTTATGAGATGTATTATTAGTTATATTACAAAAAAATAATTTAAAAAATTGTGTTTCTTTGTTTTCAAGAGGGTCATATATCCTCTTATCTTAAGGACACGAAATGGCTGGCGCAGTTATTATGCCTGAGATGGATTCTCTTGTGTGAGATTTTCACATGACAAGATTGTGTAAAAAATGTTTATTTTTTCCCTCCTTAATGCCCTATTAAAATTTGTTAAAATCTAGTACGAGGGTGATAGTTGTAAAATTTTCATAAGATAATGTCACGTGAAAATTCAATGCGATAGGATTTTTTCTTGGGACTAATCTGATTGTCTTCCCAAAAATGTTGGTAAACCAATTATGAATTGTTTCCTGAATACTGAATAGTTAGGAAAAGGTTTTCCTCCTCCTCCTATGTTAAACTCTTGCTATTTTACTGGTTTCTTGGCATAATGTTATCTTTGTTGTGGCAAAGATCTTCGTCAGGGAATTGAATCTTAAAAGACGACTGTAGGTAATGTTTAAACAAAATTGGCTATTGAGATATTTTTCTTTTTGAGCATTTTGGCATTTACTTGCTCTGTACAGCTGTTACAGAATAAAAGAAACAAATGACATTAGTGAGGGCTTTTTTACTAAATAGGAGTAAAAATTTGAACAATTTTTCAATGGATAGTATATTTTAAAAAATTACCCAAAATGGAGAAAGTTGTAACAGGTGTTACGACTTCTAACTTAGAAGTCGCACCATCTGTTATGACTTTTTATTTTTTTAACTGAAGTCATAAAATTATTTACAACTTTTTTTTTTTTGTTGGAAAATAGGTCATGATGTACCTAGAGTAGTAGCTTACATTTTATTTGTCATTTGTATACTTGTACATGTTCTATAGCTAAGTTTTCTAATATAATAAAGCCTACGTGTGGCGAACACACTAGAGGATTTCCATTCAATCATCTCCGGTTACATTCAAGTTGGTATTAAAGCGGGAATGATCTCGCTTTGCCTGATTATCACTAGTGCCATTGTCCGTTGTCAGTCTGTCATCGCCACTGGCTATAACTCTGACAAAACCAGGGTTTGGTGTGCCTCTGTGAGTGCGACCTATCCCTGCATGTCATGCGTTCCAAAAGTCTGCCACGCGTTGCTTCCCTACGGCGTCTTTCGCGCAACTTCTCCACGTCGCCTCTCTTGGAGTGTGAGATCCACTCGTCGCCTTCCACCAACCAAAATCGTGCTTCAACAATCAAGAAAGGTTCACCAGACTTATTTAGGCCTAGATCTGCTCTCAAATCTTCATTATCTCTTTTCAATGTTGGTGTTTCTTTAAGTTGGGAAATTTGAAGGCTTCATTTGTGCGAATCTTCTGTCTCTATCTCTTGTGGTGAGATGGTCTCCACAAATCCTTCTGGATCTTCCTCCTTCGTCGGTCCCACTATCAATTCTACTGTGGGTCCCAATGTTTTGTTTTCGGGGACACCAGTCATAACCACAAAAAAGTTGAATGGCAGCAAAAACTACTTGTCCCGGTCCTCTTCTGTGAAACTTTGGTTCCTTGGCCAAGGACATCATGAGCACTCAGAGAAGCAAGTTACTGAAATACTTGCAGAAAATAAAAGAACAATGGAAACAACTTGATTTCCAACTTTGTGCCTTGTTGTGGTAGTCAGTGGAGCCAAACATCTTAGTGACCTTAAGGTCTTTCAAAACATGTTACTCCTTTTGGAAGAAGGCCCAAAAGATTTATGCCAATGATATTCAGAGATTGTATGATGCAGTTGACAAATTGACCTCTCTTAAACAAACAAATCATGATATGACCTTATTTGTAGCACAATTTTAGTCTGCAGCTGAAGAATTAAGAATGTTCCTAGATGCTAAGTCAGGGGAAGAAATAAGAAGAAAGCATGACAAACTGTATATGGTGCTGGCCTTACGGGCCATGAACCCAGATTTTGATCATATTCATGATCAAGTTCTGACTCATCAAGAAGTTCCCTTAATGGAGAGTCTTCTTACACGCCTCCTTCGTGTTCTTAATCCAAGAAAGAATGAAAATTCACTTAAGCTTACTGAATCTTCAGCAATGGTGTCCAGTCAAGGAAGAAGAAGAAGAGGAGGTCGTGGAAATCGTGGATGTGGAGGACGTAGTGGTGGTAGAAATGGTCAACTTTATTGCACACATTGTAAGATGAGGGGTCACACTCGAGACTTCTGCTATGATATAGTTGGTTGGCATGAGAAAATAACAAATGTCTCTACATCGGAAACACATGAGCCAA
Organism: Glycine soja; assembly: GCF_004193775.1. Classification (NCBI taxonomy): domain Eukaryota; kingdom Viridiplantae; phylum Streptophyta; class Magnoliopsida; order Fabales; family Fabaceae; genus Glycine; species Glycine soja. Next base: position 6,840,954 of record NC_041006.1, read on the forward strand.
AGTTTCCTGAAAAGGAGTATCAAGAGTACCTCCGACTGAAGTCCAACAGTCAAGCTCAATCATCCTTAAGCCCAAGTACTTCAACAACTTCCATCTCTCATTCTGTGGATAGTCAAGAACCATGGGTAATTGATTTAGGTGCTTCCAATCATATTTTTGGTAATAGTTCTCTATTCACCTCTCTGTCTCCTCCTAAAGTTCTTCATCTAATCACACTAGCAAATGACACTAAAGTCACTTCTAAAGGAGTCGTCAAAGTCTCTATTTCTCCGTCCTTAAACCTGGATCTAGTCCTTTTTTCCCCTAACTGTCTTTTCAATTTAGTTTCTCTTAGTCAACTAACAAAAGTATTAAATTGTTCTGTAACATTCGATATTGAACTAATTCCTTTATTAAATAGGAACGTGGTATAGGTCGGTCGATTGACATAGGACATGAATCCAGGGGTCTCTATTATTTGGAAATGAGTTCATCGATGTCTTGTTTTGCATCTCTGTCTCCTAAGCTTTTGCATGATCGCTTAGGTCATCCGCACTTGTCGAAGTTGAAGAAAATTCTAGTCTCAACAAACTTCAAGTCTTAGAGTGTGAGTCATGTCAGTTAGGAAAACATGTTAGGTCTTCTTTACCTAAAAGAACTGAAACAAGATGTAACTATGCTTTTTCCACCATTCACTCTGATATTTAGGGTCCAAGCCGTGTCACATCTTTTGGTTTAAGATATTTTGTTACCTTTATTAATTAATACTCCAAATGTACTTGAGTTTATTTAATGAAAGATCAGTTTGATCTTTTGCCTATGTTTATGTCTTTTTTTAATGAAATCAAGACCGAATTTGGAAAAGTGATTAAGATTCTTAAGAGTGATAATGCCAAAGAGTATTTCTCCTCTAATCTCTCTTCATTTTTAACCAATCAAGGCATCTTACATCAATCCACATGCCCACACATACCACAACAAAATGGTATAGCAAAAAGAAAAAATAGACATTTAGTTGAAACTGCGTGTACCTTATTACTTGGTGTAAATGTTCCAATTCATCATTGAGGTGATGTCATCCTTATTGCGTGCTTTTAATTAATAGAATGTCATCTTCATCTCTTGAGAATAGAGTTCTTTATTCAATCCTTTTTTCAAAAGAACCCTTATTTCATGTCTCCCATCGTATTTTTGGTTGTACTTGTTTTGTTCATGATGTTTCACCAGGCTGGACAAGTTATCAACAAAAGCCATTAAGTTTGTCTTTCTTGGCTACTCTTGTCTACAAAAAGGATACCGTTGCTATTCACCACACACTAGACGATACTATATGTCGACTGATGTTACCTTCTTTGAAGAAACTCCCTTTTTCTCTTTGTGACACCCTCTATCCTCACAAATAACGAATAAAAGGAAATAAAATCATGCGGATTTTTTTTAAAACACATTGACTTTAAATTAATTTTAAAAGATAAAGGGTTCACATTTACTTAATGAAAACATAGCAGAAATTGTTCGAATAAAAACAAAGTTATCCCGACTCAAAACAAGACCGTCCATACTGAATAAATAAAAAAAACTAAAACAGAAAACATAACACAATTATATTGTTTAGGGAAATTATAACATGCAAAGTAAAATCTTATGGCCCAATGTCACACTTATGAGAGCATGTCTCTATCATAGACCAAGTCTCTCAGTCTCTATCATGGACTTATCATATAATGGCTTATCTGAAACAAAATGACAATGAACCCAAACACAAACATACACCGGGAGTGAGTTATCACATGCGTATATAATAAAATATTAGAGCATGTGAAACATATAATACTTAAAGCTGAATTTATATAAATAACATCACTTCACAAAATCATACATTATTCACACCCATTTGAGTTCATACACTCCAGACAATAACATCAAACCACAATTGTTAACTCAATGAAAGTCAAACACAAGCGTTATGCGACAAATACACTAGACTCAAGCCTACATGCAATGTGGTACCATTTTTCAGTGAAAAACCTCGTCGGGCGCCTAGGAGTACATGACAGGACATGCCTCACAATGGGTAAGTTAGGTCACTCTCACTAAGTGAAATCATAGGGAGACCAGTTAGGGTCACACTGTTTTGTGAGAATACTCCAATGGGATGGACACAGGCTTAAAAGAGCACTCAAACCGGATGACCCCCAAGGCCTCTCTCTCCTACACACACACACACACACACACACACACACACACACACACACACACACACACACACACACACACACACACACACACACACACACACACACACACACACACACACACACACACACACACACACACACACACACACACACACACACACACACACACACACACACACACACACACACACACACACACACACACACAAATATATTTTAACTCATTGCGCTTTTAACTCATTAAACTCGTCGGGTTCTCACAGTGGATCCCATCATAACTATATTTTAACTCATTGCGCTTTTAACTCATTAAACTCGTCGGGTTCTCACAGTGGATCCCATCATAACTTATCGCGCATTAACTCGTCGCCTTTAAAAGGTCTTACAATTGTGTGATTACATAATTCATGACTCACAACTCAAAACATACAACATTTCAACAATCATGTAATTCACAATCCTTTACTTACCAAATGATTATCACTTACACACAATCCCAATCACAATTTCATTATAAAATAATTTATCGCATCCCATGCATCCTACACATATCATTCAATAGTAACATTTACTTGACACAACAAAAAAAATAAAAATTAAACCGAAATATATTAATTCAACAAAATAAATAAAAAAACTTATACAACAATTAATTTATAAAGTAACAAAAATAATCACTATGAAACAATAATTTCTATAACCTTATTTTGTTTATTCCTGTTATTATTATTATTATTATTATTATTATTATTATTATTATTATTATTATTATTACACCACAGTAAAGATGCATACTTGAAATACACTAAGACAAAATAAACACCGTACCAAACCTTTTTTTTTTATACTACCAAATGTTTCTTAATGCTCCAATATATATGTTAAACTATAAGAAATCTCAAATAGCAAAACAAAATAGTGCCACGAGGAATCACGTATAGGGCACTTTTACCAAAAAGCTTAATATCTACTTTATATATATATATATATATATATATATATATATATATATATATATATATATATATATAATATTTTCAACAAAGCCGGTACGCGTGGTACATAAAATTTGATTACAAGGGAATACAATTATTTGGATCAAAATTTTCATTCCAATGATAACAATTCACTGACATATTCCAAAAAAAAGTGGTAAATCATAAGCGCAAAACAACGAAAATCATACGCATTAATATACAAAAAGAAATCAAGTAATAAAAATTGACAATTTTTAAAAAAATCTGATATACACTAAACAATATCATATCAATATACACTAAACAGGATCATAGAATTTCATAATAATAGATATTACACTCAATTTAGTGCATGAAATATTCAATTTGAAAGGGTTCATGAATTACAATTTTATAAAAACAACCTAAAATACCCAAAAATTTATCCTCTAGGGATCCCTATACATGTTCATTCTAATTCCCAAACGTGAATAACTCATCCCTTACCTCGATGTAGTCGCTCAAACGTTCTCTATTAGCAATTGTGGTGTTTCTGGTGCTCTCGAGAGCTCCTCCTCCAATTGCTCTGTTAGGATTTTTGTGCGTCTGAAAAAGAAGAAGAAAGGAACATAAGGTGTGTTTTGTAAAAGCTGCTCTGAGTTAAAAGTAGGTTTATATAGTAGGGAAATTATAACCTAATTGATTTTATTTATTTATTTATTAATTAATTTATACGGAACTTAAAAAGGCACAACTGTTACAATCTTCTTCAATGCAAGATTTCAATTATGTCCATCAAGTCTTGCGTATTCCATCTCTTACTCCATTAGTGTCACCAATCCATGAAATCCCTAACATGGACACAAGTCAAGCCACCTATCGAATCAAGCCTACTTGATCTCCCTACAACGTTGACCAACATGAGTCACAAAGAGAACTGTCTAGTCCTATGTCACAAGGAGAATCCTTTGCTTCATGTTTGTCACCTTCAACCAACGACTTATACCATGGTTCTAGTTGATGATGACTCTAGGTGGCCAATTGCCCTTAGGAAAGGTATTAGATCTACTACAAATTCTCATCCTATTTGAGTTATCACTGGTTATCTCCCTATTTTTCCTTTATTTCATCCATATCACCTCTCACCATTCCTAAAATTATTCATGAAGCACTTGATCACCTGTTAACTCGTTGACAAGTGTACCAATTTGTTTTAAGTAGTAAAAGACTCGGAAGTCCGAGTGTCAAATCCACAGGGACTTGGTTGTACTTAAGTGATGCAAACCCAATTATTAAGCAATTAGAAGAAGTACAAGAGATAGGGAATTGTAAGTGTGAAAATTGGGGTAAAAGGAAAAGAAAGAAATAACAAGAAAAATAAACAATGATTTAAATGTAGAAAGATGAATTCAGAATGTGATAATATTGTGACCTAGCATGCCAAAACTACTTGTAATGCAATGCTAATGATTTTCTCTATCCAATAAAATCCCTGTTTCCACCCGCATCTACTAAGACACTATATCTTTGGTTTCTCGCATGAAGAACCTAACCTATTTATTCTTTTCTTCCAAATTTATTTGCAAAGATAAAAATAATAAATTGCATTAAGAGCAGAGATGCATGAATTAGGAAAAACAAATATCAATATATTTCTAGCAATGATTTTATTTAGATATCATTCCTTAGTTCTTTAGAAAATAATCATTTTTTAATGCATTACTCCCGAAACATTATATGGATGGTCAGATCATAATAAACAGAAAATCACAGAGAATAATAATAGAAATAAAATTGAATTAAATAGATAATAGACAAAGTTACATTACAAGAGTTGGTCTATCAGGCTCCCTACAATGGGGGTTTAGCCTTTCATAATCATGGGAGACTTTACACTTCAGGGGCTAATGTGGATAGAAGAATGTGTTAGATGACTAGAAGAAAGAAAGGGAGGAATGACTAAAGGAGGAGGATTTCCCCTATAAAATAGGCTCAGGCTTTGGATTTCTTCACTAGAGAGCTCTGAGACTCGATGTATCTTTCCCTTCTGCTTCTTACTCCTTTTATAGGCTTAAGGTAGCCTACTTTTCACGTCGACTTTGCACTGAGCGTGCACTCCTGGGCTTAGCGAGAATGACAGTTTAATCACGCGCTTAGCGCGATGTTCACGCTAAGCGTGACCTTGGGCTTTCTCGTGGGCTTTCTTCGCGATAAGCGTGAGCTGGTCGCTAAGCGAGCACGCGCGCTGAGCCGGTATCGCGCACTAAACGAGTTGTCTAATTCTTCCAATTTTTCTTCAAGGCTTTTTCTTCCAGTTTTTGCATCAATTTTCCTTTAAAGCACTTAAAATCTTCTTCTTTTGACTTCTGCTAATAAAAAATTGCAAAGATATTAATTTCTTCATTATTTCATTAAAAACAGTAGTAAAGTGAAGAAATTGCAATCATTATTAGCCAAAATTGACTATCAAATTAACTTAAATTTTGCAGTTATCATCACCATAGGTGGGGACAAGCCATGGTTGCTGAGATATAGGTTCTTGAAAGCAATGACACATGGGAGTTAGTTCCCCTACCTCCTAGGAAGTAGATAGTCGATTGTAGATGGGCGTGTGCTATTGAGGTTGGACCTAATGGTGAAGTCGATCACCTTAGGGCTCGACTGGTGGTAAAAGGTTACATTCAGATATATAGTCTTAATTATGTTGATAGCTTTTCTCTTGTCGCCAAACTCACCACTGTTCGTTTATTGCTTGCTGTGGCTGGCATTCAGCATTGGCCTCTCTATCAGTTGGACATCAAAAATGCTTTTCTACATGGTGACCTAGATGAAGAGATATACATGGAGCAACTTCCTGGATTTGTTGCTCAAGGGGAATGTGGATTAGTTTGTAAACTGCACATATCTTTTTATGGCCTCAAACAATCACTACATTCTTGGTTTGGAAAATTTAGTCAAACTGTACAAGCATTTGGATTAAAACTTTGTGAAGCAGATCATTCAATCTTTTATGGTCACACCTCACCATGAAAGTGTATTTATTTGATTGTCTATGTTGATGACATCATTATCACAGGAAATGATGCAACTATAATTTCTTAGTCGAAAAAACATCTATTCAGCCATTTTAAGACCAAAGACCTTGGATGTCTAAAATACTTCCTTGGTATAAGGGTAGCTCAATCAAACGAAGACATTGTTATTTCTCAAAGGAAGTACGCTTTGGATATTCTGAATGAGATTGACATTAGTGGATGTAGGCCCGTTGACAGTCCCATGGATCCAAATCAAAAGTTGATGGCGAAACAGGGTGAACCCCTCTCAGATCCTGAGGTACAAGAGACTAGTTGGAAAAAAAATTTATCTCACAATCATCAGACCTGACATCTCTTTTGCAGTTGGAATAGTGAGTCAGTTTATGCATAATACTTACATTGATCATTGAAATGTTGTCACTTGAATTCTTAGGTACATTAAAAAGGCTCAAGGACAAGGGTTGTTGTACGAAGATATGGGAAACACCCATGTTATTAGGTATTGTGATGTTGACCAGGCAGGTTCTTCAATAGATAGGCGCTTTTCTACAAGATTTGTGTGTTCATAGGAGGAAATCTGATTTCTTGGAAGAGCAAGAAACAAAATGATGTTGCTCAAGCCAGTGCAGAACCTGAATATAGAGCAATCGCCTCAACTACTTGTGAACTTATGTGGATCAAGCAACTTCTTCAGGAACTTAAGTTTTGTGAAGTTCAACAGATGCTGCTCTATTGTGATAATCAAGCAATGCTTCATATTGCCTCTAATCCAGTATTCCATGAAAGAACCAATCATATAGAAGTTGACTGCCACTTTGTTCGAGAGAAGCTAATGGCTGAGGAAATTAGTATAGAAAAAATTGGCTCTAATGATCAACTCACAAATATTTTAACCAAGTCATTAAGGGGGCCTAAGATTCATTTTTTGTGTTCCAAGTTGGTGCATATGATTTATATGCTCCAACTTGAGGGGGAATGTTAGAAAATAGGTCATGATGTACCTAAAGTAGTAGCGTACATTTTATTTTTGTCTTTTGTATACCTGTTGTACCTGCTCTGTATCTAGCTGAGTAAGCTATGTTTAATAATATAATAGAGCCTAAGTGTGGAGAACACACTTGAGGATTTCCATTCAATCATCTCTAGTTACATTCAAGTGGTTTATAATGTCAGGAGATAAACTGTTTTTCTCCATTGTAGTTGTAGTTATATACACATTACATGAAATAAAATCTTCTCCATCATCTTAGGTGTTGGCATGACATGTGCTAATGTTCTATGTCATGATACTATCTCATTTCTCCTTTTTTTTTTCTTTTGTAACTTCCCTTTTTCTATGAAAAATATCTTATGATGCTTTTAACTATATACCAAGATGCCTAAGCTAGCAAAAATATACAATTACACAAGAGCAGCCTCTTGTGTGTGCTTTTCCCGTGTTGCTTTGATGTGCCCAACATAAAGATCACTCCCATGGGAATCAGCTGCTGGAAGTCTCTCTCTCCGACCACCCTCAGACATGTTTCTTACAAAATCCACTAGGTGCCGCCAGTTATCACCTTCAAACAACCTCTTGTTCATTCTTAGATATGTGAATGCAGCCAATCCGCTGCCGGATTCCGACTTACTTGTTGATAAAACTTGAGCATATGCATCTGCATCATATCTCTCCAATGCATTTTCCCCAGCAAGTTCTGCTCTAGCTGTTGTTGTTGCCATCTTCACCTGGTGAACTAACCCTTCAGGTGAGCAATATGCAAAGTCAGGCTGCTCTCTGTCCTTCATTTCCATGCAGGTGAAATTGAAGACAACTCCATGTTTTGCCAGCATCCTTGCTATAGGCAGATATCCATCGTTATGTCGTGTGTTATAGTAGCCAGCAGTTAGTTCAGCTGCGTGTGACCTTGCTCTGTAATGCCAGTGGATTCCAGCAACTTTCCCTGATAGTTTCACCCCAGTTGTTTGGAATATTCCTTTAGCAGATACGAGGATCCTCTCACCGTGTTCCAGCAATTTACCAGAGTACCATTCCAGAAAGAACTGTCCATATTCAGTGTTCCATGTTCCTTCCCTTTTGAAAAATCCAGTATCCTCAGGAAATTGATTGTACTGGCCTGAGTCATGGGGTCCTCCTCCTCCCCATTCTTTCTTTCCAATGTCTTCGGCTGCTGCTGCCAAGGATGCTTTCATATACTGCATGACAAACAAGTCATTTTAGTCCATAGATATTTTGAAGTTTTTTATTTTATCTTCTGTGTGATATCCTTGTTATAAGTCAATAGGGACCAATGGTTATGAAACATTACCAATACATTCATTCTTTAGGATTAAAGTACAAAAGAAAGTTTAAATTAATGTTTTTTTTAAATACCTTGTCATAACATTGGAATTCTCCAATTCCGGGAAACCTCCAAGTTCCATTGGTTTCCGGATAAGAAGGATATCTCAGCTCTCCACAAGGACCCATCCCCACTTGTATTTCCTGCAAAAGTATTGATCTTAAAAGTTCAAATTTCATTCAAGGCAGAGGGATGGAGAAAATGTTGAAATGACAACTTATCAAGCATCTGATAGGCCCCGAATGTTTTTAAGTTTGTTCTTTTTTTCCTATGCTTAGACTCTAGTAGGATAAGTTTCGCTAAGTATTTATAAGATAAAAAAAAAAAAGATAGAGAGTAAACTCATAAGTTTCTCCCATAAAGTTTTTTTTTAGATGCTCCCATGAAGTTAAAATTAGCTTATATGCAACTTAAAATCAGCTTTTTGGATAAATGAAAACCATATAACTTATTAAAAAACATAAGGTTTTTTTTAGAAAAAGGATGCCTGAGAGCATTACAGTAAAGCTAAGCATCCCAACTATGTATAAATCATTTAACTTACACATAAATTAATTTTAACTCAAAAGAGAAGTTTATTTTTTCTTATTTTTTCTTTTATAAATATGTATGAAGAAGTTTATCCAGAACCTAATAAGATAACGTTCACTGCAAGCTCAAAATTACAAGGGAATTTCTTGTACGTTTGTTTGATTCCTGACTCCAAGTGTAGCGCATGGAACACGCATTTTAGGGAATGGACCATATTATCAGTAGTGGATTTTCGTGACAGACACAAATATCTCAGAATATAAACAATTTTATTATATTGCAGTTTCTGTATCCTATATCAGCAGTGTCTATGTATAGCAGTTTGTAGCATTATTAGTTGCTGAATTGCTTACCACGATAACACTGCCCAAGTAATCTCTGAATCTGTCACGAAAGCTTCTCATGTAGTCAGAGTACACTTGGAGAGGAGTCCTTCCTCTTAGAACAGGAACTGAATCACAGCCCAAGGAGATGTACTCAGGATTCCTCCTCCCTGATCTGTCTGTGTAAACCAGCTCAGGGTTCTTGCTGATTTCTTCCAACACCCATGGTGGTAGAGGAATGCTGAAAAAAAGAGAGTACAATACTAAGACAATTGTAACAAAATGCTGATAACTTGACCTTGGTCCTCCTAACAAAATCTCTTAGCTCATATCATCTACCATATTAGATTATCTGTGTGTTTGGATTGGCATCGTGATCGGCATTTAATCAAATTTTCACGTCAGGATGCACACCAAAAGCAACTAAAAGTTGCTTCTGTGATTCATGTTTGAGTTATTTAGATGTGAATCCAAACAAACTAATTATAACAATAACATTTTCTTTTCTTTTTTAAATGTTTTATTTTCCTTTCGCTGAATATTTCTCCATCACATGTGAGAGTTCAAAAACGATTACGTGCTTGCTTGGTTTCAAAACATCAATTTCCAGCAAGATGCAAATTTAAAAACAAAAAAATAATTTTCACAAGTAACATAAAACAAGTAGTCTCATACCATCCACCATAATACTATTAGAGAATATAACAGTAACACTTCCCTTTCCTCCTTCTGTTTAAAGAAAAATGCTAGCAGTACTCCCTCTAACAACTCTATCTCATGATTTAAAAGTGGAATTCACAAAAAATTATGATTTCCAATCAATTATTTAAATTTTTTACTTTCATGTCGCTGACTATGTCTCCATAAAATGGAACAATTCAAAAAGGATTACGTGCCTTGCTTGGTTTCAAAACATCAATTTCTAACAAGGGGAAAATTAAAAAGAAAAGATGATAAAAACGAGTACTGTCATACCTGCAATTGTCTCCAACATTGCCCCCACACTGATGGAAAGACATAACAACTTGAAGCTTCAAACCATGCATTTGCACCATCTGTACAAGCTCAGCATATGGCTCCCAGTTGTACTTCAAAGGCCCATCTTTCTCCACCAAACCCCACCAAGCATCCACCATTACACCTTCAACTCCTGCACTCTTCAGGGCCATCAAACTCGCATTCATTGCTCTAGGCTTGTTCAATCTTCCTTCCATTGTTACCGTGTCCAGTGGCAGCATCACATACACAGGTACTCTCTTCGAATCATTGTGGTTATGTGCAACCGATGGAGCAAGCACCTTCTCCCATTTCTCGCTTCTACTTGCTTCATTGAAGCTGTTCTCGCGAGTGTGATGCGCTTCTTGCATTGAATTTTTCGCCCGGAGACGGACCAATGGCTTGAATTTTGAAAAACTAACTGTCGCAGGGATATCATCAGAAGTTTTAAGGACTTTGGTTTCCTTCTGATTAATAAAAGAAGTTGAAGAACGAAGTGTTAGAGCCATATTTTGAAGATGAAGGAAGGATATGTAGGAATTGTTCAAGATGGTATGCTTGTATTTATAAGAAAGAACTTGCTGGGTTGAGGAGTTGAACTAGACAACATTGGTGGGCTCTTATTGAAAAGTGGAAAAATTGGAAAAAGTGCAAAAAATCAAAACTAGTCTGTTCTGTTTGAACCTTGCTTACGTGTTTCCACCTATTCCATACTTATCTAACTCAAAACGTATGAGCCTCAGTTTTTAACGCTTATTTATTAGCCTTTAGCCTTCAGTTTTTAAGGTATGAGCCTCAGTATGTTCAAGTGAAAATTTCGAGCCGTCCCCTAAACAATAAATAACATATCTTGAGGCTATGCAATCCTCTTGACATTTTGAATTAATTGTGATTTAATTCAATTGAAATTGTTCAACCCACTAGGGTAAGCTTAGAAATGGGGTCGGGGTAATATGCATAAGGTTTAGGTCGTCTATTCGAACCTCATTGGAGGACACTTGTCACAATATGTGACTTCGTGCATAGATCAATATTGCTTAGACGTTATATATATATATATGTATATGTATATATTGCTTAGACGTTTTGCTAAACTTGTTGCACTGCCTTAATGAATGTTTGTTTCCTAGTGCTTTAATCTGAAATGAAATGAATGCTAAAATAGAATCAGCTTGAATTGTTAAAAAAAAGTAACAAAAATTTACATCTTTGATCTAAATTATTGAAATGAATTCTTGGATAGCAGTTGCAAACAGCTTTCAACAGTGAAGCCAAAATTGAATGTGCCAAAATGTAAAGTTTAATTATTTGTTTTCTTTTCTTTTTCTGTGATATAAACATATTGGTTGGCGAGATAATTGATGAGTGGCTTTGTATTCCCGCCATAAGACAAACCCCACCAAATGAAGTAGCTTGTCACTGGCTTCTGCCTTTTCCCACAAACTGGGTTTTCATGGATGAAAATGTCTCATAATTTCAATAATTTCTTGGTTCTGGTTCACCTGGCTCAGGATAAGAAATGTTGAATGTTCATTTAGTTAGGAAAACCTGTGGTTCAGAGCAAGTCTTTGGTTTCATTAGTCTTGAACCGTTCTTTCCGCGTGTTTTTGATAACTACACAATTTTTCATACCATTTCAGATTTAACATATGCATTTTATTGATGGGAATTAATAGAATTTTAATGTTGACCAATAATGTATAGCCGTGGAATGTGGACGAGAAGTATTTTTTTGTCATCTGGCAACAATTTTCCTAATACCTACCACAAACTTGCAATTATTTGGTTTGATAACGTCCAAAATATATGACGCTTTGCAGGAAGAATTAAAATGCTGATGAGATTCTCCATTTGCTAATATGCTGAACTTTTATGAATTACTAACTGTTGATAGCTTGTTTGGATTTGCATCTAGCATTCACATGTTCCCGTCCCAGTGGGATAAGACTTTGTTGTTGTTGTATCCACGTCTTCACACCAAATAATGTAGAAGTTGTGACAACACAAATCCAAACACACCAAATAATGTAGAAGTTGTGACAACCGCAAATCCAAACATGCTATTAATCTGGCTGGTAAAGCCTTTGTCCTGCTTATCCATTATCTGATTGATTAAAAAGGATAGTAACAACAGAAAATAACGCAAAAGTTTCCGTAATTGTAGAGGAAAAATTTGGATGATTTTTTTTTTAGAGGAATTTCGATGAATTTATTATTCGAGATTCTTTGACTTTGATATGTGGATATGATGATTTAAGGGAAACAAACCATTCTCAAGTCTGCAAGACTGATTTAGTTAAGCAGAACTTGATAATCAACTTATTGTAATATGATTAGTAGATAACTATGCTTCTTAAGCATGTTATCACGAGTTTAATCTTTAGGTTCAGGTGTGTGGAACAACATCTTTTACTAAAACAAAACTTGATAGCCAACATGGTGTAGATTGATTGACAAATACCCATTCTCCTTAAACATGTGCCCTGATGATCGATCCCTAAGTTCATGTATAAAAAACATCTGTAGTTGAAGAGATTAGTATCTGATTTTGGGCCAAAAAATATATTGGATAAAAAAAAAAGAGTAGAACTTGATTGTTATAACCTAATCAATCAAATTAATTTAATGTTCATGTCCCTTTTATATAGATAGATAGGTTTATATCCTTTTGAAATGAGACTTTCATTAGGCCTACATTGGATTTTAGGATCAAGATTTCCCCGCAGTTAAAATTTTAACTGCACAAATCTTAATCATGAAAAATGTTTCGTTATTTATTAAAATAAAGCATAATTTTTTTTTCAAAATTTATGGACCGTTGGATTACAACTGCATGGAGGTGGAGTTGAATTCCAAACTCTAGAGGATCCAATTTCTCAATACCATGCTGTTAAATAGACACTACATATCCTCAAAGTAAATCTTTAGAGTGAAGAGTCATACCATTTTATTTCCAATTTAAAAAGAGTTTGAATTTAAGAGTACGTCATGCACACCTATGACATAGGTTTATTTCTATTTCAATTTTCAACTTCTTTTAAATAATAAAAAGAATAAATTAAGTTAACATAATAAAATTAGAACTTATACATCTCATAGATTAGATCTTAGGTGTTAATGTGGACACCTCAATGGATGTCTACACCTTGAGAGAGAAAGTAATAAAAAAAGAGAGAAATAATAAATTTGGTAGGTGATATTTTTTTTTTTATAATAACAACAACAAACCTAAATCTGCATGCATACTACCTAAATCCCCACATCTAGGCCGACCCTAGTGATTAATTTGACGAGTGATATGATGCCAAAGGAGAAGAGATAAAGGGAAATGAGAGTTATTAATGAACCTGGATTGTTAATCAAATTTCTATGCATTCAACAATTTAATATCAAATAGTTCATATTTTATTTCAATAAATTAGAATTAAAACACGCATTTAAAATTTGAATTGTTTGATCTTCTATAAATAAAGTGACAACATAAATGCATGTAAATTTGACCTTAGTGAATTCAATTTTAGGTTATGGTCATGTATCACTAATTCATTATTAAATCATAGGTCAAATGACTTATTTGGTTTTTTATCTTTTTTTTATTCTTTTTTATTTTTTAAAAAGTTTAATTTGATCCTTGATCTTATTTTTTTTCAATTTAATCCTTTATCTTTTAAAAATTTTATTTTAATTATTTATTTATTTTTATTCAGTTTAATCCTTCAATTCATTTAAGATTAATGTCTTAAATCATTAAAGAATAAACTTTTTTTTGTTAAAAATGAAGTGAAGGAAAAACAGAGAAAATTGAACAAAAAAAATATTTTTAAATGATTAATGACGTCAACTTTAAATTAATTGAAGGATCAAATTAAACAAAATAAAATAAAGAATCAAATTGAACAAAAAAATAAGATGAAAGACCAAATAATTTTTTTTTAAAAAAATAAAAGACTAAACTAAAAAAAAGATAAATAATTAAAATGAAAAAAAATAAAGAAACAAATATATCATTTAGCCAGTCAGATATAGCGTATAGCTCTTTACTTAGGCATTTGGTGGCGTAGCCTGACTAATAAGGGTATTGGCAATTAATATTCAAATGCTTGCACTGGTTTTTTTTTTTTCCTAATGTTTTTTCAAGTAGACAAGAGTTGGAACATAGAGAAAGAGTAGTGGGGTTCAAATCCCAGCTAAACTCTCTCCTATTATCCCCACTTAGAGACCAAAAACAAAACAAAGCTTGAGCTGCTGATAAATTTGCATAGTATGATCCTCCTCCTATAGTCACGGTCCCATAAGTATAGCACAGAACGGGATATTACTATAACTTCCTAAACTAAAGATATTATTAATTAGGGGACAGACAGACATGTTAGGAAGAACATGGTTAAGTGTATATTGTCGGCTATAAAATGCATCGGCATCAGATGGAACGTGGAAGTATTCAAGTTTGATTGAGAAATCGGGCAAGTTGATCATGTTTCAGAAAAAAAATGATGATTCAGAATCTTCCAAAATGCTTGATTTTTGATATTTTGTACTCTATCCTACCAAGGGTCATGGAGATAAGTTGTGTGCATGTAATTCGTAGGACAAAATTTGTGGAGGAAAATATAACCTTATCTTTAACGTTTGTCTCATTTCATCTCTCAACTAAAAAGGTATTAGAAGGAAAAAAGTTGATTAATCGATGACCACGGGAAAAGGGACATGTAAACAAGTTAGCCTCATTTAAGATTTGGAAATCAACAAAACATGACAGAAGCCATCGACGTTTAATTTGAAACTTGTATTTTTTAGCATTAGCTTCTTGATGGGAGTAAGAAAAAAGACAGCTTTCTAAAACCCCTCGTGGTGAAATTCACCGATTTCATGAGATTTCTATCTAAAGTAATCCAAAATTGAGGGAATCTCTCACTTTCTGAGCAAGTCATTTCATTTCTTCTTATTTTTTTGGTGAAGTTAATTCTGGACAAGGGTGAGGAACCATTCTGATTGGTGAAGTTATGAAAGTGCAGTTCAAATTTAAGATGTTTATGGCTATGGGTACGTGGAACCTATGTTTTTGGTCAAAATGCTAATCAGCTCTTTTCTTAAAGAGAATCTAATTTCATTGTCATGATAAGAAAAAGTCCCATCTTATGCACAAATGCACAATACTTATTTTAGCTATTTCCACACTCGTGGCACATGCTGCAGCGCACAACTAGTTACGGGTTGTGGTTCTCCGCTAGCTATACATCTACACCTGTTTCAACCCCAATTGAAACCCCTCTTTGCCCTTCATTTATTCACCCTTGATTTTACACAATTTACTAGTCCAATCCAATAATAACTTACCAGTGATGGTTGCTGTACATAGGTGGGCTAATGAATTGAAAGCATCGGAGATATAAGCTCCTCTAGTTATGCAAGTCCTTCAACATGGCAATAAAATTAAAGCTCTTGCCCTTTGACGTAAATTGCAAATAAAAATAATGGAAGGGTGGAGCTTATGGCAGAAATTTATGCAGTTCCTACAGGTTACATAGCAATGTATCATGCATGTATCCAATAAAAGTTCCTAGATATCTCAATTTATCATGCATGTATCACTCTTTAAGCTTACGCAAGCCAGCAAAATCTGAGATTTTAATAACAACACATACTTAATTGTGTTTGGTGCACCAAACTTGTATGTCTGTGCTTGGAATTATTGCCAACGGAATAAGTTTAATTTAACAAATTGTTACTCACAATTTGTCCCCATTGACGGGGAAAAATATAGCCTTGATAATCAACTCTCCCCTTTGCTTCTTCAAGATAAAATTGCCAAAATACATCAAGAGGTGAGATAGATAAAGTCACCTAATGACAAGATAAGTTTAAATTACAAATTAAAGAAATAAAATATATCTGAGCTAATTTTAGAATGTAAGTTTAGGCCTAACTCAACCCCAAAAGTTTAGGTTGAGATGAGGATTGTCCCTCACTTGGCTTTACGTGAAACTTGAATTTTTTTCAATACACCTCTTCACGTCCATCTTAAATTCTTTAAAATATGAGTTTAACATCCATCTTAAATTCTTTATAATGTGACTTTAAGGTCTAATTCAACCTTAAAAGTTGGTTTAAGGAGTGAAAGTTGTTCCTCTTAGATTTTTCAAAATGTGAGTTTAACATTCATCTTAAATTCTTTATAATGTGACTTTAAGGTCTAATTTAACCTTAAAAGCTGATTTAGGGAGTAAAAATTGTCCCTCACTTATATATTTTAATTTGACTTTATCTTTAACCGATGTGAGACTTGAATTTTTTCTAATAGCAAGTTTCATCTATTTAACATGTCAATGACTTCACAAATAACAAGATAAAATATTTTTAGAAAGAAGATCACAAAAAATAAAATAACAAAAAAATTAGCAAGTCTGAATAAGTACTTGTAGATATAGTATCATGACATTGGGAAAACTATTGAATACAAAAGACTATTGCAAAGTATTCTTAGCAATTTCAACTTTGAACTTATTCTTCAAGGAGCCATGTTTACAATAAAACTAGACAGCACAGAGGCAAACTAATCCGCAAAAATACAATAAAGTAATTGGTTAGCCAATGAGACTGGTAGTAACGGAATAATGATGGTTGAAAAGAGCATCAAATACGACTTCGAATATAACAAGTTAATACACCTTAAATTTGGCATGAATTGTGAATGGATAATTAGAAACAGGCAGAAAGAAAAATACGAGGTCATAGCTGCAGCATGTTATGAAAGCCAGAAACTTCACCACATTGTTTGGTTTCTCCAACAAAAACATGTTCAAAAGCAGAAGAGGAACCAGAAGTGCCACCACGGCCATAAAGGTCAAACCACAGACTGGTAATCATTCTTTTGAATTCTTGGCAAGTCTCTGATACAATTCCCTTGGATGCAAGATACTTGTGAAGATATTTAATTGGTGCTGTTCTACTGATTTCTTCAATGAAAGAAGCTTGCTCTTGTCTCTCTTCAGATGTGACTACTTCCTTACATCCTTGATGTGGATTGTAGTTATCCAAAAGTGAAAGAAAACGAGCAAATGTAGGCTTTTTGAATACATCATCACTAACCCAAGTAAACAAGCTCCCCTGTGCCATATCTTCCTTTTGGTATTCCTTTTTCCCTTCACCACAGTCAATTTCATAGTCTTTGCAAGGTACCAAAAGATTTAAATCTAGATCCCAGAGTTTGTCACAAGCTCTTGACAGATCAGCAAGTTCATCTTCTGAGGGCTCCACACTAGCACGAACTTCAACCTCATTAGAGTATTCTTGCTCATCAGCAGGTCGTTTATTGCTGTGCCAGTTTTCCTTGGGAACCTACATCAAATTGGTAAGATCCATCATTCAGATTCAGGCAGGGATGAAGCGTAAAACATTCAGATCCATAATAAAAAGAATTTTGACCTGAAACTTGGTAAATTTAATATTATTTTTAAAACGTGGTATTCTGTATAAATCACTAATATAGTTTCCAAATTATTAATGCATTGGATATACTTGAACTTCGATGAATCAATGGATAAGCGGCGTTATAATACTGATGGAAACATTTGTTAAAAAGAGGTGGATAGAAATAAATATAGGCAAATATCAATGCAACTGAGGCTATTTTCTCAATGTCAGCTCTTAATTCAGACAAACACAATTGGAAATTTTGGAGCTATAAATTGATAAATTGTTGCCACTGCTGGCACTTCTCTTTACACAATTTAGGGTTGTTGAAGCATTGGTGAACCATGGTGTTGTCTTTTTTTTGCTTAATATCTCGAGGGAGAGCACATCAAAGCAAAGGAGTGATCTACAATTTTTGCAATTCGTTGTACTATTTGTATCAATAATAGAGGGGAAAAAAATAAGAAAATTAGAGAGGATGAAATGACCAATGACACACTGTCTAAGCTTGCACAATACGGGAATTCAGTGGCCATAAGGAAAGCTAACGCTACTCTTGACAGGCTCGGCTTAGCTAAATCCTGTATCAAAAACACTCAAATATATCGTTTATTTGGTATCCACCACATGAAAATTTGTATGTGAATAACTTTACAATAAAACATTAATCATCACTTGCCACCCATAGAAAGGGTATACCGAATAATTCTTGGTTAAGTTAGATCTAAAAAATTATAGATCACTCCTTTCTAAATGAGTTTCTTGTGTTCAATGCAGAGAATCTCATGCAACAGTGGAGTCAAAATTGGAAAGAAGACTATGCAAATAACATGCAACAATAGCTTCTCTATTGGCAACACTTAACGGTAAAAATATGAAAAAGCGCACAGAAGAGATTAAATAGAAAAGGATATATCAATTTTTATATATAAAAAAAACATCATATAGACTAAATATATGATTCTCTCAAATAATAGATAAACAATGTATATCTTTCTTCATAGTGACACTTTTATTTGGTGCACTTTGATTCTTTAAAAGAAGAGAGAAACAAGATTTCACTTTCTTTGATTGCTGTTTCTATTCTTTTTATCTTTTGTGATAGTGACTAAAGTTGAGAGAATACTCTAATGTGAGGAAGGGAACCCTATTTTATGTTAGTGAGTGTTAACCCCTTTGTAACCACTCCTCCTAGTTGTCTCAAGAAATTGCTCCACTTAAGTTCACAGCCCATTTACAACTTAGTCCATAACAATAAATTATTTATTTATTAATCCTTAATAAGTCAAATGCATCTTACATGAGATATTAAATCTTACATTATCCCACTTGGTTCATTTGACATTACCTAACATCATGGACAAATAAATAGATTAATTAAACTTACGTAATGCACATTAAAATAACTAAATTATTTTATACATTAGACACATCATAATTTCATAATTAAGAATACGTACTAATTTGAGTCATGATAGTCTTACATCACTTAGTCAACATAATCTCTTACGTGCACCACAAATTAGACTTCTTTTTAATATGAGCATAATTAGAAGCACATAATGGTCCAACATAATATTTTTATTTAAGACGATACCTATTTACGTTACTCTAATACAAATATGTATGCAAATGTAGAGAACAGGTAATGAGAAACATATCATAAATGAGCTCAAAATGTCAACAATCCAAAATAGAAGTATGCATTACACTCAACAATCATTAATAACAATAATGCTCATATTTTTAACATGTTCAATAAATGTCTAGAACGGTAATCCTTTTGCCAAAGGGTTAGTTATCATAAGATTTGTGTTAATATTTTTTATTGAATGCCTTAGAGAAAAATATTGTTACAAAGTTATCACAATACATTTTCAATGCCTTGACATTACTATTGATGATTCCAAGCCCTGAAATAAAGTTTTGGAGTCAATTAGCTTGAATTGTAGCCTCAAAACATGCTACAAATTCAACTTCTATAATGGATGTAGCAATAACATATTGCTTTGCACTTTTTCACGATAATGTTCCTCTAACTAAAAGAAATACATAACCAAGGGTGGATTTTCTTATATCCACACATCCAACAAAAGTCCAAGTCTTAAATGTCCAATCACCTCAAGGTGATCATACCTCCAATATGTAAGCATGTGATCCTTTGTTCCCTGTATTTTAGCTACAAAGCTTATGTCTAATCAAGTACAAATCTGGGCATACATAATACTCCAAACAACATATGCATACGGAATTGCTTCCATTTGTTTTCATTCCAAATCATTCTTAGGACATTGATATATGTTTTCATTCCAAATCATTCTTAGGGCATACATAATACTCCAAACAACATATGCACTTTATTGATATATGCTTTTTGGGATAAACCTAACATTCCATGTGACCTTTTTTGGAATATTTTTATTTCTATCACATAGCTTGCCTCCCTATATTCTTCATTTCAAAATTATTAGAGAGAAACTTCTTTGTCTCATGAAGAAGACCAAGATCATTAGTTGCAAGCAAGAAATCATCAACATATAGAATTAGAAATATAACCTTACTCCCACTGACCTTCAAATATATACATCGATCAACAATGTTTTCCTTAAATCCAAAGGAAGCAATGGTATCATTAAACTTTAAATACCATTAGTGGAAAGCTTGCTTAAGTTCGTATATTGATTTCTTTAATTTGCACACCATGTGTTCCTTCCCTTCAACTGAGAATCCTATTGGTTGGTCCATGTAAACATTATCCTCTAAATCTCCATTAAGAAAGATAATTTTCACATATATTTGATGTAGTTCTAAGTCATAATGAGCTATCAGTGTCATGATAATCCTGAAGGAGTCATTTCGTGAAACTGGTGAAAATGTCTCTTAATCAACACCATCTCTTTGAGTAAAACCCTTAGCAACAAGTTTGACCTTGTAATGTTTAAGGTTTCCATGAGGGTCATGTTTAGTCTTAAAGAACAACTTACAACCAACTCTCTTACAATCTTCTAACAATTCTACAAGGTCCAAAACACCATTCTGTTCCATGGATCTTAACTCTTCTTTCATGGCTTCCAACCACTTATTAGAATTATCACAACTTATAGCTTGTGAAAACAAAACTAGATCATCATTAATAATGCTTAATTTAATTTCTAATTCATGTAGATGGACCACATAGTCATTTGAAATAGTTGGCCTTCTTTCTCGTTGAGACCCCCTTAATGGTACTTCTTTTGATTCTTCTACAATAGGTTCATTTTGAATCATGAGCTCATCATTATTGTGTTGCTCTTCTTCATTGTTGTTTCGAACAACATCTAGAGGAACATTCACTTTATTTCTAGAGGCACAAGTTAAAGGAACTTGCACTCTAACTTCTTTAATTTTCACATTTTTGTGGAATTGTACTCCCACTGATTTTAGCATTTTCAATGAACCTTGCATTTCCAGTTTCAACAATTCTCATATTATGATTAGAACAGTAAAACATATGCCCATTTGATTTTTATGGATATCTAATGAAATATCCACTGATTATTCTTGCATCCAGTTTTTTTATCTTGTGGATTATAAATCCTTATTTTTGTCTGGCAACCCCAAACATGCAGGTGCCTTATGCTAGGTATCCTATTAGTCCACGGTTCAAAAGATGTGTTTGGAACTACCTTATTATGAAATCTATTCAACAAATACATGAAAAGTTTCAATGCATACATCCACAAAAATATGGGTAAATTAGAGTCACATAACATACTCCTAACCATATCCATTAATGTTATGTTACGCCTTTCTGATACACCATTTTGTTGCGATGTACCTGACATTATATATTGCGCATAAATACCACGTTTCTGAAGGAGTTTAGCAAATGAACGTGGGTGTTGCCCA
This sequence comes from Glycine soja, assembly GCF_004193775.1. Taxonomy (NCBI): domain Eukaryota; kingdom Viridiplantae; phylum Streptophyta; class Magnoliopsida; order Fabales; family Fabaceae; genus Glycine; species Glycine soja. The sequence continues at coordinate 6,862,612 of NC_041006.1, forward strand.
GTTTAATCATACCTTTCGTAGTACTCACCACCTCTATTAGACTTGACAAGTTTCACCTTTCTGTCTAATTGTCTTTTTACTTCATTCAAATAAATTTTTAAGGCATCCATTGCTTGAGATTTCTCATGCAATAAGTAACATAACCATAAAGTGAATAGTCATCAATGAATGTGATAAAGTACCTTTCCTTTAAGAAAGAATTAACATCAAAAGGTCTACAAATGTCAGTACGCACAATTTCAATAAGCTGAGTGTTTCTTGTAGCACCCTTCTTTGTGTGTTTTGTTTGTTTTTCTTTAATACAATCCACACAAATATTCAAATCGGTAAAATCTAGATTTGAAAGAATTTCATTCTTTATTAATCTTTCCATTCTTTCTCTATAAATGTGACCTAAACATCTATGCCACAAGAAAGCGGAGCGATCATTCACTAAACTACTTTTAGTGCTAAGATTATGATGCAGAGTCAAAAGCGTTTCAACATACAAACCATTTAAATTCAACTAATATAAACCATCACAAAGATTAACAATATCAATGAGATGATTATGTATAAATAAATTGAAACATCCATTACCAAAAGTAAAAGAGTATTCAGTAAGATCGAGTTTAGATAATGAAACCAAATTTCTAGAAACACTAGCTACATAAAGAGTTTTCAATAAGTCTAAATGATATTTGGTGTCAAGGATTAAACAATAAGTCTTGACTGCTTCCACTAGAGCTTTCACTCTATTCTCCATGAAGATGAACTTCTCATTTGGGCTTATGATTTAGATTGTAAGAAATCCCTGCATTGTATTAGAAACATAAGTCGTACATCCAAAATCAATCCATCATGTATTATGAGAACTTCAATTAAATTTTATTCAAAACAAACATAAGCATTAAGCTCACCTTTCTTTTCAAACAAAGCCTTACGTTTTAAGCAATCCTTTTGGAAATGTTCAACTTTCCCACAGAAATGACAATTATTGCTTTTTGATGCTTTCTTCTGGATTTGTACTGGTGCCTCATTAAAGCCTTATGTTTTTTAATGACCCTTTTCCCTTATCACGCTTCTTCATAATTTTTTTTCCAGCTCTTTGATTTCCCTATTGGCTTACATAATGGATTGGGTAACTTGATTCTTAAGCCTCGTTTCCTTTTGAACCAACATACTATGCAACTCATGCACATTCCATTTGTCTTTCATGGTATTATGGCTCATTTGAAATAGACCATACTAATATGGTAATAAGTTAAGAATAAATTGTATCAGGAAGTTCTCATTCACCGTCATTCCCAAGGTCTTAAGCCTTGTTGTAATGTTTGTTATCTCATTGACATGCTCGTGCATAGTACGTGAGCCATCAAACTTCGTGGTGGTCAACGTACTCATTAATGTCCCAACAAGAGACTTATTAGCTATTTGGGAGCGCTCTTTCATTAACCCCATAAATTCTTTAACAGTTTCGATCTTGGGGATAGTTGTCTTAATGTTGTTTGCGATAGTCATTCTCATGAACATTGTAATCATAAGAAAGATCGAGACTGTTTGATCTTTCCCAAGCTCTATAATGGCTTTTTCTTAGTAATAGTAGCAGGCTTCTCTTCCAATATAGCAAGATCGAGATCCAAAGCACCAAGATGAAATTGGACTTGCTCATTTCAGTAAGAGAAGTTAAGTCCTTTAAAAATTGGCACAGACAAAACATGAGAATTCAATGAATTGGGAACTAATACTGCATAATAAAATTTTACACAAATGTTTTGAGTTATAAAATACATGCTATACATATAATATATTCAAACAACAATAAATGTATAACAATGCTCTCCTTTGGGTGATACACCAACACACAGTATAATGACGCTGATAAAATTATAACATTATTGACAGTTAAATATGCACAAATTAGAATCACCTATTACCTTTGGGCATATAAATAAAACTAATGATACACATATATTACCTACAATTATATTCATTAATTATAAGAACAACTAATAAACCTTTGAATGATCCATAAACGTCTTATAACAATGAATTTCAATATACCCATAAACCAATAATTATATATTTCAACATCCATTATTCTATGGGTGATTGAAGAAAAATATTATTAACTTGGAATTAAATAACCTTAAAAATTTGACCACTTTAATGACTAACAAATCTACCTTACACTTAATTCCAAATAAACATATGACCTGCGTATACTTAATGCTACTAACATTTGTAGCATTAGGTTTTAGGCCATAAATATTCAATCACACATTTTCCTTTAATCACATTCAAGTATCATGTAATAAAAGGAAATCGGAAACACTTAAATCACATGCCCTCTAGTCACATAATTAGTGTTTAGGTATTGGAACCATTCAAAGAGTTTACATACAAGAATGTAAACCTTGCCATCATTTGTTAAGCAATTTCAATTCAAGCAAATTGAAAAAAATAAGACTTTGGCTTGAAAGAGTTTACATAAAAGAATGTAAACCTTGCCATCATTTGTTAAGCAATTTCAATTCAAGCAAATTGAAAAAAATAAGACTTTGGCTTGAAAGTCTTTACATTCGGAATTCATAAGCAATTAATGTACAAAACCTTTTCCATAACATGCTTGGTGAGTCATCGTACGTGGATTTTCATTTTGAAAGCCAATAAGCATTTCTCCAAAATGCAATTGAAAAAGAATCAAGCAAATTAAATCATTCTTGGTTACATAATCATCGATCAAATCTAGTTACATAATTTTGATACATAATAGAAATACATCTAGCGGAAGAAAAATTCCTAAATTTCATAATTATGATTCATAAAATTTGGAAAGAAACATTATTAATGGAGAATCATATAATTTCTCAACACTTGGTATGTTGTGTTTTCAAGATTGAATTTCATATTCAAATGAACCTTGTAATCATAAGAAAGTGGGTTTTTTAACTACGGGTCTAGCAAACGAAAAATTGAGATAGGATCCAATCCAATAAGATCTCCCCCTTTCAAAATCGAACTTGAAGATTTTCTTTCATCCGACTCAAGTAGTTATATATAAAAAAAAAGCAAAGGGTTTTCACTTTCAAATTCTATATCTATATAAAAAATTGGATCACGATAATAGAAAAAAAAATAGGATATTGAAATATTGATTCTCACAAATAATAGATAAAAAATGTGTACCTTTTTCCTAATGAGACTTCTCTGTGGTGCACTTTGATTCCTTGAAAGAAGAAAAAAATAAGATTTCACTTCCTTTTATTGTTCTTTCTATTCTCTCTCTTTTGTTATGGTGACTAAGGTTGAGAGAATACTCTAAGGTCAAGAAGGAGAACCTATTTCATGTAAGTGAGTATTAACCCCTATATAACCATTACTCCTATCAAATAGTAATTGTTTCTAGAAATTGCTCCATTTAAGTTCACACTCCATTTACAACTTAGTCCATAACAATTATATATTTATTTATTAATCCTTAATAAGGCGCATGTCTCTCGCTTGAGACATTAAATCTGACAGGAGGCGGTGTGACAACTCATAGATATAGTTGTGTTGTGGTCGCATGTGCGTGCAGGCCAGTGAGAGAGAGTGACACGCGATGTTGGTATTGGAAGTAGAGGTGGTGCGTAATGTAAGGGTTGTGACCTGGGGTGTGGGGTGACGGGGTCACACAAGTCTGGACAGAGAAAATGTCACACGACGATGACAATGATGATCAACATAGGTGACGTGAGCTTTGATAAGATGGAGGTGGCGGCAAGGTACAATTGAGGTTTGATGGAATTGGTGACACACAAGATTTGGATGTGTAGGATGGTGTTGGACTATGCTAATGTTTAAAATAAAAATAAATATAGTGATGGTTAAAAAATAGTTACTAATTCACTATTAAAAAAAAAATAATAATAATTGGAGTTTACAATTTTAACCGTGCCAACCCAATTTTGGGGAAAAAACTAAATTGATGTAATTTTAAAAATTAAAGAATCTAATTAAATTTTTTAAAAATTTAAAAACTAAATTGAATAATTTAAGGATCAAATTCATAATTTTTCATTCTTTGCTTTCTTTCCCTCAATAACCCTTTGTTGTTGGTCCTTGTTTGGTTGGGGGTTTCAATTTTCATTTTCAATTTCGCGCGAAGAAGAAGAAACAAAGAAAGGTGGTGCTGGGTATTCTATGGCGACACCCAACAACAGCAACATTAACAACGCGACGGCGAAACCAGGAACCCTAGGCGTTGGCGTAGGTGCAGCTCCTACTCCGCCCAAGTCCCAGCGCGGCCACAACAAGCCCAAGTGCAAACAGTGTGGCAATGTCGCTCGTTCAAGGTGCCCCTATGAATGTTGCAAGAGTTGCTGTTCTAGAAATCAAAACCCCTGTCATATCCACGGTTCGTTCCTTATCCTTCTTTTTTCTTTCTCACATCACAAAGAAACATTCTTGTTCTTCTTCGCTACCCTAAAATAATGATATTTCTGTGTTGCTTTGTGCCGTTTATGATTGATTTATCATGCTTTAACTGTCTGACTTATTGTTTGCCATGATCTCACCTTCTTGAATTGTAGTTAAGAGGAAGGAATTTGTTGTTAACATGTCATTTAATTAGTTCAGCAAAATTAGGGTTTTGTTTTTACCTGTCTCTGAACTTTCTCTCTGTTTATAAGCTTTTATCCTACTCCTAGTTTGCTTTACTCTTTGTTTCGTTGTGCCTTTTGTTGCTGTTAACTCGTTATAGTTATGCCTTAGATTAACAGTGGTCATGCCGTTAAGCTATGACTTCAGTGTTATTGATAAAACTGAGTTAAGTTTTGAGTACTTTTTCACTATTAGTAGAAGTACGCAAAAAAAAAAAAAACTTTTATTTTTTGTGCTATGTCCAAGGTTAATTACAGTCGTGGTTGTGGTTTGTTGCGATCCTTGACATTGCCGGAAATTGTGGGCAAATGCAATTGCAATTGTGGTCGCGATGTGGTTGTGGCAAGCCTCAAAACCTTGATATTGCAGCTGAAGTTGTGTACTCTTATATAGTGCACTTAGCTTATAATTGGAAAGAAGGTCCTCTAAAGATAATAATCAATCTTGGATAGCAGCATAGTTGTTTACCAAAGAGGCGTTGAATTTCCGTGTAGATTTACAGCGAGGCAACCTCGAGTCGAAGTTTTTTCAGCCCTGTTTTGGGTTCAGTAGCTATGGATAGGCCTTTTTTGGGCAATGGCTACACACTCTTAAATAGCCCTGTTTTGGGTTCATTAGCTATGGACAGGCTTACCTTAGAGCTATGATACTTTGGTACTCTTAAATAGTTGCTGTACCCATACCTGTATTAGGTGTGTATTCAGTACTGGTAGTTTTTGGGTAATGGCTACACACTCAATCTTAATACTCACTTATCATTCAGGCATAGTTATCAATAGCTGTTAGTAGCTGGCTGCACTATTAAGGCATCGTGACTCTTGGGCATGACAGGAGCAGTAGCAGTGTGTTTCTCCATTGTGGCAAATTGCGGCTGATATTGATAAATGGCCATTTCATGATTGCAGCAGCTGCTCTCAGTCTTCATGAGAAGCCTCAAAATGCCCCTGTTTTTTTTACCTTTACATCCCATTTTCTTATGTTTTTGGGTCAGTAATCTCCTCTAAGATCAAATAGGGTTTTTAAGAACTCAGGCCAACCTCATATTATTCTTGCTTCTTGTATATTCATCATCTCTTCTGCATTTTGAGACATTTTCTGGTCAACATCGCCAGTATTTCATGTGACCCAGGTTCTTTCCACCCAATGCATCTCTTCCTGCTGTCTCTGAAGTCTATTCACACTTCACGCCCTGTCTCTTCACTCTTGTGTTCGTAAATTTCTGTTTCTGTTCTTCAATTCAAAGTTTAATCTTCCCAAATTTCTCTTTCTGTTTTTTTTTTTTTACTAATTGTGAAATGGTAACATCTTTAATTTCTGGTATTTTGAAATTTTCAAGCATTTGTATATCTATTATTTTTTTTCTTTCTTTTTTCCTCTCATACCTATAATTTCACTTTAGTAGCTATCCTGCTATCTGCTATCCCCCGTTAGTATTTTCAAGGTTTCATGTTACATGCTGCTATCTGATAAAGACCTTGGTAGAACTACACCACAAAAGTTAGCTGATATTGTGAAAAATATATATATCGCTGTGTCTGTTATTCCCTTGTAGCATTTTCAAGGCTTCCTGTTACATGCTGCTATCTGCTAAAAACCTTGGGAGAACTACACCATAAAAGTTAGCTGATATTGTGATCTTTCTCTCTCTGTTTGTGTGTGAATTACGTAATTTATTGTTGGATTGAGAGTTCTTATCATAATTTTAGTGTAACTTGTATCAGTGCAAGTTAATCCCCTTTTTTTGTGTATCTCTTACCTTAGGTTTAGAAATTTTATTGTACCTCTGTTCTTGTACCAATGCCAGTGTTTACATGTGTTCATGCAACACAGCTTTAGTGGACCCCTACCCTTAACTTAAGACTTGGCAGGGGGCATGTCAGCATTTGTTTAACTAGTAGCATTAAAAGTATAAGTTTCTTCTACAAAGTGAAATAAGAGAATGCATTAAAAAAGATGTGAGTGTTCTCTCAATCTATTGGTGAGATTGAAATTATCTGTATACATTGTTTCTTTTTAATATTTCCCATAATATAAGATCCTAACAGATGTTTATTCTCCGCTCCCTTTGCTTCCATGTCTTATGTTGAATGCAGTGTTAAAAGCTAATTCAACTTTTCCTGACAAGGCATCCTCTTCTGGTGCGTCTCCCCTTGACCAGCAATCCTTAGATCCACATCCACCTCAATCAACGTAAGTTATGAGCATCAGCACCCTACATGTGCATCAAATCAATTTTTTAGTTTATATTTTAAACATGTTGAGGGCGAGCCCTGGTGCAGCGGTAAAGTTGTGCCTTGGTGACTTGTTGGTCATGGGTTCGAATCCGGAAACAGCCTCTTTGCATATGCAAGGGTAAGGCTGCGTACAACATCCCTCCCCCATACCTTCGCATAGCGAAGAGCCTCTGGACAATGGGGTACGAAGTTTTTTTTTTTTTTTTTATATTTTAAACATGTTGGGCTTTACTTGAAATATGTTGAATTTATTTAAAAAATAGAGGTAAGAATTTTCTTTTATGCCGAATTCGCTGCCAACAGTTTTCTCATATTTTACCTCACATGAATAGTGCTATTCAGTAATGGCTCAATCTTGTGTGTGTGTTTTGTATTATACGGCTATACCATCTTCTTGATGCAATACTTTTCTTGAACTTTTCTTAAATGTTTGTCCGGTGACTTGTTAATTCAACTGTACAATCAACACTTAAAAGCTTCTTTCAAATTCTCTGTTTTTCCCTGAGCTGAGGATTTTTTGTCTTTTATTTCAGAAGTGCAGGTAGAGTTGCATCACTTCGACAACTTTCCAATAGTTTTGCTCAGTTCAATAATTTACACCTTTCCCTTCGTTCAAAGAAGCCACTAACTAGAAAGGTACACAGTGCATAAGCAATGCTTGGTTAAGTGTATAACTTGTTCCGGTGACCTGTATGTTGTGTGAAAGTAATAGCATTGTGATGTTTACAGGATGCTGCATCTATCAACGAATGGAGATTTGCCAAGATAAAGGAATACAAGGAGCGGAATGTTGAAGTGGAAAATGAAGCTTTTGACCGATACATGCAGAATGTAGATTTACTAGAAGAAGTATTAGCTGTGAAGTCGTTGGATGCCAATGTGCCCTCTGCATTAGAGTCTAATGCTACTCCAATGGAGAGCAATGAGGCAATGATCCCTGGGATAAAATTGCAGCTAAGATCAAATTCAATGAGAAGTGATGGTTTGAGAATGAGAATACAACAAATTGTAAACGAGGGATTAAAGAAGCTCGAGAAAAGTGCTGTAGATGGTGACATAAATGAATCAATTGATGGTGAATCTAATGAAGCTTCAAAAAGGGGAAAGGGGATTGAAAGGTTATCAGCTATAAGTGATCTTATGGATAAAATTAATAAAGCCCGAACTGAGGAGGATTTGAAGCCGTGCTTAGAGATGAAGACCCAACTCTTCAATTTAGACGAAGGCTCTAGCGCGAAAGACCTTCAAGACAATGAAATGCATGCGAATGAAACTGCTGAAAGTGATGTGGTACAAACAGAAGGATTGGATTATTCTTTACCGAAATTTGTTACCATCACTGAGATTGATCTAGAAGTTCTCCACACCATAGACAAACACTTTTCTACCCAGGATATAGAGCAGTTATGAGGCTAGATTTCTTAAACGTTGTGATTTACCTTGAAAGAAACAGAAATATAAATGTTGTGCTGTTCTAGGAAAATGCTCTCTAATTAGAATTAGGTAGTCAAATGCAAGCCAAAAATGTTTTAGAAATTAATCTGGATACTTGAACCGGTTGAAGTGTGAACAGATTATATTCAGTTTGAGCATTATGCAATTCAATTACGGTTCAACTTTAGTCCATTAATCAAATGATGACTTGAAAGCTTTGGCGCTTCAATTTCGTGCTCAACAATAATTTCTCATTCAATTCTGAAGACATTGTCTACAATGTTAATGGGTGTTTGATTTTCCATTGTAAAATTATGTTTGAAGCAAAAGTCATTTTGCCAATGCATCAGGATCCTTGCTTTTGTGTTTATTTTGCTTTTATTCATTGAATTTACATTAGAACTTGCCTCATAGCAGTTTGAACTACAAATCAAATATGTACTTAATGACTAAAGTAATTGAATAGATGAGTAGTTTTAACTTTTAACTATTGCTATTCCACTGTCCTTGTTTATTTCTGCCCTACTTTCTGACACTGTCAAAGTACATTGTCAAGATGCAGCTGCCTCATTTTATCGGCAAAACCCTGTTCATATTTGGGTATTTTATTATTGTTACTGTTGTTAACAGTGCGATACCCTTGCACACTAATTCGACTAACGTACGTTCCTTGCCTCCAATGTTGCAATAGGATGTTACAGGATAGGATGTTATAGGCTGAAAGGACGATGCACTATCTCAACCCTCTTTATTGCAAGTTTTTGTCGACAAATTATCTCAGATATTTGACATGTTATTGGAAATTGAGATGATGGGGCACATTAGAATCCCAAGTTTAGATTGCAGAGAGCTTAAGCAGAAAGCAGAAATAGGGTGATTGTGTTGCTGGTTGTTTGAGTTTGAGGGATTGAAATATTGAGGTCTAGTAGTTTCTACCAGTCAATACATACCTCAAAGGGGTTCTCTGAAATCTGAGACTTCCCTGATTTTGACTTTTGAAGGGAATAATAAGATAAAGCTGCATATACATTGGTTAGGGGTGCTATCTCAGCCTCATTTAGCCAAGATAGTGGGTCAATAGCTTAAAGCTTACAAGGTGATCAAAAGCATGACGTACATATTCCTGCCCCTATAAATGTTTTTCCTCTATTCACCACCTTAGAAGTGAAGAAACCACTTAGAATATGTGCTCCTATTGCCCCTTCAATAATTAATGTTTTGGGCAACCGACAAAAGAAGAGGGAAGCCCTTGATTTTATCATGGATATGATTTATTAGATTTAGTGGTAAAACATTGAAACAACGTATACCTAATTGCCTGTATGAGTGGGGTGGTACACGTGCAGTGAATTCTAGTTTCAATGGGGCAATCAAATCAAACACTTGATGTGATTATGCATATTTTAATTTATTTATCTTTGAATTAAAGGCAATTGGGGACACAAAAAAATTCCATCTTTCACCATTTTTCTCCTCCCGACTTTTAATAATATTGGTATAGTATATAGCCTTTTAGGCTATATGGGTTTCTTAATGAAGAATAGAAGAGCTTTATTTTTTTTCTTGCTTTATTCTCTTACATTCCTCTCGATCCACAACTACTTTCTTGGTGGAAATGAAACTTTGATGAAGGACGTTTTTTTTTTCCCTTCTTTCCCTTGACACATGCTGTCAATAGTTCTCTCAAGTTTCAATGGCTATACTATACTCATCTTAACATCAACTTTTTAGAGTTCTCTCTGCTAATCTATCAAACCCATTATCGTGCCCAATGTTCACAATCCCTTGATCACCGTAATGATTCTCTATTATAAGATTTTGATTCATTATAGAGTACATTATTAGCCCACCAGAAATAAAAAAAAAAAAGGAAGCAGGCATTGAAAAAGAGCCTATCCAAAGTGGCAAGTGCTTATCACATAATCAACGTCATCTCACTTTTACTTAACTTTGAACATGGGTAATTTGTGGTGCAAATTATTCTATCAACCGTCCAAATTAAATGTTTATATATAAGTTGTAGATAACATCATAGCAAAATATATTAAAAATCTATCTCACTTCAATTCATTTTCTACTCTATATAGATTATAGGACTTGGTATTTTACATGCTTTCCATCTGGAAGTATTCTAGATTCAACCAAATTTGTTGTTTGTTTAAGGCCACATAACTATCTATGATTGTGTTGGGTGACAAGGATAGAGAGGGAAGTTAAGAAGTTCACGTGGAAATGGTGATTTCCCAGGGAATCAAATTTTAAAAACAGATATTTAGATATTTATATGATCCTTTTGATAATTAACTTTGCTAATTAAGAGCTGGAAATCAATAGAGAGCATCATTTTTATTTATTTAGGGGGGTATTGTTTTGATTATATTATTATCATTATTCTTTTCAAAAAGTAACCCATGTGTATGTACAGCCAAGAATCATGGCTCTCGATCTAGGTCACGAATCATGGTTTTTTCTCTATAATTTTGAACAGTACTTTTAGGGATTGATGGCATCCCTAATGGTCAAAACAGTTCCACAAAACTTTCCTCGTATGAAAAAAAAGACATGAAATTATTAGAAACACAAAAAATATTTAGTCATCTTGGCCTGTGATGTGTCAAGGGCCACATGGTTTGGGACACTGCTGTGAAATGTGTAGACCAAAAATCTCATTTCATGGCACAAGATAGATAGTCGGCCAAAGGAGGAATAACTATTATGTGGAATTAGGATGTAAAACTAACTGACATGTTAAACATCATGTTTAGATAATGTCATGATAGTTTTATGTTTAGGACTAATAAACTGATGTACAAAAAGTTTTTTTTTCTTTCACAAATTTGAATTAAAATAACTTCTTACCAAAGATTATGTTTTCTTTTTTGTGTGAATCAGTAATATTTATCAATCAACAATTGAACATGAATTCCTTCAAGTGATAAAAATTATCCAAGTGAAATTTAGATTTTTCCAATAAAGTTTTTTTTTATAATAAAATAAAAATTATGTTACATAATAATGATTATTTTTTAATATTTAAAATGGAGGTTTTCACAATTTTTTATTTTGTTTTAGCTAAAGTCAAGTATTCAAGGACATAAATTAATGGGAAATACACGTTATTTTTAATCTATTTAATCCTTTTTTTGTGTAAAAAAAGGTGATTTGCTGGGTAAATCAAACTGGACCACCAGTACATTTTTCAAAAGTATAAAGTTGATAATATTTGCAGTTTTAATATTTTAAATTGTGATGAAAGATAATTAAGAGATAATAAATACTTATTTTACTATTAATTATGCACCTTATTATCTAAATTAATTATTTAATCTTGATAATTCAAATCCATCTTATAAATTAAACTAAGGTCGACTCAGATAAAATAATTGAAGCTAATTGAAGCTCATGTTTTAGGTTCATCAATAAGAAAATTATTTATTTTTAGTTTTTATAAAATAAAAAAAAGTCTCATGTTGACAAAAAAGTCTCATATGTTAGTAAACATGTCATATATGTTAATAAAAAAGGTCCAAATATAAATTTTAGTTAGAGTTATAATTTTTTCTTAAAATTTATTTTAGTTCTCATTTATCGTTGGATTAGCCTGAACCTGAACTTAAATAACAAACTTAAATAACAAAACGTAAATGAGTTTCCTTAAGTTTATACATATTTTAGTTACTATTTCTTTCTGGTTTCTTCCATTTTTCTTCTTGTTTTTTCCATCCAATATTCTTGAATAACAGCTAAATCTAACATCATGAATAATGATTTGTAGATTGTAGTTATGCACATTGCTTTTCTCTTTATGTAAGAAAATATACAGCATGAGGATGAACTATGTTTGATGAGGGTATATATATATATATATATATATATATATAGTGCACCTAATTTCATTTACGTTGGCAATATATGTTGATGACAAGCAACTAGATTCGGTAACCTTTTTTTTTTTAATGGAATTGGTAACTTTTCTTCCCCTCAAAAGTTATTGCATCCATTATTTGAGTTGAAAATCATTAGCTCTTGGAGTAATAAATTCAACATTACTTTTCGAAAGGGATTAGGTTTATCATTTAATTTTCTTTATGTTGCTTAGTTAGTCATCAAATTTCATGTAAAAAGAAAAAAAAAATCTTGAATTTTTAATAGCTCCTTAAATCAATAAACGGAAATGACTTAAACTGTTAAAATGAGAGTTAATTGAGAGTTTTTTTTTCCCCAACGGGTTTGTCTTTTGATATTTAAATTTCGGAATTCTGTAAAAATTTGATTTCCAGAATTAAGATTTCAAAACTCTACATATTCTGGAATTAAATCCAAAAGTCCAATTATGTTCTAAAATTATAATTTCAGAATTGTATTTATATATTTTCAGAATTATAATTTTAGAAGTCTATTTATTGCATATTCTAAAAATAGAATTCTGAAAGTTTATTTGTATGGTTTCAGAATTACAATTCAGGAAATCTATTTGTTTACACATTCTAAAAATAAAATTTAAGAAGTGTATTTACCGTATATTTCTGGAGTTATAATTTTGAAATTCAATTTATAATACATTCTAGAAATAAAATTTCGAGATTTTATTTTTTGTTTTTAAAAGTTTTTAAAAGAATTTAATTAAAACAACTTTTTTTTGTTGTTTTTTTTCACAGTTATTTATATAAAAAATTCAAGATAAGATAAAAAAAAATATAGTGAAATTTTGTAATTAAAAAATAGAAAACGATTTTCTTAAACTAAATAACCCCTTGTAGAGAAATTAAAAGAGATTACTAAAAGAAAATCAATCAATGGTTATTGCATGTGTTTCATTTCTATTAAATGCACTAAATTTGTTTGTATCCCAAATTCCGTCCCGTCACATTGTTTTGTGAACCTTGTGCTCTCTAGCTAGCCTATATTTATGGCCGTTCTTTTCACTTGTATATGATTTTTTTTTATCGAATTACTGAGATATTTTGTGTGTTTGAACAACTTGTCCAAATTGTTCAACAATCATTTAGACTGCATAATAGATTATATACATCTTCCTCTCCAATATATTAGAAACTAACAAACACATAAATAGTCCATGGAGGTTAGGAAGTAATAATCAAATGGAATTGGATAATGAAAAAAATGGTTATTTGGACTAAGGTCATTCTAAAGTTGTTCAGAGTGATAACCACGAATGAGCTAATTCAATTGGTCTTGTCATAATCTTGGTATTTATTTTTTAGAAGAATTGTGCACTTCTGAACCGGCATTAAAGTTCCTTTAGGCTCTCACTAATTAAAGTGGTCAATACTCAATAGTATTTAAGAGTTAAAACTAAACATTCAACATTTTGAAGAAGGAACCTAATAATGATGGTTTATTTTTCTTTTTATAAAAAATAAATAAAATAAATTCGCTAGGTCAGACTTCTTTCACTTGTTTATGTTTCTTTGGGAGGAGGGTATTTATCATTATTACCTAAGCTCATCATCCTTTGCAAGTGAAAATGACAAAATTAGAGAAAGGCAAGGCAGTGGCGACAATCCAAATGAGTTTAAAAAGCTAATAATACTGAAGAAATTAAGCACATCTAATCTCATGAAACTACATGGTCCCTACCACACCCTCAAATTCTTGAACAGTTGTAACTGAAACAACCAAACATGTATTCGAAACATCAATTATATCATCATTACCATGCTTAATTAATTAACAAATGCATAATATTAATAATAATCAGTCTACTAATGCTTCATTGACACGGCGCAATTGGGTTTTGTGGGATCAAGTCAAAGGAGGCTGGCGGAAAATTTTGGAAACCCCATTCCCAAATCAAAACAGGAAATTCCAAACACGACTTAACCTTTTTTCACAAACTGTATTTGTTTTCACCTATAGTCTATATTGATGACAATCGCTCAATCAAAACCCCTTTAGATCAATGACACAAATCACTATAATAGCGAAGGTAATAATGGCATGATTTGAATCCATTTCCGAATTTTGCTTTTCTTTTGCGTTTCACCATTTTGCTCCAACGGATTTATATATATTTCAATCAAAGAAACAGTAATTTTTTCTTAGCAAAGATAGATAGAGATCGATTTGGGTTTTAACTTTAAATTAACTTGATCTAAACACGAAGCCATCCATATAAAAGCAGCCCTATTAGGAGGCATACAAGACAAGACATTTTAGAATTAAGATAACGATTTTGCAACCCCCAACCTAAAGAAATTTGCACGATTTGAGCAAGTAGTACAGTTTTTTTTTTTTTAAATTATATATATTTATGTCACTTGAATAATGATTTTAAGCTAACCCAATATATAAAGCACTCAATCATAGTCGAAATTCTCAAATTGTATGCTGGCTAGGCGATGAGATTAGGTTTCAAGATTCTTCCGATTGAGGTTGAAGGTTTAGAACAATTCAGTCATTTGTAATTTGATCCTCATATTTATACTTTTGACTTTTTTCCCTCGTGTAACGCACTGCTTAGTACTTTAAAGGGGCTAAATAATAATGTTTTAGAGACGAGCAGTCGCTTCTAGTTTATTTCATATTTTACTTTGTAATTAACTTTATCTCGTATCTAATTTTCATCTTAAAAATCCAAATCAAATAGCATATACACTGTATTATTATTAATTATCTCTTATGTAGTTTGCTTCAGATTCCCATTTTGTTTTCAAAGAAAAACTTGTTAATTATAATAATTAGCCATTTTTCTTAAAACCCACTAAACGCTATCTTTGAACTTCGATGTGCATGCACTTTGTGAGTAAAACTAATTCGGATGGCAATGGTGATCCTAGATCACAATCAAAACAGACAATAAAGCTTGAGATTCAATTTGATTTCATCAACCACATCAAGGATTGTTATCTAGATTTCAAGCTTTGATTGAGAGGTCTTGGTGCGTGCATAGTTGTCCCACACCCCTCCAACGTCGTTTTTAGAAGTATTTCATATTTGGTTAGTGGACTTTTTATAGATACGTAAAGTCCAATAATGCCTAACCTATATGTACCATTCAAGCTGGGGGATATAAATATAGCGTGCTTAGTGATATTCATATTATTGTCGATTATAAGAAAATGCTTCTTCAATTTCAACATGTTCATTTTTATTCTTCTTCCTTGATTTGCGCAGTATATACTCTTTTTTTTTTTTTTCAGGAAACAAATGTTTTTCCTCCAAAACAGAAGGATTGAGCTTTGCTTACGGATCATTTTCTCTTGTGATATCTTATGGTATATATATTCTATAATAGTATTCAAGCACAAATTATTTGCCACAAGTGTGTCACACGTTATACAAATATTCCAATTCAAACAATATTAGAATGTGTTAGGCCAAGTGAGCCAATTAGTCACAGACAATAACATATAATCATGGGCTAATAAATTATGTCAATGTAGAAGCTAGAACTATGATGGATCTTACTCGCTCACCATCAAACCACATTCCACATGCAATTCAAACGTGATAATGATGATATAATATAAAATTATCTTTTTCATAGAACTTCAATCATATAACTTGGGCATATATATGCAGGAAGGTTGAATGGTTGTATCTGCAATGATCAGTGCATTTACAAGAATGCAACTATTGAAATTAAGAAAATAAAACTGTAATTGTGGTTGCTGAGATGGCTAGGCGGCTATTCTGATTCATTTATTTATTTTTAAATTCATGAAGAGAACAGTTAATGTTTAATATCTATTCAAAATTAATTTCCATTATTTATTGTCAAGAATTATCATGCGTACATAAGTAATTTTTTATGTAAATTTGAAAAAAATGTTTACGACTATAAATAAAGTCTCAGCATTTGTAGAAGGAATATGGAACACTGCACTATCACAATTGTTTTCAGAAAAATAAATAGATTAAATAGACAAAATAGTCTTTATGACTAAAGAAAACCACCACCACCCTTCAATTTGGGTTGGTTGAACAATGATTTCTTTTGGGTTAAACAATGATCAAGATATCGACTATTAACAATAAGACTAAAGGGTTCTTTTGCATCACAAAGGGCTAAGGAAGTGTTTAATAAAGAGAAGAAATATTTAATTTAGAACTAAAAATGGTGATAAGTAGTAGATAAAGAAGAGGCTTGTAATAAGTTGTGCCAAAACCAAACTACGGGTGACAAAGATTAGATCCACGGATCTCATATGTGCACTAAAATTGGCACTGTTTGTTTTTGCCATTCACATGTCCCAAGTCACATGTTACTTACATGATGTGTTTGATATCCCTTGTCACCCATTGTATAATGACTGAAAAGGATATCATCATCATACATATGCATGAAAATTGGGCAAAGCTTGGGGCCCCAGATATTTGTGTGATGGAAAGGAAATTGGATCCAATTAATTAGGTGTTATCAGTGGGTCAGATACCAGTGTACCTAATATGGTCCTTTTAGTTTAGTACTTTAGCCCGTGTATGATGCATGGGTCCCAGATAAACAATTTTTTTTTCTTCTCTCTTTCTATTTTGTTTCCCCGGAGACCATTAGAAGGGTAAAAATAAAATAGATAAGGTGGTTCTCTACATTTTAGTACCTCAAACATAAATGATCTCTTATGATATGTGACAATAGCTAAAAAAAACGAGAGAGCTGTAACTCTGTCACATGTGTGTGACTTGCATTTTAAAACCTTTTGATAGATATGTCTTATAAAGTATGTAGTAATAATTTTGTTACAGCAAGATAGAAAAAGTTGAAAGGCAAAGTTAACTATTTAATTAGAGTGAATATATATACTGTAAAATAATTTAGATTTAAATTTAGAGAGAAATTAAAACCAACATTATTTAAATTTAAGCAGAACTGAGTTTAGACGTCACTATTACAAAATATACAATTAACATCATCAATTTAACATCGGTTACAAGAAGAATCAATGTTAAATTATTCACGGTGACATTTTCGTACGTAAATAGAATTTCTTAACATTGTTTTTCGAAAAATCGATGTTATTAGCATAAACTTAACATTGTTTTAAAAATATCAATATTGTTAGTAATTAGTTAACATCGGTTTTTAAAAACCGATGTTGTCAAATGCATAGATAACATTGGTTTTTAAATAAAAACCAATGCTGACTCGTTTTAAATATTTCTAAACCTCTTACTCTGACACCTTAAGCACCTCTTCTTCTCATCATAGTCTCTTTGTTCCCAAACCATGCCTCTTCTTCTTGTCACCATTACAGCCTCACCACACGTCTTCTTCTCTCCACTGTCCCGAACCATCATATGTAACCAATCATCGTGCCATCTCAAGTCTCACCATTTTGCCTCGCCGTCACCTTTGCATGCCTCACCATCACCCTTGTCACGCTTCTCACTGTCATGTCTTTTTCACTTGGTTTTTACTGACATTGTGTTTGCAAGGTAAATGATACTTGTGAATGCTAGAGCTTATTGATGTATCCATATAATTCTAGTTTAGAAAATAAATAAAAAACAGAAAAAAAGAAAGTAGTTGTAGTGGTGTTACCAACTAAAGTTTTGGCACAAAAGTTAAGTTAGTTAGGTAGCTTTGGTCAGCTTTTAATAGTTTTGGTCCGTGACCTTGCATGTCTTGATATAAAACTATTTTCTAATGAACTTGATAGATGGAAGTTTCACTATTCCTTCTTGAAATACTCTCATCTCCATTCTTGAAATTCCAATATCTGGTATCGTAGAGCATAGGTTCGAATAATTATTTTCTGCTGCAAAAGATTCGTGAGTTCGTGGAGGTAGAATCATCAGTTTCGCAATAGCTTCATCAACATAATAAGATCGTGATCATGACAGGCTCAAATGGAAATCTCATGGGCAATCTTCCAATTCTTGATGGAACGAATTGGGGAGAATTGCGGATTCAGATGCAAGTTGTATTTGGATTTCAAGATGTTCTTAAGGTTGTGGAATGTGGAATTACAGAACTTGAAAAGCAATCAAGTGATACACAGAAAGCCACATGCAAAGATGCCAAGAAACGTGATTGCAAGGCTCTATTTTTTATTCATCAAAGTGTGGATGATGGAAGCTTGCTTGTGAGGCTTCTATGGAGGCTGGATCTTTGAGCTTCAATGAGGTCCTTCAATGGTGATTTTACACCATGGAGATACAACGGAAGACAAAGGAGAAGAGGTGAGAGGAGGCATCATCCACTAGGGAATAAGCCATGGAAGAAGGAGCTTCACCACCAAGATGAGCCTTGGATAAGAAGCTTGGAGAGGATGCTTCAATGGAGGAAAAGAAAGAGGGAGAGAAAGAGAGGGGGGGGGGGGGGAGCACGAAATTGAAGGAAGAAAAAGGGAGAGAATTTGAACTTTGAGTTGTGTCTCACAAGACTCTCATTCATCAAAGTTACAACAAGTGTTACACATGCTTCTATTTATAGACTAGGTAGCTTCCTTGAGAAGCTTTCTTGAGAAAACTTCCTTGAAAAACATCTTTGAGAAAACTTCCTTGAGAAGTTAGAGCTTAGCTACACACACGACACACCCTCTCATAACTAAGCTCACCTCCTTGAGAAGCTTGCTTAAGAAGATTCCTAAAGAAACTAGAGCTTAGCTACACACACCTCTCTAATAGCTAAGCTCACCTCCTTGAGATGAGAAGCTAGAGCTTAGCTACACACCCCCTATAATAGCTAAGCTCACCCCTATGCCAAAAAACATGAAAATACAAAAAAAGTCCTTACTACAAAGACTACTCAAAATGCCCTGAAATACAAGGCTAAAACCCTATACTACTAGAATGACCAAAATACAAGGCCCAAACGAAGGAAAAAACTATTCTAATATTTACAAAGATAAGCGGGCTCATACTTAACACATGGACTCGAAATCTACCCTAAGGCTCATGAGAATCCTAGGGCCTTCCCTTGGATCTCTAGCCCGATCTACTTGGAGTCTTCTACCCAAATGCCCTTGCTGGGTAGGATTGCATCAGTGGACAAGGCAAATTTCCAAAAGATTGCTCATGCAAAGACAACAAAGGTGGCACGATGCATCTTGGAAAAGGCATATTCAAGAGATGCAAAGTAAAAGAACGTGGAATTATAGACTCTAAGGAGACAGTATGAGATGATTCAAATGGAGCTAATTGAGAAGGTAGCTGATTATTTCACAAGAATTCTCAGCATTACTAATTTGATGAAGGGTTGTGGAGAGAAGCTTGATGATCAGATGGTTGTGGAGAAAATCTTGAGGTCACTCTCACCTCGATTAGATTACATTGTGTGTGTCATAGAAGAATCCAAGAATCTTGAGGATTTGAAGATAGAGGAGCTACAAGGTTCATTGGAGGCACATGAGCAAAGGTTGAATGATAGAGACAAAGAAAGATCCACAAACCAAACTTTACAAGCTCATTCCTCAAAAGGCAAAGGAAGAGGGAAGTGGAGCACTGATAAAGGAAAGGGAAGTCACAAAAATCATAGCAAGAATTTTGAAGAAACTCAATCAGAAACTGGAGAATCTTTAGGACAACACAAGAATGGAGTGAAGAGTTGGAAGAAAGAGGGAAAGAAATTTGAAAAAAGAAAGGTAAAGTGTTTCAATTGTAATAAGTATGGACACTTTGCCTCAGAATGTACTCACAAACATAAAGAAGGGAGGAACAAGGCTGGTGATGAGGCAAATTTGGCAGAAGGAGCTGCTAGTGACTCTGAGCAGGTTTTGCTAATGGTGATTGAGAAATCTGACAAAAGAGGATCAGAATTTTGGTATTTGGACACGGGTTGCTCTAACCACATGACTGGAAACAAGCATTGACTGGTGAATCTTGATACTTCACAAGGTAGAAAAGTGAGGTTTGCTGATAGTTCTTCAATCAACTGTGAAGGTGTAGGAAATGTGGTGATCAAGAGAAAGGATGGGAGCAATGTTGTAATTGAGAATGTGATGTACTGTCCAACAATGGATAGTTATCTGCTGAGTCTGGGACAGCTACTTGAGAAGGGATATAAGACGAGAATGGAGGACTTGATGTTGAAAGTATATGATAAAAAACAAAGGTTTATCTTGAAAGCCAAGATGTCCAGTAATAGAACATTCAAGGTAAATTTCAATGTAACAGATGTTCACTGCATAACTGTTGAAGGAAATGATGTCAATTAGCTTAGGCACTTCAGGTATGGACATCTAAACTTCCAAGGTTTGAGTAGATTAGTTGCTAAACACATGGTCAGTGGTATGCCTCAAATCAAAGCACCAGCAGAAGTATGTGAAGGTTGTGTTGCAAGAAAACAACCTAGGAATTCCTTCAATGTGTCTTTGCCTCCTAGAGCTAAAGAACCACTGGAAGTAGTTTGTTCTAATGTGTGTGGTCCAATTGATCCTTGTACATATGGTGGAAATTTATATTTTGTAATCTTTGTAGATGAGTTCACAAGAATGTTGTGGGTTTATCCAATCAAAAGAAAGAGTGAGATGTTTGTTGTTTTTTAGAAATTTAAGGCATATGCAAAAAAGCAAAGTGGAGCAACCTTGAAGATCTTGAGGACAGATAGGGGAGGAGAATACACCTCTAAGGAATTCGAAGACTTTTGTGAAAGCAAAGGCATAATACATGAAGTTACAACACCCTATACTCCTCAGCACAATGGTTTGGCTGAGAGAAGGAACAAAATTTTGCTGAACATGGTGAGGAGCATGCTAAAATTGAAGGGGCTACCAAAGGAACTTTGGGGAAAAGCAGTCACCACAGCTGCCTAAATACTCAATAGATCACCTACAAAGAAGCTAGAAGAGATCACACCAGAAGAAGCATGGACAGGAAATAAGCTAAGGGTAAGTCACTTTAGAATTTTTGGCTCACTTTGTTGGAAACATGTCCCAGATGAGAAAAGAAAGAAATAAGATGACGAGAGCATTGAGATTATCATGGTTGGTTATCATCCCACTGGAGCATATAAACTGTATGAACCAATTGAGAAGAAATTCACTTATAGCAGGAATGTGATTTTTGATGAAGAAAGCTTGTATGACTGAAATAAAATTGAGAAGGTTCAGTCAAAAGGCATGTTAGTGCTTGATGAACTTGGTGAAACCAGTGGAGAAGAAGCAACTGGCAATAGCATAGGTGGGGCATCTCCTGCAGTAGCTCAAAGACCTCAAAGAGTATCAAAGCCTTCTACAAGGCTAAGTGATTTCGTGGTGTAGACTAATGATGCAATCATAAGTGAAGGAGAGCTAGTTCACTATGCTCTTCTAGCTGATGTAGAACCAATAGGATATGTGGAAGCATTGAAGGAAGAAGTATGGAAGAAGGCTATGCTGGAAGAACTTGCTGCAATTGAAAGAAACAACACTTGGAAATTGGCCAGGCTGCCAAAAGGAAAGAAGCCTATCAGTTTGAAGTGGGTGTTCAAGGTTAAAATGAAACTTGATGGAACTATTGAAAAGCATAAAGCAAGACTAGTTGTAAGAGGTTTCATGTAGAGGGAAGGTCTTAATTATACTGAAGTGTTTGCTCTAGTTGCTAGAATTGAAATAGTTAGGATTGTAGTGGTCTTGGCTCATTCAAGAGGTTGGAATATGTGGCAGTTGGATGTAAAATCAGCCTTCCTCAATGGATTACTTGAGGAATAAGTCTATGTAACACAACCACCTAGATTTGAGAACAGGGAAGGTGGAGACTTGGTGTTCAAACTGAATAAGTCTTTGTATGGTCTTAAACAGGCGCCAAGAGCTTGAAACAAAAGAATTGATGGGTTCCTACTTAAAATTGGTTTTGAGAAATGTAAGGTGGAGTATGGAGTGTATGTCAAGGAAGAGAATGGAGACATAATCATACTATGCCTATATGTGGATGACCTTTTAATCATAGACAGTAATGAAGTTGTGATTCAAACTGTGAAGAAGGAGTTGTAACAAGAATTTGATATGACAGATCTGGGAGTCATGTCTTATTTCTTAGGAATTGAGTTCATTCATAAGAATTGAGGACTGGTGATGCATCAAAAGAAGTATGCATTGGAAGTTCTTAAAAGATATAAGATGGAAGAATGCAACCTAGCTAAGAGTCCAATTGAGTTTGGATTAAAGCTAGGTGCTGGTCTTGATGAAAAGCCAGTGGATGCCACATTGTTCAAGCAAATGGTAGGAAGCTTGAGATATTTGTGCCATAGTAGGCTAGATATTGCTTATGTTGTGGGTCTGGTAAGCAGATATATGAATGATCTGAGGACTTCTCATATGGCTGCAACAAAGAGAATTTTGAGATACGTGAAGGGCACTCTTGACTATGGCTTGTTATTCTCCAAAGCAAATCATAATCAAGGAATAAGGTTAATTGGTTTTTCTGATGCAGACTGGAGTGGTGATGTAGAGGACAACAAAAACACCACTGGATATGTCTTCAAATTACTTGGATCAACAATCTGCTAGAGTTCTAAGAAGCAAAAAGATGTTGGACTCTCAACTTGTGAGTCAGAGTACATGGTTGCTGCCTCAACAGCTTGTCAATCAGGCTGGTTGGAGTCACTCTTTGCAGAATTGAAGATTCGGCTTGATTCAGTTGTTCAATTTAACATGGACAACAAGTCTGCTATATGTCTTGCCAACAACCCAATTGCACATGGAAGAACAAAGCATATTGGGACAAAGTACCACTATCTCAGGGATCAAGTGAGGAAAGGAAGAATAAGTTTGGCTTATTGCAAGTCAGAAGAACAAGAAGCTGACATTCTAACCAAAGCACTTCGTGGAGAGAAGTTTTACAAGTTCAGAGAAAAACTTGGCGTAGTGAATTGCTTAAACTAGAATTAGGGAGGAATGTTGATGTATCCATATAATTCTAGTTTAGAAAAATAAATAAAAAACTGAAAAAGAAAGAAAGTAGTCGTAGTGGTGTTACCAACTAAAGTTTTGGCACAAAAGTCAAGTTAGTTAGGTAGCTTTGGTCAGCTTTTAATAGTTTTGGTCCATGACCCCGCATGTCTTGATATAAAACTATTTTCTAATGAACTTGATAAATGGAAGTTTCACTATTCCTTCTTGAAATTCCAATAGATTTGATGTTATTATTAGGGTCTCATTCTTATTAAGTCACTGAGTTTCTTCAATTCTATTTTATCAGGGTTTCGTTCTTATTTTGTTTCCATTTTGATGCAGTCAGTGAAAAGATCAACATGATGGTGTTGATTTGTGGGTGTGGATATCTGATGGTGGTTTCAATGCTTATGATCTTGTTACTATATGTGGTTCTTTTTCCTTTTTTTATAATGGCATGAGTTATTCCTAGAACATGAGTTATTGCTCAAAGTACTTTATTTCGGGGTTTTTCTTTGGGTGAATTATGATTATGAAGCTTTGTGTAGGTGCCACTGTAATAACTCGTGTGATCTATTAAAGTGTTAAAATTGAATTTGATTAACTGGAAAATGTTTAATTAAAAGTAGCTTTCCTCTAAATTGGTTACAAAAAGAAGATTTTTTTTATAAGATAATGATCAGTTAAATAAGAGAAGACTGAGTCAAAAGAGAGATAAGTTAGTTGTGCAACTAACAGATAATGGATAGTGGAGATAAATAGATGGATGAGTGGGATTAAGTGGTTTCAACAAAAACCTAGAAGAGGTATATAAAAACCACACTTACACAATAGAAAAAAGGAGACTTTGACGAGCGGAGCAAAAATTTCCTTTTGCATAAACCTGCTACACATTGGCAAAATTTCATACGCTCTAGACAAGTGAAAAGTTGTCTTTAGAGGTTTTGCATCATTTCATTTATTTTATCTTTTTTCTTTTGTAATACATAGAAATGGAAATGTGTATGACATTTGCTGATGAATGTAAGATACATAACTCTCACTCTCTTTTTGTGATTTCCTTATTTTTATCAAGTCTGCATTTCTGCAATCGAAGTTTTGTGTCCAACATTCATTTTTTTAATTAATTTTTTTCTTATATGTGACGTGATGTGGGTGTAATGTGGCACTATTTGTTTGTGTACATAGGAGTAGCAAATAGGATATTAGGAAGGCTAGTTTTGGTTTTAAGTTTTTTTCTCTTTTATTCTTTTTTTAATATTTGTTTCATTTTGTGCTTGGATATGTGCATGAGAGCTTATCTAGGACCTCAATGCTTAGGAGTTCTGCTTTGGTTTCTAGCTTGTTTATTTATGAAATAAAAAAAGATCAAAATTGTACATTATTTTATTTGGATTTTTGTGTGTGTAGTACTATACATAAGGTTAGGATCTAGGATGCAACCATTATGTTTCGTTAGTTCATTGCAAAATAAAAAGAGATTATAATTTTCTGCCTTTTGATTAATTCATATTGTTTATAATATTAGCAAATATCAAATAAAAAATAATCTCTTTTTACTTCATGCAATGGTTTGATAATATTAATTGATAGCAATTATACCGTTAATATTTTCAAATCATAAGAGTTTATAGAATAGCCATTTGCTATCATAAAATCTTGGGCTACAGTAAAATTTCAAAAAAAAAATATTTTATTAAAATAAACAACAATTTATGACGTTAATTGAATAACGATTCTATCTTTAACATTGTGAATTGTGAGGATTTGACGACTAGTCATTTGCTAGCTTAAATTCTTGTGTTAAGTTTTAATAGAGTATAAAAAAAGAATTTTTTTATATAAAGATTATTTTATGTTTTCCCTCAATTTAAAATATTAGTGGCGGCTCTATTTTAAATAAAAATTTTATGTCATCCTGCTGTGATCTCAGTTGCGACAATAAGTTTCTACCTAGACTCATTTCGTTGCATTTGGTGCTAGGATTTGGTAAACTCTAGAAACATGATTGCCAAGAAAATATACTTTTCTTTTCTTAGCAAAAGATAAAGTTTTATGGTCATCTATCTCCCATTTTTTTAATTTGTATCGATTAATCTATTTTTGTATTAAATTGTGCAATTTGAAGATTTAATGATGATTATTATTATCATTATTAAATTTTTGTAAAATATATCATTGGTTGGTCTAAAACCGATATAGAAAGTGTTTTTACAACATCGATTTTTTCAAAACCGATATAGAAAATGCTTCAGAATACACAATTTTGGCTAAAATTTCTACATCGATTTTAGTCAAAACTAATGCAGATAATGATTTTCAACATTGGTTTTAAAATCGATGTTAAAAATGCTTACTTTCAATGACAATCGTTTCAACATTGGTTCTACAACTGATGTTGACTCTTCCGGAACAAATGTTAAAATCCATTTATGTAGTAGTGCGTAAGATGTTTGCGGTATGATTTGGTTCAATTTTTAGATTAAAAATCATTTGACCTAAACATAGAATAAATATGTTGTTCAATTTTGTTCAATTTAAATATAACATCAAATTCAAACTGAACCAAATCAATCTTTTGCGGTTAGGTTCGATTCAATTTAATGATTTTTTATTTTTTTAATATATTATCATAATTTAAAATCAATCAACTAAACTTACATAATTATTATGCTATATTGTTTTAAAAATAAATTTTATTTTTTTTATTAATTTTTTTTAACATATTTTAGTTAAAAATTATTATTTTCACTTCTATTTGGCATTAATATAAAATGATATTACTTACTCTTTTTGTAACATAATAGTAATTTTTACATCACTTGATATTTAACATTATTTTTTAATAATATTAGACATCATTTTCTAACATATGAAACTAAAATATGCATTTTGATTATAAAACAAAGAAAAATTAATAAATTATTTAATATTTTTTTATTAATTATTACAATAAAAATCAATATAATTATGATATGCAGTTTGTTCGGTTCGGTTTGGTTTTTTACAACAAAATCTAAAAACCAAACCAAACCATTTAAAGTATACAATTTTTTTATATTTTTTGTTTTTGTGGTTTTCGGTTTGAACAATTTTTGTTTTTTTTTTTTATCAATTTGGTGATATTAAGTGAGGTCTAAAGTTTGAATATTGTAGATGAAAAATATAATTGAGAGACAAGATCTCCTATTAAATGTAATCATTCATATCTTTTATATAGAACGCAAGTATTTTTTACTAAAGATAATCATGTTTGAATTGGAGTAGGATTATTATAGACGATAAAACTCTTCTTTTCAGTATTTAATCTAACACTTAAATTCGAAACCTCTAGTTAAGATACAACAATCTCACATTTGATATGCAGGTCTATGCTGTCAGCAATATCATTCAGATTTTTGAAGGAAGAATGATTATTAATAAAATTGATAAACATTTTATATGATAAAAAAGAAGAGAGAAATTAATTAAAAGGTGCATTCAAAGGCTTCTGAATGAAAGTTGGATGTACACGTATACACTACGGGAAAAGCTAGACAGATGGAGAAAACACTATGAAGCCATTGAATGATTAAGGTTAAAAAGGGTTGGATCTCAATCACTCATCTTAATTTGTTTACTAATTAATTTGCAATGCAATGGTGAATTGTCAGCAGCCTAGGTAGGTGGAGAAATTGTATTGAGTGGGAGGGGATTTGAAATGGGGATACGTGCCAAAATAAGTGAAGGCATGAATTATGGCAATGACAGAGGGAGGGTCAAGAAGGCAACAAAGCAACGTGGAGGCAAAGGAAAGGAAACAAATTGAAAATGTATCAGTGACAGACACCCATATGCTGTGACCTGTGGCTATGAGATGGCTGGTCGATTGTTGGAAGAAAAGGTTGTGCCTTGGTGAGACTTGTTATAAATGTTCCTTGAGTCTAGCCATGTATTTCACAATAAAATTGACCCCCCACACCCACTCACACTACACCAGCAGAATAATTAAATTCATGTTGTAATTATTATAACAAAATACGCAAAAACAAAATAAAATGAATGCAACACATGCATTTGCATTCTTTTTTGTTTTTTCATCTATCCAATATGTCTTCTCACATCATCTGTAGTTTTTTTTTATTTACTTTTTATTTTAAATCATAGATTGCATAAAATTTTATTTAGGCATCTAATTAATCTTCCTTCCATCTGGTTGGCTCATATTGGTTAATAGTATACCTTAGTCACCATCAAACACATAGATCTACAAGTATTGGATTATTTTATTTCAACTAAACCAAAAATCTTGAAATCGAATTATGAACATCAAAATCGTGATCTAGACAAAAAAAAAAAAAAAACATTACTTTCAATCGTGACTTCATTCCCAAACTAAAGATGCATGAAATCCTAAACCTTTAATTAAGATATCCAAATATTAAATCACTTATACTAACAACCTTTGATTTACATTGATTTACGTTGTGTTGTGTGTAGTTAGTACATAATTTTCTCTCTGACAATTTATTTTAAATAAAAGAGAAGAAATAGGAATGCCTCTTGGTCAATTTAATTTGGTTCAAATCTCCCCAAAAATCTATCCTTCTTCTGAAACGTCTGGGCTCCTGTTCAATTCAATCTTTTAATTCCTGACAAAGTAGTTTCGTATTGTCAGGAAATTTCTTTAAAGCCTATCTCTCTCATGTCACGGTGGAGATCAAGTTTTGATTTTATTTGTCGCTATAATTGAAAAGAGAAAGAAAAACCACCTTAATGCACGTAAGGATGATGAAAGGTCTACATATATTTATTTATTTGGTCTAGAATTTTGGTTGCACAAGTCTTCGGTTTATAGAAAAAATAGTCTTTATATGGGGGAGATTTTTTGAATAATCTAAAGTGCTCGATCACCATTGAAGATGCATGAATAAAATGTCGATGGATGATGGATTGAATTTATTCTTTCTCAAACAGCATGGGAGTTTGGTCAATTTCTGTTTTTTCCTCCCTTTAGCTAGATGAATTAAATGAACTGTAAAGAAAAAAGTTTTGAATACTAGTTATGATGAGAGAGTCCCACATGGAATCGTTTTGTATGTTTAGGACTTCAAGGTAGGTTTTTTATGCTTGTATGATATTCCACCACATCCGCATCTACATATTCTAATAAATATTGGGTTCTGTTCTTTCTTTCTTGTTTTATTTCCCTTCCCCCATTTGTTTTTCAAGAAAATGACTTGAACCAAATGTGTCATCAACAATAATTTTAGTACAAACAACTTGACTTTGGAACCTAGCCAAAACTATAGCTGTTGAACAAAACCTTATCAAAAATCAAGAAAAAACAAACTGGAGAAATTAAGTGATAGGTCTTTCCTGATTCCATCCAACACTATCAAGAAACCTAGAAGAGAAAAAGAGGGACTTTCAACTTTATGGTAAAATTTGTTTTACACTTCACTTGTAGCTTCCTAAAGGTAGAAGTTTAGAACTATTCAAGTGTGTTAGTATATATATATATTTTTTTGAAAGATGTCATATTTACCAACAATTGTCACCAGAGTTGATAGATTGTTTAGTTTCTTAAAGAGTTTAATTTCCTAACAGGACATATGAAAATAACTTTTATTGGGAGAGGTTGGTGATATCATTAGCAAATACATACCTAATGGAAATACTTAATATTAAAGGGTTAATTGTTATTGATAACTATATGATAAACTCAATTTGTTTGTTTAGAAAGAAAAGTACATCTAGATTTTCATGTCAGGTGTAGGGGATATCAATGTTAGTGTTGGTGATTGAGATGGGGTTTGATTCTAACAAGAAAAGCTGCAAGAATCATACATAAGAGAGGGACAGAAAAGAGAGGGAGGTATTCTTTCTTTCTTTGCTTCGTTTATTTGCATGTGTGTGTCTGACGCGTGAGGGTTATTAATGGGTCTCGTTTTTCTAGAGAAATAAGTTTAGGCTTGTAATTCTCGAGAGAAATGACAGAAAAAAAGAAAAATGTAGTAAGAAGAAAGCCGATATTTTCAATTTTCACACGATTCTTCTGATCTTTAATTTAATTATCTAGGCAAATTCTTGATGAACATTTCTTTTATGTTACTTGTGTTCGATGGCAGACTCGTGCTTGTGTATGCCCATCTAAAGAGGGAAGCAAGAATCTAAATCAAAATCCTCTAGAAAAATTAAAAAGAAAAAAGAGATGAAAATTCATCTGTGTGAAGGCGACATTTGCTAGCAAAATTTCCCATCCCATACATGATATATTCTTCAACATGCCCTACACATACAACTATCTTTCTCACCCCGTAAGATATTTATGTGGTTGATATTAAATACAATTTCGATTAACAAAAGAATTATTTCATAATCAGAATGAGCTCATTAACACAAATATTGATAGTATTACATATTAGCCATACATGCGACTTTGTTGTTGGAAAGAAAACAAAACCCTCGATCGGTCATATTTAATGGGAAGATTGGTGTTGAATCTGGATCCACGTTAATTGGATAATGGTTGTGGATTGAAATTGACTTCATTAGAAAAACAAGCATAATTTTAGATTTGTTTGATCGGTGAGTTGGGTCCACTTCACCTTTTAAATTTTTGAGCTCCACTTGTTTCTTTCTTCCGTCTTTTCACAAAGGTCC
The DNA here is from genome assembly GCF_004193775.1 of Glycine soja. Classification (NCBI taxonomy): domain Eukaryota; kingdom Viridiplantae; phylum Streptophyta; class Magnoliopsida; order Fabales; family Fabaceae; genus Glycine; species Glycine soja. The sequence continues at coordinate 6,892,325 of NC_041006.1, forward strand.
ACTTGCTTTTTCCGGCACGAGGAAGATATGTTTATAGCTTTTGTTTTATTGGAACCCATAGGAACGGTATTTATAATTTTTTAAGATGCAGTACGTTCAGGAAGTTAATTTGATTCACATCTACAATATTTCATAACACATAATGAACAATGAATGACTTGTTTGAGTATATTTCAGTTTTCTCTTTTTTACGTATTGTTTTGTAAAATATTTAAAAAACTGTTTTCTCAACTTCCTCACACCACTACCCCACTTCATCTCCCTAAAAGAAATTGTTTTTATTTTATTTTAAATTCATCCAAACGTAATTTTATATTTTACCTTTTAAATGATAAATAATACTATCACAGAAATTTTTTTCATTGATTTTATCTAATCATAAATTATAATATACCAAAAGTTTATTAACTTTTATAATATTTATCTTACACTTAATAATAAGAGTGATTTTTTTATGAATGATATTGTAAAAACTTTTATATTGACCATTCATTAAAAACATGATTTTGAATTTTTTTTATTAAAACTCAAAACAAAAGAAATTAGTTTTTTATTTTAAAATCGGTTTTTAAAATAAATATCAAATTATAAGCCCTAATACTTTATAGTAGTGTAATTCTTTATTGTAATAAATTTCATATTTTTTGTAAATTTATATGAAAAATTACTGTAAAACATTGTATTTCTTACATCAGTTATTATATAAAATCGATGTAAAATGCTAGTGAATACCTAAATACAAAGGCCCTTTTCCCTCGTTCTTCCCAGTGCACATTGCCATTTCCCCAAGAACAATGCCTCAATCTAGAGCTATGAAGCACAGACACGCCGTCGAAGTGTCGCGTCCCGTGTCAGAGACGCACCGGACACACAAACGGGTACAACTCTGGTGCGACGCGATGTCTATTGCCGCCGCCGTCACCGGACACGGTTGGATGCAGGAGACGCGTGATTAGACGCATTGATTTTATCTAATCATAAATTATAATATACCAAAAGTTTATTAACTTTTATAATATTTATCTTACACTCAATAATAAGAGTGATTTTTTTATGAATGATATTGTAAAAACTTTTATATTGACCATTCATTAAAAACATGATTTTGAATTTTTTTATTAAAACTCAAAACAAAAGAAATTAGTTTTTTATTTTAAAATCGGTTTTTAAAATAAATATCAAATTATAAGCCCTAATACTTTATAGTAGTGTAATTCTTTATTGTAATAAATTTCATATTTTTTGTAAATTTATATGAAAAATTACTGTAAAACATTGTATTTCTTACATCAATTGTTATATAAAATCGATGTAAAATGCTAGTGAATACCTAAATCCAAAGGCCTTTTTTCCCTCGTCCTTCCCAGTGCACACTACCATTTCCCCAAGAACAATGCCTCAATCTAGAGCTATGAAGCACGGACACGCCGTCGAAGTGCGCGTCCCGTGTCGGAGACGCATCGGACACACAAATGGGTACGACTCCGGTGCAACGTGATGTCTGTTTCCGCCGCCGTCGCCGGACACGACTGGATGCAGGAGACGCGCGATTAGACGCGGCCCAACAAGTGGACACGCGCGTCCAAACGCGGCCCAACCAATTATTTTATTATTTATTTAAAAAAGGTTTACCTAAAACAAAAATCGTTTCTGCACGTCTTCTCCTTGCCGCAAGCGAACCTCCATTGCTGCTCGTCGCCTCCATTTCCCCCTTTGCAGGTAGGCCCTTCTTTCTTTTCTGAGTTTTCTCATCTACTCCATGTTGTTGCTTGCATTTTTCTCGCCTCCGTTTCCCCCTTTGCTGCTTGCTACTTTTGGTTTTGTTGCTTTTGGCTTCTCTCTCGCCTCTGTTGTTTCCCTGTTGATGCTTGCCTGATTTTATGGTTTCTGATTTCATTGAAATGCTTTTGTGCTTCCACTGTTCCACATTTGTTCCCTTTAAGTAAAATACCAATTCTCTCTCATTCTCTTTCCATGTGTCGTGACTAAACTCTGAAGTACCCATTACCCAATGCCATTTAATAGTTACAATGCATTTGTTTTACTTTCTTAATTAAAAAAGGGGCACAAAAAGAGCAACAGAAATTAAAAAAAAAAAAGAACAACGAAAATTAAAAAAAAAAAAGAAGTACAACACAAAAATTATTATTATACAAGTCCGGTAGGTGTGGGGCATCAATTGAAGTATACTATTCAGTTTCCCCTACCTTAATTTTTATTTTTATTATTTTATTTAGATACTTTTTTGTTTTGTTGTGCCAGCAAGAGAGTTTGAATGTTTTAAGGTGGCCTCAAGGCTCAATCACATTACAACGCAAAAAAAAAAAAAGGGTTTTTAAGAACTTTTCTTTTTAATGATAAGTTCTATACGACAGTTAAGAAAATAGAGAAGAATATATAGAGAAAGAGATTGTTTAGGTATGTAACATCAAAAGTAATACGTTGGAAAATTATAATTTATTATTTATTATTTAAAGATGCCATTATCATATTTTCTAAATAAAATAAATGGGTGGATGTTAACATATTTTTGTAGGATTGAAATTTTACTTTTTCATCAATTAAAATTTTAAGGGTTTACTTGTGTTTTTATTTTTTTTTACTTTTTAATTATAAAATTGTCACATTAGTTTAAATCTGTTTTTTGGTTTTAAAAAAATTATACAGAAATTGCTTTTTGTTGTTTGTTTTTTACTTAGAAATTGTTTACATTGATTTTTGATTTTTTTAAATTGTTGTAGAGATGAGTGCTTCTAGTCCTAGTCAAGCTAAAGAACAAGATGATGATACCAAACCTTTTATGGACCTATGTTACAAAGATAAAAAGTGTAGGTGGTGGTGGAAATTATGAGATAAAATGCAATATTTTTTATTTTACCTTTAATGGGTCTTACACTAGAGTGAGGACACGCTTGTTGAAGATGACTGGAAAGGGACTTAGAGTTTGTCAAAAGGTAACAATTGACAGACTTATAGATTTGAAGAAGATAGATAATGAGGCAACATTGAGGGTGGAGAAGTCAAAAACAAAATTTGTGTCATTGCCTCCGGTTTCTACTCAACACCAAATGGATACAAACACTCTTGGTGTTGATCCAAAAAAGAGAAAGACATCAACTGCAGAAAATGACTTTAATTTGCAAGCTAGAGAGACACTTGATCATGAAATTGCTAGGATGTTTTACTCTTCGGGGTTGCCTTTTCATTTAGCAAGAAATCCTCACTATAGGAAGGCGTTTGCCTATGCTGCCAACAATCAGATCAGTGGTTATCAACCTCCAGGTTATAATAAATTAAGGACAACATTACTTCAAAATGAGAGGAGACATGTGGAGAACTTGTTACAACCAATTAAAAATGCATGGAGTCAGAAGGGTGTGAGCATTGTTAGTGATGGATGGAGTGACCCGCAAAGAAGATCTCTTATTAATTTCATGGCTGTCACAGAGAGTGGACCTATGTTTTTAAAGGCCATCGATTGTTCAAATGAGATCAAAGACAAGGATTTCATTGCCAAACTTATGAGGGAGGTAATTATGGAGGTTGGACACTCAAATGTTGTGCAAATAGTGACAGATAATGCAGTCGTTTGTAAAGCAGCAGGTTTAATAATTGAGGCTGAGTTTCCTTCCATCTATTGGACTCCATGTGTTGTCCACACATTAAATCTTGCTTTGAAGAACATATGTGCAGCCAAGAATACAGAAAAAAAACAATGTTGTTTATGAAGAATGTTCTTGGATCACCCAAATTGCGGATGATGCAATGTTTGTGAAAAATTTTGTCATGAGTCATTCTATGAGACTATCAATTTTCAATTCATTGAAATTACTATCCATTGCTCCAACAAGATTTGCCTCCACTATTGTAATGCTCAAGAGATTCAAGCAATTGAAGAAAGGACTCCAAGAGATGGTCATTAGTGACCAATGGTCTTCTTATAAGGAAGATGATGTTGCAAAGGCTAAATTTGTGAAAGATACTTTGTTGGATGATAAATGGTGGGATAAGGTTGATTATATTTTTTCTTTCACTAGCCCTATCTATGATGTTCTTAGAAGAACTGATACAAAAGCTTCATCTCTCCATCTAGTATATGAAATGTGGGATTCAATGATTGAAAAGGTGAAGAATGCCATATATCAATATGAGAGAAAGGAGGAGAGTGAAGGATCAACCTTTTATGAGGTAGTGCACTTCATATTAATTGACCGTTGGACTAAGAGTAGCACTCCTCTCCATTGTTTAGCTCATTCCTTAAATCCAAGGTAATTAACTCTATACTTTTTTACTTACCTTTTTTTTAGAATTACATAAATTTTAATCATGTATATATTTCTTTTTAATTATAGATATTATAGTCATAAATGGCTAAGTGAAGATTCTAATCGAGTTCCTCCATATCAAGACTTGGAACTCACTCGTGAAAGATTAAAATACTTCAAAAGGCTCTTTCTTGATGTGGATGTAAGGAGGAAAGTGAATATTGAGTTTGCCAACTTCTCGGATGGAAGAGAAGGTTTTGATGATCTTGATTCTTTAAATGATAGAGGTCAAATGGATCCAAAAGCTTGGTGGCTAGTTCATGGCGTTAATGCTCCAATACTTCAAAAGGTTGCCCTTAAGCTACTTGCGCAACCTTGTTCATCTTCATGTTGTGAAAGGAATTGGAGTACATATTCATTTATCCATTCTTTAAAGAGAAACAAGATGGCACCACATAGAGCTGAAGATTTAGTATTTGTTCATAGCAACCTACGACTTCTCTCAAGGAATACTCCACAATATCATCAAGAGGAAACTAAAATGTGGGATATAGCCGTAGATGATTTTGGATCACTTGATGATTATGGTATTCTTGAAATTGCTAGTTTGTCTTTAGATGAACCATAGTTAGAAGGTGTCTTTTTCAATGATGATTGCTAGTTTGTGGAATTCTTTAAGACTTGAAGATACTAATTCATTATCTTGCTTTATATATATATATATATATATATATATATATATTGTAAAGAAACAAAGCGTACAAATTGTATAATGAGGTCTCTTAGTATTTTTTTGTGACTCATTATCATAGGAAAAGTTCTTTTTAGATGATGATGAATATATAAATCTTGATTTTCAATTTAGATCTTTTATGCATATCACTCATATTTAATTTTATGTAATTTTATTTTATTTATATATATATATATATATATATATATATATATAACCGTGTCCATGTCCTACATTTTGGATATTATAAGTGTCCACGTATCCGTGTCCGTGTCCCTATCAATGCTTCATAGATCTAGAGCATTGGGCTTCCTCACCCTCTTCTCCATTCACACCCGCCTCTGAACCATCTTCGTCGGCACCATTAAGCTCATTTGCAACCTTGGCCTAGACCATGCCATAGAGTGCGACAGAAACCTTAGACCCATCCCTGGCTTTGTGTCACAATCTCTTTGACAACAATAGCAAGAGGCAAGGAGGGCGATGCGGTGGGTCACTCACCTTCTGAAATTGATTTCTTCCTAATTCGACGTGCTAGGGTTTTAAGAATTGTCAATTTTGATTTTTTTTTAAACGTTTGATGATTTACAAAGTTGGTTGAGGGCTTTTATAGATTGTTGAATTTTGAATAAAACTAATCCAAGAACAATGATTTTCCGTTTAAGAAATTTAAGGTATTTGCAAAAGCAGCTAGATTTTGGGGCGTGCTTAGTGCGAAGCTGGACGTAAATGCAAAAGGAGCCTATTAAGAATTGTCAATTTCGTTTTTTTTTTTAAATTAAATGTTTGATGATTTTAAAAAGTTATAATATTTTACATCAATTATATTAATTATTAATGTAAAAGTACGAATTTTTGTCAATTAAATTAATGGTGAAAAAAATACAATTATTTTATTTTAAACAGGATAATATTAAACTTTTTAATAATTGAGAAATCAAATTAAATCTTAAAATAGTTAAGGAATCCATTGTATAAGTATGTCTCGTTATAAAACACCTAAAATTCAAACATGGACACGTGGACAGAGAAAAGAGAAAAATAACATTTATCGTAAGATTTTTATATGGATAAAATTTAAGTACAATATTATAAGAACTTTTATATTACTTTTTAATCAAAGCTTTACTTCGTAACCTACATAATAAAAGATTGACAGTAAGTGTGCATCAATTATTAAAGTGAACTTTTAATTTCAATTGGATTATTATATTATATTAAAGTTTTGTCTTTTAATTTTCCCTAAAAAAAAAGTTTTGTCTTTTAATTCAGCAATTTTTTTTCTTTCCTATTTTGCTATTATATCTTCATGAAAAACATTCTTAATATACATCCTTACTCTTCACCTTATCTTTAGTTAATTTTAATTTATTAATATACACATTCTTATTTTTAATACGAGTGTGTTAGCAAATTAAATGACAGTATTTACTAATGTACACATTCTTAATTTTTAACATACTCTTTAATCATAGTTTGCTAACATACTTATCTTAAAAAATGTATGTACGTTAGCAAAATATACATATAAATTTTTTTTATTACTAGTATTTTATTAGAAACTAAAACAATTACATTTTTAAAAATTATTATATTTTTTGTTAATGTATAATATCCTTAAAAGACACTTAAAAGAGGAATAGACAGAGTTTTTATATCCAAATTAATTTATTTTCAGCCCAACAATTTTTCATTTAAATAAATGTAATTAAAGAGATAAATCTTTAAGAATTGCTTAGCTAGAGATTTTCATGTGGAGGAGAGAGGAGTTATTCACTCATGTTATGAAAACAAGAGGGAATGCATTCTCCGCCGTTCTACATCTTTTTTAAAATAAAAGTAAAATAAGAGAGAGAATGTCGAGGTTAAATAGAAAATGCATGGAAAGGAGTGTACAATTAACTTTCTAACAGTTAAAATTAAAATGCATATATTGTGGGTAATTATTTTTCTCTTAATCGTATGCAGACATTGTTGAATATACGAGCAATTATTGAGGCTAAAATTAGCAAAAAAAATAATGTATAAATCAAACGGGATAATCAGATTGTTTGTGTAATTTAAGGTCATTTTTTATTAAATAATATAATTGTATAACTAAAAAAATTTATTGGATTTTTTTATTTAATTATTTTTTTAACATATAATAAGTAAAATATTAAAAAATAATTTAATTTAATACAAGTAAGTTAACATGTGTTCCTGTCAACAAAGTAATTATTGTTACAAAATTTTGTGAGCGTATATAAATTGTTCCTGTCAACAAAATAATTATTGTTACAAAATTTTGTGAGTGTATATAAATTGTTAAAAAATACATACAATTATTCATTTATTCTTTATATATTCCAAACACTTTATAAAAAAATAAAATAAAAATAAAAATAATTCAGTATTGTATTAAAATTATATATGCAATTTGTAATGAATAATATTAACAACACGTAATATATGGTGAATATAAGATATTGTATATGATGGATTATATTTTAAAATTTGAATCGTAACAAACACTAAAAAAGCTTTTTTCTATGATTTGACAGTCGTATAAAAATCAATGTTGTAAGTAAAATGATGACATTTTTGTAAATAAATGAAAAATTTTAAAGATGATTTTGATAAACCCGTTTTTAAAAAAGCTTTACGACATTTTAGGGTATGTTTCTGATAACAACGATGTTTAAGTTTCAATCTTATATTATATTCTATCTCTCAATCTGTTTCAAACCCTAACTTAAGGTTAAGATTACACAGATTAAAAAATAAAAAATAAAATGATAATAAATATTGAAAAATTATATTATATTAGATAAGAAATATATCGTCAAAAATGATATGTAATAATAATACTTGATTTAGATTTTGAAAGATTTATCTATATAATATTTGAATTATTTTTATCTTCATTACATATAAGATAAATTGTTTATGTGAAAAAAATTAGTTTTTGAAGATAAATTTTAGCATGTTTAAGAGACTCTGGTTGACTTTCATTAATTGTTATTGCAAAGCAAATAATGATTGAGAGACTTTAGTTGACTTTTGTTAATTGTTATTGCACAGGAAACAACTATTCAAAATTAATTACTTAACATTGAAATGAAATTATAGGATAAAATGGAATTCAGGTTAATCTTGAGGTGAAAATCTTTTCTCTATTGCTTTCAGAAATGACTTTTGCTTTAAAAACATTATTAAATAAATAAATAATTTTAGAATATTTTATATTTTGAAGCATAAAATTGCATAATTAAAGTTATTATAAATAAATAAATTATTCTTATAAAAAAATGAAAAATCTATTTTTACAGGATAACATAAATTTTGTCATTAATTAATATTTTTTATGTAATAAATACGAAAAAATAAAATATATAAAAAAGACCGTTCATATATACATATATATATATATATATATATATATATATATATATATATATATAATGTAAAAAACGAAATTATTCTTATAAAAATTCAGAAACCGAATTATCATTTTATACGATATTAAAGCTATTATCCCTTTAAAAATAACGTGCAGAATAATTTTATAGTTACGTTGTATGTGCTTTATATTAATTAACTTAAAAAAAATCGGTGCTAAAATCTTTATGTATAAAAAAAATTTAATTATAGAAAAATAATGAAGTTAAGCAGAGCTAAAAATATTATTCGCTCAAATAAGTCACGCACTCAAAATAACTAAATCAAGATCCAAATATATTTTTTTTGGAATCTTCAAAAGACAAAGGATGCCGAATATGAAAAAGTCATAGACAATAAATAAGCATTGTTGCCAAATTCAAAAGATTTCAATCAACATGTTTCTTTTTAATAATTGCAACTTTTGTAATCTTTTTTGTTGATGTTTGATTTTCATTGTTTTCAAACACATATGAGATATCTAAGTAATTTGTTGATCTTCTCAAACTTATTTTACTTGAAGATATTAATTATATATAAATTGTATTAATAATATATTTTTAATAGGATTTAATTTTCCAAAATGCTTGCTTCTTATCTGTGTCAATTTCAATTAATTTGAATTGTAGTATTAAATGTATAGTTAAGACTGTTGGACAAGTAACCTCAATAACTTAAGAGGGGGTGAATTAAGTCTTACAAAATTTTTCATTAACAAACTTTAATCCCTTTTTAACTAATATATGATAGGCTCAAAATGTAAAAGAATAAGAAGAAGAAACAATCAATTTAATAATGTTTTTTTAAATATGCAAGATAAAATTAATTGCAATAAAATAAATGAGATAAGGAAAGGAAAAATTGCAAACTCGATTTATATTGGTTCGGCAACTTCCCGTGCCTACGTCCAATCCTCAAGCAACATTTGATATTTTCCACTATCTCTGTAAATCATTTACAGACTTTGAACACACCTTGAAATTCATCACCCTTGTGTTCAAGATTCTCAAAGAGACAATCAATCTCTTGATTACAATTCTCACAATCTAAGAGACAATCAGTCTCTTAATTACAACTGACTTTCTGAGATGAACAGAAAGATTTCACTCCTTTAGAGTGAATGATACAAATTGAAGTTCCTCGAGAAATTTCTCTCTTTTAGAGATGATAATACAATTTGAAGTTCGTGAATGAATTCTCAATAAATTTGCAAGTGTTTGTCCAACAGTTGTTGAGAGAGCATTTGACAATTAAGTTCTCTTAGAATATCTCTCTTGCTTTTTGAAGTCGGACACACATACATATAGACCCATCATGCCTTTTTAAAATAGTTTGAAGAGATGAGTCTTTTCAAAAAGCTTTTTCTGAAATTCTTCACTGGTAATAGATTAGAGATTTCTGGTAATCGATTACACAGTTATATTTTGAAGGATCATGTCTTTTCAAAGTGTTTTCTGAAGTGTCGTTGCTGGTAATCGATTACATGATTCAAATTTAAAATCCTTTTTAAACCCTTTGCTTCAAAATTGTCTTCTGGTAATCGATTACACTGCCTGGTAATCAATTACCAAAGCCTTGGATGTTGGAAACAATGTGTTTTGAGGCAAAAGCTTGAACAACCAATGAGATTGTTTGAGGCCTTATCTTTTTCTTGATCTTATTTGCTTTGACCTTGAATTATTCTTGAAGCAATGCTTAACCTTTGAATGTTTATTGAAGCAACCTTGTATTAAACTTAAAGCAATGTTTAACCTTTAAATGTTTGTTGAAACAACTTTGTTGTTTGATTCTACATTGACATCATCAAAACTCTGTATTCATATATTCACAAAGACTTAGTAAAGTTTGATTAAATAATATTTAAGATAATTTAATCATTTAATTCATATTCAAATATTTTCATAAATGTTTGGTAAATTTTAATTATATTATTGTATTGCTTTAAAGTGAAAATTATATGATTAGACAATATTCTAAATTTTTACGTTGAGTAAATGATTAGGCTAATTCTAGCAAAAAATAAATAAATTAGGCTATATGGATGTCATTTAAAAATAAATAGAAAAATGATATTATTTAAAATTAGAAAAATAATTTTCTTCTTTTCTAGTATTCATACCTTTAAGAAAATTAGGAAAAAGGCTATCAAATAGAAAAATGATATCATTTAAAATTAAAATAAAAATATAAAAAAGATAAAGAAATTTTTTAATTTATAAATTATTTATTTATTATAATTCAAAATAAAATAAAAAATAGTATTGTGAACAATCTTTTTAATTTTGTGAATATTTAATATTATGTTAAGTAAACAATGATAATTTTGTAATGACTAAATTTAAGTGCATCATTTAATCTTTTTTATATTTATTTGCTTTCAAATTTCAAAATGTATAATAAAAAATTATTTCTATTTGCATTTTTAAGATAGTTAATGACATTTTATTTCTCAACTAAATTTTGAGCTGATCAAATCTAAGAATAAGAAGATAGTGTTATTATTCACACAAATAGACAGTTAAATACATCTATATGACTGTCATACGAAGACTTCCTGACACGGTTAGGCATCAAGCACCTAGTCACCTCTATCGAACATCCTTAGACCAATGGTCAAGTAGAGATAGCTAATAGAGCCATCCTCAGGGCCCTACGTACTAGACTCGACAAGTCTAAGGGTCTATGAAAAGAGAAGCTCCCCAACATACTCTGGACGTACAACTGTTCACCCCAGACAACAACTAATGAAACTCCTTATCGACTCACACATGGTACAAACGCCATGATCCCCGTTGAAGTCGAGGAGCCATCGACAAGGAGACCGTTGTTCCAACAATAGCAAAATGAAGAAAATATGAGGGTAGAACTTGAAATCACAGACAAAGTCCAAGAAATAGCGAGGATCATGGAAGAAGCTGCCAAACTTTGAGCAGCAAGGAAATACAATACAAAGGTTTAACCATGAGCCTTTCAACCTAGTGACCTCGTATGACGAGTCCAAGGAGAAGCCAGAAAAGATCCTTGAGTGGGAAAGCTTGGCCCCAACTGGGAAGGCCCATTCAGGGTCACAGCCAGTCTGGACAACAGAGTATACATACTACAGGAACTGGATGGCAAAGCAGTTCCAAGAATATGGAACGCCACCCACCTAAAGTTCTACTTCAGTTAACCTAAATGCAAACCCAATGTTGTACTCTTTTTCCTACTTAGGTCTTATGTCCCAAAAATAAAATAAAAAATTAGGGTTTTGGCTTGAGATGTTTTAACGAGGCACATCTGGGATAATGAAGGAAATTTGTACTCAATCAAATACATTGAATAAAAATTCCGCATCCCTTCCTTTTCATATTTCTCTTATCAGGACAAAAGCATCCATAGTCGTAGCTCCAAGGCTCTTAAAACCCAAGGACCGCCCTTGGTGAGCCCTCCTCTTAGCACTAAGTCTCCAGTACATGCCACCCACAATGAGTGACATGTACGCACAAGCACACTACTATGACTCCAATACATCCTACCCACGGCGAGTGACATGTACGCACGAGCATGCTACTATGACTCCAGTACATGCCACATATGGGGAGTGACACGTACGCACGAGAACACTACTATGAATCCAGTACATGCCACCCACGGTGAGTGACATGTATGCAAAAGCACGCTACTATGACTCCAATACATGCCACCCACGGCAAGTGACATGTACGCACAAGCAAGCTACTATGACTCCAGTACATGCCACCTATGGGGAGTGACACGTACGCACGAGAACACTACTATGAATCCAATACATGCCACCCACGACGAGTGACATGTATGCAAAAGCACGCTACTATGACTCCAATACATGCCACCTACGACAAGTGACATGTACACACAAGCACACTATTACGACTCCAATACATGCCACCCACGGTGAGTAACATGTATGCATGAGCACACTACTACGACTCCAGTACATGCCACCCACAACGAGTGACATGTACGCACGAGCACACCACGATGACTTCAGTATATGCCACCCACAACGAGTGACATATATGCAAGAGCACACCACCATGACTCTAGTATATGCCATCCACGATGAGTGACATATATGCTAGAGCATACCACCATGACTCTAGTATATGTCACCCACGGTGAGTGACACATATGCAAGAGCATACCACTATGTCTTCAGCGCATGTCACCCACGACGAGTGGCATGTATGCAAGAACACGACGCCCAAAACCCAAGTTAAACAATTCCCTGGTTGATCCTATAAAGGGCTTGCAAAACCCAAGGTTTGCCCTTGGTGAGTCCTATCGATTCACACCACCATGTCTCCAGTACGTGTCACTTTGTAAGATGCACATATGCAAGAGTACGTCATTATGTCTCTAGCACATGTCACCCACGACGAATGCCATGTATGCAAGAGCATAGCACTTGCACTGAAGACTCAACAAACCCAAGTTCTGCGCTTGGTAATCCTCACAGATTCACAAAATCCAAGGCCCGTCCTTGGTAAGCCTCGACCCAGCTTTATAGGCTTGAAAAAAACCTAGGGCAAACATGTCCCCGGTCCAAGGCTCGACAAACCCAAGGTTCATCCTTGGTGAGCCCTTTCTATTACTAAGTTCTATCTCCACAGGAACTTAAGGTATGCAAAGTCTGTCCTTGACAATCTTTTTTATTCCTAATTTTTATCAGTGCAGGAATACAAGTATATCAAAAACCCAAGATCTGCCATTGGTACACACTCCTCCAAAACCTAAGGTCCACCCCTGGTACGTACTCCTACAAAGCCCAAGACATCCCCTTGGTCCGCTCACTCGCAGCAACTAGGACAACCACCGTCAAAGGTCTAAGTTCAACGACACAAACTTCCTCCAGACTATTTGGCAAGACCTTCAATTGGGTGAAAGTCATACCTATTCCTCATAACCATCAGATGAGAAGCTTCGCAAGTCAAAACGACCCATCATTAGATTGAGTGACAAGACCTTTAGTCAGGTGCAGTTCGTACTTATTCCTCATAACCATCAGAGGAGAAACTCAGCGAGTCAAGTGACCTAACCCTGCACTGGTTGGCAAGACCTGCAACCAGGGGCAAGTGAAACATACTCCTCACAACCATTAAGGGAGAAGCTCCGCAAAGAAGAAGGAAGCCCCACCAGATAGGTGACAAGAGCTTTAACCAGGTTGAAATCAAACCTGAGATGATTTTATGTCATCCATTTTTACAAGACCACCACGGTCTTACCTCTACATCAACAAGGTCTTGCTTCCGCTATTCATATTACCACAAGTACGAAGTGTTGCATAAACAAAGGCAACATACACAAGACATACATAAGCAGTGTGAAATTCATCATCAAAGGAAAGCATTGCATCGAAGAAGAATAAAAATAATTGTCATAGTTACAAGGCCTATACGACCAAAATTCAAACAATGAAGAAAGAAAATAAATAGAAGGCAACCTAGACACAAGCATCATCGCCTTGCTCTGTAGCACCTTGCTCCTAATCAACAACCTCTTCCTCCACAACATTTTCCTCCTCGTCAAGTAAAACACCATCCTTCACATCCTTGAAAGGGTCAAAGAGACCCAAGTCAAGGTCCTTGGCAAAGAACCTAGCCTGCTTGACGACCTTGTTGAATCCTTTCTCATGTTGTTCCAGGGCATCCTTCTTGTAAACGAGTAGGTCCTCCTCAAGCTCCTTGCTGGGCTCCCTCTCCTTGGCAACCCGCAGCTCAGACTCCTCCAGTTTGGATTTCGACTCCTTAAGTTGGGTCTCTAAATCAGCAAGCACTTTTGCAAGCTCGTCCTTCTCTGCCACAGTGCCCTCCACCTTGCCAACCAGGTCCTTTTTCTTCACCTGTAAGTCCTTGCAGCATTTCATAACCATCTAACCTAATGCACAACAACTTGGCCAACACACCACCAACTTTAGAAGACAATTGGCGGTTTAACCTTACGGCCTCAACAAAGGCGATCGTGGCGTTAGCCACCTTAGGGCGCTCCGCTCTCCAAACAATGCAAGCAGTAACCCTCCATTTGGCGACCTCCGCCTCTAAGGACACCACCTTGTGCAAAGCCTCTTGGTGTCGTTGTCCATTCTCCTCCAGAATCGCCAAACTTCTCTAGAGAAAGACTTTGGCAGAATCCATAGCGTTTTATACCCCAACTAACCTAATAAGTTTCTTATCCAAGGCTGACACAAAGCCAATTGGGGTCTTCTGCTTCAACTTGTAGGTTGCACCCCATAGTGAATCAAAATCACTAAAGGTGTACAAATGATCCAAGGAGATGCGAGAGCGAGAAGACAAAGAAGGCGATGCCACCGCCAAAATAGTAGAAAGAAAGACCATTGCAGGAAAAGAGGAAGAAGACAACATCACAGGAGTATTAGTGGTTGCCACACCAGCACTCAGAATAGGTGCAGCAATGGTGGACAATGGTGCCACAACAGAACCAACCAAAGTAGCTGGCACACTAACTTCAACAGCAACAGAAGTGGCCTCCTGAACAGCAACAACAGAAGGAGTGAAGGAGCAGGACTAGTAGCATGAGCTGTAAGAGCCTTGACGACCGGTGGAGTCGAAGGCACATTCTGCACGATCAAAGGGCGACCGACACCAAGCGTCAACCCTACAGCCTGCCTCAAGGCATGTAGGCTCATATGGGCCTTCAACATCTTACGGCCAAACGACCCAACACCATCATCCTGCTTCCTCTTTGTCAAAACAGAGGAAGGAGCGTTGAGGGCAACTTCGACAACAATAGAAATAAGGTCAACCTCACCAACAGGTTGACCCCCTTCTCCAACAGCAACAACAGTAGTAGACGGCGGCATAGTCTGACCCGCAGGTCTAACCTGCTTCATGAGTGGCCTGCAGGCAAAGTCACCTATAATACCTGCAAAATAAGTTAGTTTTGGTCGATACTGACCTCAAACACAAAAAAGGGAAAGGTTAGGCACTTTACCATCCAAGGTAGTGAAGGGATCAGTCATCGAAGGAAGAGACAGAATGGCCTGAATGTTTAGCGAGACCGACAGCTGCTCCAAAATAGCTTTGTCAACCCTCTCCACAAGGGTTAGCAGATCCTTGTCAAACGACTTGAACCTGGTAGGGTCAAACTGCCAGCAGAATGGGAAGCAGGGCTCCCCATCCCTATTGAACATTAGTGGCAAATCATCAGCCACAACATCAGTAGACAAAATCTTAAAGAAACGGTGAAATATGTTTGAGTCAAACTCAAACAACTTCTTGGACATGCTATTCAAGGAGACCCAACCAATCTTGCCAATCAGCTTCATTTGAAAGAAAAACAAGAAGACCGACGCATTAGGTTAGATGTTGAAGAAAATGCACAAGATTTCAAAAGCTCTCATTATTGCCTAATTGTTTGGGTGTAGTTGAGACGAAGCCACATTCAAGTGCTCAAGTAGAGCACATTGGAAAGCAGTCAAGAGGAGAATAAGACCCAAGACCTCAAATAGACACATATAGATAAAAAAAAGAAGTGTAGACTGCCTAACGCCGCCCTAAAAAAAAGGAAGTCATCACTCCCACAAGCCTGAATGCCTAACTTGCAGGATTCCTGAGAGCTCACCAGTTTCACCTGGCGTTGAAAAGCATTGACACTCGCCGCCGAGGTGAGAGAGGACTTGTATTTCAAAAGTTGTCCATTACCCACTCATAGCCAACGACGATAGGTGTGGACGACGGTGACCCAACACTATGGCTATGTCGCACATGGGGAGACACCCTCACATCTCTCCCCGAAAGCAGTGGAAGGCCGCTCCTTCCCGCGATGGCGAGAAGTGCTCTCACCAATATGACACGAAGCCCTCACCCTCTCCGAAGAGGAGGACTCGTTGTCAGAGGCACCCCAACAAGTATTCTCGGGTGAGGAACCACCAATAGAGATGACATCCTGATCCATCATAGGTTGCTCAATCGAGCCCCCAGAATCACTGCCACCTATGCCGATGGCAGAATCAGACAAGAATGAAGACATTGTGGAAGACATAATACCTTGAAGAATTGAAGAAAGTGAAGGAAGAAGAAAGGGGATCACAAGCATAAGGCAAGGAGCTGAAGTGATGGTGATCACAACTCAAAATGTACACTTCATTTAAAAGGAGGTGGGCTCTTCGGTAACTAGCAGGAGCTGAAGTGGTGCCCTAAAATTTTGTACCACGACACATCCTCACTCACGCATAAACCACGACTCTAGTACATACCCACTCCACGAGTGACACATATGCAAGAGTACTGCGCATGCGCCGAACACACCTACAACAACAGACAAAATGTAACATCTATCTTCAATGCACCTTCCAACGATAAAAAAGGGGCAGAGTTGTCAAATCTATATAGACTTCCCTCACCTGACATGCCAAAGACATGTCCATTCTGGACAACTTAACATAAGTAGCTCGGACAACACTTGTCCAGGATCGGGGGCTTGACAAGCCACATCAACATGGAATTCTTTCACACTTGTTGAGGTTACCACACACGACACTGGACAACATTCGTCCATACTTGGGGGCTCGACAAACTCATCGCCCTCTACTTGTTAAGAATACTACCCCAGACATTAGATACTCTTCTTCGACACTAGACAATCTCTCTCATCCATAAGCCAGCTCAGAGCTTTGGGAGACTTATGTACTGTCCAGGGTCAGGGTCCATAAAATGCATGTGGCACCCTACATGGCACTCTGAGACATGTGTCAACCCTCCATGTCAGCCCTGCAATAGGAGCGCGGACACTCGGCCCTTAACAGTCGGGCTCCCTGACTGACAGGTTATCTCTAACCTATTAATATTTAAATATATTTTAATATCTTTATCTATTTGGCAGATAATTAATTATCTACAAAGCCACACATTATCTACAAGGTATAATTATCTTCTAGCTTTTATCTATAAGCTATACTTTATCTCTAACATTATCTACAAGCTACCGATAATTATCTATAAGCTGAAAATCTGCAAAGATTATAACAACCCTTACAAATAAGAACCCGCAGCTACGCTCCACTCCTATAAATATCATGTTCCATCGAACCCTCAACATGATCCCCACACACTTCAGCACACGAGCAACAAGCTTGTGCCTCTCTCTCTCTCTCTCACTCGAGCTTAAACTTAAGCATATACTTACTTTATCTCTTAACTCATATACTTACTTTAGCGTCAGAGTCCTTTATTTTGCAGGTCCCCCCTTCTGTCCCATTGATAAAGGCCCCTCTCAAAGTTGACATGCAAAATCCAGGAGGCCACTTCGGCCATGTCCACCATGACGTGTCCTAGCTTCAAATTTTGGTAAGTACACCCATGTAAAAAGAACAAAAGAAATAATAAAAGAATATAGATGCTTGATTCTCAATCTTCATTCTCATTCTTGGCCAAATTCATTAGATGGTGTATTGCTAGCTATAAGACCCTTTTATCTCTTTTCCACAAAAGTATCCTTGTTGCAAGTTAAATAAAACATGTTGAATGACATTCTCATTCTCTCAAACCAAAATACCAAAATAAGGGGGAAATGCTAAACCAAGAAAATAAATAATAAGAATGAAAAGGCAAAGAATAGAACAATACACAAGCTAGTTGAATGTAAACTTAAGTGAAAGAATATGTAAAAGAAAATCACAAATGGAGCCATTCGTTTTTTTTAAAAAAAAGGATAGTTAACAAAAGTTTTACATTACAAAGAAAGAAGCTATAATTTTTTCTCTAAAGTATATGTCATTTATAATTTAATAGATAATTATAACCGCTAAATTTTTAATAGAAAATTTATAACCATTAATGTAATAATAATTAAAAACCGTTACAAATAATTGAGTATTAATTTGAATACGTTATAAAATAAATAAATGATAACCATTAAACATAATAATAATTAAAAACCATTACAAAGAATGGAGCATCAACTTGATTATGTTATTAAATAAAAAAACATTATATTTTATTTTAGGCTAAATTAATTGAGCCATTAATTTTTATGAAATAAATTTTTAAGTTAACACCTCCTCTGGTTCATTCAATTATAGAAACCAAGAACATTTTAAATTGGTTGATCATGTTTATACAACCAATATTTAAAAATCTACATTTTCATATTTTTTAATACACCTATTTATTTTTTGTTTTATATAAAAGAGAGGACACTTAATTTATTGATATTTATAAAATAAAGTTGAATATCTAAGGTATATAAAATAAAATAATGAATATCTAATTTGTATACATTAAGGGAGGGAATAGATGAAAGATGGAAGAGATAACAAAAACACAGGCAAAGAGAAATCACAACTATGAACTCCCATAATTAAAAATAAATCTAGTGAACCTTACTGCTAATGAGCCATAGGTTAAAGTAAGGCACGTTGATTACATAAATTAATGAAATGATACGCCACACACACAAAAAAAAAAAAAAAAAAACAGGTACAAAAAATAAATAGAAAATAGAAGAAAAAAATACATAAAAAATAAACATGTAACACAATTTAAAAAAAAAAGAAAAAGAAAAAAGCATGTAAAAAGAATACACAATAAAAAATAGTCTATAAAATCCAAGAGTTAACATAAAGAGGTTGATGAATTTTTCATCCAATGTTGGAGAAAGGTTGTTGAGCAAAATATACCTGTTAAAAGGGTAAAAGAAATGTTATTCTTATATAATATTTTCTGGTGAGCAATAGAAAAATTTACTTACTTTTTCATAGCATTTTTGGAAGTAGCTAATACTTTGTTCGAAGTAGTCATTATTTCTTGATGTCGATCACTGTTGAGAGTATTCATTATTTTCTTACCATTATTAGAAGTAGTCACTCCTAACACGGTGGAAAAGACACTAGAAATAGTATACAAAATGTAAGAAACTAATTTTATGAATAACTTGTTGTTGATATTTATAATGTTCATGAAGGGGATTAGAAAATTTATAACGTTTAACTGAATTAATAGCGTTCATGATAGTTTTAAAAATCGGCCTGATGAAAAATCCGATCATGGCAGTGGTCCAACCATCATGATCAAGTTTGTAATAAAAAAAACAATTTATACCTGTCTTAAAAATATTTAAAAAATAATATCGCAAATTAATATAATTCCATAACATAGATAATTAAATACCAAAATGTTAAAAAAATATCATTATCCTAATTCAAACATACAAGTAATAAAGATTACACACATAAATAAATAGCTAAATAAATTACTAGAAATAGTCATGTTTCCTTGCCAGAAAAAAAATATATCTTAAAATGAAACTGATGTAAATCAGTAATCATACCATATCTCAAATAGCTCTTCCTTTTTCTCCTCAAATGAAACCTAGATAGTCGACAAGTAAAGCATGAGTTATTATGAACACACAAATGATCTATAGTTTAAATTTGTAAACAACATCCATTGCAGACAGACAATCTACTTCACTAGAAAACAAGATTGTCATTCAAATTACAACATGAAAATGCAACCAGTTGTCTCCCACAACTTTGGTAATCTTCAATAACAACACCTTTGGTAATCTCCCACAGCTTCACTGAACCAGATGCATCCTGAAGAATCATGACATATACTACCTAATTTAAAATATGATAATTACATAGATCATAATTAAGAACCAGATGCATCACATGGTCATTCATAGTTTCATACCTTGTTCGAGAATGGAGAGGTAGAGGATGAGGGTGATTGGTGACATTCAATGCGGGTGAAGGTGAGGGCAAGGGTGACCTCAACAATGTCATGCAAGGACAACCCGACATTGGTGTGGGCGTGTGGTACAACGGCACAACAAGAACAACAAGGAAGACTCGCTGACTTTTTGGAGTTGGAGAGCGGCCTCGACGGCATGGCATGATGACGTAGCGGTGGTGAGTGGTGGCGCAGACTCGTTGGACTTGGACAGCGATGCTGCGAGAGGAAGGAAGGAGAGGCTAAGACTCGAGATCGAGCGGGTTTCTACTTTCTGAAATGGCTTGAAATTGAAACGATGCCATTTCTAGCTGCAAGAAGAAAAAAAAAGATAAGTTACTCGGTTCGGGTCGACGGACCACCAATTTGACCGCAAATTCGACTGAGTCACTTTGAATCATTTTGTGTCAAAAACACACCTAATTGAACGTAAAACTCAATCCAATTCAACCACCGGATTGCGGTCAAACCAAACAAGTCGATTTGAGTATTGAAACTATGACGTTCATGAAGGGGGCTACATAAATTTCTAAAAACTTTTGATATGCATAACCACCCTTTGATGACTATTAATTATCACAATTTATGAGATTTTTAAAATGACTTTTTCCTTTTCCTCATCCGTTTTCCCTTTCTTCTAATTATTTGTCATACACTTTTCAGTTTTTAAAATCAATATTTTTGTATTCTCATCCATTCAAACATATATTTTAAAAAAATTATATTGAATCAAATCAATCGTTAGTGTCAAATTTAAAGTTTGATCTAACACTCAACAAATGTTCAAGTCTCCTATACATTTTTCTTCCCAGTTTCAAAAACAATAATTATAGTAATAATATTAATTAATTTATTAATGTCTATACTTAATTATTAATTTAAAACAAAAAGTTATATGATAAAAGATATGTTATCATGAATTATTATTTATATACACAATATTTTTTTGAATTAAAAGAAATATTTTTTATACATAGAAAAATGTTTCTTAATTTATATACTTAATAATTAATTAAAATAATTTATTATAATTAATTTAGTTCACATTAAATCATTAAATCATATCAATAGTTGTTGTGAAATTAAAGTTTTAACCTAATAGCTCAAAAATGTTGAAGTAAATGTTATAAAATTAAATAAAATCAACCGTTGTTGTCAAGTTAAAATTTTAATACGATGACTCTAAAAATTTCAAGTGAAATTTGAAATCGTTTCTTTTTAAGGTTGCAGAGATATTTCAAAAAATGCCCATAAAGACTACAAAATTTATTTTCAACAATACCTTCACCTATATATATATATATATATATATATATATATATATATATATATATATATATATATATATATATATATATATATATATATATATATATATATATATATATATTTGCAACTTGACTCGTTTACCACATACTCTTTTAAATATATTTTTTATTGGTTAATTTTTTTTACATATTACAAAAAATTGTGAATCCGACATCTTATTTAATGACTCTTTCAGTTTCTATTAAATTTTAATTGACAATAGAGTGTACATCAAGAAATGTGTGTTTTTATCACTTCTTTCTAACCAATTTAAAATGTGAACTCATATGTGTAAGTCCATTTAGTCTACAAAAGATTTCATTATGATTTTGTGAACCAATTGTTTAACCCATATATAATTTGTTTTAAAAAATGGTTATTTATGAAAATTAAAAAATTAAACCCTAAATTGATTATTTATGAAAAAAAATAAAATGAACTCAATGTGCTAGAGGTATTCAAGTGTTAGATATATATTTTGTGTTTGGTTATTACTCCCTCTCCCAAGTTAATTGATTTTTTAGCATTGATTTTTTTTAATAGTGGTTGATGTTCTTAGTTTTTAATGAGATATTAAAATACCTATTTCAATTTTTTCCTCTAATAATTATTATTGTCTTAAAAAATTTAATAATACATTTATTAAAATTAAGAAAAAGAATAAGATACTTTAATTAGTAAAATTGTCCCTTAATAAATGTTATTAACTTGGAATATTTGTTTTTCTTAATATGTGTGAAAAACCTTAAATAACTTTAACAATTTTGTTTAATCAATTGAGTTCTTCAACAATTTTTCTATTAATCTTAATACCTCAACTTTTATTTATTATTGTGTTTAGTCCTACTCATCAAATATTACCATTAAGAGATGATGTGGAACTACTAATATGATATATTGGTAATAAAATATTGTTGTTTCTAAACTTTTTTTCTTCTTTTTTTTTTTACAATTCTAAGGTGTTACAAATTTAATGTTGGTGTAAAATTACTAGAAAATATAATGATGATGGATTGACATACTTGTACATTATGATAAAATTAATTTTAAGATTTAAAGAGAAAAAACTAAAAATTAATGAAAATATAAAAAATAATTATAAATTTAACTATAAATATGATATTTTCAGCTATTAATTAAGTGATGGAAAAATATTTTTAAAAAAATTCCATCATCTAAGTATACAATAAAATATCAAAGAGTCAATGATCAATCAACAATAAATATTGAAACACTTTTTTATATATTTCCTCTGTCCCAAATTGATACTCTCTCTATTCCTTTTTAATTGTCAGATATTTTGAAAAATTTTGTTTATATTTATTTGTTATTTATAAAATTCAAGATCTCATTAATTACTCTTTTATCAATTATATCTTTACTTATCTGATACTTTTTAATTCTTTACACATGTATTTATCCACAAGTGAAAAGGAAAAGGAAATAAAATAAGAAAACTCAACTATTTTATTAAAATCTAGAAAATTTATTGTACTTCTTAGCTTATACATAACAATCTTAAAAGACAAATAAAAAAACAAAGAGACCGAGAATATATGCTTAAGGTTTGACACGTTGTTACCACATCAGATTATTGTTACATCATCACTGATATTTAATGGTAGAGGTAAAAAGTGTAAATGGAAAATATAAATTAAGATTAGTCAAAATTTTGTTTAAAGACTTCAATGCTTGCCCAAATAATTTTCTTCTTTTAATTAAAATGGAAAGAGAACGTAAGAAAAAGGAAAAATTGAGATATAATATTTTTTTAAGGATAAGCAATTAAGGTAGTACTTAAGTAAAAGATATCTTTCAGGGAGAAAATGGGAAAGGGCATATGAGAAATATGCAAATGCTCTTATTTCCCTTATATTTGTATCATTATAAAAACTTTACCGTTTAACATAGTTTTATTTATTTTTTCTTCTTCTTAATTATCATTTTCCTCTCCTTTTTTTCTCAACTTAAAAAGAAGAGAATATTAGTTTTTATCTTCTTCTTTTTTCTTCTTATTTTCTCTCCTATATCCGGACTAAGCAAACAAATAAAAATAACCAATAAGATTATATAACTAATTAAAGAACCGGGAAATGTGTTTGGCACTGTTTTTCAAAGCTATTTTCCTTCTCTTCAAGAAACAAAAAAGAATAAAGTCATACAATTTGGGATGGACAACTCTCTTTTCTTTTCCCCCTTCCTTCCCATCAACTCCATACGTAAGAAGAAGCAAAGAAGCTAGCAAAAAGTGGGGGGTTTGTCTAGTTGAAGTAATTACATATATTCGATTGGCACCTCAGCTTTGAAAGGCAATATAGCAGCTTCCCTTGTTTGCAGCAAAAGTCAATATAATGCCAATTAACACACCACAGTCATTCCAAAGTATGCCAACCCATGGCATGTCATTTTGATTTATTCCCTTCTCACCCGATTTCCCTTAACATCACCACTCTTCTCTAATGGTCCCCGTGAGCCCATGATCACGATAGAGAAACATGAGAGAGAGAGAGAGAGAATCTAACTATTAATTTCAAACTAATTAGACTCATTTTAATTTGTTGCTTCTAAATGAGGACAAAGCCATATAATACAAATTGGAGAAGGGTCATGGGTCGTGCCTCGCGTATATATCTTAACTTATAGTTTGCTTGGTCGCTAGCTATAACCAAAGCCATGAAAAAAAAAAAGAAAAAAAAACTATAACTATTAACCAAGTCATCACTCATCACTTTAATTGTTATAATATAAAGGGTTGGCTTTGCATCATAGTCGTGGTTGCTAATAATCCTTGCTTTGTAGGAGTACAAGTCGCTTTCAAGTTGTGTTAGCTCTCAAATTCTCGCATATTATACATCACATTATTGTTTGTCCACCAAAGAAACATTTAAAAGTTGAGAAAACAAATTAAACTTAAGATTGCCACACTCTAGCTAGCTCATCCTTCCCTGCCTATATGCTTACCTATTTACGTTAATTATATGTGCCCATCATGTTAAAAACAAAAGGCATTGGTTGCTTGTATAGATGTTGAATATAAAATATGCAGTTTGACAAAACCCACAATTAATTAAATGCAACTTAAGTTTACTAATATATGACTACACACTCATATAATGATCGAATTAGTATTAATCTATATATAGTTATATCTCACCCCTATTATGTCATTCTTGACTTTATATTATATGCAGTAAACTATTAATATGACCTTCCGCTCTACTATCTATGTACTATCTCAATATTGTTCGTAGAGAGAATGTCAACCTTATCACACCGCCACTTTTCTCGATTCGAATTGTATGGCAGAAACGAATTTCCACATCGTTCAGATTAGTTTCTTTTACATGATATCACGTCGGATAGAACTATATACTATATCTTTTTTGTCGCGAAAAAATGTAAAATTAACCGTAAAATATTTTGGCTAACTTTGTTTTAACTTGATCTCAAATAATAATGAAACGATTGATGTCAAGAAGGAAAATCTGTTCCTTAACTATGGGTTTTTAAATTACTCCAAAAAGTAATTGGTGTAGGTGAATGAAGAAGGAAAAAGATAGGATTTTGTATGAAAGATAAAGGTTGAAAGACCATAAAGAAAAGCCGTAAAGGAAAGGTTGTAAAGGAAAGCTTTAAATGGAGACGGTAAAGAAATTTTGTAAAGGAAAGATGTAAAATAAATATAGGATAAAATAAGCTTGTATTCTGGATTGATTGTGTTAAATTGGAAATACAGCAAGACTTATTTATAAGCTATAAAGTAATATTTATCATTAAACCATGTTTGTTCTCACTTAATAACTACGTATAACATGATTTGGGTGTCACACAGTTGATTCTGGATGCTGAAATCGACCGACAGTTGCTGAAAATCATCTAATAATTGATAATCAACTGGCAATTGCTGATAATAAACTATTAATGATAGATTGAATTGATCCACCTTCTGGTAATTAATCTTTATTTTAAATTTTAAACTAACTAGAAATCGCTTCATATTTTTAAGGAAACACTGTCTTCAATCAATTTTAAATGTCAAGCCATTTAACTATTAGAAAATTATGGAGAATATTATCTTATATTTTATTAAATAAAATATGAATTAACTTTTCTGATTTTCCTTGTCAGTTGATTTTCGTCAAATCGATAGGCCGTGTAAGTAGCCAATTGCTGATTTCTATCATTTCAACGGACATTGTAGCTGATTGTCAATTTTTGTCATTTCAGTAGATATTATAAGCAGCTGATTTCACTTTATACCCATTCCGCTAACACTAAAATCAGCTGATTTTCCATTAATCGGCACCAATTCTGCGTCTAGTTGATTTTAGTTAATTATACACAAATTCAAAATGACTCAAAGCCAAGCCTACCGAATGAACAATATTCAATTAGCACGTGAGATAGGTTATCAAAATTGCAAACTTTAGTTACCAACAACCTGCATGCACCGGCTTTATCTGGATTAAAAATAATTACCTGGTCGGGCATAAAATTTCGGAGAAAAAGTAATGGCGTTAAAGAATCATATGGTTATGTGGTTATTAACTAGATCTAATTGGGCTAAAAATAATTACTTGGCTGGCTATAAATTTTTGGAGAAAAAGTAATGGTTTCAAAGAATCATATGATTAGATGGTTACTTTTTGGGACGATTGCCTCTTGTTTGTGAAAGCTAAATGTAATCAAGTGCTAGTCAAGGAGATGCTTGAGACGCATTGCAAAGCTTCCAGGTTAAAGGTAAATATTCAAAAATCTGTTTTTATGCCTTCCAAGAATATTCCAAGGAGGAAGTTGAGTAAATTTACTTCGATTATAGAATTTGCTCACACAACCAATTTGGGAAGATATCTGGGATTTCCTCTTCTTACACGAAAGGTGAAGAAAGATGATTTTGCTTATATTATAAATAATATCATTCTTAGGCTGGCTGGTTGGAAGGGTAAGGTTTTGAACCGAGTTGGTAGAGTGACTATAGCTAATTTAGTTGTTGCTGCTATCCCTACTTACTCTATGCAAAATTTCGCTTTCAGCGACATGTGTGTTGATTTTTATTGTAACAAGTGTGGCGCGGGATTGGAGGACATTACTCATTTTCTTAGAGATTTTTCTTTTTCTAGACGTGTTGGATTGTTGGCTTCGATTTTTGCGACTACACAACAATCACTTATGCTGAATTACAAGCTATTCACCTAGGGTTGCTTTTTGGCGTGGAACTTGGGCTATAAACCAGTCAATTTTGAGTCTGATTCTATGGCTGCCCTTCAACTATTGAAGGAGGATGGCAAATTTACTTTAGAGGGTTTCTTTTAGAAACTATTTACACAATGGGGTCTCATTTATAACAAATTACAGAGGGGGTTCGTTTCTTACGTGGGTGCCGCCATTGACACTAGCGGGAAGCTTGAACCGCCAGTGCCAATGGCGGGATAGTGGATACCGCCAGTCACAGCAGCGAGACAGGTAAGGGGTAAAACGTGTACCGCTATTTCTCCTGGCGGGACATGCCTACGTGGACAGTCCCGCCTTTGGAGCTGGCGGGATAGGGGCATATGTCTCTCTCCAGTTACGTTACGTTATTACGTTTGCAAATTGGAAGCTTTATTAGTTCTAGTCTTTCTTTTCCCAAAATGTGGAAGCAGGAAAAGGCAAACAAATGACGAAAAAGGTGAGGCTCATTATTTTTTCATGGTTTAGCTTTTTATTTAGAAGACTGAAAACATTTTTGTGGGAATCAAACTTAAAAATTAAATTATTCTGTTCAAACATAGAAGATGGAAAATAGAAAAAACTCTTTCATGCACAAATTAAACAATTTTTTTCTCAATTTTTTTATCTTTTTGTTTTAAATTGTTTTATAATTTTAAACACATTTTTTATTCTTCTTTCTATACAACTATACAAGAAGAGAACAATACTAATTTTCTTATCTTTTATTTCTTTCTTATCATACAATTTGAAAAAAAAATCATTTATATATTTTCTATTCCTTTTCCTTCCTTATTTTTCTCTTCTTACACTTTTTTTTCCATAAATCAAACATACAGTTTTCTATATAATAATAATAATTTTAAACCACTCTACGTGGACAGGTTTGATGGGGACTGAAGCTTGGAGAGTGATGCTGAATGATGAGACTCAAGCCTGATGATGCAGCTAGGGTTCACATGCACCTGAATTTTTTTTTATGCAGGGCTAGGGAGGAGAATAGGGCACTGTTTGCATAGGGAAATCAGAAATCACATGCATGCATGGCAGCTTAAAGAGCTAGGCATCTAGGAGGTGACCATACAGAGTTACTTTAATAATGGTGTATAAATTTGCTACGTAGCTTTTTTGCTAAAAAATTTCTTTAAATAGAGCAAACTTCAATCATTCTTTGCACTTACATAAATTTGAGACTGAAGAGAGTATTCTGAAAGAGGAAGAAAGAGTTTTGAAGTTTGATTCTATAGTAAGGATGTTTTATATTTATTTAATTAAAGTTTTCTTTCATTTTGTTTATTTATGATGTACAAATTTTTTATTTTGAAGTAACAAATATTATGGTTAGAATGAAATTTGAAGCTCAAATTTAAGTGTATTAATTTTGTAAATTACATTTTAAATTTAAAAAATATTAGTAGTAATTATTTGTAAGCCTTTTTGTTAATGGTTTTTGCGTCTAAAGTATTATTTGACATATAATTTAATTTAAGACAAAAAATAATTACATGCTATTTCTTAAGTATTTTGTGGTGTGTTTTGAGTACGAAGTTTTATTTTACTTGTAATAAAATTTAGTATAAGTTAACAAAAAGAAATTTTAATTTTAATTATAAAAACAATAACAAAAATATTACCAATTTTAAAAGTCCCGTCATTTAAATTTACTAACATGGGAATAACAATTTTTCGTTACTATATTTATTAGTAATTTATTGATTTTTAATAATCTTAAAAGAAGTTTACTTGGATTTTTAGATTATTTTATACTAGATCAGTTCTAATACTTGTCAAGTTTTCGAAAAATAATAGGTGAATATTTTATCTCTCCAAGCAATCACTAGTGCAGAAAATTAAAAAATATAGTTGAATTAATTCTTTAACAGTCACTAATTTTGTATCTCTTTGTTTTTATCACATATATCATATTAGTTATTATACTTGAATTGTATATATTTCTTTTATCTCCTTGTCTCACTAAGTTTCAAATTAGTTGTTCACCGAGTATTTTTTGCCTTACATATACGTGCATGTAATTTAATTAATTAACCATTGAGACTATTAAGTGGAGATGGAGGAAAAAAAATTACGCCCTTATTTGTCTGTCTCCTCCACTCCTATATATAAACAATATACTTTCCTACTAATTTTCTCATATGTATATATATGATATATCCTTCATTACCGAATATATGTCATTTGAGTTAAGTAAAGTAAGTTGTTCTCGTTAATTAGTACTGAAAAACGACTTCGAAGATACAAATATAGGGGCGCCTAGGCGTGTTGGCCATGTGCCGTCTGAAATTTTTTTAAGTGTAATCCTTTCATTTATAACCCTTCCATTTTGTGTCTGTCTGGAATTTTTTTGAAGTTGAGGAATTTTCCATAAATTATTTAATTAGAGTACTTTTTTTTAGAATAAAGTATGAATGTGTAGTTTAAGTTTAATAGAGGAAGCAAATAAATATTTTATATTTAATTGAAGTAATGATTTTATTTGTTAGACTAATATTTGAAGCTAAAGTTTAAGTGAATTAATTTTTTTAATTAGAATTTTTATTATAAAATTAGTATGAGTAATTATTTATTTTAAAACTACTATTGTTATGATTAATTATTTTTAATTTTGATGATGTAGGTATATCATGAATTCAATTATTACAGTGTTGTATTTCAACGGAAGAGTATATGAAGATAATGATGGTGTAATATTTGAAGGCAGTAAAAAGGTCATTCAGATTAAACGCGGAATTAGTTTCAATGCTTTGAAAAAAAAAATTGGAGATAAGGTAAAGTTAGAAAATAATGAAATTATTTCTACTATAAGTTGTAGATTTTTAGTTTCAGGAAAATATGTTGCGTTGCAAATTTGTGATGACGAAGATGTTGAAACTATGATCGAAAGTTTTCAACAACAACAACAAATGTCAGTTCTGGAATTGTACGTAGAAATGGATGTTGCAGGTGGTTCGATGTTTCATGCTGCAAATTCTGTTACGTCATGTGGACGTAATGTATCTCATCATGAGTCGGAACTACCAAGAAATATAAGTAATTTACATGATGATGAAGATGATGATTCTAACTCATACGTTGAAGAGTCTTTCGATGAAGATGATAGTGATGATGGAATATCTGATACAGACGATGAAGTCACTGACATCGTTGAACCAGTTTCAATTGTTCACCCAAGCGAAGGTAAATGTTTGTGAAATACAAAATTAGGGTTTATACATCTATCTTTTTATGAGAATTGTATTTAATGGTAACTAAATAGGAGTAGTTTGTTGACATGATTTTTTTTTAATTATTAGGTGTACCACAAATTCAAAATCCATTTTGGAATGATGCTATGCATTATAATAATATCAATTGGAGTCATCCGGACGAGGAGGACATTTGTGATCTGGACATACCAACGACTTTTAATGTTGGACAAGAATTATATGTTGGCATGGATTTTGACAGTAAAGATGCGGTAAAAAATGCACTAAACAATATGTGATGAAGGTGCATCAAACTTTTAAGGTTGTTGAAACGAAATCACACAAATATATCGTTTGTTGCCCCCAACAACACCGAAGAGTCTCCTTGCCCTTTTTATATGAGGGCAATTTTATCCAAAAAAAACTGATGCATGGAAAGTGACACAATGGGGTGGACCGCACACATGTCTAAATATGACTATGACACAAGACCATGAGAAGCTTGATTCAAATTTAATTGCGACTTGCGTAGTAGGTACGTTTTTTATGTTCATATTATCCTACTTTTGTGTTATTTGTTATTTTAATTTGTAATTTGATTTTATTATTTGAATTACAGGCATGATCAGACAAGATCCATCAATAAAAATTTCTTTCATTCAAGAAAGGATAAATAGTGAATTTTCCTATAAGGTTTCATACAGAAAAGCATGGATGGCCAAACAAAAGGCGATTGCAATTGAATATGGCAATTGGGAAGAGTCGTATGCGAAACTCTCGTCATGGCTAACACACATGCAAAATCATTCTCATGGCTCTTACTTTCAAATACTACATGACGATTTTATTGTTGGTAATAGGGTAAGTCGCGAACATCGTCAGTTTCATCGAGTATTTTGGACATTTGGTCAATGCAAAGAGGCTTTTAAGTACTGTAAGCCAATCATACAAGTTGACGGCACACATTTATACGGCAAATACCGTGGGACCCTGTTAATGGCCACATCGCAAGATGGAAATGGTGGTGTTCTTCCTCTAGCATTCGCCGTGGTCGAAGGCGAGACGCTAGCAGCATGGTCATGGTTTTTGGCCCACTTGCGTGAACACGTCACAGATAAGAATGAAATTTGTCTAATATTTGATCGTCACGCGAGTATAAAGTCTGTTGTCGCTAACGAACATCTTGGTTGGCAACCTCCCCACGGTTATCATGTGTACTGCGTGCGACACATAGCCAGCAATTTCAATCACAAATTCAACAACGCGAAACAAAAAGAGATGTTCAAGAAATTGGGTAAGGTTTATTTTATACATTAATTTAATTTGAGTTTGATGTCTACGTACAACTTTTGATGATAACAAATTTGATGCAGCGTGCACTCCTTGCAAGCATGTGTTTGATCAAAACTTAGAAAAATTTCGTCAACTGAGTCCAGCCATAGCATGATGGATTGATCGCATTTCAAAGGAAAAATGAAGCATGGCTTACGATACATCTGGACGACGATATGGTCACATGACAACCAACCTATCAGAATGTGTGAATAAGGTGTTGAAAGATTGTCGCAGCATTCCAATAACAGCGTTGGTCAAGTCAACATATAGTAGGTGCCGAAAGTACTTTGTTGATCGTGGTCGCCAAGCCCAAAGACAATTAAGAGAAGGCCAAGTTTATTGTTCTAAGCTTGTTACAGAACTTAGGAAAAATCAAGAACAATCTTGTTTGCACATCGTTCGCGTGTATGATATCCACTCGACAAGGTTTGAAGTAGAGGAGACCTTCAATCCTATAACGCAACGTGGCGGACAAAAATGGGCAGTTAACTTGAATGACCATTATTGTCAATGCGGAAGGTATTCTGCGCTTCACTATCCATGTTCACACATTATTGCAGCTTCTGGTTACGTGAGCATGAACTACTACCAATATATAGATGTTGTTTACACCAATGAACACATCTTAAAAGCATACTCCGCACAGTGGTGGCCTCTTGGGAATGAAGTGGCAAATCCTCCTTCTGATGAGGCATGGACACTAATCCCTGACCTAACTACAATTCATGCGAAAGGTCGGCCAAAATCAACAAGGATAAGGAATGAGATGGATTGGGTCGAACCATCTGACCACCGACAAAAATGTAGTAGATGTGGAGCTGAAGGGCACAATAGGCGCCGATATCCAATGCAATCTGACCGTGGGAGTAATTCATTTAATTGATTTATGTATGTTACATGAGTGACTTGTATTGCTTTAGGTTTTGTTCAATGTATTTACTTGTTGGTCTTCAATGAAATCGTCAGTTACTTTTCGTTGAATGTGTGCTTCTAATGAAATAAAATTACATTTAGAAGTTGAAATAAATGGAGTGGATCAATCGAGGTTGAGTGACATTGGTGTTGATCGTTAGTTAGAAACGTTAGTGTCTAAGTATTTTGTCTACCTTAGTTTTTTTTAACTATCTACAATGACAAACTATGGACTTAGTCATTATGGTTTAGTGTCTAAGTATTTTGGTTTAGTGTTTAGGGTCTAAGCCTTAGGTTTTAGTGTTTAGAACTATGGGAGTAGGGTTTACGCTTTATGTTTTAAGTGTTAGGGTTTAGTTTTTTTATTTTAAGGGTCAGGGTTTAGTTTTTTTTTATTTTAGGGGTAGGGGTAGGGCTTAGTTTTTTATTTGAAGGGTTAGGCTTAGTTCTTATTTTTTTAGGGGTTAGGGATTAGTTCTTATTTGTTAGGGGTCAGGGCTAAGTTTTTTTTTATTTTAGGGTTGGGGTTAATTTTTTTATTTGAATGGTTAGGGTTACTTCTTATTTTTTTAGGGGTTAGGGGTTAGTTCTTATTTGTTAGGGGTCAGGGCTAAGTTTTTTTAGGGGTTAGGGTTTAGTTCTTATTTTTTATTTTAGGGTTTAGTGCTTATTTTTTAGGGGTTAGTGTTAAGTTCTTTTTATTTTAGGGTTTAGGGTTACTTTTTTTATTTTAGTGGTTAGGGCTAACTTTTTTATAAGTGTTAGGGTTTAGTTCTTAATTTTGAGGGGTTAGGGTTGTGTGCTTATTTTGTAGGGGTTAGGGTTAGGTTTTTTAGTTGAAGTGTTAGGGTTTAGTTCTTAATTTTGAGGGGTTAGGGTTGTGTGCTTATTTTGTAGGGGTTAGGGTTGAGTGCTTATTTTGTAGGGGTTAGGGCTAAGTTTTTTTATTTTAGGGTTTAGGGGTAATTTTTTTATTTTAGGGGTTAGGGTTAAGTTTTTTATTTGAAGGGTTAGGGTTAGTTCTTATTTTTTTAGGGGTTAGGGATTAGTTCTTATTTGTTAGGGGTTAGGGCTAAGTTTTTTTTTATTTTAGGGTTGGGGTTAATTTTTTTATTTGAATTGTTAGGGTTACTTCTTATTTTTTTAGGGGTTAGGGGTTAGTTCTTATTTGTTAGGGAAATAAAATTACATTTAGAAGTTGAAATAAAATTACTTTTTTTTGAATGTGTACTTCTAATGAAATAAAATTACATTTAGAAGTTGAAATAAAATTACTTTTTTTAAGGGTAAGGGTTTAGTTCCTATTTTTTAGGGTTAGGCTTAGTTTTTTTATTTTATGGTTAGGGTTTAGTTATGAAAATTTTAGGGTTAGGGCTAATTTTGAGGGGTTAGGGTTAGGTTTTTTTATTTTAGGGTTTAGGATTTAGTTCTTAACATTTTTGGCTTAGGTCTAATGTTTAGGGGTTAGGGTTAGGTTTTTCTATCTTAGGGGTAGGGTTTAGTTCTGAACATTTTGGTGCTAGGGCTAATTTTTAAGGGTTAGGGTTAGGGTTTTCTATTTTAGGGTTAGGTTTTTCTATTTTAGGGTTAGGGTTTAGGGCTGAACATTTTAGGGTCAGGGCTAATTGTTAGGGGTTAGGGTGAGGTTTTTTATTTTAGGATTAGGGTTTAGTTCGGAACAGTTTAGGGCTAAGTGCTTATATTTTATAGGTTAGGGTTAGTGTTTCATATTTAAGGGTTATGGGTTACTTTTTATGTTTTATGGGTTAGGGTTTAGTTCACATTGAAGTTCATCGTTACTTAAAAACATTAGTTTTTTCCTTTTGGCTACCTTTGTTATTTGGTTTAGGGTTCATTGATTATTAAAGTTTGATACACGACATAAATTCTATCCATAAGTAAGCCTTAATAAACTGAATATCATACATTACGCCATGAATGTCAAATTACAAATATACAACAAAGCCTTAACCAACGGAGACATGCAAATCATTCATTTTGGTGTCTGTGATGCCGTGAGGATGTGCCACATGGTCGATCCCATCTTCGTGCTTGGCGATCAGGATTTCTTCTGCCCCGATGCCTCCCCGCTTCTTCTTCGTCAGCCTCCGCAGAAAATGCGTGACACAAATCAACACCGAATAAGTCACCCGTATTAGGTATTTGTCCCGGTACATTCCATTGTGTTCCTAACGGGGCATTAGGTGTTGGAATTGGCCCATGATATTGTTGTGAAGGGGTCATTGTGGGCCATGAAAAATGAGCTTGTGTTTCCGCAAAACCACCGAACGATTGCTGGGTTGTAGAAGTATCAGTGTGATGACCCTGAAAAGGATACTGATACATCTGTGTCGGATACT
This sequence comes from Glycine soja, assembly GCF_004193775.1. NCBI lineage: Eukaryota > Viridiplantae > Streptophyta > Magnoliopsida > Fabales > Fabaceae > Glycine > Glycine soja. Next base: position 6,926,780 of record NC_041006.1, read on the forward strand.
CAGCAAATGTTTGTGGCGTGTAATACATTCCATGGCCACGCTTCGCCATTTGTTGGGAATATTCTTCCGCTTCAACAGTGTCCCTTCTTCTGTCTATCCCCTGAGTTTCAATACTTGACTGAAGCATGTGAAACTATTGTGCGGGAAATTGACGCTCTGATGCGGGACCATGTGACACTGGCTCAGTAACTCTCTCTTGCTCTTCGGATAAAATTGTAATTTTTTCCATATAAGGCACGAGATCATCAAATGTGCATGTATTCCTCCCTTGAGGAGACACCATGTATTGTAATGCCTCCGCAACTTCACCCTGCATTTATAAGGGTAAGAAAATTAATGGCCATCATTAAATAAAAGTTCAAGTTAAAATTTGAAAAAAATTAAAAAAATACCAATGTAGCCGTCTTTGCATTTTCTGGGTCAACAAACATCTTTGTCTTTCACCTATACCAGACCATGTAGTCAGAGTTAAAACTCAATAGGCCTTCTTGTCGGGGATAAGCGTCGACCCTAAATGCATGGCGATTATTCCACCGCTGAATCATTGGGGCGAACAATTGCCCCCAATTTTCGTCATGTTTCCCCTTTAATGTTATGCCATGAATGTTTAGGGGTTGTGAAGGAGACTCTGGAACTGGTTGCTGCATCCCAAATTGTCTCAAGACTCTGTCCGGTTGGTGCCACTCAATAACTTGGAAACAAATTAGTGGCACCACCGCGTACCACGCGAGACTTCCGACTAAACAAACGGGAGGCAACAATGACATAACGGTTGATGGGTAAGGCTCCCACACAAACTGCATATAACAACATAGTTGTGAACATTGTAGTAAAATAAGACATATAATTTTTTATTTTACAAATACAATAGCATGGTTCTTACCTCATGACGTTTCATAATATCGAACTTGCGACGAAAAACTTTCACATCATCATTGTCGATATGTTGGTTTTCACGTCGCAGCCACCTACAAAGAATAAAATTTAATATACCCTAAAACCATTTATTATATTAAAATGAAAGACGCTGTTAAAAATGACTGACCTGTGCCCTAGTGGTGTATTTTCTATTTGGGAAGGAGTCCTCTTTGGAGCCAAGGTGGGACATCGTTCCCATGCCCACAATTGTAGTAAGATGCACATACCTCCGATTGATTTAGTTTTATAATCGGTGGCACTGCACATCTCTCTGTATAGAAAACTAAGTACGGCAGCTCCCCATGCATATCTGCCACATTCTTCAAAGTCACGTAAAAATTGAAGGTACCTTACCGAAACTCTGTTACTGGTTTTGTCAACGAACAAGACACCTCCAATAAATCTTAGTATCCATGCACGGGCAAACCTTCGTACTTGTTCTTCGTCGTCGTCATTATTAATTTGATCAAAATGGTGAGCCAACCAACTTAATTTAACCACATTACCTTTAATTTCACCTTCTTGTGGTCTGACTCCCAATAATTCCTCACATAAATCAGCCCAATCAAGATTTGTTGGACCGATTAATGGTAAACCATCCACACTTATACCTAACAACACAGAGACGTCTTGTAGAGTGATAGTACACTCTCCGCATCTCATGTGAAACGTATGTGTTTTCGGCCTCCATCTTTCTATCAGAGCACTAATTAGTGAGGCATTTATTTTTAAGTATCCCATCTTGATAATCCACCCGAAACCAGATTGTTGAAGAAAAGGAAAAATTTGTTCTGGAATTTGTTCTTCCCCTTAATACGTGGGGACAGCTCGTCTGATATGTAATTTCTTTTCTTCTTCCCCATTCCAAACATGTTCTGAAACATGCTTAGGTTGCATCCATAATACATCAGTATCGATGGGGCAAGATTTAATGTTAATGTGATGAAGATGATGATGAAGATGCCATTGCTGCTGCAAAATAAAATAATATTAAATTATGTGAAGAAAACTTTAATTTATTAGTAAACTTTAAATATATAACAATAAATTTGTAAAAAATCAAACTGGGCAATTTATAATATATTCTATACATAAATTAAAATACATGTGAAGAAAACTTTAATTTATTAGTAATTTTTTTTCTACAATTAACAAATAAATAATTGAATAAAATATGGACTAACAAATTATTTATAATACAAACAAATATTGAAATGCAAAAAATCATTTCAATAATATATATACAATAATAATAATAATAATGTACAATGTATCATATATTTAATCACTTAAATTTTCTAAAACAAATAATATTAACGTACAAATTAAAACTAACAAATAATATATATACCATTCTAACTAAAAAATAATTAACTCAAATAATATTAAATTATCAACTCATTTATTTAAAATACAAAATTATAATACTAAAAAGATAAATTTACGTGTGTCAAGTGTCTAATATTACAATTATTTATTTAAGTGTCAAATATTTAATATTACAAAAACTAAAAATTTAGGTGTGTCTAAAATTTATAAATATATACCTAAAGCTAATATTAACTTGTGCCTAATACTAAAAAATCTAATATTACTTATCTCATCCTAAAGTATCATGCATGTATATATATTTATTAGACTAAACTATCATCCGTCTAAATATATACCTAATACTACAAAGCTAATATCACATGTATAAAATTTAAGAATATACACAACAACTAAATATATATACACGTAATATTTTTATACTAACTAAACAAATATATAATATTCTTTTCAATTATACTTACTCATACAATTTTTTTACGAGAGATTAAGTTATAAAATAATTTCTTATTTAAAACTCATAAGAATAATTAGTTTGTCAACCCCTGCATCATATATTTTAATTCTACGAATAATTAAGAATAGAATTAATTTAGATTCTATACAACATATGTAGTATACAAATAAAATAAATTTAGAAAAATAATTGAAACAAGTTGATAAGAAAGAATAATTATTTTAGAAAACTTTATATTTCTTGAGTTAGAATATATTTTATTTTACAGATATTTCTAGAATTCATAATAAAATTCTCATTCTTTGATAAAAAAAATTAATAATAATATTCTATGCTATGCGGTAATTACTACTAATACTAAAATATTATATACAATAACCAAATAACATCTAACAATATATACAATAACAATAACTAAATAAAATTTTAATTCTTACTAACCAAATAATATTTTCATACTAACTAACCTAACCAAATAATATTTTCATACTAACTAACCTAACATTGGAATATTTATTAATAAGTAAAAAATAATAACACAATAGCTACTCATACGAACTAATTTAAACTTAGAACTTTTGTTAATAATAACTAACCTACTATTTACATACTAACTAACTTAGAATATTTGTTAATACTAATACTAACTAACTTAAACTTATAATATATATTAGCATATTTACTTTGAAAATACATACCAGGAATTTAAGAGCACTTGAAGGGCACTTGAAGGACACTTGAAGGATGAAAGCACAGAACAACACAAACACAATCATCTCTCAAACTCAAGAAGAAGAAAGAAAGAGAAAGCAAAGTAAGTTGTGTAAGCGTAAAGAACGAGTTCAACATTTTTTTTTATAGCTGAAAACTTAAACCCCAACCCCAACGTTCAAATTTTTTTAACGTTAATATGCTATATAGTATAGCCTTTTCAGAACCTGAAAGCTAAACATATTGCAAGGTGCAGACCATGAAAGCCTTCAACGTGAACCCTAGGTGCAGGCTTAGGCTTTTCAGAACTGAAACAAAGCTAACACGCGAACCATGGGTGCAAAGCTTGAACACATGAACCCACAGAAGCCTATCCCGCAGAAGCCAGTGGCGGCATCCCTCTCTCCCCCTGTCCCACAACACCCACTGGCGGTACCACCTCCCGCAACACCCTCTCTTTCCTATCCCGCCAGCTCCAAGGGCGGGACACCCTCTCTCTCTCTTATCCCGCCAGCTCCAAGGGCGGGACACTCTCTCTCTCTCCTATCTCTTCCCATCCCGCCAACAGCAATGGCGGCACCCCTCCCCCTCTCTCCTAGTCAGCCCCTATCCCGCCATTGGCACTGGCGGTTCAAGCTTCCCGCCAGTGTCAATGGCGGCACCCACGTAAGAAACGAACCCCCTCTGTAATTTGTTATAGATGAGATCTCATTGCGTAAATTGTTTCTAAAACCAACCCTCCTTCGTAAATTTGCCGAAGGAGGATTACAACAACTACCATCCGTATGCTGTTCTTATCAGCAAAATTCATGAGCTTCGGAGGCGTAATTGGATTTTAAGTTTGCACCATCTGCTTAGAGAGGCCAATCATTGTGCGGATTGGTTGGCTAAGTTAGGATCTGATTCTTCAGATAATTTTTCTTCTTGGGTTGAATCTTAACCTCCTTGCAGATGTTTCGTCTTTAGTTGTCTTTTATCTTTCTTACTGATAACAAAATATGGTTATTTACTAGATCTTATTCGGAGAATATCACGTACACTAAATATTCAAATTGGGTGACGAATTATGTGGAAAGAGTGGGAAAAAAAGAAAGACTAATGGACAAGTCTGCTGAAACAATAAAAATTAAGTATATATGATCAGTGGAGTTAAGAATGACATTGTCAGTATCTACACGAATCAATATACAATTCCAACACATATAGTGTACGGGTCTTCAAAAGAAAATGTAGCTAATTCAATTAACAATACCTATATTGAGATTTTTTATATGAGTTATTTAAAAATATGATGTGTTTGTTTGATAAAATTTGTTATTAAAGTATTTGACGTGATATTTTTTATACAAACATCATTACTTATATAAGCAACATTATCTAATTAATTTTTTATCAATAAAAAATTAAGATACTTTCAATGTCAGGAATTAGAAAAAAAATTAAATTAAATTAAATACTTACTTTAACAACTTTAGATAAATTAAAGTGAATTTTTGTATAAAATTTTTAAATTTGTAATATTTTAAGACTGGCAAATTTAAAATAAACAATTCACTTAAGCTATTATGTATAATAAATGTTTTAATCTCATATTCTACTAATTTGCTAAGTATGTGTTTATTTTAGATGTTAGATGTCACAATCGCATTTAGCGCCCGAAATTCCTCTTGTGCGGCGCCAGCAAAATTTAAGTTTTCCTTTACCAAACTGCAAAAACAAAATTTCAAAGGTTAGAAGGCATTGGAATCAATTTTACTAACAAGTAATTTTACAAAATTAAGTTGTGATAAACAGACTTTTCTATTTTGTAGACAAAATTTTAAGGTCATAGGATGGTGCTCAAATCTGAAGTAATTAAGGAAATTAAGTTTTACCTTATCCCTGTGTCAACTAAAACTTACAATTTAATTTGTTAGAAATAAGATTCTATTTAGCTTTAGTAAAAAAAAAATGGACCGATTTTTTTTTTCACAGCATGATTTTTATTGTTAGTTAGTCATAAATGGAGTTTTAATATTACATGTCGAATTTTATAATAACTTTAAAATGAAATTTATTTGAGTCACAGTTAATAATCAACCATATGCAAACTAATTATTTACATAATCACTGCTTTCGGCCACCGACGAATTCATAAATATTACGTTGTTAGAATACAAAATTTTGTGGGACAATACATATATTATAAATTAAATTTTTATAATGAATTTCATATTAAAAAAAATTATAATTACATTTATATATTACATTAAGAGAGTTTTAAAAGTTTGTGGGGACTATTGTCTCCATTGTGTTTCAAGTGGATCCGTCCTTACTTTCAGCGGTAAATACTTCGTATTAATATGATAATAAAAAATATATTTACATAATCATTTTTTATTATCTAATAAAATGAACAAGTCTCTATAAATAATGGTACAACCAGCCAGTTCAATTAAAAACGGTTCTTCTTTAATTAAGCTGTTGTAGATACCATTGCAGTTAATTAGGTTACTGGTTCTGTGTCCCTGGTCGGTAGGGCAAAAACAAGGGGTGGCTTGTATTAGTAAGAGATCCTACTGGTATGCATATATATGAGGAAAGTTTTTGTGCCACCAAGTCTAAAAAAATTCACCTAATAATGAAAATGAACAGAGTCATGCATCATGTGATGGGCACAGTACTATTATTATCAATATGGTACCTGTGCTTCCAACCGTTGGATTAGGGGACCACTGTCCCGTACGGTATTCTATTCAGTAAAATTTGTTCTCAAGTCTTAACCAAAACACAAGTTGCTTTTGCTCCATACTCACTCTGGTATGGGATTTTGGGAGCTTCCTAGGCATGGTAATGGGGCTCGAACCCATGGGGTCCGTCCCGGATCCGTCCTGATTTTGACAAAAAAAATTCGAGTTGATTGGGATCAGGGGTCGGGGTCGGGTTTTCCCGATCGTAAAATTTGGGTTCGGGGTTGGGAATGAGATTCTCACTATCCGTCCCGAACCGGACCCCAAACCCATCCCGTTAATAATTAATATATATAACACATTGAAATATGAAACTATTTGAATGAATTTTATGTTAGTGTTTGATTGAATTTTATGTTTTATTTAAAATTATATTTTTTATTTTATGAAAAATTATATTTTTTAATAAAATTTTATAAAAATATTTGAAGCGGGACGGGAAAAATCCGACCGTCAGGAACTGAGATGGGGTGTAAATATACACCCGTCAGTTTTGGGGCGGGAAGGGAAGGGAAGGGAAGAGAAATGGGGAGTGGGAGTGGGATAAACAAAACCCGGTTCCAATCCGTCCTCTTACCATACCTAAAGCTTGCAGTGATTTCTTTATCGTTTGTGAAGGTAACAGACCGAAAGTGATTCATAATTTTGGATTATTTAATGAAATTCTAATGCTGCGAGAGTTCCTTCTCATATGACGGATCAACTTTCTTTTGTATTTCACTTGGCGTTTCCTTTTTCATTCACAAGATTTAGTTCCAGATCTTACTTAAAAGAAATTCTAGTACCACGAGAGGACCAACAACTAGTTGATATAGCTAATTTCACAATTTAAATTGCCAAGTTGGATAAATAAAATTATAATTATTTTTTAAAATTTGTGAACAAGGAAAAGGATCTATATATCTCAATTTATTGCTTAGACTATGTCAGACTTCAAGTTCAATAAAATAACTAAATGTTCCAGAAATTTTATAGGTTTTTTTTCTTCATAAAATCTTTTTTTAAATTATGTTGCCAAAGCTTAATATCACTGATTAATATTTAATTAAAACCGGTAATAAATAAAGGCACTGAATTCAAACGTGTACAAGTTCACGCAACGCAACCATTCTTCAATCATACACATCTGAAAGGAAGCTAGCTAGCTAAATTTCAATAATTCAACGAAAGAATGACTAGTTAATTAATTAATTTCTCAACCAACTAAAATTAGAAGCAATGTGGTTAATTATACATGCAGCACAATATCTCAATTCTGAAGCATATCGGGTGCATGCATGGGGCCTATATCATGGGGTGTGAAGAGGAAGAAGAGTCAAAATATATAAAAGTTGTGCCCACTAATGAATGTGTATGTAGTAAGTAGTAGGGGTTGGGTTACAGAGTGAGATAGCTAAGCTAGCTATAGTCTTTTGATTCTTTTGCAGCAAATATGTACAAACAAAGAGAGAGAGACCCACCACCACATCCCCCACACCTTGATGTTGTTTCCTCATTACCTCTCACGAGTCCCTTTTTATTTGCCTTCTTTTCTCTCTCACTGGCTCTCTCTGTCTATCTGCTCTCACTGCTTCTTCTTGTGACTGCCATTATCATCATCATCAGAAAACGGAAGCCAATGCACACTAACACACCACTGCCTCATAAATTATAGCACCACCCACCCCCTCCCCATCCTACCAACACTGACAATTCCCCATTAATAATTAATTCCCTACCAATTTTATATATCAACATTTTTATTTATCTTGTAGGCCCTTTCGAGGTGGATCAGTCAGTACCTTGCTAGTTTTGATTCCATTCGTAACATGTTAATTAAATCTCAAATAAATATATGAAACCAACTTATATATGTTATTTCTTATAATTAAAAAACATTAGAATCGTCTTGCGCCTGAATTAACTAATATGAGATTCTTCTGCTTAATCAGTAGTGTAAAAAATAACTGATTTAAAAATAAAATAAAAAACATTAGTCGTTTTTTCACACGGAATAGTTTAGTGGGATTACTTAGCACGACAAGACTACATGCATTACTCAAAAGGGGTTAACATAAGACCTTGCCCTTCAGATTTGCTTTATTTCTTACGGTTTTACATCATGTGCGGTAGGTGTGTATTACCTTACAACAACCCATAAATTTTTACCATTAAATCAGAATTCAAGATCTCAATAATAATAATAATAATACACATGTTTCATTTACTATATGTATTGTATATTTACGTTAATTGGTTCTTTGCTCTTGCACGTATGCTTCCTAATTCATGTTACTTTTTTGGGGGGTAACTCAAGCCAAATACGAAATTTTAAGAACCATAGTAGACATTATTATCTTTCACAAGCTATACCACCCCACTATGAGATTTCAAAAAAAGAAAACAAACAAAGTAAAAGCCAAGACGCGTAGAGGATGCGTTCATCCACGAGAAGCAACTGGGGGAGCCTATTATATTTGTTGAACGTGATTGGTGATTTGGTTGGTTTAGGTGATAGTTCACTTCACTATATATGTAGGGCATAAACAAATGCGTGTCACTAATCTTTATAAAAGCACATGGGATCCGCGCAGTATTTTTTTCTTCTTTATAATTACGATAAGATATCAGTTAATGTCAACTAGTGATATAATCACGTGTTTAAGTGCAAATACATATTATTAGTTGTATCGTGACAAGAAATACATAAAAAATTGTAGATAAGAAAAATGGAAATCGTTGAAAGTTTGATGGTAACACTACCACTTGGCTTGTGATAATGGAGTGAGGACCTAGGTGGTCTTGGAAGGGAAGGACAAGAGAAAAATATTGTTAAAAAAATGATAAAATAAAAAAGGAAAATGTTAAAGAAAAAGGCATAACCGAATATATAGGTACGTAGTGGATTAGACTGTGGAGAAGTGGTGGGGGTGGTGAACAAGTTGGTGCCATGTAACCAAAGAAACCCCAGAAAAATTAATATAAATTTTGATGCAAAGAAATGGTAAAAAAGAAAAAGTGACGGAAAATGTAAAATTTATAAGAGTGGGGTAATTTTTTAAAAAGATTACACGAATAAATAGATTTTAAAAATATTACAGGTTATCAATAAGACTGTTTTAAAATAAGACTTTAGAATGTCATAATTTTTTTAAAAAAAATATAAAATATTTAAAGTCATAATCCAAAATATGCCAGTATTTTTAAAAATATATATATAAATCAGTTGACATCAGTGATCTAAAATAAAACTTCATTTTTTAAAAAAAAATTACAATTTTAAAGTCGTGTTTTAAAATGCAACTTATATAAAATCATGTTTTAAAATAAAACTTACCCATGGTATGTAATATTTTCAAAATCTACCTATTTTTGTAATTTTTTTTTTAAAAATACCCCACTTTTGTAAATTTGCCGATGGAAAACCCTAGAAAATGAAAGGAGTTTAGTTTGGGTTGGAAATGTGTGGGTCAAAGAAATCGGGGTTATTGGCTGGACAAGGACAAAAGAACTGTGTTAAGCAAAGTTGTTGTTTTCACCCAGGGAAATGCGCTACGCTAGCTTCATGACATTTCTTGAAGATGGTGACTCATATCAGCACCTAATTAATCTCTTAATAAGCTCGTTGTTATATAAAAAAAAAAATACAATAGTTTACTTCTTTCTGGAGTTTCATCATGTTATTATATTTTTTTCGTGGAGGAGATAATTATGAATTGTAGTTTCCAATTTATTTTTTAAAGATTGTTGCTAAATCCAGAACGTGTGTAGACTTTTGTAAAGCATACGATATTATGATGTGACCAAATTGTTGTTTTAATTGTTAATAATAATCAAAGTTCAAAGAATACAGAAGTAGAAGTCAAGAAACATTTTGGCTCGGCACGGGCAGACAGCGAAGAGAAAGAAAATTTGTGATAGATATTGATGAATTGCTTTTCCAATCCCTGCGAATCTCAAAATCTCTCAGCAAACTTACGATATATATATATATATATATATATATATATATATATATATATATATATATATATATATATATATATATATATATATATATATATATATATATATATATATAACTTCTTTTTTAACCCAAACCCCAAGAACAAATTCACCACCATCAAGAGACCAAAACCAAAAAAAGCTCCCAATGGGCATATTGTCTAGCTAGCATAATGATAACTCATCTGTCTCAGCATACCTTTAAATTTTACCGTAAGAAACCAACCCGTTTGACCAGGCCCTTCATGCATTGACTCCATCATTAATATCAATATTAATATTTAATATAGATAAAACATTTCACACACTATTTGTGGACACTGGTAATCAACCATCTAATTATTTTACCAAATTTTGTTTTACCATGTATAAAATTTATCTGCTTTATTCATGATTAGTTTAGTTTCTTAAAGCCTAGTTAACCATTTATATTAGAATATCTGTTTTCATTCATGTTTTTTCATTTTGATCCATCTATAAGACTTAAATTTAAAATCATACTTAAAAAGATTTGAAGTAATAATCATTTATATTAGAATCTCTATTTTCATTCATATTTTCTCTTATACTTAAATCCAAAGTTTTACTTAAAAGATCCAACTCAAATTCGACTCGAACAACTTACATAATGTTGGTAGAAACTAACAATCTATAGCTCCTCGGTCTAATTCAATTAATCCATTTGAAATGTTAGTGAGTTCCTTTCGTTTTCAAGCCAAACACCACATTTCACTCTGGATCCACGGCTTTCCTAGACGCAACATTGGATTATATATATGGATACGATTTTTTATTTTTTTATCGCTGAATATGGATATATACGATATTAAACCTTTCACTTTACCTAACCTATAGCAATTGATAATTTCTAGTCGACCCGTTTTGAACACAAGATTATTAGTGTATGAGGTCAACCAACGAGGGTGTTGGTCCAATCTTGTTTTTAGGACAACAGTTTCCATAATTCCGGGTAATAATTGTCAAATCTACACATCTAATACTAGAATCTAGCTAGCTTTATAATTTTAAAAAATCCATTAATTATATATCTTCTATATATATATCATTTATATTATTTTCCATCCGGCAATTGATATGTAATTGAGGAGGAGGAGTTATTATTATGGAGCTAGCTAAGCTTAATCAATGAATGGGTTGCTCCATGCCGTTGGTGGACCAAAAGATCGATAAAGTAATGAAAATAAAAGAAGAGACGAGAGAGGAGTGTGTGTTCATTCATATTCATGCATTAGGATTTATGAAGGAAACAAGGCAAGGCCAGACAGGTTGTTGTCCTATTAACTGTATAAGCACCAACATTATGTACTGAAACAATAAACAAACAAAGCAGTGCGCAGGTGGAAAAAAGTGGGGCTATATCTGATTAAGAGGGTTAAGAAAACAATGTCTAATAGAGAGAGAGAGAGGGTCATATATATTTGCCGTGCAGGGTTGTAATATTAGCATAAAAAGACTAATTAAAAATTAAGATAATATAGTAATGAGAAAATGGGGGATGAAGGATAATAAGATAGATAATTGATGGCTAGCCGACCCTCTTATTGGGACCTAAGCAAAGACAAATTGTGTGATGCCATTCCAAGCACTCTCTTTCACATTTCCTCTATTTGCTTTCCTTTTCTTCTATCTTTTTTTTAGTGGCTTCTCTCTTTCTTTGTCACTCTCCTCCATTAATTAAAGATGGAAATCCTTCTTGGTTTTTTGGGGAAGATCACCCAACGACGCCGGCTTCGTTAATCTTTTCTTCTTTGTGGGATTTTCACTCACTAATCTTGAATTATACTACAACAACTTATTTTTCACCGACACCCAATTTGGTACCAAATCAATAGTCCATTTCATTCAATCATTTTTTTGTTAAGTGAAAGAAATGTAGAAAAACAATGACTAATGTTTATCGTTTCTAAATTTTAAAACCAGCAATCATGGAATCAAATCACCGTCAATTCTAAACTTTTTTTCCTTTAATTTATTTATACATAAAAACAACTCTTCAATTATATGATTGCATCAATTAATCATAACTTCTATTTGAAATCTTAATCTTAACCTACCCATATGTTTTTATGAGGATCTAGCCGACCAACTTGTTGAGGATCTGTAATTACTCCTTATAAATTTTGGTGTTCATTGAATTTATTTATTTTTCACAAGATGCATGTTTAGAGTGATGATAATCTTTATGTGAACAGACCTTTTTTCCACAGACAATTTTAGGTATAAAAAAAACTATTCAAGTAATCTTAGAAATATTGGAAATCATTTTAAACAGACCTTTTTTTTCACAGACAATTTTAGTAGACCTCAAATATTAAAAAAAATTCTTCAAATGAGCCCTTAAATTTTATGAACATATATCAATTTTGAAATTAAAGTGATAGATATTCAATACTTCAAATATTATTTAAATAGTTTAGTATTTTAGAGATCACTTAAAAAAGAGGGTAGCAATAAAAGTACTAAATTGATGGTTTATTCATTTACTAAATGAAATATAGATCTTAAATAAGTCACTTTAAAGTATAAAGTAAATAATCTCAATAATAACTGAGTTAGACCCATGTATGCATTATTATATCATTAGTTGATTTTTTTCATTGACGATATTCTTCGGTTTACCTTTTCTCACTTTAGAGGAATCAAATTCCTCTTTAACCATGAGAATGAAACCTCTTTTTTAATTTTTATAAGACCTGTTTAAGTTATAAAAATTATTTATCTTTTTATATATAAATATTCGCAATTTATAATAAAACTCACTATATTTGATATTTTATGTAGATAAATACAAAATTTTACACGAATGTTTAGTGAATACAAAAAATATTGCAAAGTCATAAATGTTTAGTAAACATTCAAAATGAGAGATTATACTCGCCTAAATCACGAGTACTATAGAAATTTATTGTCACAAACGAAATCATAAGAATCTTATGCTAAATATGTGTGTGTAAAAGAATTTGTTATTAACATTATTTTTAACAAATTTGTTTGGTGTATTTATTGTATGCACAGTTTGTTTGAGGAGCTTGAGGAAAACTTGTTGACACCACACTCTAACCCAAAACTTTAAGGCTCAGGTTTATGGGTCTTCTCCTCACTTATATGGTGTTCAACCTTTCCACTTCTACCCGATGTGGGACTTCACTTCACACTTGTAACCCAACAAAACTGCTAGCTGTTCTTTCAATTTAATTTTGTATTTGCTTTTAAATGCTGCTTTACTTATTTTTCTTAAAATTCGTTTATCTTAATATTGTAATTATAAAATTACTTTGGTGGATAGTATAAATATAACACTCCCAGGGCCCTCAAAATGATGAAAATTAAATTATGGATAAAAGTGTAAAATTACATTCATTCTACCCCAGCTACATATCCGAACTTTTTCTTGTTCAATTGCCCTATTTTAATTTTATATAGATAACAGTCAAGGAATTATGTAACCGTGTCGTAAAGGGAACATGCAGACCTAAATAATGAAGGGGGGGAAATTGTGGACATGAGGAAAACATTGATGATTTAGTTAAGATACAATATATTAGCAAATAAAAACAAAATTACAAACAGAGAAAACGTTGGTTTTTATTGGTATAGACTAAAATAGTCAATTTTTTTGTAACTAATTAAATTATGCCATGTTTGAAAGTTTCTTATCTTACTGCTGGGGATACTGATGGGTTTAAATTTTGCTAGGTTAGCTTTGGGTCATTTGAAATAGTCCTGTGTGAAATCCTTTTAATTAGCAAATCCCTTTCAAACAATAAGGAAAGTAGCAAAGAAGAACTCAACATAGCTCTTCCAACCATGCATCTAGATCCGGAATACTTTAATCTACTCATAGTTTTCTAAGAAAAGAATTATGAGGAAACACAGCTGTTAAGTGTTAAGAGCTTGAACATTCAGGATCCAGTAAAAATAAAACTTTGCTTTACCAGTAATTTTGCTTTTACGATTTAATTAGTAGTAAGAAAAATGGCAAATATATCAGTGGTGGTGGGGAGGGGGGGACTAAATTGAGTTCAAATTGGAGTCAGTTACAAATTAATCCTAATATGACGTGTTTCATACAATACTGGATTAATATTAAGCATCATTTTTTTTTATCAAAGTTCTTAATTTATTCATTAAATTGTGCATTTAGGTAATATATGGAAATATGATAACCAAATTCAAAACGTCGTGCTCTCAAACTTTTCATTCTTCCCTAAAACAAAAACTTTTCATTCTTTATATGCGAAGAGACTGATGGTGATAATAATCTTCTTAATACCTAATACTACTAAAATGTATCAGATAAAAATATATCTAACATATTTATAATATCAAGTATTTGTGTAAATAAGTTATCAGATAACAATTCATATTTATATAATATTATGTTGAAAAATTATCAGATAACTTTTATTTGTATAATAAAAGTCTTATAATTTAAACGGTGAAATAAAATGAACCTAATATTAATATAATTAAATATTTAAAATTTACACTCGTGGTTGTTAGTTAAGATTGGACAACTCAGTATCCATTGAGGAGTACTATTTCTCCAAGCTACAAATTTTCAATACTTTTAATGTATTCCTTTTTTTTTTTTTTACTGGTAATGCATTCCTTTTATTAAAATCACAATACTTAATATGATTTATTTATATTTTATTTTATTTTATCTTTTTAGATAAAAAAAATTAAAGAAAACTACCAAATTAAGCATTTTGATATTAAGAGGATTAGATAAAATTACATAAATTCATTAAATAATTAAGAGGATAAAATTTAATTGGGTGCCAAACTTGAATAAAATTATAATTTTTTTATGATGCTACTGTTGACACTTTGAATTACTTCTTATGTCCCATTTTGTTTGACTTTTAGTAAAAAAAAAAATCATTTTGGTTATTATTTTAGAATATCAATGAAATAATTAATATTTTCCTATTATATCTTTAAAAATGTATTGTAGGTTGAGAAAAAAAAATATAAAAGAGAAAGGATCTAATCAATTTGAAGATAAAAATACATTAAGAAATTGTACACTAAATGTTATGAAATCTAAAATATCAATCACATTTCTTAAGGCTATATTGGACAAGGTATTTTAGTTTTTTTGAACTTTTTTTTATTAAAAAAAATTTGTTTCTAATATTTTTAAACGCTACTTGAAGAAGTGTTTTTTTTAAAATTAATTTCTAATTTTTTATATTTTTTTCTATTTTTATCCTTAATATATTTATCTAATTTCTTGATTATTCTTTTAAAATAAATTATAATTTTTTTATTTTTTTATCATTTTATACTTTTTAGTTATTTCAATAATTAGTCTTACCAAATATTTATAATTTAATAAATTAATTTTTTTTCAACTATCAACTACTGATGAACTCTCAACTAATTTTTCATCTAATTTTATCAAACCTAATTCTGTACCAAAATCTTGAAAGTCAAAAAACTAAGCATGAAAAAATAGAGTATTTTTTATTATATCATCATTGAATACTTATTATTTTATAAAAAATAAAATCATGATTAATTAGTAAGAAATATAATTTAATTATTTAACTGAAGAGTTTGAGGAGTTTCATCCAATTTATGCAAGGTAAATGACAAAAGGTAGTGCAAGTGAATAAATTTGATCCCTATATAGTAAAGCTATTAATCCACGTGGAAGTGCACGATTGTCTGCGAACTTCTGAGACGTTTCCATTATAAATAAAAAAAAAAGGAGTGTATTAATTGAATTTTTCATATTATTAAGTGGCAAGTATGTGCCTATAATAATAATAATAATAATATTCATCGGGTTTAGAGAGGAAAGAAAAAAATGTTAGAAAAACGCGGAAGAAAAAGAGGTTGCAAAGGAAGCGAGAGAAGCATGGACCATATATACATACAAACAATTAGTGTTTAGCGGTAGCGGCAGAAACCTGCATAAATAACCTCAACAGCAGCAACGAACGACTACAACAACAATACATCACCCCTTTAGCAACGCCTCTTAGAATCTTGATTTACACACACACAATTTTTCATGCACACTTTCTCTCACTTAACCAAATTAAAATTATTACTATTAATTTAATTTAATATTATTTTTCTATAATGTTACTCATCACTTTTGCGTCTCTCCTCCGATTATAGTAAAAAAAAAAATGAAATGGAAATGGAAAGCGTTATTATGGATTTACCATGATTTTTAATTGACCACTATGAGGCAGGGGAAACGCGAATTACGTAGTTAAGAATAGTGGAGAAAGTATTTAAATAATATGGGGGTGTGTGTGCAAGGAACGATAAAAAAAACAACACGAGATTACTTCTAAAGAAAAAGCCGACTCCACGCGAGCGAAGAAGAAGAGAAATTAGCAAAGGAGAGAGAGAAGAGCGAGCAGAATAAGGTGTCTCTCTTGGACTGATTCGGTTCAATCGCATCTCTATTCTCTACTACTCATTCATTTATCTATCTACCTCTTTTCTCTTCCTTCTCTCCCACCCTTAATTAACACAGAAAAAAAAGAACATAGTTATTTATTTTTGGTTCATGGCCGTTCAAGCTCAATATCCATCCAATGTCCTTCTTCTAAACAGGTTCAACATTTCTTCTTTTCCTCTTATGCATGTATTGAATCAATCAATCAATCAATCAGCAATTCACAATCTTGTGTGTGTGTTTAATTCTAGCAGCAGAAACGGGCAAGAAGAGCATGAGTATTCTTCATTGCAACCACAACCAGGAGGAGTTGTACTCTTGAATCAGCCTCACATGTTATACAACATCAATGACAATGGAAGTATGTTTATTTTGTAACACCTCTCTCTATGGTTATTATTCTAGTTCACAATTTAACAACAACAACAACAACAACATATCATGTCATGACATCGTCGCAGGTAACAATAACAACAACAATACCAATTCTCGGAAGAGAGGTAGAGAAGACCCGGGTGTTGGCAACAACACAATCACTGCAGCTTCTAATGTTATCGATCAATTCTCTTTACAATCTCAGCCTCCGCAACTTGTTCATCTCTCTCAGCTCCACAATCACCACCAACAACAAAATAATGTGGTGTCCACTGGCCTTCGCTTATCCTTCGATGACCAACACTTTCAACAACAACAAAGACTACAACTTCATCAAAATGAATCTCAACAACATAGGTCCCACTCTTCTGCTTTCTTATCTCTATTATCCCAAGGCTTGGGTTCTCAAATCAAACAACAGCGCGATGAGATTGATCAATTGCTCCATGCCCAGGTACCAAATTTTCCACCTTTCGAATTTCAATTCAATAAAATAAAGAAAGAGTGACACAAAAAAAATGGAATTCTTTTTTTCATTAGAAATTTAAGGTTTTTAAGGAGTGAATTTCTTTATGGATAAACGTTAATTTTGTTAAAAAGGTAACTCAGAATGAAAAGAATGATGACAGTTGTGAGGGAATATATATATATATCAGGGAGAGCAACTGCGGCGGGCATTGGCGGAGAAGAGGCAGAGACATTACCGCGCGCTGCTGAGCGCGGCGGAGGAGGCGGTGGCGCGACAGCTCAGAGAGAAGGAAGCGGAAGTGGAAATGGCCACGCGCAAGAACGCGGAGTTGGAAGCACGCGCGGCCAAGCTGAGCGTGGAGGCCCAGGTGTGGCAGGCTAAGGCCCGGGCCCAAGAGGCTACGGCAGTCTCCCTCCAGACCAAACTGCAGCAGACGATACTGTCCCACGGCGGCGAAGATCCTGCTGTCGTGGGCGTTTCATCTGCTGCTGTAGAGGGACAGGCGGAGGACGCGGAGTCCGCCTACATCGACCCCGACCGCGTGGTGGCTGCCACGGCGGCGCGTCCCAAATGCCGAGGGTGCGCAAAGCGCGTGGCCTCGGTGGTCGTTTTGCCGTGTCGGCACTTGTGCGTCTGTACAGAATGCGATGCGCATTTCCGAGCGTGCCCAGTTTGTCTCACCCCAAAGAATTCAACCGTTGAAGTTTTTCTCTCTTAACAACCCTCCTAAATTTACCCAATTGCCCCTCCCCTTCCTTTTTCTTTCTTGTCCATACCAAAGGAAAAATTTTCTCATAAAACTATAAATAAATTACATTTTTGTTTCTCTCTTGAATTGACATGGCCAAGGTGAAAGTTTGATTTCGGTATAGTTAAAATTAAGTTTACCTTCTGGTGATGTACATGGCCACGTGGCTAGAAGTGGCATTTTTTTTTTTACTTTTTGGTTATTATCTCTTTCTTCTCCTGAAATTTCTATTGCATAATTAATATATAATATTCTTTTATTGGATAAGTGCTTTTTTGCTTTTGCCTTTATGGCTTTGCAGTTTTAAAATATGTCAATGTTGTTTTCAGAAGGTTTGTTGGTTAGTGATGTTTGGTTTCACTAGGATTAGCAAAGTTGCGTGTTAATTTGTGGTTTATTTTTCTGTTTTTTTTTTTCATTAATTGCATGAGGGGCATGGCTCAGGTAAAATGGTTTTTCAGTTGTCAATTTGAGGGGTATTGTGCATGCGTGCATATTCAGGTAACATTTTTTTTCTTTAACTTGGAAAGCATTAGAAACGTGGAATTTGTTGCATTTAGGTTCGGGGAACCGCGTTACAAGGTGCGTAGCAAATGGTTTTTATTCTGTGGCAGTGAAATTATTTTGAAACTGACTCGAAATATTCCCAAAGTCTTCCACTATCGGGTAGGAATGGTGCATTGCGCATGCATATTATTAATTTCAATAAAGCATAAATTTGCTTGCTAAGGCTCTTGGGTGCTTTTTCTTTCTTTTATCATGTCTGTTGATGATTCCATGTGTAATTGACAAAGGATAGTAATTCTTTCATTCTTAATGTATAATTGATGAAAGAGAAAATATTCCTAAAAGAAAGTGAATATTAGGTTGATCTTTTGTGTGTGTATATTTTCAACCAAGCAAAGTCTTGATCTTGTTTTGATAGAATTAGGGATGTAATTTTCAAATTGCTTTTTAAATTAAACGAAGCAACTGATACTTGCTAGCTAGTGCATCCTTAATTTACTTGATTATATCTGCATTTTATTTTGCTGTAAAATATATTAAAATGTTAATAATTTACAAATTTAAAAATTGTAGGATGTTTTCTTGATGCATTTCAAAATAGGGCTGTGATCTGAATTAATTCTTAAGTTGGTAATACTTGTGAGTTGCTGAAGGTTGTTGCAATGACAAATTGGTATACCTAAAAAAAAATGCCCCAACGTTCAAGTAAGTTAAGGTCATCAAGAAAAATCGGGTAATTATAGGTTATGAGGAAAAGTCACTATGAATCAAGAAATGCGTGTGTTTGGTAATTGTTTAAGAATAGGAGACTCTATTACTCTTTATTTAGGAAAAGGAGATCTCCATATTACGTTTAGGAAATGGTACTATCATAGAAGCATAATACCTAAGATTCTATATCAATAGCAAGATTATCACCACAAGAATAGATTCACGTTTGAGATGAGAAATATAGGTAATATACTTATTTTTTTACTGTAACTTTTTTTATTTGAAAATTACAAATTTTTATGAGTTTTTTTTTAACCAAAATTTTATGAGTTTTATTACTTATTCCCCTGGTATTCTTCTGAAATTTCTCCTGGTATCCAGTTTTATTACTTATTAAATAAGTCTTATTCATAATTTTATAAATTTTAACTAATAATAAAAAAATGTGGTAAAGTATGTTAAAAATTAGACTTAATTATCAATTTGCTCCCCAAATTATTTAAAAATATTCAATTTGGTCCTTAAGTTTTTAAAAAATGCATCAATTTAATTATTTTATAATATTTAATTTGGTCTTCAAGTTTTTTAAAATCAATTCAATTTGATCCTCAAGATTATAATCCAATTCAACAAAAAGGACTAAATTGATGCGTTTAAAAAAATTTAAAGACTAAATTAAATCTTTTAAAAAAATTAAAAATTAAATTAAATCTTTTAAAATAATTTGGAACCAAGCCTAAAAATTATGTTGTTAGCCCTCTTTTATTTGAGATACTTACAATTGATACAAATTTGGATTTCAAGTCCTAAGTGAATTTGTACTAGTAACAATTAATTGTCTTAGATCTGACCAATGAGAGTTGAGCTTATCAAAGAGTTAGTTTACCACAACATGCTACACTAAGGGTTAAATACTGGTTGGATCAGCCTCCCCACATTTAATGTCCAGTAACATTTTGAACACGATTGCTTCTAAAAAATGATACTTATGAAAAAATAAAACACAATTCATGTTTTTTGTCCAGAATAGTGTCATATTGTTTTGGAAAAATATTTTTTAGTTTCTATACTTAGCAAAATGATTGATTTTATTCCTTGTTATTTACCTTTTAATTTTGATTCTTAAACTTTTAAAAATAAGTTAATCCTTCGGAATATACAAGGACAATACAATTTCCTATGTCACATTTGTCCTAAGGGACTAAAAACATTAATTTAAAAAGTTTATGAACCAAAATGTTCTATAAAAAATATAAGAACTAAAAATATAATTTATTTCCTATCTTTTTTGTGTGTACAATAACAACAATGAAGTTCAAACATAATATACCATGCTAGCTGCTCAAAGCCCTCGTCATTAGGCTAACCCTAATGTGATTAAAACACGCGTTGAATTGCTTTGATGTTATCATTTAAAAAAAATGATTTTTAGACTAAAATAGAATTTTGATCATTTATCTATATTTTAGGTTTTCGTTTGATCCCTTAAATTTTCTTTGTTAGACCAAACTGGTCTCTTTACAAAAAAAATATCAAATTGATCTTTTTCATTAGTTTGTCACGCTAATTTAGTCAATTTAATTAGATGTGACAAATTGTGAAAAATATTACTTTAGTTTATACAATTAGTGTTAAAAACTAACATAAAAGCCAATTTAGTCTAATAGGGACATTATAAGAGAGCAACTGAAAATTTTTTAAACTTACAAGATTTAAAATGTAAATAAGAAAACAAAATTTTATTTTGGTCTAATTTTTATACATTGTTAGTATTTTTTTAACAGTGTTAATTCTTTATAATTCATTTTAGGTATGGCTTTTGAAATTATTTTTATAAAACTTAATAATCCTACCCTACATTATAATCTACAATTAAATTATTGTCAATATATTTAAATTAATTTTAAAAAAAAGTGTAAGGACTTTTTACATTTTCATTTAATCATCAATTTTTATATAATTGAAAATTATTGATTTTATAATGTTTATTTTAGAAGTTATATACCAAGAAAGATTTTTAATTGGTTGACATTATAAAAAATTATACTAATAATATATTAAAGTTAAACTTAAAAGGAGAATGTTAACAAGAATCTAATGAAAAGTAAAGTATTTACTGAAAACAAAAATACAAATTACGTTAAAAAAAAAGCATTTAATATGATGGGTTAAATATTCTTTAACCAGGTTCGCATTAGCATGATCTTTAAGAAATTTAATATATTTACTTTTTTATTTTGTTTTGTTTACAAGATATTAGAAGGATTTAAGGAGTATTTACTTATTAAATCCTTTTATATCTTATAAGAAAAATAAAAATAAATAAATATATTTAATATCCTAAAAATATTTAATGATTGTTCATTGAGGAAATAGGAAAATCAATGAGAAGAAGATGAAGAGGATTTAGAATTATTCTTAAGAAAACTTTTATATATATATATATATATATATATATATATATATATATATATATATATATATATATATATATATATATTTTAATTGTGTAATATTATATCTTTCTATAATACTTACCTATTAATATTATTAACGGTTACCTATTAATATTATTAACGGTTTACATAAGTACTAGTAATTTATATTTCTTAATTAAGTAATATAAGATTTAAATTTTAATTAATCATTAGATATGGAATAAATCGTATTAAAAAAAGAATACACATTTTGTGTACACTCATCATCCTCCATGAACAATTGTCATTATTTTCTAAGAGGACAACTCCATATCAATATGTTAGCAAAAAAAACTATTAATATTTGTAATACTTTATTAAGAAACTATGTAACAAATAAAATATAAATGCATTCAATTTCTTGAAAATATAAAGAGTATTTTATACATTTTAATTTACTCCTTTTACTTATTTTTTAAGGTATATGCATACTTCTTAAGAAAATTATTAATTTCACAAAATCTTAAAATAAAATAAAATTTGGAAGAAAAATACCTTTATTAAAAGTGTTTTAATATAGTTGTAAATCCTTTTTTTTGTTGACCATGGTATAAAAAACTAGTTGTAAATCCATTTAAGAATATAAGTGAGATATCAATACGTAAGAATATTACTGAAAAAAAATAATTAATACTTACTTAATTTTGCTAAAGTGAAAAATATTTTTAAATAACATATAATGCGATTCAGAAAAAGGAGGAATAATAAAAGATGATATAATTGAATTTAGAATATCATTTGTATTAGAAGAGTACAAGATCCTTTTATAACATCTTTCTGATGATTTTAATAATATTCAGTAAGAAAATATTTAATATAAAATTTAATAAATATTTTTAAAAAAATTAAACTATTTAATATTATTTATTTAATAAGTAGAAAGATAAATAGATAAATATATATATAATTATTCTAATAATTGTTAGTACGACAGGTTGGTTATATATGAATTTAATGAGAAAAATTGAACAACTTAAGAATTCAGAATTATTGAATACTGGTTGTACCTGCAAATAATTGTACCATATAATGGCATTTTTCAATCTTCGTTATACATGAACCGAAATAAATGAGGGGGGAAATTAACCAAAACAGAATAGGAAGAGGTAGATGAGAGCTTTAACATGTTTTTCTTCTACTCACCAAAAGAAGAAAAAAAACTAACAAAAAAAAATATTTTTCTTCTTCGGTATTTTTTTTTTTTTTTTAGTATAGGTGGTCTTTATATTTGTCTTTTAATTTTAATAATTTGGAAAATTACTTCAATCCCTAAAATGAAATAATATAAGAGGCAACATCATCAAAGCCCAATACCAAGCAACTTATAATAAGTACACTTAAAGCCCAATGTAACATTTCTTGATCAAGACTCACATTCATTGTTCTTTTTCTTTCCAAATCTCTTTTGTGTAGGCATGACAAGGGGACCGTATTTACTTATTCCGCCCTCATTCCTGAATCTCAAAACCCTCCCCTGTCTCGTCTCAAAAATCAATGGAGCCAAAAAATTGTCCCCCGCCCCCGCCCCTGTTCCCAAAAATTCATTGAAATAAAGGAAAAATTTAATAATCCAACAAAGAAGGTCATAAGAATTACATAAACAAATTAATCCACAAGGAAGAGAGGAGTCAGACTTCACAATCATAAAAAAAATCTATATATATATAAAGAGTATTTTTGTAATTTAATAGTTGCGGGGACAAGATGAATATCAACATTACCAAAATTGACTGTGACCCCGAATTTGAAATGCAGAGAAAAATCGAATCCAAACCCAATCAACTCGATTTTTTCCAGTTAAAATCAGGACGGATTTGATGCGAGTTCCGTTGTCATGCCTACTTTTGTGAAAATAACACCTTCGTTATAGGATATATTTATATAATTTGGACTATTAAGAGAATTATTTCAATCCAAGTTCTTATTTAGTTTGTGTTTGACTACGGCAAAGAATCGATTTTAAGATAAAAAATAATGGTATTACTGTAAATTTTGAGAAGCATCAATGTGATGTGGCTCTACCATAGGATTAGACACGATTATTTTTTTTTCATCGTGTCGCTACCTCAAACACATACTTAATTTCTTGCAAACGATTATGTACGAAATATGTAAATGTATGTATAAGTATCATGTACTTTGATGCCTGTTTGTTTGCCTTTTCCATACTTCTTCCAAAACCCAATTCTGAATTAAAGTGTAAAATTCTGATTGTGCAAAAAATATAGGCATCAGGAGGAGTCAGATGTATTGGCTCTTCAAAGTGAAGCAGCCTAATGATCCTTTTTAAGTTCATCGAGAATGGTAGGACACTGCCAACAAAGCCAGTTCAATTGATTCCCAAGAAAAAGAAAATGTGAATGCCCTTCATCTTTGTTAATTTACTAGATTTTATTTTATGTATTTATTGACTATTCTCCGTATATGAATTAAATTCATGCATTGCATAGACCACGGTCAGTAGAAAGAAAACAAAATAGTCCCTTTATTCCACAAGAAACAAGCTTCTTTTTTTTAAAAAAAAATAATAATAAAAAGAAGCAAGGACAGTTTGAAAAAAATAAAAGACTACTACAACTTTGTTGTCCCTGTGTCATGAAGAAAATATAGAGGAAGCAAACAAGAAATTGGACAAGACTAGAGGCATCATCATCTGATGTGAAGTCTTCTCCTTGAAGTTCAATTATCAAAGTGGTGGAACTCAATTCAAAGACAAACTGATAACAATTTAGCCAAAATCAGGGCTATCAAACAAGTGAGACAAGTAACGGAGAGAAACAGAGGGGTCACTACTATTAAAGACTTGGAATACAATAAATGTGTGCTTGGTTTCTCCTTTGAAATGCAGTCAATTCAAACCTTACTTTTAACCAAACAATAATAGTTTTCAACTTTTAATTAGAAATCAAATAAAAACAGGTCTGATTTCTTTTATACGCTATTGTACCTATCAACTACTCATCCTTTCTTGTGAGACTGCTTTTATATATATAACCAAGATTAGTTGATATTAAATGTCAAATTTAACACTCTGCTACAATTAAATTTAATCAATAATCATGTGATATTATAGAATGTGATGATCATGTGTACAAAATTTTAGGTTTTATTGCATCTTAGTCGCGAAGTTTTTACAATCTCATAAATTTTGTCCTTAAAGTTTTTTTTTTTTGTCTTCTAATTTACAAAGAGTTGCAATTTGTCTTAATCGTGACCGTTTAAAGGGAAATTGCCACAAATTTGTGTTAATTGTGGTGGTTTAAAGGAAAACCATCACAAAATATTTTATTTTTGACAGTTTTTCACTTACGTCGAACAAAATTTTGGATATTTTATAAATTGGGAAACAAAATTTTAAGAAAAATCATCTTGAGACAATACGAGAGATTGTAAAACTTTGGAGACAAAAAAATATAATTAAACCAAAATTTTACATGATATGAACATTTGCACATATGTAAATGTGTATTAGATTTATGTTAAAAATTACGTTCAATGTTAACCGGCGAATTTTTTCCTTTCACATTACAAAGTATTAAACTTGGTGCGAATGAGAATCCAAACACATTCTAAGCCGTAACTATTTCCTTAAATTTTAAAAATCACATCACATGCTAAAATAAAATGGAATAATGAAATATCAAATAATTTTTTTGAACTTATTTTATAAAAACTTGAATTGTAATGGTTAAATTGATAAAGATTATTTTGATAAAAAAAGTTATTGAATGTATTATGTTCAAACTTAGTATCATTATTCCTTTAAACACACATATAGATATTAAGATATATATAGATATCAGATTGTATTGTCCACACACATATTTATATTATATATATATATCAGATTGTCTCCTCATGTGACCTTACTTCACTTTGTCTACACTTCTGTTATATTCTATGTACTCTCTGACTTTTCATTTCCATGAGAGCAAAGAAAACCAATTTATTTTGAAGCAGAAAAAGAAAAGAAGACTACAAAATACAGTGGAAAAGGACAATAAGAGCTTGTGATTTCTGCTAGAGTAACATGAAATTTGCTGGTATGGGGTAAAAAAGGTTTGCAGATCAAACAAGTTTGAGCTGTCATGGATGGATGGAATAAAAAGCACGCTATAGATTGCTATAATTTCATTCAAGGACGATCATGACTCACTTTTGCAAAGTTTGTGTGTTCTTGATATTGATGATTGCTTTCAAATCTGAATCGTGTTAATCAACTAATAAACAAACTTTCTTAAGGAAAAGGTATATTCAATTAATTAATTAATATCCCTAGCTAATTTGTCAGACTCTTCCTCTGGGTTGGTGAATGAATGGCACACTTGAGCTTATCCAGAACGTGGCATGGAAAGGAACTAATACATGAATGGAATTAAATTAGTATTCCGTATAATATAGCAATCAATAGTTTTTTATACGTGGCCAACTAATTACTTAAATGAGATAAACAATTATTGAATATTGTTATAAAGTATCCATTGATTTTGTCGAGATTAATATCCGTCGGAGAACTTAACAACCTTTAATAGAGTTCTTCTTTTCTAATTACGTTTTTTTCATCCACAAGACTTGAACTTGAGAATTTGCTTAAGTGAATCAAGTTCAGTATCATTCAGACCAATGATTTATGAGTGATCGCTTGTGTGTGTGTCTATATATATATATATAAACCATATTATTGGTATGAAGTATTGATTTTGTCAATATTAATCTTCATCGAAAAATCTAACAAGCTTTAGTAGGATTCTTCCCTCTTAGTCATGTTTCTTTCCATCTACAAAGACTTGAATTTGAGAATTTACTTAGGAAATCTAATATCATTCTCATCAATGACTTATAAGTGATCTCGTGTATATATATATATAGTGGTGTGTGTATAAAATATAGTCATCTGTCACTATTTTCATGCCAACAATATAGTACCAAATAGATAATTAAATTACAAAAATTAATGAGGTTAATAATTATGTAGATGATGTAAAAATTTCTTAAGGGGTTTCCTAGACTATCAATGATAGGAAACAACAGGATCTTGAAACCTATGGTTCTCACAAACAATCAATAAACAACAATAGATAATGATGTGTACCTTTCTCCATAGGAAGACTTGTAACTTTCTCCATAGGAACTTCTCTCCGGTGCACTTTGATTTCCTTGAAAGAGGAGAGAAATAAGATTTCACTTCCTTTGGCCTTTCTTTTCTGCCTCTCTCCGTTAGTGATGACTATCAGTGAGAGAGAACACTTTTCTGGTCAGGAAGGGGACCTTATTTCACGTTAGTGGGTATTAAGCCCCTTTTATAACCACTACTCCCATCAAGTAGCAGTTAACCTAGAAACTTCTCCTATTAAGCCCAATTACAATTTAGCCCTTAATCGTTAATTATTTATTTATTAGTCCTTACATAAGTCACATATCTCTCACATGAGACATTAATTCTAACATTCTCCCACTTGGCTCATGTGACATTAATAAACATTATGGACTAAATAAATAAATAGATTAACTAACATAATGCGCATTAAAATTGACTAAATTGTTCTATACATTGGGTACATCATAATTTCATGATTAAGAATAGGAACCAATTTGAGTCATGGTGGTTGTACATCATCTAATCGACATAGTCCCTTCCATGTACTACAAATTAGTCTTCTCCTTAATGTGACCATTAGTTAGGAGTACATAATTGGTCCAACATAATGTCTTCATTCAAGACAAAACCTGTTAACATTACTCTAACACAAACATGCATGCAAACATAGAGAACAGGTAATCAGAAACATATCATAATTGAGCTCAGAGTGTCAGCAAAATTACATAAGGTAAATTACACTTAATGATCATCAATAACAATAATGTCCATACTTTCAACATGTTCTATAATGTCTTGGGCAATAATCCTTTATTCAAAGGGTCAACTATCATAAGGTTTGTGCTAATATGTTCTATTGACACTCTTTGTTTCTGAACTCCTTCCTTCACGACAAAGTACCTCAATTTTATATGCTTAGCACCCTTAGAGTACTTGTCGTTCTTACAAAAAAATATTGTTGCGGAGTTATCACAATACATTTTTAGCGGCCTAGCAATACTGTCGACAATTCCAAGCCCTGAAATAAATTTCCGCAACCAATTAATCTGAACTGTAGCCTCAAAATATACTACAAATTCAGCTTTCAGATGCAACAACAATTGATGCATACAAAATAGCTTTCATTTATTTTCGTTCCATATCATTTCTAGGACATTCTGCGAGACTAAATTAGTCTCCCTTCTAAATTAGAATAGGTGATGTTAAATACCTTTCCATCTTGAATCTCTCTAGTACTTTATCGATATATATACTTTCTGAGATAAGTCTGACAATCCTTGTGATCTATTATGGAATATTTCTATCCCTATCACATAGCTTACCTCACCCATATCTTTCACTTCAAAGTTTCTAGAGAGAAATTTCTTAGTCTCATGAAGAAGACCAAGATCGTTAGCTACAAGCAAGATATCATCAATATACAAAATTAGAAAATAACCTTACTCCCACTGACCTTCAGATACATACACCGATAAACAATATTTTCCTTAAATCTAAAGGAAATAATGGTATCATTAAACCTCAAATACCATTGGTGGGAAGCTTGCTTTAAGACTGTATATTGATTTCTTTAGTATGCACACCATGTGTTCATTTCCTTCAACTGAGAACCCCATTGGTTGGTCCATACAAACATTCTTCTCTAAATCTCCATTAAGAAAGGCTGTTTTCACATCCATCTGATGTAGCTCCAAGTCATAATGGGCTACTAATGCCATAATAATCCTGAAAGAATCCTTTCGTGAGATGGTGAAAACGTCTCTTTATAATCAATGTCATCTTTCTGAGTAAATCCCTTAGCAACAAGTCTAGCCTTGTAACGTTCAAGGTTGCCATGAGAGTCACATTTAGTCTTGAAGACCCACTTACAACCAACTCTCTTACAACCCTTTGGTAATTCTACAAGGTCTCAAATTATGTTCCATGGAATCTATCTCTTCTTTCATGACATTTAACCACTTCTCAGAACTATCACAACTTACAACTTGTGAAAACAAAACTGGATCATTATCATTAATGCTTAAGTTTGTTTTTGTTTCATGTAGGTATACCACATAATCATTCGAAATAGCTGGTCTCCTTTTCTCTTTGAGACCTTCTTAATGCTACTTCTTGTGGTTCCTCCATAATAGGTTCATTATACATCATGGGTTCATTATTGTGTTGCTCCTCTTCATTAATTTTGTAGCAATAACTGAAGGAGCAATCACGTTACTGTTAGAGGCATAAGCTAAAAGGACTTACACTCTAACTTCTTTAATTTCCATTTCTCGTGGAACTATACTCCCACTGATTTCATCATTTCCAATGAACCTTGCATTTCCAGTTTTGACAATTCTCATACTATGATTAGAACAATAATACATATACCCTTTTAACTTTTTTGGATAACCAATGAAATATCCACTGATTGTTCTTGCATCCAATTTTCTTTCTTGCGGATTATAAATCCTTATTTCTGCCTGACAACCCCAAACATGCAGGTGCCTTATACTAGGTATCCTATTTGTCCACAGTTTAAAAGGTGTCTTTGGAACTACCTTACTAGGAACCCTGTTCAACAACTACATGGTAGTTTTCAAGGTATACATCCACAAGGATACGGATAAAGTCTAATTGATTAACATACTCCTAACCATATCCATTAAAGTTCTATTCCGCCTTTCTGATACACCATTTTGTTGTGGTGTACCGGGAATTGTGTATTGCACACAAATGCACGTTTCTGAACAAGCTTAGCAAATGGACCTGGGTGTTGCCCAGTTTCATCATATCTTCCGTAATACTCATCACCTCTATCATATCTAATAATTTTCACATTTATGTCTAATTGCCCTTTTACTTCATTGTAGTAAATTTCTAAGGCATCCATTGCCTAAGAAATCTCGGGAAGTAAGTAGACATAACTGTAACGTGAATAATCATCAATAATGATGATAAAGTATCATTCCTTTCTGAAAGAACTAACATCAAAAGGTCCACAAATATCAGTATGCACAATTTCAAGAAGCTGAGTGCTTCTTGTAGCTCCTTTCTTTGTATGTTTTGTTTGTTTTCCTTTAATACAACCCACACAAATATTTAGATCCGTAAAATCTAGATAAGGAAGAATTTCATTTTTTATTAATCTTTCCATCCTTTCTCTAGAAATGTGACCTAAACATTTATGCCACAAGAAAGCAGATCGTTCATTCACTAAACTATGCTTAGTGCCAACATTATGATGCAGAGTTAAAACAGTTTCAGCATACAAACTGTTTATTTCCAATTTATATAAACCATCACAAGAATACCAGTACCAATGAGATGATTATGCTTAAATAAATTGAAACATTCATTACCAAATTAAAAGAGTATCCAGTAACATCAAGTTTAGATAATGAAACTAAATTACTAGATAAACTAGGTACATAAAGAGTTTCTAGTAAATCTAAATGATGTCCAGTGTCGAGTTTTACGCAATAAGTCTCGACTGCTTACATTGGAGTTTCACTCTATTCCCCATGAAAATGAACTTCTCATTTGGGCTTATGGTTTGGATTGTAAGGAATCTCTGCATAATGTTAGAAACATGAGTCATACATCCAGAATTAATCCATCATGTATCATGGAAAACTTTAGTTAAGTTTGATTCAAAACATACACGAGCATTAAGCTCACTTTTCTTTTCGAACCAAGACTTGCACTTTAGGTAATCCTTATGGAAATGTTCGGATTTCCTACAAAATTAACAATTATTTCCCTTTGATACCCTTCTTCTGGATTTGCAAAGAGTCGTCATTGTTCTTTAATGACCCTTTGCCTTTATCATGCTTCTTCATAAATTTCTTTTCAAGCTCCTTGATTTTCTTGGTGGCTTACATAATGAACTGAGTAACTTCCTTGATTCTTAAGCCTCATTTCTTCATGAACTAACATACTGTGCAATTCATGCACATTCCATTTATCTTTCATGGTATTATAGTTCATTTAGAACAGGCCAAACTCAGACGATAATGAGTTTAGAATAAACTGAACAAGAAAGTTCTCATTCACAGCCATTATATTTCCAAGGTCTTAAGTCTTGCTGCAATGTTTGTCATCTCAATGACATGTTCATACAAAGTACGTGAACCATCAAACTTTATGATGGTCAATGTACTCATTAATGTCCCAACAACAAACTTATCAGCTGTTTGAGAACACTCTCCCACTAATCCCATAAACCTTTTAGCACTTTCGATTTTAGGGAGAGTTGTCTTAATACTGCCTGCAACAGTCATTCTCATCAACATTAGGCTGAGTCTGTTAGATCTTTCCCAAGCTTTATAATGAACTTTCTTTGCATTGCTACTAGCATCAATAATAGTAACAAACTTTTCTTCCAACATAGCAAGATTATGATCCAAAACACCGAGGTGAAATTGGACTTGCTCATTTTAGTCAGAGAAGTTAAGCCCATTAAAATTGACACAGATGATACATAAGAATCCAATGAATTCAAAACATGTATTACATAATAAAATTCACATAAGTGTTTTGAGACATAAAATACATGTCATACATATGATTCATTCAGATAACGGTCAATGTATATTGATGTTCTCCTTTGGGTGATACACCAACACATAACATACAAACATAATGATGCTAATAAAATTTTAACATTATTTGGCAATTAAATATGCACCAATTAGTAGTATCTATTTCCTTTAGGCATATAAATAAAACTAATGATACATACAAATCGCCTACAATTATATTCATTAATTATAAGAACAACTAATCAACCTTTGGGCGATCCATAAATGTCTTATAACAATGAATTTCAATTACCCATAAACCAATAACCATATAATTTAGCATCCATTATTCTATGAGTAATCAAAATAATCATTAATTTTGGAATTAAATAACCTTACAAATTTGGCCACTTTGGTGACTAACAAATTCAACATACGTTTAATTCCAACCAAATATATATGGCCTGCACATACTTATTGTTATTAACAATTCATAGCCATTCTATTAATTTCATTCCAGGCCATAAAATAATATTTGCATTTATTTATTTTTTTGCATTCAAACACGTTCAAGCTATGTAGCATATACATATATTTACTGCTACCAATAATTGCAAAACAGTCACGTTAATTTAATTAAAGAATATAAACTTTCAATCCTTTAATTACGTTTAATAATCATTTTTATAAAAAAAATCACAAGTGGGATTGGAAATAGCAAAAAGGGATTTGCAAATAGAAATTTCAAAAATATTTCCTTTCTTCTTCCCCTGTCAGGAACCTCGTGCAGCAGCCTTTTCCATGATTTGGAATTAAAAGGAACCTACTTTACGGTCACGCAGCTTTCTCCAAAACATTTGAATTAGCCTTTCTCCATTAGAAATAAATTAATGGCTTTCTCTACTCTCATTCTAGTTAAATGCTTAACGTCCATTAATGGCACCGCAGAAGCTTTCTCATGATATACATAATTTCATACTTTGCAGCGGAAAATATAATTAACGCGAAAGGCACGCTATTAAAACATTAATTAAAAATACATGTAACACAAATTAAAAATCCTAAATTTCATAATTAGGTTTGATGCATAATTTGAAGAAATTAAATTATCCCTAAATTTCATAATTAGGGTTTATGCATAATTGGGAGAAATTAAATCATTCTTGGAGAATCATAAATTTCATAACACATGCTCTGATACCACATGTAAAAATTTCTTAAGGGGTTTCCTAGACTATCAATGATAGGAAACAACAGGATCTTAAAACCTATGATTCTCACAAACAATCAATAAACAACAATAGATAATGATGTGTACCTTTCTCCATAGGAAGACTTGTAACTTTCTCCATAGGAACTTCTCTCCGGTGCACTTTGATTTCCTTGAAAGAGGAGAGAAATAAGATTTCACTTCCTTTGGCCTTTCTTTTCTGCCTCTCTCCGTTAGTGATGGCTATCAGTGAGAGAGAACACTTTTCTGGTCAGGAAGGGGACCTTATTTCACGTTAGTGGGTATTAAGCCCCTTTTATAACCACTACTCCCATCAAGTAGCAGTTAACCTAGAAACTTCTCCTATTAAGCCCAATTACAATTTAGCCCTTAATCGTTAATTATTTATTTATTAGTCCTTACATAAGTCACATATCTCTCACATGAGACATTAATTCTAACAGATGAATCAGCAGGCCAGAAGTTGTCATAATAAGGACGTTTGCAACTTCGTTAGGCAGCATAGATAGAATTGTATGCATGGATATGACCAAACTAAAGTGGTAAAAAATAAGTATTAAAGCATGCTAAAATTGAAAGGAAGCCAGAATGATAAGGACAAAAAAACTGATCAGAGAAGAAAAAAGGGTAATAATGATAAGGGGTGGTTCATTGCTTTCTTTGACGTAGAATTGTCACTGGTGAGAGTGGGAATTGAAGAGCCATATATATTAAGTTACTGATCATAGATTTGCTAGCTATAGGGAACAAGGAAATGTGATTTTTTTTTTTAAATGAAAAAGGGAAAAGAGAGAAACTCTCTCCTCCTTAGGATGTTCTTTCCCACACTAGCAACTTTACCATCAGTGGAAGTTGAGGACAGATGGATTGAACGTCGTCTTGTTATGATTACTCATGTCACTGTTTCATCCCATTTTTATGATAAGAACACGACGCCATTTGTATGTAGTAAGTAACCTTCTTTTGAGGAACGGACACCGATTTATTTTAGCTATGGCATCTAATTAATTAGGATCTATGGTCTACATTATATGGCAGCTAGGTGGTCAATACAATACAATCCAATTTGATCATTGTTAGTATGATGACTTTTTGGGATCGGGCACTTGAACCATTTTAACTAAAAGGTGTTTAATTAAAATCGAGCAAATTTAATCAGAATAAAACTTAACTGAAAAATAGTATGGAAAAATATTAACAAGTTGAATGGTTATGGATTCAAATTCTAAAACCGATCCCAATTGTATTTTACATATTTGTTGAGAAATTTTAGTGTTTTCCTTACTTTGTGAGTTATTGTATTTGAGAAGAATATTTTTGTAATGACAGTAAAAAAAAAAAATTATACTATTATTCAATCAAAAGTTATTGTTTATGATAAATTTGTTAATTTACAAAATTATCTTAAAAAGTATTAAGGATAATTTGTTATTAAATGACTTACATGGTTAGAACGTCATCATTAAACTAGTTGTATTTTAAGACTTTACTAGAAGCTGTTTAAGACTGTTTCCGAGCATGGTGGATGTTGAGGGGATTTCGGCAAAAATTTCGGGAAGCAATAACTTCCAATGAAGAGTGAAATCTACATGGATACTCAGATGCCAAAGTCAGAGAGCATAAGAGATGTTTAAAGTGAGCTTAGATTCATACCTATAGGCTTATAAAGTAGTAGTTGACAAGTGAAGCGATTGTATAGTTGTTTTGGATCATGGATTACATGGCAAGCTCGAAGAAAGTATAAAACAAACTAACCTAGTAGTGAGAGATTCTAGGTTTAAACTTCAATGTTCATATTCTAAAAAAATATATATAAACACCCTTTATGTATTAGAGTCATATTAACATTTTAAATAAAATTAATTATATTTAAATTTTATATTTTATATTTAATTACAAATTTGTAAATGTATAATACGATCAACAAAGCATTGTCTCACATGAAACAAAAGTGTAGCAAGCAGGTTTTGTTTAATTGATTGAACATGATGCGTGAGTTATTATAAATCTTGTAATATTTGTCTTTGATTCCTATTCATAAAAAATAAATTGTAAGCTTTGTGTTGTCACATTTAAGGGACTGCGTATGAATATATTTAAATAATAATTCTATGGGTGAGATCAACCCTTGTCATTCACACTCTTACTTCATGTTGAATTATTTATAAATATGCATTAATATATGCTAATGTTTTTAATTAAAGTTCATATGTAAATTTAGCATATTATATTTCAAAAATAAATGGATGGCAAAATGTCATATATTAAAAGTTTATTTAAAGTTAAGTAGGTAGTCTATCATATTTTATGACAAAGTATTCATCAATAAAATTAGTGGATATTTCGTACCTATAATATAATAAGTAAAAAATATTAAAAATTTAATTTAAATTAGTTTTTGTTAAAATATTTTTTTATAGAAATTAAACTAATCTAAATTAAACTTTTAATTTAGATATTACAATTTTTTAAAATAACAACAAGGTAAAAACTTAAGATCTTGTGCAATCTATCTTAATTTCCATCACTAAGCCAATTACTAGACCAACCCAATAGGTTTATGAGTCTACACTAACCAATATATCTTTCAATGGGAGTTGTATTCTATCTAATAAAAGAGGCTAGTCTCACAAAATATGATAAACCAAATCTTTTAATGGGGGCATTTTATCTCCAATTTATAAGAAACTTATAAATTTAAAAGTGGTGAGTAAAAAGTTCAATTAAGCCAAAAAGTTAATCATTTGTAAAAAAGATTATCATCTATAATGAACATACTTGAAAAGAATAGTTAAAGGTAGATTTTTGCAAAAGGAAAACAAATATTCACAACAAAGAACCTGATTACTTCACCAATAGATAAATCCATATTATAATTCATTACATTCTGAAAATTTAGATCTTTTTACTAAATAATTAGCTTTTATTGGCTATTATTCATAAACAAATATACTATGTGAACAATATTGGAATTTTTTGTATTTAATGTGATGTTTTAAAAAAAAAACTAAAAGATGATTCTTTGCAACAAAATATTCACAACAAAGAACTTTATTACTTCACCGTTAAATTGTTGCTCTCTCTCTCTCTCTTCATGTATGTTATATGTGAGATATGAGATAAACTCATTGTATAAGTAAGGTCTTGAATATGAGAATAAAAATCCTATAAGGAGAACTAACCGTATCATGCTGTAAACATTTTTTATTGGAACAATATTAAGTTCTATAAAAATGCCTATAATCTTAGAATAAAATAGAACATGATTACTTTTTACAATATCATTTCGCCCAAGATCAACCATTTTCTATGGCGAGTCCTTCGTCAATGTTTACCCACTCGTGCAAGGCTAATCACGAAGGGAGTGGAGTGCCCTTTACACTGTTATTTCTGTTCGCAATCTTATGAAAACGAGTGGCATATATTTTTTGCTTGTGATAAAGCTAAAGAAGTGTGGCAAGCTGCTGGGCTTTGGCATCTCATTCATCCAAAGGCTGGTTCTGCGGAAGGTTTTAAGGATCTTCTTTCGACCTTCTCAATCATCTTCAACAACATGAAGTTCAGAAGCTAGATGTTACCCTTTGGAGCATATAGCGAAATAGAAACAGCAAAGTCTGGGATCAAGTTGATACAAACCCTAATATAGTAACTGACCTTGGTTTGCCTTCTCTGAATGGTTGTCTGCACGTGCTCCCACTTCTACTCGTGTTTCTTACTCAACACCATCAACCATATCGTGGTCTCCTCCATTATCGGGCTCCATAAAATGTAACCTTGATGCTGGCATATTCAAAGATCAAAATGCATTTGGCATTAATGGGTTCTGTTTGAGATATGATCATGGTTCTTTCATCAAGGCTAGAACTGAGTTACACCCAGGTATGCCTCAACCTCAAGAAGCAGAGCCTTTTGCACTTCAACGAGCTCGTAATTGGACTCAGCAGTAAAAGTGATTGGCATGTTGCTCCCACTTCTAATTGGCATGTTGTATTTAAAAGTGATTGTATAATGATCCAAGACACTCTTTCTACAGCTAAATTCGGTAAAAAAAAAAAAAATCCTGTGCGAGTTTAGTAAGAGGCAAGTCAACCTTGTGGTCCACAAACTTGCTAGAGCATGAAGGTTCCCTGTTAGCTCTCATGATTTCATTTGTATTCCACAATTTGTATTCACTACTATCCTTAATTAATGAAATGATATAATTATCTTTCTTTAAAAAAAAAAACAGATTTTAAAGGAACAATATAACGTTACCAACATATGATTGGTTTAAATGGTATACACATAACTAATTTTCCTAAGATTAACATTTGTGTATAAAAATAAAAACATTCCCACTGATAGAGTTAATCCTATTATGTAATAGAAGTTTTCAAATCCAACAAAACCAACTTGAATCTACAAACCTAGGGAAAAAAACATTCATTACTTTGTACTATATCAACATACATGAAAAAGCCCGTTTGACATCATCTTTAAGCAAAAACAATATCAATAGTTTTCTATGGCTAAATAAATAATAAAAAAATACCAATAATTCCTTTTTTCTCTCTAAGATATTGGTATCCGGTGACTAATCCATTTTATGCACAACCATTATGAGTGATAAGGTTTCTTCTTACTCAATTTGAATACATCTACATTCTTAACGATTCGAATTGCAGAAACCATTAAATTTTGTTAAATGTAACCATTTTAATCGGTCAAAACTGTTTATAAACGTGTTAAGTTGAATGGAGATTATTTCATATATCCAGACATCCATAAATCATGGTCATGCTTAACCATACCAAACTTGTTTCATTGTGGCAACAACCACATGAAAAAGTTAAGTACAAATTTGCAAATTGCATCACTCATCCAATTGATGTCACCAGCAAAAGAGTCACACTTGACACCACACCACGCCCTGAGTTATGACCTTCTCTGACGATTTGCAACAAACTTTCTTGGATTCACCACCGACAAAGAAAGTCCACTTCACTTCACCCCCTTTATTCATTCACCCTCAGGCCCATCCTCACTGTGCATATTACAGTTGTATAAAGGGATGGAAGTTAGTTAGAATAGCTAGCATAGGAAGTTAGTTATTACAATTGTATAAAGGGATGGAAGTTAGTTAGAATAGCTGGCATAGGAAGTTAGTTACTATTATCAGTTAAGCTGGTTAAAACACCTTGTATATAACCTTGTATCTCCTCATTACCCATTAATAAGAATTTGAGAATTTACCTATTATTTATATCTCTTTGTTATTATGGTATCAGCAGAAATAAACCCTTTATGCTTTCTCTTATCCCTTTCTAGCTCTTCTTCTCCTATTCTTTGGTTCTTCGAAGTTCCTCCATGGGTGCCATGGATGATTCCAATCCTTTTCTCATACAACCCAGTGATAATCCTGGATTGAGTCCTATGACTCATCCTCTATCTAGCAAGAATTATAATTCTTGGAAGAAAGCCATCAAGATGGCATTTCTTGGCAAGAATAAGTTTGGTTTTATGGATGGTTCCATTCTCGAACCTCCATTGGAGCACTCCAGTCATGCTTTATG
Source organism: Glycine soja (assembly GCF_004193775.1). NCBI lineage: Eukaryota > Viridiplantae > Streptophyta > Magnoliopsida > Fabales > Fabaceae > Glycine > Glycine soja. Next base: position 6,965,023 of record NC_041006.1, read on the forward strand.
GTAGTGAAATGATAGCATCGTTGCATCTTGGCTTCTCAATTCTCTTACAAAAGAGATACAGATAAGCATTCTTCATTGTTCCACTGCTCAAGCCATTTGGAATGATCTTAAAGAAAGATTTGAATAGAGAAATGGTTCCTTGATTTTCTAGTTGAAACATGAACTAGCAACCTTGCAACAAGGTTCTATGTCCGTCTCATCCTATTATTCCATGTTGCGATCAATTTGGGAATCGATTTCTGAATTAAAGCCTAGACATTCATGGACCTGCAACGGCATCTGTCATTGGCACGACTATGTGCAGATGGAGTATGCCATGCATTTCTTGATGGGCCTCAATGAATCCTATGGTTCAATTCGAGGTCAGATTCTTTCTATAGACCCTTTCCCCTCTATTACTCTCATTTTTTCTCTAGTGGTTCAAGAAGAAAAACAGAGAGAAATTGGTGCTTCTGTTTCTACTTTCAACTCCACAAATGATGCTTCACAGTCTCATGCCTTTGCTGCCAAGGACTCCAAATATCAATCTGATCACAAGTTTAATGCTAATTCCAAGAATCAACCCCTCTATGCACATTGTGGTCGACTTCGCCATACTCAAGATAAGTGCTTCAAGTTACATGGTTTTCCCCCAAATTACAAGAAGAATAAGCCTTCTTCTTCTAATACTGAAAGCAAAACAGTGAATCAAGTCTCAACACCCATTTATGTTCCTGATTTTCATCTCACAGCCCAACAATATGGCCAACTCATGAGTTTGCTTCAAGCACAAACTTCAAATGTTGTTATTCCCAATATTGAGTCTTCTAACACTTGTATGGTCTTGTCTGCTCCTTTAACTAAGTTTCCTCAAAAATTTTGGATTGTTGATTCAAGTGCGAGCACTCACATTGTTTGTTCCATTGATCTCTTTGATTCCTATTAATATGTGTCAAATCATATAGCTAAATTGCCTAATAATGCAACAGTTTCAGCCATTGCAGTTGGTACTGTGCATTTATCTCCTTCTTTAACTTTGCATAATGTCCATGTCTTTTATTCCCAATTTTTCCTTCAATCTCCTTTTAGTCAGTGCACCCCTTACCAATTCAGCTTACTTTGTTTGTTTCTCTTCAAATCAATTTATCATACAGGAAATGCCTCATTGCTAGAAGATTGGTAGAGGGGATCTCCTTCAAGGACTTTATGTTTTGAACCTCAAGGATCTCATTCCACTTGCAATGTTTTTGTTTCTAATTCCTGTATAAATGTTGTTTCCAATACTTGTACTCAAGCTATTAATTGGCATAATCGCTTTGGCCATTATCAGACAGTGTTTTGAAAGTTCTGAGTAATGAAATTCCTTTTTCCATTCCTAATGAGTTTTCCACAAAGAGTTGTTATGTGTGTCCTATTGCTAAGTTTCATAGATTATCTTTTCCTTCTGTTAATAATGTTTCTGATAAGCCATTTGATTTGATTCATTGTGATATTTGGGGACCTTATAAGCATTCAACTTATGATAATAATTGTTACTTCCTAACAATTGTGGATGATTGTTCACGATTTACATGAATTTTTTTGCTCAAAAATAAATCTGAAGCACCAACCGTGATCATGCGATTTTTTGCAATGGTAAAGACTCAATTTGCAGCTTCAATCAAATGTCTAAGATCAGATCATGCCAAGGAGTTAGCTCTTACAGACTTCCTAGCATCTCAAGGGACCTTAAATCAATTCTCATGTGTTAAAAGACCTCAACAAAATTTTGTCATTTAGAGGAAACATCAATATTTACTTAATGTTGCTAGAGTATTATTTTTTCAGTCCAAGGTGCCTATTACTTTTTGGGGAGAGTGTGTTGTTACTGCTGCTTTCCTTATCAACAGATTGCCTTCACCATTGCTGAAACAAAATACTCCATATCAAGTTCTTCATGGTTTTGCACCTGATTATTCCATTTTGAGATCTTTTGGTTGCCTTGCCTTTGGAGCTACTTTAGCTTTTGAGAGGAACAAATTCTCTCCAAGAGCAGTTCCCTTTGTGTTTGTTGGTTATCCACAAGGAGTCAAGGGGTACAGGTTGTATAACTCGCATACTAGGAAGTTTTATGTTTCAAGGGATTTAGTCTTTCATGAAAGCATTTTCCCTTTTCAAACTTTACCCAACTCATCTTAAGAACCTGATTTCCTTAGTGAATTAGCTATTTCCTTACCCATTCCTGAACCTATAACCTCAAACATTCAACCTAGAGCCATTGAACCCAATACTTCTGAAACTGATCACCCTATTCCCCCTAACACAAGTGATCTGCCTATTCAGTTATCTGATTCTACAGTTGATACTACCATTGGTGCATCATCTACATTGTCTTCTCCTCCCTTAAGAAGATCATTTAGAACATCAAACCATCCACCTTATCTTTCTGACTATATTAGACCGCAACCTAGACAAAGATCTCATCCTATCCAGGACCATTGCTCTCTAGTCCATCTCAACCCTGTTTATAAGGACTTCATTGCTCAAGTTTCCACTACTTATGAGCCACAATTTTATCATCAAGCTGTCCTTTTTCCAGAATGGCACCAAGCCATAACAACCGAGATCAAAGCTTTAGAATCTGATAACACATGGACCTTGGTTCCCTTTCCAGCTGGAAAACAATGCATTGGCTGCAGATGGGTGTATAAGGTGAAATTCAAACCTGATGGCACTATGGATCACCACAAAGCCAGATTGGTAGCTAAAGGCTACACATAGCAGGCTGGCATCGACTTTTCTGATACTTTCTCCCCAATTGCTAAACTTACATCAGTTAGAGTTCTTTTGGATGTTGCAGTTGTTAAAAATTGGTCCATCTTACAACTTGATGTGGATAATGTTTTCCTTAATGGCGATCTATTTGAGGAAGTATATATGGAACTTCCAAAAGGGTACAATTCAATTGATAAAACTCTTGTTTGCATACTCAACAAATCCCTTTATGGCCTTAGACAAGCTTCTAGATAATGGTTTTGTAAATTCTCAACAACATTAATTGCTAATGGTTTCTCTCAGTCAAAGAATGACTATTCTCTCTTTACCATTGGCAAAGGTGCTTCCTTGGTTATCTTGTTAGTATATGTAGACGATATTCTACTTGTTGGCCCAAGTGTTGCATGTGTTCATTCTGTTCAGGCCAAACTTCAAGCTCTGTTCAAACTAAGGATCCTTGGTCCCTTAAAGTACTTTCTGGGACTAGAAACACTACTACAAAAAGCAGTTTTAACATCGGCTTATTAACATCGGTTTTGGACAAAATCGATGTTAAGTTAAATGCGGTGGCATATTTGTAAATAAAGTATCCTTCTTAACATCGATTTTCCAAAAAAACCGATGTTAACTAATGATGTTAACATCGGTTTTACAAACAACCGATGTTAATGCATACACGTTAACATCGATTTTTCCAAAACCGATGTTAACAACTTTAGTTAACATCGGTTTTGGAAAAACCGATGTTAACGTATGATATGTTAACATCGGTTTTCCAAAAAACCGATGTTAATGCATACACGTTAACATCGGTTTTGAAAAAACAGATGTTAACGTATGATATGTTAACATCGGTTTTCCAAAAAACCGATGTTAATGCATACACGTTAACATCGGTTTTTCAAAAACCGATGTTAACTAATGATGTTAACATCGGTTTTGAAAAAACAGATGTTAACGTATGATATGTTAACATCGGTTTTCCAAAAAACTGATGTTAATGCATACACGTTAACATCGGGTTTTCAAAAATTGATGTTAGCTAATGTTGTTAACATCGGTTTTCTGGAAAAACCGATGTTAATATAAACTTTTTTTTAATTATTTATATATTTTAAAAAAACCATATATTGCGTTATTAATTATATTTTAATTAAAAAAATATAATAATTAATAAACAATTATAAATTCAAAAGGTAAGCATTTAAAAATTAATCTAAATTTTTAAAATTAATTTCATAATTTTAATTTTATTATTTCATGATTATCATTTAAATATAACACACATTTATATAAATTATTTGATATTAGTTATTTTGAAAAAAAAATTGTTTTTAATAATAAAGTTTAACTTTTATAGAATTTTTATAGAATTTTGGTAAAAATAGTTATATTGTAAAAAAATTAAAATTTATTATTAATATATTTTTATTTAATTATTATAAAAATAAAAAATTATAATAATTAAATAAGCAACATCTCTCACTCCCAAATTAAAAAATTGCCGATTACCAAACATGCCATCTCTCAAAAAGTACAAAGTGTTACTATTATTTCTATTTAATTAGTATAGTAGTACAATACTATTTCTAATAAATTTAATATTAAAATCACATAATTGTACGTACTACGTAGTAATTGAGATTCTTCAAATAAAGAGAGTAACTCTCGGGTAATTTAGTGAATTCTGAAAGACAATAAATTATGTTTTTGACAAGTGTTTATACAACAATTTTATACAGTAGTAATATTTTTTATATCAACAAAAACTAAATATAATTTCATCTGAATAATCTATTTTATTTTTTAATGTAAATATTTATCACTTAGATTATCAAGATTACGATTTTTAAAGAAAAGATTAACAAGATTACGAATTGGGTTAAAGCCAATTTGTATAAGAAAATTGGATATCATAAGTATAATTGAATATGAGTGGTATTTATTTTTCAATCTTTGACAGCATACGAGAATAGTTCCCGAATTATAGTCTTATTTTTCTCGGAATTTGCACACTCTGTGCCATTTGATCAGTTCGTTGCAATGCCTTGATGCTGCTAGATATTAGTATTGCATACTACGTTTGAAGTTAAAGGTATATATAGATATAAACAGAGTGATGAATAACTCTACTATTTGGAGGGGATAGAATTTTGTTACAGTAAATTCAACTTTACGTTTTGGAGAGGTTAGAAAATTCAACTCTAGTTTTTGGAGGGGTTTGAATTTGGTTCAGTTTTAGTTTATTCGACGTCAATCAATAATTAAGTTTTCTAGTGCTATTGTTTTTGTCACTGTCATGAACAATTCGATTGCTCTAAATTTAAAAATATTTCAAAAAAAAAGTAGTAATTTTTAATTATTAATGAAAAAATAGCTATAAATATTATATAATTTGCCCTTTTTCAGTTTAGAGGAATCCGGTGCCTCAAAAAAATTCATAATTAAAGTGAAAGTCGTGTTTAATAAAATCTTAAAATCAATAATAAAAATTTTCAAATTTTATTTTATTCTTTGAAATCTCAGACATGAATCAAAAGTGTACGTTTAAATTGAGACTTGTGGAAAGAAAAAAAAAACATCCATTCCTTCTATCAATCGCTTCTTACAGTACAAAACCCCAAGTTTTTAGCTACCCAAATTTATAGTAGTATTTGTGAACTGTGACGCCGAGTTAGTTAGTTAAGATCACTTTATTTTTATATATAGGAACAGATCTGCACTCATTAGAGCATTTTTAATCAATAAATTAAGCTACCAAAGTTTCTCGTGTAATTTTTTCATAATATTTCACACTTATTTTTCTTTGACTTGTGGCTTCTTATAATTGAGAAAGTTGGAAAAGGTTCCGAGAAAGAAAAAGGGGTTTCGTACATCTTCAAAAGATCTGAGAAAAAGGGATACTCTCTCTTTGACTTGTGTGAGAAAAAGGGGTACTCTCTCAAACGCAATATTGCAGAGAAAGAAAAAGGACCCAAACGCAAGCTCCAATAGCAGAGAAGAAAAGACAGCTTCACAAATTTCCGGAAAACGCAAACGTAAGCTCTTCAAAAAATGGCGCCGGGTACTCTCTCTCTTTCTCTTTCCTTGTTTTCTCTTCAAATCTTGACTCACCCTAACCCTAACCCTAACCCTTTGCGTTTTCACTTTTCAGGACCAAACGGACGCCTTACAGAATGGTTTGGTAATCATGGAAGATGTTCAAATGGCAGTTGCTGATTATTTCATTAGTGACTTTGTTTGAAGGAATTTTAAGGTATTAAATATTTTATTACTTTTAATTTAATTCCTTAACTAGGCGATGAAGAAATCCAATATTAGCAAATCCCTTTGTTCAAAATGTCCAGTAGTTGACTGTGCTTGGATTTTTTTTTCTTTCTCTTTTTTCAAATTAGAAGAATGCATGATGCAGGCAAAACACAATAATAAACCACACCATCAATACGATATTAACGATATCCTCTTTAACTGAAACTTAAATATATTCAAATCCTCATCTACTTTAACATTCATTTACTCTTTACCAGCACTTAATTGACTTTCTTGATTACGCTAAGAATATTAAAACGTAATTAAACATGTTTTTAAATATACTAAAAATTAATATATTTAATTATCATATTCCTAAGAATGTAATATTATTTCGTGAAAAAACGTTTCCTCAATATTTGTTCGTTTATTTGTATGCGGTGATTTGAACTAAACTACTAGTACCATTTTTTTTATAAGCAAAGTGTATATATTTATTTGAACCAACTCAAAGCACAAGTTGTGCCTTGAGCCAACATGAGCATATTACACAAGAGGTACTGATACCAATTAAGTTATCTATAAAACTAATTAGTAAAAATAACTAATATGCTTAAAAAATTGCTATTTGTCTACTGTGATTTTTATATATGTTTTAAAAATTGCTTTTTATTGGGTTGTGATTTTTATGCTAATGTAGTAAAAATAACCTCAGATTAAGAATATGTTTTAAAAGAATTCATTTTAATAATTAATTTATAAATTTGCACCAATACTCGGATTCTAATTTGTTCACATCCAATTTTTGTCATTTTTTCTGCATATGGTTGTCTCAATTTTTGGTGTTCTGCTTGTAATATGAAGAAGAACCAGATTTTTTAACATTTTGGTTATCCTTTTTCGGGAATAAGTTTCAATTCTAAGGTCTCTTTTTGAAAGCTATCTTAACTAAGGTTCTACTCGGTGTATATAGAGAACCAATTACTTACTAATTCATAAGAGCAACAAACACACTCTTTACCACTAGAGCTGGCAATTAGCAAAATTCACTTGGAATATGGATATTTCTAAGACGGTGAAGAATATTTTATATTGAATTTTCATTTTTTTGGTACATGGAAATGAGAATATTTATTTTAATTTTTTGTCTTGTATACAAGGACTTGGTTGGCCTTTGATCGTGGCTCACGATTGCTATGTAACAATTTTTTATTTTATTTTTTATAGTTATTCCAACGAACAAAAATTGATTAATTAATTAATTAATTAATCATACTTGGTTAAACAGGCTATCTGTTGAGAAGCTAGCTTCCACTGTGCTTTGGAAACTCTCCACTCCATGCAGCTATACTGAAACGGAATCCTGGTATTCCTTCTAATTCACACCAAAGTCACCACTTTGTCTTGTTACCAATGAATATTTTTATTACGTGTTCACTGCCATTAATGACAATTGATATATGCTATACAAATTGTGTTCATGATGAGTGAACCTTAGATTCCCGTTTGAGATTGGATGCAATGATTCTTGCGGACAGTTTGCATTAATCATTGTATTCAATCTTGAATTGTCCGTTTGGACAGTTTGGGGAGACTGATATTTTTATAGTAGATTCATGTGTTAAGGTTAAAATTATTTTGTTTAATTTGATGAAATTTCGGTAATGCATTTCTAGTTGTTCTCTGAGTGCATACTTGATTATCGGGAAGTTAATTTCACTGATTTCATGTCGTGTACTTGGAGACCAATGCGAAATGCTGCCAAAATTTTGTCAAATTTAACAAAATAGAATTAACCCTGATGTATGAAGCTACCATAAAAGACGGTCTTCCTGAATGGGATAGGGTCACACCTTTAATAAAAAAGTGAGATTTTCATGCATCGAATAACTATGAGAGTATGACCGAGTTATTACTTAGATGGATCGAAGTTGGATGAATGAAAGTCGCATCAGCCCAGAATATGAGGAAGGCGTCGAGCAATTCTTACAATTTGCTTCACAAAGAGGTCAACCGGATGAAGATGGAAAATATTATTGTCCTTGCATCAATTGTTTGAACGAAAGACGACAAATACTGGATGACATACGAGAGCATCTGTTGTGTGATGGAATTAAGAGAAATTATACAACGTGGATATGGCATGGTGAAATGACAGACATGCAGAGTGGGCAACAATCCGAACCGTTTGATGTAGAAATGGGAGATCGCTTGGAGGATATGATTCGTGACCTTGGACAAGAGTCTTTCCAGCAAGCACATGCCCCTGTGTATGAAAGATTGCAGGGTGACTCAAAGAAGCCTTTGTATCCGGGGTGCAACAATTCCTTGACGCTATTGTTGGCGGTGTTAAGTCTGGTTAATGTCAAGGCCAGATATGGATGGAGTGACAAAAGCTTTACTTCATTGCTTCAAATAGTGCACGATCTGCTTCCACAGGATAACACATTGCCTAAAAGCTACTATCAGGCAAAGAAGATATTGTGTCTGATGGGTATGGAGTATCAGAAGATTCATGCTTGCCCTAATGATTGCATACTGTACAGACATGAATTTGAAGAAATGTCAAAATGCCCTAGGTGTGGGGCGTCACGGTACAAGGTGAAGGATGATGAGGATTGCAGTTCTGATGAAAACTCAAAGAAGGGCCCTCCAGCGAAGGTGTTGTGGTATCTTTCCATCATTCCAAGGTTTAAGCGTTTATTTGCTAATGAGGACGACGCAAAAGATCTTACCTGGCATGCAAATGGGAGAAAATCTGATGGAATGATCCGTCATCCAGCTGATTGCTCCCAATGGAGGAAGATTGATAGTTTGTATCCCAATGGATTGTAAGTCATTTTTAATTAATAATTGTAATTATCTTTGTGTATTTTGTGAATTCCTTGGACAAATATGTGTTCGGTACAGGATTCTTTGGACGAGCAGGCGTCACAGGGATCGTTTGTCCCCCATGGACGTCAGGATATCCTGACTGCTGCCATTGGGCGACCAGAGCACCCTGGCCGTGTTCGTGCTGTTGGAGTCGGTGTCACCATAAAGCAATACTTTGGATCAGCTTCACGAACATCCCGCAGTTCTTCCTCCATGCCTCTTGAAGACCTAGAACAGCTGACCCAACAAATCAGAGACCAACTGGAGGAGTCAATCACAGAAAAAGTGACTCGAAAGATGATGGAATCCTTCAGCCAGATGCAGTCGCAGTTTCAGTCTCAGATGCAATCACAGGGAATTGCACTACCTCCAGAGCCAGAGGTTGGTCCCTCAGGTCCTCGTGTCAGTACAAAGGAGAGTTGTGTTGCTCCCTCAGGGAACAATCCAGGGATGGGTGACTCAGACAAGTGCGGCCTATATATTGAAGAAAATCCTTCCCGCTTGGTTGCCCTAGGAAGACTTTACGAGGGATCCACAACAGTTCACAACATCCCGTTGTTGCATGGCCAAGTCAAGGTTGGTGTTGAGGAGGTTAAAGATACAGAGGCAATGTCTCAGAATAAAGCACAGCCATATTCGGGGTGTTTAATCAAAACTTCCCGTTGTATATAAAGCACGAAGATCTCTCTGAAATTGCACATGGTGGTCAATGTCTCAGCATATCAGTTATACAGTTGTGGATTCTGTAAGTCATTTTAGATTACTATTAATTACCAAAGTAATTGTTTTAAATTCATACATAATTAACTTTGACTTAACAACACAGCCATCTGACTGAGACAAGTGTGCGAGCGGGGAATTCTGATGTGTATGGATTCCTCGAGCCACAGTCCATTCAGAGATCTGGACAATCACAATTTGAATCCGAAAGTTACATCAAGAGTTGGATACAGAGTTCAAAACGAGATGTTTACCTTGGAGCCTATCTGAATAGGTAAGTCAAACACAATAATTGAATTTAAATAATCTATACTACTACAATAAACTATATTCGTCTCTACTGCAGTGGACACTGGCAAATGGTCGTCATTCTACCTAAGGAAAACCTAGTTGTCTGGTTTTGTTCTTTGCATAACAGGCCAGACAACTACCTTAAGGGAATAATTAACAGGTCAGTATTGTTTTCAATACATTTTCATTGGCATAACTCAACAACATCAATATTTTAATGTTCCTTATATTCAACACTAGTGCTTTGAAAGGACTTGATGATACTCCACAACCGAAATCCAAGGCTGCTGCTAGGTGGATTGTTGTTAAGGTACGTGATTTAAATAAAAGTTCTACTTATATATATTTTATGTGTGTGTACACTAATTGTAGTTAACGTTTAATTAATATCCAAATTTCATTATGTATTTAGTGTAATAGACAAAAAGGAATCACTGAATGTGGCTACTACGTGATGCACTGGATGTCCACGATAATCTTAGGATCTTTCAGGAATAATTGGGAGACGGTAATTGTTTATTACAAACAAATTTGGTTTTTTTATAATTGTTATTACATTATTAATTTATTTTTTTATTTCATCATGCAGTATTTTAATGAAGTTAGACCATTGGAAGCAGAGAGATTTAAGGCACTTCGCATACAGTGGGCACAATATTATCTAAAAGTTAGAAATCAAACATAGGATGTTAGGCAACTATGTAACTTTAGGTTAATAAATTAGTTTACGTACTTTGCATTATATTTTTTACAATTGTTGTTTCATCTTAACATTGAACAACCTTTGTTGATAGCTAGTTTTTTGCTAAAATCTATTTGAAAACTGAATACAAATGATATATGTTGTGTGCTGTGTGGTCTGATTTTAAATTTACAGGTTAAATTTTGGTTTTTTGTAAAAACAAAGACATTATATAAAAAAAATTCCTGAAAACAACATCGGTTTTTTATAAAAACCGATGTTAACGTGGGTTAACATCGGGTTTTTTATAAAAACCGATGTTAACTGTCAATAGCAACACATTCGTTAACATCGGTTTTTTAAAAAAACCGATGTTAACTGTCAACAATAACACATTCGTTAACATCGGTTTTCTGTAAAAAACCGATGTTAAAATTCAATAATAACACATTCGTTAACATCGGTTTTTTATAAAAACCGATGTTAACGTGGGTTAACATCGGTTTTTTGAAAAAACCGATGTTAACCCACGTTAACATCGGTTTTCATAAAAACCGATGTTAACTGTGAATAGTAACACATTCGTTAACATCGGTTTTTTATAAAAACCGATGTTAACTGTCAACAGTAACACATTCGTTAACATCGGTTTTTTATAAAAACCGATGTTAACGAACGTTAACATCGGTTTTCTGTAAAAAACCGATGTTAACTGTCAACAGTAACACATTCGTTAACATCGGTTTTTTGTAAAAACCGATGTTAACATTCAATATTAATATACATTTTCTGGGTGTAATTCATATTAGCAACATCGGTTATTTATATAACCGATGTTGGTAATTTTACTTTAACATCGGTTTTTGAAAAACCGATGTTAACGATAATATTATCAACGTCGGTACTTTCAACATCGGTTGAAAAACCGATGTTGAAAGTCATAAATAACCGATGTAGAAAGCATATTTTCTAATAGTGAAATTGCAAAGTCCAGCAAGGGCATTGTACTGACTCAACGAAAATATGCTCTTTCCTTATTAGAAGATACTGGCTTCCTTGGCTGCAAACCATCTTCTCTTCCAATGTATCCAAATTTAAAGCTCAGCATGCTTAATGGTGAGTTACTGACTGATCCCTCAATGTATAGGCGTTTACTTGGTCATCTAATGTATCTAACTATTTCAAGGCCAGATATTACATTTGTTGTTAACAAACTGAGTCAGTACATGCAGAATCCAAGAACACCTCATCTAGATGTTGTGCATCATCTCCTCCAATACATCAAAGGTACTCCAGGTCAGGGTCTTCATTTTCCAACAAGCAATTCCTTCAACTTGTCTGCCTATGCAGATGCTGATTGGGGAAGTGCTTGGACACACGCAGATCAACATCTGGTTCTTGTGTGTTTTTAGGAGATACCCTAATATCATGGAAATAAAAAAAACAACCCATTCTGTCTAAGTCTTCTGTTGAGGCAGAATATCGGGCACTCTCCTCAATATCTAGTGAAGTGATTTGGCTAAGAAGACTTTTACTGCACTTTGAGATTACTATTCCTTCTATCATGTTTTTCTGTGATAGCAAATCTGTCATAGATCTAGCATCCAATCCAGCTCACCATGAACGACCAAAATACATTGATATTGATTATCACTTCATTCGTGAGTTAGTGCAATCCAACATCCTCAAGCTTGTTCATGTGAAATCTCATTAACATTTACTCTCCAACTTAAGGGGGGTATTCTAGTTGTACAAAGGGATGGAAGTTAGTTAGAATAGCTGGCATAGGAAGTTAGTTATTACGGTTGTATAAAGGGATGGAAGTTAGTTAGAATAGCTGGTAATTAGTTAGAATAACTGGCATAGGAAGTTAGTTACTATTATCAGTTAAGCTGATTAAAACACCTTATATATAACATTGTATCTCCTCATTATCCATTAATAAGAATTTGAGAATTCACCTATTACTCATATCTCTTTGTTACTAGTGCATGAGCCCCAAAGTGGTATTCTCACACAAAAATAGTGCTTGTGTAGTGTGTGTAGGTAGAGAGAAATTGTGCCATGGTGTGGGGTGACTCATATCAAATGTACACAACTGCTATATTAAAAATTGATAGATACCCCCACCGGTCACCACCACACACAACCCTAGCAAAATTATTTCATTAGACACACAGTAAATAATTACACTTGTCACATTAGTACATTAGTACAAATTAATTAAAAGGTTCATAATTCAAAATGTCATGAAGTGAATTACATCTTATTGTTGGTGTTAACTTTTGATTTATCGTATTCTTGTAAGAAATTGACACTAGGACCATGCGTGAGTGTGGTCACGAGTACTTATTAACACTACTACTGTGCTTCCTACCAAAAGAACGTACCCTCCTCAACCATAATAATTTTCGGGTAATTGGTAGTTAGTGGCATGGTTTGATATCTCTCAATTAAGAAGACTTTTGAAGGGTGTGCATTTATGGCTGAAATGGAAGTGATACTAATAAAGCAAGTCAAATATCAGGGTCAGGGTGTGGGTGCGTCCTCGTTTCAACGGCAAGAGTATTGGCGTAGTACCAAAGGACACTGTCGTGTATAAAAAAGTTGGCAATTAATGGCATTTTTAGGTCTAACTGACTCTATTCTACTACACTTCTCTTTCATGAGGGTCAATTACTCGGAATAGTGCACGCGAAATTCAAACAAACAGGTTTCTCAATGCATCATGGTAATGGGCCACACACCCCCAAGTCTTATTAATAATATAGCATGGCAATAAAGATTGAAATCTGCCCCCATGTTTCATTGGATGTCATTTTGTGCTCTTTCTTTTCTTCCTTTTTATATGGTTTGCTTTCATGAGGGAATTCAATAACAAAACTCATTAATTGCAAAACTTGGAATACGCGACTTCAGAACCCCAACGGAGAAGAAACTACAAAGGGGCCGTTGTCCGTTGATGATGACACATGAAAATGAATTAATCGAGTCATATATTATGTTCCATATAATATGTCCACTTAATTAAATTCAATAATATGTATTCAAATAAGAAAGTAACAACACCTTTTAATGTAAGAAAAAATTGTTAGGAAAATTGTTCACACGTTGAGATCCCAAAAACTCTAAAGTTCCCAGCAAAACCTTAGAGTGTGTGTGAATCTTGGGTTGACAAAAGAGGAAACACTTTTATCTTTATCTATATATAGAATGTGACTCATCAAAGGTTTGAGACCTAATATTAAAGGTTCAATTATCTCATTATGATAGGTTCATTATTCTCGGTCAACCTACATGATCAAATAATTCACAATCCCTCAAACGTTGAACATGAAAGGTGTTGAACCAAGCCAACCGGTCCAAAACTGATTTTAGAAGTAGCGATATGGTTGATAATATGAAACTAATTAACTAACTAAAACAGGAGTTATGTATAGGAAGCTGTATAGTACAGTTTTGTTTTTGTCGTGGGTGCTACTGGGTAGCTAGCTAGCTGTATAACAATATGATTTTGCATTAATTGGTTTGTTCTTTAATTAGCATTTGGCATTTGGGAAGTGCCAACGAATTGGTAAAGACGTGGATATTTGATGGGGTGGTGGATCGGTTACAGCAGTGAGCCAGTGATCAAAGGCATACACCCACTACAGAAAAGGAAAGCTCGAATATAGGCATCCTAGATAAAGATAACACACGCTCCTTGCTCCTAATTATTTGACATGTTTTCAGATCCCATCTATTATTAGCGTTCTCATGTTTCTATTGTAGTATTACTTTCTAGTGTCCCAGAATTCAGAAACGATGCTCATAATATGATTAAATAATGTAATGTGCAAGTATAAATATAAATATTTCTAAATGTTCAAATTTATTAAAAAAACATAAGTATAATTAATTATTTGAACCTGTAGTTCCATAACCTAAAAGAGTAGAAATTAAGAATGATCTATTACTTTTTTTTATTAGGTAAATACTTATTTTTATGTTTGAACTTGTTAAGCGTTGACAGTTACATTCCTAAAAGTTGAAAAATAAAAATTTTATTTTCAAATTTGTAAAAAATGCAACAATTTAGTCTTACTGTTAGTTTTTTCTATTACCTCAAATAATTGTGTATACATAGCACTTTCGGTAAAGACGTGGCAGTTAATGATTGTCACATGTCATTTACGTGGATGCCACATGTCAAAAATTAACTTTTTAATTTGATCTATGAACCTAGTAACTTGTTATCATTTTAATCCCTGAACTTAATCACTTACTGATATTTTGGTCCCTCAGCTTAAAGCATTTTGTCATTTTGGTCCTTTATAAGCTAGTAACATGTTTTGAATGTTAGAGTATATAATATATACTTCTATAAAATTGAGCATAAAATATAATTCACTCATTATACTCTAAACGAAGAAGGTAGTATTAATTTGTCATGTTGGAGTATATAATATATATGACATACAAAACTAAATATAAAATATAGTTCATCTCTTATCATAGTCAGATAGGAGTATACAAAATAAAAAAATACAATAAAAGGTGGAAAAAAATAAAAATATCTAATTTTGTCTTAAATTTTGGTCTAATAAAATGATCAATTTTGTATTTCTTGACTTTTTAATTTCCTCCTTAATTAAATAAATATATTAACTTTTAAAAATAAATTATTTATGGGTATCTATATATTTACATAATACACATTTTTAATTTGATTCATATGAAAAGCTAATTTAATTTTCATATCTTTATTTATTTTCAATTCAAGTTATATTGTTGTTTGTCACTTTTATAATGTTATTTGTTAGAATTTTAACTTAATAAAATATAATAAATAAATTAATAATGACTTCAAATATAAAATATAATATTTCTGATAATTATTTTTCACTCAATTTTCATCACCATAAATATTTGTTATCACTATAAACAAATGTCATTTATCATCATCATGCTAACAATTTATATGTTGTGTGATACTTAATTAAAAATTCAAAAGTGCTCTCATAGACCAAAAATGATACTACTTAGTTAGATTCAAGGACCAAACTAACAATAAGTGATTAAGTTCATGGTCTAAAAGAACAACGAGTTATTAAGTCCAAGGATCAAATTCAAAACTAATTTTTTGACACATGACAATCATATAACATGTGACAACCGTCCATCACGTTATTACTAAAAGTACCATGTAAGCATATCCGTTTGAGTTAACGAAAAAATTAATGATATGATTTTATAGCACTTTTTGCATATTTGGAAACAAAATTTTTATTTTCTCCCTTTCAGTAGCGTCTGATAAGTTCAAGAACAAAAATAAATATTTACTTTTTCTTATAAAAAAATGTTAATTTATAGTATACTATTTTAAAATTAGTTTAATAAGAAAAGGAAAAAGTAATAATGCCCCCCATGGAAGTTTTCGGCCGAGAATTTTAACATAAAAGACATTATTTCGGTAAACAAACATATAAAGAGATTAACTCAATGTTAAAAGTAACTCTAATTTATATTTTTATATATGTCAATGTGTATCGATCATTAAGTAAATAGAGCAAGTAGAGTCTTCTTCCGCTCTCTTTTTTTTATTTGTTCATCAACATTTCACTTTCTCTCTGGCTCTCCGGCTCTATTTTTGGCGGGATCCAATCAAAATAGACTTCTTTGTCACACAATGGCTCAAAACAAATACTCTTAGCCCAATTATTTTATCGTGGAACTCTCATACTTTCCTTTTAACAATCGTTAAGGGCCCATGTCATTCTTACCTCCCTTAAGTTCACACCCCAAATATGTTGTTTTCATAAATAAATAAAAACTCCTCCTTTCCCTCACTTCCTCCCCCTCCCACTCACTTTCTCTTTCTCTTTCTACTTGTGACTCTCCTTCCATTGCATGCTCTCTCGCACACTAATTGTGGTAAAGCAGACCAACTCGCACCACCCAATTGGGTCTAGGCAGGTTGACCCGCATAGAAAAAGTGATGGAAACTTTCATCATGTTCCTTTTATGCTCGAGTTGGCAGGATGGTTCACTAAAAACCATAAAAAATGAAAATGAGTTGTAGGTTGGTAGGTCAAACCACTAATTTAAAAAAAAAAATTGATTTATATATTTAGTAAAGTACTAATAAAAAAACTATTGAAAAATTAAATGTTTTACCTTAGAATTTGAATAATAATTTATTTAGATAAAAATTTATTAATAATATAGGGTCGGATAGGGCAAGTCTAAAGCTGGTTGAATTGGTGGGTGGAAAACTTCAACCTCTCCCACAAAAAAAATAATAAAGGCAAAATGGGTTGTTTGAACGGGTCCAATCCATTCTGTCACCCTTTTTCGTACACACCCAATCCTATTTTCTTCTTCACCCCATACTCATTATTCTAGCCCTCGTTCTCATTCTAGTGTTCATTTTCGCCTCAAATTGCACTCATCTATGTCTCTCATTTTGTTCTTCACCTCTCTTACATGCTTTTGCTTATCGCTGATTTGACGGAAACTTATCCTTGTTCTATATCTATACGCAATAAAAATATGTTTTCGTTTTGTATTTAAAAAAAAAATACAACTAGAATATATTTTTGTTGCATTAATTTTTATACAAAATTTCTTGGGCTGCAGTAAGTAGATCGAGAGGTCGTTCCACCCGTTGTCCCCAAATATGGGTATTATGTTCTAAAAAGGCGAGCAAACATGGACGCTACAGAGAACAAGATAGAAAGCAAGTGTGCACCTTTGTTTGCTTCTTCTCCACCAAAACGGAACATGTTTTTGTTGTGTTAAATTTTTCAAAAAAGAGAGTAACGCAATAGAAACTTGTTTTCATCAAAGATAAACTGTAACTTGTCTTCTATAAAAAATAAAAAGTGCAAGAATAACAAAAAGAGTGTGAAAAAAACATGGACCTCGTTAAAGGGGTATCTTTACAAATTAACTGTAACTTGTGGGCTTTGACGTAATACAGGCCCTTCGTTTTTGTGCTAAATACGACGAAAACAAACAGAAACTAGTAGAATTTTATAGTCAAAAGTATACAAGCACTTTAAAAAATAAATTATACTTCTAATAATTAATTTTAATTATGATTATGGTAAAAAAAATTAACGATTATGATTTCAGAGAAATTTAAATAGAAATATAATAAATTTTATAATTAATTATATAATCTTAATCATTAGTTTTGAATTAATAATAATTATTAGTATTTTATATTCTCTAAAATACATTCCTTTTACTTTAAAATGAACCAAATTCACACAATACATCAATTGAAAGACTATATGGTGTGATATACGGTAATGTAAAAATATTTAAAATATGTATGTTCTTATCTCAATCTCAAGCTTAGTCTTCTTTGTGTAACATCCTTCTTTAGATTCTTCCTTGTATTTGATCTCACGATCTATCAGAGTGTGAAATACATGCAAAAGATATTTTGCTGCCCAAGTAAAGTTTCAGCTCAAAGCAACAAATATCAATAATAAAATGAGAATGAATAGGATCACTTTACCTCGAGAATTTTACTTTTGTTTATACAAATCTTATTGGACTTTGAGCCTATGGGCTTTTAGGATAGTTACAATCTCAAGTAATTTGATCTAAAGGTGATTAGGAAACTTAATCCACCATACTCTATTAAGTGTGTCTTACTAGGACTTAGATACATGTATGTATGTTGGCCAAATACATATTTGGGTATAACCATCAAGTATTTAGAGACCTAGGTATTTTGACCAAGTACCTGTCCAATATAATATATAATAACAAAAAAATTATAGTTATGAAAGTCTAGATTTTTTATGACAAATTTTTTTGACACCCGATGCCCTTTGTTAACAATACAATCATTATCAGTAGTACAACACAATGGTAGTAAAAGTAATGTTAAATAGTGAAGAGATATAAGATAGTTCACATGAAACATAAAAGTGCATGTGTAATTTATTCTTAAAAAAGAATAGAAGGGACAATTTAGTAATAAAAATTATTGTATCAACTGCATATAAAAAATGATGAGGGGTTAAATAAAAAAAAATGTGATATTTTGTGGATGAAAATTTAATCGACTATAAATTTTTAATCTAATAAAATAATTAGTTATTGCTTGAGCTTTTAATTCAATGATCAAGGGGAAATAGATTTTAAAACTTCAACGTAATCACGCTTGTAATGACATATATTTAGAAAGACATGAACGCAGAATATGTCTAAGGCATGTCTTAGCATAGATATATGAGATTAGGCAGGTTCATTGAACCTTCAATTAATTCATTTTTTGTCTCTACTTTTCTTTTTGAATCCCGGGTTTTCTTCTCAATCCAGGGAAATCCGAAATTGACTAGTTGTGGCTTAAATGCTTTTGAAGATTCGTAGTTGTGTTTGGAATAGATTTGGGAATCAAACTATGTCTATATAATAGTAGAAACTCAAGTTGAGATTTGATATTTATCAGGATGTAGTTAGCCATGTGTCTTGAGATCAATGTGTTTAAGCCTTTAAGGCTGTCTTATTCCGTATGTCATTGTTGTCCCATAAATTAATACTACAAAGTCTACATGAACAGAAAAAAGCCAGACAAAAATATATTGATTAAGCATTGTGCTTTATTACCTTTATTAACTGAGTATCACATATATATAACCTAAGATATGAACTCATCAAATAATTAATAACAAAATCTTGTAATGTGTACGGTTGTCGCCGTGGATTTGCAATCAGCTTTCATGCTGGTCACTTGTTTGATACACGTATATATCCAAGTATATATAATGATTTTTCGTATCTTTATAATGATTCCTCAATTTATATCGGATTTTTTTCTCTCTTTTTTTTTGGTCATGTTTAGATCGGTGATGCAATCACTTTCTGTTTAAGAAGAAGAGAGAGAGGAAGAGGCTATTCTCTAGAACGAAACTCTATGTGAGGAGGACCAACGACTTATGCAGAAGTGGATGAAGCTAGCAAGTACAATCAAATTAATAATCAATGGAGGCAAAAGTTACTGTAAAATATGTTTAGATAGTTTAACTAGTTACAAGAAAAGAAATCATAGATCAATTTAAAATACTTCAACAAATAGTTACAATAAAAGAAAAGCAATAAAAAAGATGAAATGAAAATTAAAAATAAATCAAAAATTTAAAATTAATTTATGTACCTAAATTTGTAAAATTAAATAGAAGAAACTTTTTAGTTAGAATGCATAGATCAATTTTAAGTTATAAAAAATTTTCTATTTTATATTCTTCTTTTATAAGGGGAAAGAAGATAGCTAGGAGGGGTGATTATACGGATTCGTTCAGTCAAGGTTTAGTTCACCAAGTTCATGATCAAACAAATTTGGTTCATAAAATAAATGGTAGTTTTTCTAAAGTTTGTATTTTGGTCCGTAAAAGTCCACAGATAAATGGATCAAATCGAAAACTCAAATAATAATTTTAAAAAAAAATATATGATAGATTTTTTTATAAAAAAGGTTAAAATGTATAAAATTAAAAGAAAAAAATTAATTTTACTTTTAAATTAAAATCTATCACACTAAAATACGTCAATATTTTAAATATATCAAATTAACAATAACAACTTAAAATAAAAATAAAAATTATAACATAACAAATTAATAATATTTATGCGAGAAGTCCACCAGTTTATTGATAAAAGTTATTAGATACACAAAAATTCAATATAATTATACAGATTAAAAAAAAAACACATTATTCGTCAGATTCACGGATGTAAGTCGATAAACCCAGCGCTAGGATAGAGGTATGAGTGGTGAGAACACACATAGAATAAGAAGAACTAAGGTCCTAGAAAACAAATACTTCTACACGTTTAGCGAGAGCCATAAGGTATGTATCTTAACACAACCTTAATATGATTAATAATTTATCTTATACACCTCACATGTCATCTAAAACGTGTACTGCTTTTCTTCACACGGACCACACGTGTCTCTATGATGCTGCGTGGAATCTTCTTCCACTGTTTTAAAATTGAGGATATGATGAACTCAACAGAATCTTCATTTAACTTAAAGGCCAAAATTGCATCATTAGTCACTGACTTAGTAATTAATTTCCGAGAATAAACAAACCTTAGATGCTACCTAGCTAATCCTAGAGCTGCAAGCCTCGAAGAAACGCAAGGAATTTTTTTTGTGTGTGATATTTTATTTCATAGTACTGGGAAGAAGGAAATGCAAGGTTAAAAATATATTTGGAACAAAGAACAGGTGGCGAAGAAAGAAAGAAAAAAAAAAAGAATGGGACCCTAAGCAAGAACCACCACGTTGTGAGCCCATGAGTGGTTTCATGTTGCGTGACATGCTGGTGAGAAGGAAGCATATATAACTAATTAAAAAGTATAATTGTACATTTTTTTTATATAGAAAAAAGAGAAGATAGCAAGAGGACAAAACTAACAATGCGATAAATAAATGGTCCAATGGAGAAAAATAAAGAAGAAAAAAATAGTATTATAGAAAGGGTGATATAAGAATGTCATATGAATAACATAATTTTTATTAATTGATGTTTTTATCTTTTTTTATTTATTTGTAATAGTGTCATAGGTTATTCGTATTATTGTAAATTTATAATATTAAACATAATTAATCTACCCCTAAGTGTATGTTGTTTCATTAAAGAAGAAAAGTAAAAGTAGTAAGTCACCCAAAACTTTTTATGCTCGAAATTTGAAATTTCAAGAATTAGAATAATGTGTTCTCCGTTAAATTAGAAGTTTGGGGGGGAATCCGGGGGCGCATTATGGAGTCGTGTTGAAGTTGAACCAGTCAAATTATATTTGTCAAAAGTAAATAATGTTTGGTCACTAATTTCTCATGGATCATAAGAGACATAATGATAATTGACAACTTATAAGTGCAACTAGTTTCGATTTGAATACTTTTTAATTAAAAATTTATCTTTACCTAAATGTTGTGTATTGAACGTTTTAAATTATTTAACAAATAAGAAACTAATTTTAATTTGCTTCAATAATTTTACGATAATATATATCTTTTCTTGTTTGTTTACTTGAACAGTATCTTAAGTGCAATGATTAGAATTTCCTTTTAAATAGATTAAGAAAAACAGGTGTTGTTTAACACTCGTTGTATCCACGGGTGAAAAGGAAACAATGATAGCAATTATTATATCAACTAGCTGTCCTAAAAATACGAGAGACTATCTTTTATTCTTTCTTTCTCTTTACGGGCATGTCATAAAGTAATAATTAAGAAAATACCCACTTAAAAAAGTGCACATTAATATAAGTTGATTGTCATTTCAAGGCTTGGTTAGAGCCTATAAAATAATTTATTATTTAAATATTAAACTATTAATACCACACTATTATCAATATCATATACAAAATTAATCAATTAAAAGTTATGATTAATATAATTTTAAAATAATTATTGTAAAAGTTAATAAACTAAATATAAATAATAAATTATTATTAAATGATAATATATATATATATATATATATATATATATATATATATAAATCATTTATATTTTTTTTTGTCATGAGTCAAAGATCAAATATATTTTTAATTTGTTAGGCTCAAGATTAATCTCACTTGTAATACGTGATTATCGTTAGTCTAAGGAAATATTACATATGAGAATCAAACATAACTTTATGAAATAAATATAACTAACAAAAGTATGTCTTGAGGTCTCTTCAAACTCAACAACTTCTTCTCGAACACTTATAATAAGATGGTAATTTTAATGAATAAAACAATTAACAGGAGTTCGCAAATAGTATTGTTCTCAGCTGGTGCGATAATCCAGAAGATCAACCATGATATTCGTAACGAATTTAAAATAAGATTATATATGCATATATTTACAAACTAATAAAAACCATATTAAAACAATCACAATTCATGAAATTTTGAATAAATAAAATATTTAAATAAACGACAACACCTCAACGAATCCAAATAAATATAACAAACACAACTTAGTGATTCCTAGAATCACAAGACTCAATTATCAGGTTCCCATAACTAGTATATATCTCATATTTTTCAAAGAATCTATGAACTTATATTTCATGCAATGGTGTCTCACTGTTTTCCCATCGTAAATGTAAGTATCCAAAATCTATTCTCCATCTCAGATGGAGGTATCTATAACAAATCGCATCTTCGTCCCAAATGTAGGTATCACTCCTGTTCAATTCTCATAACATAATACACAATCACAACTTCTCAGAAAATAATGTCTAACTCACACATAACTATCAACTATTTTTCTAAATAATTATCAAATAAATTTTCAAACACTTCATGTGTATCAAAGTTATTGAATTTTTGTCATATATATCAATATCATACAATGTCCTCATAAGCATAAGTTAATTGTATGAACAATGCATTCTACCTATCTAAGATTATATAAAAAAATATAAATATAAAAATGATACATATAACAACTCACTCAAATGTAATACATAGTCCGCTCAAAGTAAATCCAGTTATATATACATGTAAATGTCATTCTTTCTTTAACTAATGTCATGCAATTTGTAAGCTTAGGAATATAACCTAATATAAGTCAAATGCATCCATACATGTATTTATCCACAAGACAACATAAGGATTTAAAAGCAAAGGACTTCATGCCAAATTTTAAAGAATTGACTAGTACTATACGATTTCCCTTTCACCAAACTATTTGTATATATAACAAGAAAAACTCATACTTCTTTTGCCAACAATTCGTGTGCAAGAAGTAGCAGCAAAAAATTATCATGACAACCAAATCGTGCTAAAAAGGTAACTCAGTTGTAATAGGAAATATTTGAAATCTATTGTAATACCTAAAATTTTATTGATCTCAAATTTTATATCAGAATACAAAATTCATTCTTTAAGAATTATACCATGAAAGTTTTTAAAGATAAGTACTTTACTCACCTCTAGCTTGAAGCAAGAAATTTGTATTCTTCGTCATTCATTTTATCTTCTACCAATTGCATCAAAAGAATTTTTCCACTATCTTTTTTTTCCTCTTCATTTATGTATGTGATTCCAAGAGAATGAATTATATACTCTTATATAAGAACTATAAGTAATTCAAAATTTGTTTAACAGATCTTTCTTTATCTATTATTTATATTCTTTAATTATAATTATCTTTAATCAATCTAATATATTATTATACTATCTTTTCAAAATAAAAATAACAATCTAATATATTAAAATAATTTAATATATTTTTTTCATTTACTAAAAGATATATTTAGATATCTTTATCTAAATAATTATTGGATTATTTTTTTCAATGTTACATCCCCTCCCCCACAAAAATCTCCTTTGAATTCCATAATTTTTGTTCTCAATACCTTTAGCACCTTAAAAAAGAAGAAATAATTGTTTTAGTAAGCATCAAAATTTTCTACATATACATTTATAGTTGACACACGATTTTAGTTTTTAACAATTGATAAAGCCAACATTATACTAGAGATAAAAAATTAATAATATAATTCATACACTTAAATTTCTATATTTTTGCATTCCTATAGAATATATTTATCAAAACAATAAAATATCAAATTCAACATACTCACACAAAAAAATTGTTCCCATACATCATGTAGGTCAAAATTATATATATATATATATATATATATATATATATATATATATATATATATATATATATATATATAATAATTTTGGTAATTGAGTCTTATAAATTAATGACAATAGTATTTATGGAAAAATATATAAATTCAGGATAAATTTATTATTATCAACTAAATTAGATAATTGAGTCTTATAAATAGGAATAAACATGATAGCTTGTAACCTCACCTTTTCTTCATCTTAAATGAAAACTTGTTAGGATTTTACATAATCCTATTGAAAAAAAAAATAGAGTATGTTATTTCTCTTTCACCTCCTTCATTCCAGGTTTAATATTCATCTTCTCATCACCTTTTTTATTATTGTTTTTCACATTTTCTCTTCTCCACCACCCCAAGTTTAATATTAATCTTCTATTCACTTTTTTCTATTGTTTCTTTCACATTCTCTCTTTTTACACTATTTCCTCCTCCTCCATCCCGATATATGAACGATTTTGTGGGAAGTTACCGTGATTATTAGCCATCGGAATGTGTCACTACCATAAAGGAGTTTTCATCTGCATGACCCGACCAGTCTACTAAAAATCATCAAGTCATTGATTTCTTTTAAAATCGGTTGAGTCAAATCAAGTTACATTCAGATCCAATCAAATAATCAACTCAAACTGAACATATGATTGATTTTTCTCAACTAGTTTTACCGGTGAGACTGAGTTGAGTATGATAACACTAAGTTACCAAAAAACAATTACACGTGGTTGTCTCTATCATACTCTTTGATTACACGACAAGTCACTAGATTGCTAAAGTGATGGTTATTCCATAAAAAAAAATATTGCATGATAGCAAGGATTAAAATGATTAATAGAGGAAAAATATAAGAACAAAAAAGTTGTACAAAAACTTGTTTAAGGACTAATAGTGAAATTTGCAAGAAGTTTAGGGTCCAAAGAGATATTCAACCTTTTTTTCTTTTTCTTGAAACAAAATTTCGAATATTTGCATAATAAAGGACCCAATTGATTTTGAACCAAACCAACTCATTTGTAATCAAATTAGTTTGGTTCAAACTGCGCATTTTTTTTTTTAGAAATATAGGTGAACCAAACTAATTCAGACCAATGGAAATTGATTAGTTTGGATTTCATTTTTCAACGAATCCAAATCAAATCGTGAACGCCCCTTTGTCAACATGCATCTTACAAGTCTGAGTTTGTAAAGATTAAACACGTTGACAATGCCTGATGAATTTATGAATATCATTGAGCATACCTTGCTAAACTACCAAGCTGTCATCACCAAAAGTCCAAAACAATGCCACCATCTGACCTGCACTTACCTAATATCATCCAAACTTCCCAATGCATCTTAAAATTGGTTCTATGAAACTAGTTACACCGCAACCAGCAAAACAATGACACTTACACCAAACATAAATCCAGATTAGTTAACCATTGTGTGAATGAGTAATTGAACTCGTATCCAAATTTCTTCAACCATGTCCATGCAATGAATAAAATATTCTGCATAATCAAAATTTTCTCAAAAGACCCTTCCCTGAAAACACAAGTGTTTCTATGATTCCAAACACACCAGACTATTACACTCCAGACCACCTTCCATTTTTCCGTCTTACTCTTGGAAACCATGTCATGCATATGCTGCCAAAAATGAAGAATAAGATCCTCTGGTAAAACTATATCCACTTTAAACCATTATAAGCATTCTTTACAAATATCATATACCAATTTGCATGAGAACAAAATATGTGCTCCTAACTTTTCTTTTGGTTGCAGAAAGGACACATGTAGTTACCATCGACCAATGTGACATTACTTTTTCTTAAATTTTGTCTTGTGGGCACCTTATCTCTAAATACCCTTTAAATGAAGTGGATTGCCTTTGATGGTACAATGATCTTCCATACTTCAAAAAATAGCACCTCAAACTAACTTTCGAACCTCAAACTATACTATGCCTTAGAAACTGAATTGACAATGTAATTACCTGAGGGATCTTCCATCTAAATCCACTTATTCGAACCATATTTTAAGTTCATATGTAACAATTTTTTATTGAAATTTTCCACCAAATTAATCAGATTTTCCCATTGGAACCAATTTTGTGCCACCTAAAGTCCCATATCCAATTTTGCCCTTCCCATATTCCCATCTTTTCAATAACCGCATCTTACTGCTCCAAGTTTAAGAACACTACCAGATTTTTTGGCGAAGCATTCCCCACCCATCGAAACAAAATTTTGTTACTCCACCATCTCCCAAATTCCATCTCATTATTCTATAAAACCACTTCATTTGATCATCACTACCCCAAATTTTCCGTAAGTCCCTCCACCAAATCAAAGTATTTGAACCCCCTTACTCTCCAATTAAACTTCTCCAACCTCTATATTTTGACTCCAACACCTTTTTCCACAAAAAACCATTTTGATGAAAAAGGCTCTATCTACACTTTGCAATTAGAGCATCATTGAAAATGGAGATGTCTTTAATGCCTAAACCTCCATGACTCTTGGGACTATACATTTTTACCCAGCAATTCCAAGGAATCTTCTTATGGTCATCAACTTCACCCCACAATATTTTTCTTTGAATGCTTTTAATCCTCCTAAGCACAGCTTGTGGCATCTTAAAAGAAAACATGAAAAACAAAGGTAATGTGATTAAGACCAATTAATGAGGCACACCCTTCCAACAAAGGATAGATGTTTTCGCTTCCATGAAGACAACTTCTTCGAGAAAGTCTGAGTAATGAAGTGTGTTCAAAAAAAGTAATAATGGTGAAACTTAGTCACTACCTCAGTGATGGCATTGAAATCATGGACAAAGTATATTGTTATTGCATTTAAGGAGAGGGATCTTCGAAAGGTAAGAAATTGGATGGTCATCTTGAGATAGAACACCACCAATCTCTTAGTCAAACGTAATTTCAATAACAGAAATTCTAGTAATACATTTTTTTAACATTTTGAATACATTATCTACTATTGAATGAAATTTATCATAAATCACAAATTCTATTGAGTTTAATAATTTTTTGTCTTATAATTTATTTATTAGATTTAATTTGATCTTTTTATTTTTAAAATATTCAATTAAGTCTCTTAAATTTTAAAAAAGGTTTAATTTGATTCTTTTTTACCAAATTTAGACTAACAACGTTTATGCAATAGGGTCACGAGTCAACAAAAAATAAACAAAATTAACA
Organism: Glycine soja; assembly: GCF_004193775.1. Lineage (NCBI taxonomy): Eukaryota > Viridiplantae > Streptophyta > Magnoliopsida > Fabales > Fabaceae > Glycine > Glycine soja. Next base: position 6,992,410 of record NC_041006.1, read on the forward strand.
AATTAGTCTCAATTTAGATAAAAGATTAAATTGAACCTATTTTAAAAATTAAGAAACTTAATTGAATCTTTCAAAAATAAAGAAAATAAGTTGATACTACTAAATAGATTAGAAGACCAATAGAATAATGAAACTAATTTTATGAGACTAACTTTATATTTAATGGATTTCACCCATAATTTTATAGTTTGTAATATATTTTAATTAATAACAGAAAATGTATTAGAAAAAGCATGCTAAAAATCTAGTACTCTTCTTATGATAATAAAAAGTTTAAAAAATCAGGAAAATAAATAAATGCAAGGGTTATGGTTAAAGTGTTTGCTAGAGAAGTAAATGTTGTTTGAATCGCTAGGGACCAATGGACCATTAAAATTATCTTTTCTAGAGTAGTAGATTATAAGAAGGCCAACGGCAAAAGCATAGCTTTTAATAACCGATGATAGTAATTGGTTAAGCCTTTAAAAACTTCAATGGTGTTGAAAAATAACCGATGATAGTAATTGGTAGAGCCTTAAAAAACTTCAATGGTGTTGCAAAATAACCGATGATAGTAATTGGTTAAGCTTTAAAAAACTACAATGGTGTTGCAAAAGGAACTCGGTGAAAAGCGTCACTGCAGCAGAGGGGAAATTTACTACTGTAAAAGCAACCCTTGTTGAACTTCCAAATCCCAATAATTTCATTACTCCCTACGCTCCAAGAAAAAAATTTATAAGCAAATATTTTGATTATTTTTACTTAATATCATTTATTTTAACAGAGAATTTATATTTAATATCAAGTTGTAATGAACGATAGTTTAAAAAAATTATTTTATTAATTAAAAATAACACAATTTAATAAAAATTAACTATTTTTGTATAAAAGAGAACGGATGAATATTTACCATAACATATGTTAATGAGGAATCCTGAGATACTTAAAATTATTTTATATCGACAAGCATAATCTAATTTATCTATCTTCCCCAAAATTCGTCAAGATATCACCATCAAAGCCCAACTGTTATCTAACAACACCACAAAATTATATTGAGTGTGTAAAAGTATTTTAATTATGTTAAATCATCTATCTCTTTCAATTGTCGCGAGCTCATCGTTTTTCTCAGTACTTATTTGTTTAATTGTTTCTTTCAATACTTGTCATCAGGTTCCTTTTCTAATTCTAATTTTCTTCGGTAGCTTCTCTATGTCCTTATGTTACTTTTTCTAATGCTTGTCTAGAATCTTCATGGAATATATTCGTTTGAATTAAAATTAGGAAATCTTTCATTAATTTAAAAAAGCAATAGCATAGTTTATTTATGGCTGTTCATGTGCAACGAATCGGGACATACAAAGAACAAAGCTTAGTCACCACCAAGTGTATTAGACGAGAAACCAGTCTTAATTAGTTGATTTTATATAAATTGTTGGAATTAATTTAAACTGTACTTAATATTGATTCTTTCTATAAAATTAAAATTAATATTAACTCGTTGTATATTTTTCACTTGATGTAGCTCTTGGTCTCCAAAGCCATATATATTGAGTCATTGACAATAGTCTAAATCCTTCTAATCAATGCTGAGTAACAACAAACAAATAGAATGATCAAATTCAAAGCCAAGATTCATTTGCTCCCTTTGTTTATTTTTATAAGACATTGTTTTGAATTTTTTTTTGTCCTTTTATATAAGATTGTTTTTTAATTGTCTCTTGTATTCATTTTTTTTCCACCAAAATACTCTTAATTATTGTAGTCCATAAATCGTTTATTTTTCATAAATATAACATGTAAATATCATTTTCAGGTATTCTTAAAAAATATGTTTTATTACATTTTAATATTCTTGAAAATAATTTTTAAATTAAAATAAAAAATGAAGTTTCAGTGTGTTATACAATAAATTCTCACGTTCCCATGGAATATCACTTTTTCACCTCCTCCTCGGAATATAAATGTTGAAAAAATGATAAAAAAAATTATAACATTCTCGAGATTCAATAATATCCAAAAATCTTTTCTTACTTATAACAAACATAATAATATTAAAATCCCAAGTCCATATTTTTGAGAATCTAATAAGATTTCATAAAACAAACACCCTCTATAAATTATCTCTTTCTTACTCTTATGAGAGGATTGGAGAATGAAAAAAAAAAAAAAAAAACTTCATTATTATTATTCTTTCTCTATACATTAATTATTTAAGAAGACTTTAAAAAAAATATTATAATTACATAAAAATTTGATGTTAATTATTAAGTTAACTAACTTTTTTAATATCCATGAATTAGTTTATGATGTCGTATGATTAAAAATGGATAAAATATTTTATAACAACATAATGTTTGGTTTTAAGGGAATGGAGGGGACGGAAGGAAAGGGGAGTAATTTTTTAAAATTATAACGATACAAAAAGTAAAGTTGTTTTAAAATTCATCTCCCCTCCATTTAATTTTTTTTTCTCTTCTCTCTTTTTCTCTCAACCAAACATAATACTTTATCAAAATTTTACTCTTTTTTCCTTTCAATCTTCCCTTCTTTATTATTTTTTCTGATCTTTATTATAAGACATAATTTAAAAGAAATTAAAAGGGAGGAAAAAGAGATTTAAAATATTTCAATTAAAATAATTAAAACATCTCTAGTTATATTATAAAATTTAAAATTATAACGATACAAAATGAAAATTATTTTAAAATCCATCTCCTCTCCATTTAATTTTTTTTTTCTCTTTTCTCTTTTCCTCTCAACCAAACATAATACTTTATCAAAATTTTACCCTTTTTCCCTTCCGATCTTCTCTTTTTTATTACCTTCTCTGATCTTTATTATAAGACATAATTTAAAAGAAATTAATGGGTTTTTTTAAGACATTTCAGAATTTTTATGAAGGATATAACATGTTTTTCATTATTTTTTAAAATATTCTAAGTATTTGTATTTTTTATTGATAGTGATGCATAATATTCTTTAACTTTAACATTTTTAATCACTCATAACAAGTTAATAATTATTAATAAAGGCCTAATTGGTACTCCTTTCATTTCAAAATAATGGTCTTTTAAGGTTATAACACATTGATTAAGAAATATTTAATTGATACACAGAAATATCTCAAAAATTTTAACTATTTTTTGTCATAAATTATCTCATTAACCACCCCTACCAATACTTTCTACTCCCTTCATCCCAAAATAATAATCATTCTAGATCGTTTTACACATATAAAAAACAATTAATAAATGAAAGAAAATAATTTTTTTACAAAATTAACTTTGTATTATCATTAATGTATTTATAATTTTTTTTGTTCACAATTAATATTATAAGATATATAAGTGAAAAGATAATAATATTATATTCAAAAACTAAAATGATAATTATTTTGAGATAATTTTTTTTCTTTTACACCATAATTATAATAGGACAAGGAAGTAGTATCTACCAACTTATTTTTAGGTCAAATGTCTCTCTTTTCAAAGTATTAATTAATCTTCTTAATTATGTCTACGGGTATTAATAAAAAAAATAGTTTAAAAAATTTAAAAGAACTATTATTTTGGAACAAAAATAAAATAAAAAACAAAAAAATCCATGTTTTGATACCAAAAAAAAATACATTAATAACATTTTTAAAAAAATCAATAAAATTAACTAATTAATTATTTTATTAATTTATATAATTAACGTCTAAAGTGTCATATAATAAATATCAAGCTGACGTGTTTTCTTTTGAACCAAACTATTCATAAATATATTTAAATCTTTTTAAAGATACTCCAAAACTATCCATAAATATATTCAAACCTTTTTAAAGAAACTTTAGACATTATTTTAAGAAAAATATTAATTAATGTTCTTAAAACATTGATTAGGTAATTAAAACAATTTTTTTTTATAAAAATACACAAAATTAAGCTCTTCTATAATCTTTATAATAAATATTTTTTTCCTTAATCAATATTATAAACATACTTATTATCAAGACACTTGTTTTAAAAGAGAAATACTAATAAAGAAGTAACAGTAAATTTATGAATTTGAGGCAGCTGACATGAGATTTTAGAAATGTGTAGTGAACTCAAGAGCATAAGTTGAGGCACGTGGCAGTAAAAAGAGAAATACATGTGTTGGCTGATGGCACGTACGCGAAGCACACGTGTAGAGAGTTGAAACAATGGGAGCAGCTGGCACGGGTAGAGTGGGCTGCACTTGCACTATTCTTCGGGAAAAGTGCTCTCTCTAGTTTGTCCTTTGCGTGTGTAATAAATAACATAGTTTTATTTAATAATTAATAAAATTGAGGATTCGCGAAAAATCCATAAAACCATGGAACAAGCCACGACATGCATCATCATCAACATGATGGGACATGGGGCCCAAAGCTTCAATGGTATTGCAGAGTGGGCCCACGTGAAAGAAAACGACAAAAGAGTCTCGTATAAAAAAAAAAGTAAAAGGAATTTATGACGTCAAATCAAAGCCCTGGAGTGAGAAGCAAGGTTTAGGGAAAAGGCGAAACCGCAGGTTTTGGTCGAGTGGGAAAAGAATACTCCTTTTAACGCCTTCCCACTTGCATCCAGAGCGCGTTACCACACGCCTTAACCGTTAATAGTCCCAGTCTTTAGTCAGTTTTACTGTAATTTTAAGATGTTTGATAGCAGTGAAAGTCAAAATGAAAGAAACAAAAATATGTATATGATGTTTTTTGTTTAATTGTTTGGTTGAAGAAAAGTAAAATAATACTAAAGACAATAATTTACTTTTAGAAATAAAATTTAAATTTTTTTCTCTTATTTCTTTTCTAATTTTAATTTTATTTTTTTTTCTTCTGTTTTCTTTACCAGCAAACATATGATAAGCAAAAAAATATCAGAAAAATTAATAGTGTAATTTTTTTACGTTAATATTATTTAGTTATATTAAATTTAATAAATTTATTCGTTGATTTTTTTAATAATGCATATTAATTTTTTATTTATAAAAATCAAAGACATATATTATAAAATATATAATAACTCAGGCATGTTATTAATTAATTGAAATAGATCCGCTCAATTAAATATATTAAGTTTGATAGATGTATACCATATTATCAATGTAAAAAATTACTTTAATAACGAATTAAAAATTAATTTTAACGTGAATTTTAAGGTGATTATTATCGAGAAGATAAACAAAATCACTATACATTGGAACGTGTGATTAATAATAGTGTAAAAAGTACTTTTTTCTGATAAATACTTGTCTGGTCGCAATGGAATTTTAAATAAATCTTTCTGTGATATTAAATATTTGAATCTAAAATTAATTAATATATAAAGTTAAAAATATTGGATGAAATATTATATATATAATCTTATAATAGACATGCATTTTTAGAAAAACTTTTTTATATTATTAATTAATTAAAAATTATTAAGCAATTTTAAATAATTATTATAAAAGTATGGAAATTATTATTTATAATGGATATGATTAGATGAGAGTACATATATTATTAATTCAAATATTATTTAACTTTATAAAAAATGTTTTGTTGAATAGTATCAGGTTATGCTATTTTCATATGTTAAACACTTAAAGTTAATTTTTAGCAGCTTCGTATTTTTTTGTCTAAATTTGAAAGCATTTTTTTTATTATAATATTTTTAAGGCACGTGTGGAATCTTTTAATTTTATTATAAATTATTTTTTATATCTAAAATTAAAATTAAAAAATTTTTATATTATATTCTGATGATTTATTGTTATAAAAAGTAATAAATTGTAATTTAAAATTAACTTTAATTGTAATAAGTAAGGGTGTTCATAAATCAATCCATTCAAAATAAAAGTGAAAAGGTGTCAAAAAATTGAAAATTAAAAAAATCATATTATTTATTAGATTGAACCAGATATCAAATTTGAATTCGATAACTAGTCCAATAATAAATTTATATTGTGATATAAGGTAATTTTTAATTGTTGATATTTTTTTATAAAATATTAAAATTCAAGTTAAAACTAAAAATTATGGAAATTAAAAGATATAAGAGATTAAAAATCCCTAAAAATACTCATTATATATTTGTAAGATTATCACGTAATATAAAAAAATATTTTTAATTAAATATATATAATGACTTATAAATGAGATATTTTAAATTTCAAACTGCTTTTTATTATGTTCAATATTTGTTTTAGTAATACTTTTATTTAATCTTTATTGAAAGAAAAATAAAAATAAGATTAAAATAGATATTCAAATTGCTTTAGATTGGATTGGATGCTATCATATCTAAAATTTAAATTAAATTAATTAAATAATGAATTAAAAAGTCTACAATAATTATATTGGATAACTTTTCTCTATAAAACTGACTTAATTTAATATAGTCTGTGAACAACTTATCTAGAGATTAAAATTTTAGAATGACAAAACTATGACGCCTGGTTTGGTAGAAAAGAGAGAAATATAGTTAATGAATATGACATGGATGCATCGAGATATGGGAGAAATAAAGTAGAAGTTTAATATTTTTTTAAAGAAAAAGAAACAAATATTGGTGGAAAGAAATCAAAGATTTTTTATTGAAGAAAAATCGAGAATAGAAATACAAAGATGAGTAAATAAAAAGTAGTACAATACGTTATACTAATTTCAAAATTATTTTCTTTCTAAATCCATTGAATTGAGCTCTACCAATTTATTTTCATTCACTTAATGTTATTTCCATTTCAGATACCAAGCCGCTCATGAAAATGAATTCTTAGGACTAAAAGATGATCCCGGTCATAAACAACCAAATGCTTAATAAAAGATCTAAATATAACTATATTTCAGTTCATAATACATATTAAGTTTGTAGGAGAATATTTAAGTTTGATTTTTACCTAATACATTGTTATAGATAAACAAAAAGCTTTAAATGTAATTATATCCTAAATTAAAAATTACTCTTATAATTGATTCATATAATCGAAATTGATGAAAATATCTTAATCTTATTTAATAACTAAAAATCCTAATTGCAATGGTTAACAAAATCTTAATATCAGAGTTATGTGATCCTTAACTAACCTTAACTAAAATTATCGGTATTCACAACCCGCATTAAACTGGACAATAAAACAAGAGTTATGTGATCCTTAACTAAATCTGAATAACTTTAGGTTAGTTAAGGTCTAATTATTTAAAGTGATATTCATTGTTAATTTAAATTAAAGTAGTACCTCCTAAGTTTAACTAATTTCAAATTAACATGAAATGTGATTTTTTTATCTTTTTTATATTTATTCTCTTAAAAAGATTTAAATTCAGTTAATTACTATACTTATATTAGGAAAATTATGCAATCACGTTAGTTACTCATCTTACACCAATTTTATAGCAATAAAATTTGTATGTAGTAAATAACTAGTAATAAATAGTGTGCCTGATACGAGTAAATTCTAACGCGTAGTATTAAAGATAAATAATAAATAAAACAATTAAAAACTGAATCGTAAATAAATTCTTTAAAACAACGATAATGGACCTGTATACAGTGAATATGAATTACTACTGCAGAATCCATACTATTCACCAAATAAAACAAATGCAATTCACCTAGATAACACGGTTTTGTTAAAATAAAAAAAGATTGAACTTTTTGATGCTCTTGAATTTAAAATTGTGGAACTCATTAACGTCCTTGTGAGAACTATTAAGCGCATTGCACTTTTCTTACCTTCCCACATCAATTTTGACGCACCACGCACAAAGGAGAAGGCGAGTGAGACTGAGATGCTGCTTTGGTCCAAAATAGGACCTACCACTTCGGACTGGGGAAGATCTTTTCTTTCTAGTTCTAGGATAAAAAACCATTCATATCCTTCTTGAAAAAAATATTACTATTTTTAATAAATTAAAATAACTTCTTAAAATAATGAGAATATTTTTTAATTTTTTGTTAAAATATTATCAAACATATAAATTATTTATCATAAATTTATATAATTTATATATTAGTCATTTATTTTAAAAATTATTAAAATTTAAGTTATTACTAAAAATATTAAAAATGATAAATTGAAGAAGATAAGACGTTAAGAAAAATTTATAAAAAAATATTTCTGTTGAAAAAATAATTGAAAATGTTATCTTGAAGAATGACAAATAAAAACATTCTCATACAACAATTATGAATTTTATTTATATAAAATAAATATTTATTTTGTGTGTTATACATGTTAAAATACTAGTCATTTATAGGTAATTCTAAATTATGTATCTATAATTGCATTCAATTTTTATGACATATTAAAAAAATTAAGAAAAAAGTTAATAATACTCTAATATACTATATATTAGGTAAAGATTAATGATGACGTGAAACTATTGATATATATTTGAGTTTACGTTGGATAATTGATTTAAAGTTTAAAATTGATTTTAAATAAATTTCCACATATTCATAACAAGTAGATAATATGAATTTAAAATAAATAAAATAATAAAAATTTTGTTGCTAATAGATAATAGAAATTTAAAATACATACAATAATACGAGTGTTGTTGTAATTAATAAATAATGCTTAAGAAAGAGGTAGGGGTATGTGTATTTACCACAGACAAACAGAAAAAAATATGTCTGTACGTTAAATTTGTATCACATCGATGTTTGATTAATTTATATAGTTTCATAATATTTTTCAAATCAAACCTGAAATAAAAATATTTATCCTATAGTACATTTTAGCAAACCAAATTAATCTAGTTTGAAGTCATAGAAGAATTTAAGGATATTTTTGAGTATTTATTTTGAATTCATAATTAATTTTGAGTTGAAATAATTTTTAGTAGTTTTTGTAGGATTGCATGTAATTGAGAGTTAAACTCAAAAAATTAATTTTTTTTATAATAATCAAAAGGCAAATGAGGCACTTGGTGTCTCAATGTTTATAGAGTGGTTCATGTGATAGTGAGACAATTAAGTATATTGTCCACATTTTGAGAGTAATAATATATATATATATTGCTTTTCTTTTTCGAATAGGTAGTGATAAAAAAATAGTTAAAGATAAATTAGGAATGATAAATATACAAAATAATTAAAAAATTCAAACATAAATTTCATTACTTTAGAATTGTTTCTATTCCAAATTAATTTTGATCAAATTTCATCCAAAGAGGCGCTTACTATTTTTTCTCTAAATGTCATATTTGTAATTTCCTCTAATCTTGGTGGCAACTACCTATCCCCCCAACCATGCAGTTCCTAAAAAAAATAACATTACTTTGAACGGTCTTAATGCAGGTAGTTTCAGCCAATAGATTCACTCTCACGGATTCCTTGAACCAAACCTGCCGCTGATTGTTTCTCTCTCTCTCTCTCTCTCTCTCTCTCTCCAGTCTTCCATTCCAATTAACAAACCGTTTCTTCCTCCTCCTAACCTCCTTGTATATAAAACCATCTCTTCCCACTTTCTTTTCCACTCCCTCTTCCTCTCTTGCCCCAAACAAACTAAACTAAACTAAACCATTAACAAACACACCTCAGTAAGAAACCCTAATTATAAATTCATGTGCTCCTCCGGTTCTACCAGCAGTGCACCAAGACCTTCCTACTTGGAACAAGCCCACGGCTTGGCTTCCTTAAAAGACATGGATAGGTGTCATAACCGTGCCAACAACTTTGTCTCAAGGTCCATGACCATGGGTTACGCCACCTCCTACAACAGAACCAGTTTAAGGAACAACAACAACGTTTCGGTTTCTTCACCAAGATCTGGGAGATTCTACGACGCCAGATTCGAAGATCAACAACACCCCCACTTCCTCTCCGCTTGTTTTCTCTGCAAAAAACCACTCGGGGACAATAGAGACATCTTCATGTATAGGTCAGATCAGCCACCCACAACAACGCAAAAATTCATAAAAAAAACTTTCTTTATGTTTTTTAAAGAGACCCTTTTGGTTATGAATTATAGATCTGATGTGGGCTTGAATTGTTTGTTTGTTGCAGAGGGGACACGCCATTTTGTAGCGAAGAGTGTAGGCAAGAGCAGATTGAGATAGACGAAGCCAAAGAGAAGAATAGGAACCTTTCTTCATCGATGAAGGCTTTGAGGAACAAGGAGCAGAGAAATAATAATAGATCCACGTCGCCAAACAAGGCGCAACAAGATTACTCGTTCCGTACGGGGGCAGTTGCGGCGGCGTAGGCGGTACAAGTACAACATAGGATTTCTCGAGATCTCTCGAGGAACCAACAAATTAACGAACGGAACTGAGGACAGTGTTTCCGGAAAAGGAAAGAAAACAGTTTTAGAAAAGAAGAAAAAAAAAGTGTAACCGAAAAGGAAAGTAACAAAGGGAAGTTAAGTGGCGAGCTTTGGTTTACTTTTTTTTTTCTTTCCACCAACAAAGGGTCTCAAGAGAGAACAGGGAAATTTTTGTGAATGTAGCTGTAAATGGTATACGTGTGGAAAAGTGTGTGTGCTTACAACAGTGGGTGATCCTCTCTGCCAAATGACTCAGATTTTCGGGTTTGCCTTTTCTTCTTTCTTTCTTTTTTATGGGAATCAAATTTGGTTTTGTTTCCTTTTGTATATTACCCTACCTCGTTGAGTTATAATGGTTGTGCCAATAGTTTCAGTTTTTTCAAAACAAGGAAACTGAATACAATGGAAATTTTCTCAACTTCGGCCTTTCTCCGATGTTCTTTATCCTTTTTTCTGGGATTTTAATTTTTGTGTTAATTGGGTCTTCTTTGATTTTAATTAGGTTAGATGACTTGGCCGTCTCTTTACCGGGTCTTTTTTTATTTCCAAAACATTAGGTCTCTATTAGGTTTATTTTTCTGATATAACCTCGATCAAAATTGTTTTATTTAAAGTTGTCATAACATATGGGGATAAATAAATTTTTAAATGTACTTTTTTCATTCTCAAGAATTATAATTTTCGGATATAGCCCCTAAGGATATATGTTCGGTTGGATAGATTTGTGTGTGTGTGTGTGAACATTCGGTTGTGTAGATGGAAAAAAATAAAAGAAAAGTTTAAAATTTAAATTAGCAAAATAGTAGAAAGAAGAAATTGTTTGAATTTTTGTTTTTAAAAGTTAGTTTTTTTTTTACTTTGACTAAACAGAAGAAGCAAACACCCTTATCTATATTTTTTATTTTCTTTCCACTCAAGTAAATGTATTATAAAAGTTTAATAGATACGTACTAGTAATTTTTTTTAGACTTTATGAATTATTTTAAAGTAATTATTATATATAAAAGTTAATAAATTTATTATTATTTATTAGTAATGATTTGTGATTGAAAAATAATATTATAAAGTTATATAATCAATATATTATTTGTTGATAAACGGTTAGGTTTTATTTAAGGTTATAGATTTAATTCTTTCTATAACTAAAGAAATATGTTAACTTTCTTTCTTAAAAAATAAAGTATTACATTATTTTTTAAGTTTAATGGTTTTTCACTTTTACATTTTCATACCATCATAAATTATTAATGATATAACATTTAAGTAATTATTATAAAAATTAGTAGGCAAAATTACACTTTTGGTCTCCCACTTTAGTTCCAATTTGGCATTTAGTCTCCCGATAATTTAATTCACAAATTTGGTCCCCTATTTTATAATTGGACGTTGACCGTTAAGCAGTGACGTTGACTATCACGTATGTTCTGATTGAATGTCAACTCCATGAAAGATGAAATGCATTGTTTTTATTAATCAATCAAAATATCGTGACAGTTATCATCCAATAAGAACGTGACACATGGCAGTCAACATTACTGCTTAACGGTCAACGTCCAATTGTGGTCTAAGGGACCAACATTGCACGATTTCACAAAATAGGAAAACCCAATTCGTGAATTAAATTACTGGGAGACCAAATCCGAAATTGAAGATAAATAGGGGATCAAAAATGCAATTTTGTCAAATTAATAAAGTCTTAAAATTTTCAACTCATAACCTATAACTTATAAACTTCAACTTTCTTCTATGTTTTCGGATAATTTATAAACTAGGTTTACACGCTAAACACATCTATGTGACTGTTTTTAAAGGATCATATAATTATTAAATAATTTATATGATCATTATTAAATATTTTTTAAAAGCTTGAATATATTTTTAGTCCTTGATAAATATTCATTTTTTGCGGTCCTTGATAAATTTTTCTTTTGAATCAGGTTTTTAATATTTGAAAAATTTTGTCCGAGATTCCTGTCATTTATCGAAATCCGTTATATGCTTACGTGGTCGTTAACCGACCACGCAGGCATGTCACGTGTGTACACATGTGTGTCACGTGTAATTTTTGTTTGAGTTGACTAGCGATGGTTAAAGTGGGGGTTTTTAAGTGATTGCATGTTACCCAAACCACCGGAAACCCCAAACCCCACAAGCCTTATCACTCGGAAACTCCTTCTTTAGATGAATCACGTGAGCATTCGTGAAAGCCCTTTCTTCCAATTCCTTGTTCTTAGTCTTCTTTATCACCTCCTCAATCTTTGTTTAACTTCGTCACCCCTATGTTGTGTAGCACTCCCTTTCTGCTACTACTTTTGTAGGCGCGGGTTAAGATACAAATTTTGCCCTAGGGCAGAATTCATCGGAGCCACTGCGCTTGGCTAGAATCCCTATCTGAAATTAGCGATGGAGGGGACAACGTTGAGGGACTGTTCGATGGTGACTTTGACGGTGGGGCTTGAGACACTAGCTTCTCTCATGACCTTGCTCACGCTGGGGTCGTTGAGAATGGATATGATTAGTTGTTCCAACTCCACTTTCACTCTGAGGAGTGGCGGGGAAAGAGGGTGGTGGGAGGAATTAAGGTGCGATTTTTATGCAGGCCTGGCGAAGGAAGCCCGAGGGAGAGGCAGGAGCCTCGCCGCCATGTGGAGCGGTGTGGTTTGGCCATGGTTTCTTCGGCCGGCTTCCACGATTGAGTGGTTGAGAATGTTGGCCGCCTTCAACATTAGGGTTTGTTGGATGGTGCTTAGTCTGGCTCTCATTTCACGACTGAAATTAAAGGGATGGAAGAAAGAGGTTGGAGGAACCAGAATGACAACGTTCTTTACTTTTAAAAAAAATCCTGTATAATCTCACTCAGACAAAAATTACACACAATACATATGTGACGCACACGTGATATGTCTGTGTGACCGGTTAACAGTTACGTAACGGATTTCAAATAACGACAAGGATCTCAAACAAAAATTTTCAAATATTAGGGACCCGATTCGAAGGAAAAATTTATCAGGGACCAAACGCAAAAAATAAATATTTATTATTAACCAAAAATATTTCTAAAGTCTTTTTTAATTCTATCCATCTACTATATATAATTATATGGTTCTAATTTACTCCTTTCAACTTATACAAATATTCTTTTATATATATATATATATATAATCTAAAAATAACTTAAATTTAATCTTATTATGAATTAAATGATATAGTTCTTTAATTTCTATTAAAGGAAAAAAAACATAACGCCCTATCTTGATTATTTTGTTTTCATACAGCAAATGGTCCAAAAGGTTTTCTATCTCCCAAGACTTACTATTATACTAATTTTACCCTACTTGCAACATACGGTGTCGAGTTTTTTTATCAACAAATATTAAGATGTGTTTGTTAATTTGCACGTTACAATCAAATTTCATCCTTTTCAATGAATGAAACACATAAGTAATAAAGTTGTATCTCTTGTGTTTTATGCCTTGGAATGATACAAAGTCCGTTTAAAATGTTTAAACAAACATGCACTTAATTACTTATTAGTTTGTTAATTTTTGTTAAAAAAGAATTCGAATTCATGATCTCTTTTTTTCTCCCTTCAACCACAAGTAACCATAATTCAATAGTCAAGAACATCGTCCTAACATATACATCCCTCTCTCGTTCTGTAATTGGTCATGCACTTTTCTTTAGCATTACAACCTTTTCCTGCAATCCAAGTATTTAACAACTTGAAAATCATGCTAGGCTGAAGGGTGGGGAACTTGCTCGAATCGCAAGCCCTTCCGGTGAGTGTTTAAAATGCAAAAAAGGAAAGAAAAAAAATTGAAAGAGACATGTCAATTATGAATTCCCATAATTCTACTGTGACTGGAGAATATGTTCCTTGGTCTTATATTTGTGTACACATATGGCAAATGCTCTGAACTTGGATAAGCCACTCTATTCGTTGCATATGGTATGTTTTTATAGTGCTTTAATTTGTTTCTAAATAATTGTTATTATTTTGGAAAAATAAAAAGTATTAATAACTTTTTATATTCATTTTGATATATAGGCATCTTATTTAAATACTTAAATACATTTTTAATTATGTTTAATTATTTTAATAAGAGAAATTTTGTAAAAAAAAGCTAAAATAACTTTTTATTTTTAATCTCTATAATCCAAGAGTGTTTCAGGTTCATCATTTTTTTTTCTTTCTACTATTTCTCTACAAACCATGGCAAGAGGAAGCTGACTCATATTTCCAATATTAGCTTCACAACCAATTTGCGCCGCTAGCTATTTGGGTTTCAACTTGGCTCATGGCTCATGGAAAGGGTCTATCCTTAATAGGGCTGGCCATGTGTAATTACCTTGGCCAATTCGGTTCTTGCATCAATGTCAACATATAGAGTGTTGCTAGGTGCACCCAACAAAGTTTTTAGATGACAAAAATGCCCCTAGCTTCTTTCTTCCTTAAAAATGATTTTTTTTAAGAAAGGCGCAGAACCTCCATTTTTGTTCGCTGTGCTTTCTCTCGTTTTTTCTTTTTCGTGCGGCATTGCGTCTTGTTCGTGAGGGTAGCAGCGTTGAGCACAGCGGTGAAGGTGAAGGTACCGGCGTCGAGCGTTGCGGTGGTCGGTGGCGGCAAACGAGGTACGCAGATGGTGGTATCTGTCGCAGACGTACAGACATACTTCCGGATCAAGTTGATCCGTAAAACACTTACGGATCAACTTGTTCCGGAAGGATGTTACGGATCAACTTGATCTGGAAGATACGGATCAAGTTGATCCGTAAGTGTATTTTTTTTTTGTATTTGTTGTTTTTGCATTTATTTTCCTTTTTTCTTTTAAATTACTAATTTTTTTTGTATGGCCATTTTTTGTTTGATTTGGTTGGATGGACGAAGATGAGTGGATGTATGAAATAATGTCTGAATGAGCGGATATGGATTATGAAAATGTAGAATCATGTGGTGCGAATGAACCACATGTTGATTATTCGGATGCGTTCAAGACTTCTCAGGTTATAATGTTAAGGTTTGTCACATATTTAATAAAATGAATACTGGTAGAAAACTTAAATCATGTGGATTTTGTAGGTGTTTGAGTGCCGAGAGGATGTTTTGCGGTGGGCTTGATCCGTGGCTCATGAAAACGGATTTGTGACGGTGATTTTAAGGTCGGACACAAAGACAGGTAGTAGAGGAAGGACTACGTTTGTGTTAATTGGCTGTGAAAGGAGTGACGAGTATAAGTGTAGGAAAAAAGAATTTATCAGAAGAGACACTGGGACTAGGAAATATGGGTGTCCCTTCAAGCTTCGTTGCAAGCCAGTGGTTGGAGGAGAAGGCTGGATGGTGAAGTTGATTTGTGGAGTGCATAATCATGAATTGGTCAAGTCATTAGTTGGACATCCATATGCGGGGCGATTGACTAAAGCTGAAAAAACACTTATTGCTGATATGACGAAGTCCATGGTGAAGCCAAGAAACATTCTGCTAACTCTGAAGGAACACAATGCCAATAGATGTACGACTATTAAACAGATATACAATGCAAGAAGTGCATTCTGTTCTTCCATAAGAGGAAACGATCTTGAAATGCAACATCTGATGAAGCTTCTTGAACGTGATCAATATATTTATTGGCACAGAATAAAGGATGAAGACGTGGTTCGTGATATCTTTTGGTATCACCCTGATTCAGTGAAGTTAGTCAACGCATGTAATTTGGTGTTTTTGATAGACAACACCTACAAAACAAATCGGTATAAACTCTCATTGCTCGATTTTGTTGGGATGACACCGACTGGGATGACATTCTCTGCCGGTTTTGCATATGTGGAGGGTGAACGCGTTAATTATTTGGTATGGGCTTTACAACGCTTCCGAGGCCTTTTTTTAAAGCGTGATGTCCTCCCTGGAGTTATTGTCACTGGCAGAGACCAAACATTGATGAATGCAGTGAAAGATGTATTCCCTGAATGCACAAATTTGTTGTGCATCTTTCACATAAACAAGAATGTGAAGGCTAAATGTAAATCACTAATTGCGCAAAAAAATGCTTGGGATTATGTCATGGATTGCTGGGGATCTCTGACTGATTGTCCTTCAGAACAGCAGTTTGATGAATGCCTGAAGAAGTTCGAAGTAGCTTGCGCACCTTGGCCAATATTTGTTGACTATGTCAAGGAAAAATGGATAATACCACACAAGGAAAAATTTGTTTCCGCCTGGACTAATAAGGTGATGCACTTAGAAAACACAACAACAAACAGGTATGAAACTGTTCAACTATTTCTATTAACGTTGAAAAATTTATGGAATTGTATTATTGTATATGTTTTTTTTTATTTGTGTATTTGAAATGTAGGGTTGAATCTGCTCACTCATCTTTAAAAAGACTGTTACAAAATAGCATTGGAGACTTATGCAGTGTGTGGGATGCCGTGAACAACATGATTACGTTGCAGCACACACAGATTAAAGCATCATTTGAAACAAGTACACATGTCATTGGACATGTGTTCCAAAAAACCTTATACAGGAGGCTGCTTGGAATGGTTTCAAGGTATGTTTTAAATCAGATTGCTGCTAAATTAGAGCGTGTTCACTATGCTGGCAAGAATCCCTCAAGTTATGGTTGCGTGGTGAGAACCACGCTTGGTCTTCCTTGTGCTTGTGAGCTATCCAAATATGTTGGTGGTTGCATCCCACTTGATTCAATCCATATGTTCTGGAGGAGACTTAGTTTTTCAAACCAAGGGTTATCTGAGCCCGAGGTGGGCATCAAGGACGTAATCGAAACAATATACCAAAAATTCGAAGAACTTGATGTTTGTGGCAAGTTTACTCTAAGAAGTAAACTTTGGGAAATTGCACACCCTGATCAAAATTTGATATGTCCTCCTCCAGCAAAGGTTAACATAAAGGGGGCACCGAAACAAACTATGAGTAGGAACCCAAGGTCAACAAAGCACGATCCATCTTACTGGGAGTATGTAGATGCCTTTGAATCACAACAAAATAGCAATTCGTCGGTGAGACGTACTGCATCATCCTCTGAGCAACCGAATCGAAGAACGATGATGTCCATGTTGGACTAGTTTCGGCCATTTATGCACGACTTCATTGATAAGATTGTTGATGTCAAAGGTGATGGTAACTGTGGATATCGGTCGATTGCCGGTTTATTAGGTATGAGTCAAGACTCTTGGTCGATGGTCCGCAACCATCTGCTTAAAGAACTTGCCAATTTCTCAGAAGACTATATCAAGCTCTTTGGTGGCACGGAGAAATTTGAGGAATTAAGGATGTCACTACTTGTTGATGGGTTAACCAAGGTATGTAATTTATGAATTTGATTTTTAAGACTTTAGTTTGAAATTAAGTTTGACGTGTATATTTGTTTTATTCGGGTGACAACGGATAAGTGGATGGATATAACGGATATGGGACATGTCATTGCATCAAGGTATAACGTAATCGTTGTATCCTTGTCTAAACAACAAAGCATGACATTCTTTCCCCTTAGAAGTCAACCGCTGACAAATTCTTCATTGCATCGTATAATTTGTATCGGTCATGTATATGACAATCATTTTGTTGAGGTACATTGTAGATATGAAGTGTTTTTTTTTATGGTTATGCAATGAGTTTTGTAGGATTGAGTTAACATTTTTTTCGCATACACAACAGGTTTATTTAAAAGAACGTTGTCCCTTACTGCCTATATCATTGTTATGGTCTAGCAATTGTCATCTGCAGGCGAAGTCATGGCCAAATCCATATATTAGCATAATGCAGCATTACAAGAGCTTCGTGATGTTCAAGAGAGATTATGTTGACATAAATGATGATTGAACATGTAATTTATAAATGCCTGATCGTTTTGAACATGTAATTTATTTGTTACGTCCACAACAAAATTATTACTTAATTCTAAAAAAACATGTATGATATATCGTTGTCTGACTTGACTACACATTGTGGAAAACCGTGTATGATAAGTTGTTGTCTGCATTAACATAAAGCGCGTGAAAGGACCCTGCACAGCATGACTACACATGCAAATCTGATGCAAGCTAAAGCATGTCATGTCATTCGTGTAGTTGACAACACATACAGAAAGCATGCGCATGCGTATTTTCAATCTTTAAAAAATGCAGCACTAATATTAAAACTCATCTATATATATGGCACAACTTAACCTTGTAAGAAAGCACAAGTTTCAGTATCAACCCAAGTCTTACAAAAAACTATGGCATTCTTGGGAGAGACAAGCAGTCAGACAGTTGTGAACTCCACATTAGGTTTTATTTTTCCAAATGGATCCATTGTTCACAACGACAGTGGTGTTTCCTTCCAAGCTTCCACTCCAGTTCCCATTCGAGTACTTAACGAGTGTGATTTTCAAACGTTAAAAACCAGAATACACAATACCCTTAAGCTAACCGACAAGCAATTTTTGGATGAAATTTACTACCGGCAGCCTTTCACGTATGCAAGTAATCAATTTCGGTTTCAATGTATGCAACTGAAAGATGATGCTGATGTTAACACAATGTTAATGTGTAATCATGAATTTTCATTTGTTGGCCCGATTGAGTTCTTATGTAGCATTGCTAGAACCCCAGATGGTATTTTAAACTTACTTGAAACTACTATAACCCCTACTCATGATGCCCTGCTATATTACAATGGGAGGTGAAACAAGTCATGCCAAAATGAGTTTGTTGGTTACTCGTTCACAGGAAAAAATCTCAAAAACTTTGACATTCCCACCGGATGTACCATGGATGAACTGAAGGATTTGATCAAACAAGTTGCGCCTCGTGGGATTCCCCCTTATGGTGTTGATGAAACACAAATGGTAACGCGATTGTTTTTTCGGAAACCAAGTCACCATGAGTATTCAGAAAAAGTTATAAAATTTGAAATAATTGAACTCAAAACCAACGAGGACGTGATGAAGGTGCTCATTGAGTCTAACTACTAGAAAAAGATTGGGCCAATAAAAATTTTAACTGTTTTTAGTAAACCTTTACCGCAAATGGAAGACGAGTCGTCCTTGTCGCAAAATTAGCATGAGTTAGTTAGTTGTAGTATTTGATGGAAATTTAATTTCGTTCGACTATGTTGAAGTTAATGTACTGTTTGAATTCATGTATTGCATAATCGTTTTCAATTACAAGAATCTCAACTAAAAAAATAGATTTCTATATATAACAAACTAATTAATAAATTGTTTTTATTCTTACGGATCAAGGTAATTCGCACTTGATCCGTAAAACACTTACGGATCAAGTTGATCCGTAAGTGTGTAAGAAGAAAAACAAGTAGGGGCAATTTTGGCATTTAATAGCTTTGCTGGGTGCACCAGCAATAATGCTGGGTGCACCTAGCAACACTCCAACATATACTATGCAACTTCAATTGCTTCCATGCATTTAGTCTCTCTTGTTACTGAACAGCTAAAAATATGCCACAAGTATGCTGTCACCATATCGGAAATTAAGCCTTTGTTTGGATGTGAGGAAGGAAAGAGAGGGAATAGAAGAGAATGGATAGGAACAGAAAAGGAAAAAAAAAGAAAAAAAATTGAGAAATAGTGCGGTACCTGAGATTTTTGGTTGAAGAGAACTAGAGTAAAATAGGAGAAAAATATTTGAATTAAGTTATTTGGTTGGTAAGAAATGAAAAAAAAAATTTATTTAAGAAAATACTATTTTACTCTTTATATTGACATTTATTTTTATTTTTCCTGGTCAGAATGTATTTGTAATTGCATTTTTTATTCATATTATTAGTAATTGCATGTTTCTTGAATGCCAATCACAACTTCATAATTCAACATTATTGTCTTCCAAAATGGATTTATAATTACCCTTTTTTTTTATCATATATTATCATTCATTTTTGCACGCTTCATTAATTCATACTGCCTTCAAAATCTGGACATTGTTGGGCAACTTCTAGATTGTTAGACACGATTTATGTAACACCATAGACGAATCACCCTAGAATGAGAGAGATCGAAAGTTTGTGCATATATGAAATTATATAGTTGATGATGACTAAAATTAATTAATTGGTATTACTTATAACAACAAGATATATATACTTTTTGATAGTCTATCACTTAAGAACTTTACAGTTAAGCATGTTTGACTTAAAATAGTTATAGGACATGTGACCTTCTTGGAAGTTTCTAAAAAAACATGTGAGTGAGAACAAAGCATGCTGAAAAGTTTCATGTCGGTTTATGGGAATAATCATTGATCCTGAAAGTAGTTGAAGCAAATTGTAAAGGTCTCAAAAATGGCTATCTACAAATGATTATGATCAATGGAGGGTTCGACCAACAAGAAAGTTGAGTGAAGTGTTACTGTGTGAAGTATCGTAGAATGTAAACCGTCGAGACGTCAATAATTAGGGACGTTACAACTTCTAGAATGCCACCATCAACGCCTCCCCTCCGCAACTACTGGCACACTCCATCTTGGCTATGCACATTGTCAACCCACCTTGAACCCCCTTGTTATGCTCCCCTATCACCTTGAACAACGACTTCACGAACAAACCCACCACCATCCCAACAACCCCATACATAATCTAAAACACTAATGGCTGATAATGTTATATCAGTACAAATATACCACAAAACTAACCAAAATAACACAAAACATCCACTCCCAATCACCCTAAAAAAAACTAGTATCAAAACCCCAACAAAACAAGGAAAAGAAAAAAAACATTCATTGAGAGAAAATAATCGTTCATCAATTGCATAATCGTCTTCAGCTCCGTGAATAGGTGATCTGTTATTTTAGGCTTAAATATGCCCTCAAATTTAGGTCATTATTTTGTTGATACCCCAAATTTAAATTTGCTTTCATTAGTGACCTAAATTTGAGGGATTAAAAACCTACTTAAGCCTTTCTTTTATTACAAAGTTACAATGTAAATAAACAATTGTTATTTACACCTCTCAACTTTACTAATATACCTCATTTTTATATCTCCTACCCAAATATTCTTTTCTGGAAAGTACTTCCAGAAAGTGTATAAATTTTAACATTCCAAAAAGTATTTTCTAAAAGTGTTAAAAACTTAACATATTATGGATGATACTTTCCATAGGTGTTAAAATTTTAATATTATGGAAAATACTTTTCGAAAGCTAATTTTTAGGGGGGAAATGACACCAAATTGCCTTTAGGGGGTAACCTTTACATAGTTTTGGGATAGTCCATGACGGAGATGTTGTAGTCACAAAGAACCTGGGCAATTGATTGTGCTTCTCGTTGTCGTGAAAATTTAACTTCTCAATCGGAGGAGTGACTTCATCAAACAGGATATGATTTTAATAATTATTTCACTTGGAAGATTTGGCATCATTGTGATTGGAGTGACGATGCATCCATCGGATTCATATTTCTACAATTGCTTCCAAAATCTTATAATTTCATTTCAATTGGTGCCCATTTTTTTCTTCTAAGAATTGGCTTTTGGAAAGTAATTTTTGAAATGTTTAAATTTTAACACTTCTAGAAAGTATTTTCCATCATGTAAAACTTTTAACACTTTCACTTCCATAAAATACTTTCCAAAATGTTAAAGTTTTTACACGGATATATTAATCAAGTTAAAAGGTGTAAATAACAATTTTCATGCAAATAACAATAACGTGGAGCAAGAAAGATGGGGCCCATGAAGATGGGGAATCTATGGTAGTTTTAATTGGATTTGGCCTATGTGGCTTTGTCTTGCGCTTAGGCCCAGTTGACATACAATAAAGTGAGGGGGATTGTTATTGGCCCCTACCAACATTCCAAAAATATACTCCACATAAAGCACATGATTCTGTTGCACTTTTTTTCGCACCCCCACTTGTGTAACGGAATCATAATTCCGTTGTGCTACTGGGTGTGTGGAAAATGTGCACAACGGAATCACAATTTTATTGTGCAACTAGGGGTCAATTAAGCATGTTCAACGGAAATATGATTTTGTTGCATAATGTACAACAAAATCACACTTCTGTTGTACATTTTTTTTAGGAAAAAAAGTACAACAAAAGTATGACTCCATTGTACATTATGCAATAAAATCAAACTTCCATTGTACTTTTTTTTTTGTTTTTTTATAGGTTTGATAGATTTTGCAACACAACAGAATCATATTTCCATTGCACTATAAATTATACAACACAACAGAATTATGATTTCCTTGTGTTGTTAGAAGCAAAAAAAAAATACCTAGGAAGGGAAGGGGTTTATAAGGGAACGAGGAAAGAGAGAGATAGAGAAAGAAGAAAGGAAGGAAGGAAGAGAGGGAAATAGGAAGAAAGGGTGGGATGGATGTCAATATTGGAGGTGAGAAGGAGGAAAGGGTATTCTAGACTTTTGGAGGTGCTGGTAAGGACCAATATCAATCCTAAAGTAAGAGTTACAAAAAGTAGAAGATATAATATTAAATATAATTATTAATTAAAAATTACATGGTAATAAATCATAAAATATGTATCTTAATCTCTTTCTCTTTCTCTCTCTCTCTCTCTCTCTCTCTATATATATATATATATAAGGGAAGTAGGTGAAGGTAGTTTTGGAAAAATAATTTACAAAAATGATGTGCAAAAAAATAATGGACTTTAATTGATTGAAAAAAATAAACTAATCAAACCAAAATTAATGAGTAGAAAAATATTTTTATTAGGAATTAATGACAATTCTTTAAAAATGTCTTTAGGTAATTAAATGGAGTTAAAAAAACGTCATTTCAAATTAAAAATTTGAAGTTTTACATTTTCTTTTTAATGAATCAACGGTTAGTGCATACAATTTTCTTTTTATATACCTTTTGATTATCACTATAAATAAAGAATCAATTCATGTAACCCATCATCTATATAAAAGTAAGCAGGTATGGGGTATCTTTGTCATTTTTATTTATTTTTATCTATTTTCATTTTTCTCTTTGCATCTTTATATATATAAAAGAAAGTATGTGGGGGACAGTTTTGGAAAAATAGTTTGCAACAATGATGTGAAAAAAAATTGGGCTTTAGTTGATTGGAACAAAAACTAATCAAACCAAAATTAATGAGTAGAAAAATATTTTTTTATTAGAAATTAGGAATTAATGACAATTGTCTAAAAATGTCTATGGGCAATTAAATGAAGTTAAAAATATCATTTTAAATTAAACAATTTGAATTTTTACATTTTCTTTTTAATGAGTAGACAATTAATGCATGTGATTTTCTTTTCATATACCTTTTTATTATCACTATAAATAGAGAATCAATTCATGTAACCTATCATCATTATGTTTTTTTCATTTCGTTGATTTTGAACCAATTGCGATACAATGATGAGTGTAGGATCATTATCTAAAGTACAAAATTAGACAAAATTTTACATATACGTACCTCATGAATCTTGATTGGAACAAAGCTAATCAAACCAAAATTAATGAGTAGAAAAATATTTTTTATTAGAAATTAGGAATTAATGATAATTATCTAAAAATGTCTATGGGCAATTAAATGAATTTAAGAATATAAAATTAAACAATTTGAAGTTTTACATTTTCTTTTTAATGAGTAGACAATTAATGCATGTGATTTCGTTTTCATATATCTTTTGATTATCACTCTAAATAAGGAATCAATTCATGTAACTTATCATCATTATGTTTTTTTCATTTAGTCAATTTTGAACCAATTGCGATACAATGACAAGTGTAGGATCATTATAAGAACAAAATTAGATAAAATTTCACTTATACGTACGTCATGGATCTATAGGTATTTTTTATATAATTAATTGGTTTTTTATTTTTAATTATTGTAATCATATGATAATATGCTATTTTTCATGTTTGTTCTAATTTTAAATTATTTTAAGTTCTCTTTGTATCTTTTTATATATAAGTAAGTAGGTTTGGAGCGTCGTTGTCATTTTTATTTTTCTATCTATTTTATTTTTTCTCTTTGTATCTTTGTCTTTATATATAAAAAAGGAAGTGGGTGGGCTAGTTTTGAAAAAATAGTTTGCAATAATGATGTGAAAAAAAAAACAATGAGCTTTACTTGACTGGAAAAAAAAACTAACCAAACCAAAATTAATGAGTAGGAAAATATTTTTGATTAGGAAATAGGAATTAATGACAATTGTTTAAAAATGTCTATAGGCAATGTATGAACATTAGTCTATGGAAAATAATTTTGAATTTTGATAAGATTTTTATCCAATCAATATTCAAATTTCTTTTGCATAACTAATATATATTTAACTATACATAAAAAAGATCAAATTAAATCAACTTAATCATTATTATTTTCTTCGCATAAATATAGTTTTAAAATTAATTTTATGCAAATAATTATTCATTTTTATTTATTATTACCTAAATAAATTATTCAAGATTTTATTTCACCTAAACAAATTTTAAATTTCTTTTATAGATTGATATGTATATACCAATATATTAAAATAAGAAGTTATATATAAACAAAAGTACATTGGGTTGAATTTTTTTAAAGCAATAAGTGTTAGTCGTCTTATACGACTAACTTTTGTATAGAAAACTTTTACAAAATGTATATAAATATCCCAATTTATGGTTATTTTTAGTAGGATTGTAAATATTTCTAGTTTAGTTTTCATATGTGCTTAGTAGAATCCTTCCTTATGAATTTAATGTAAATTTCACCTTAATTTCAGGTAAAAAGAAGAAAATTATGAAGGTGCAAAAGTTGTTGTCTCATTAAGCCTGAACCATGCGCTTAACGAGACCAAACCGCTAAGCGAGACAACAGTGGCTTAGCGACTGAGAACAAGCCTGAAGAGAGTTTTTCCACGCCAGCACGCACCCAGCATGTATGCAACTCGCTAAGCGAGACGATTGTCTCTTCTGTGCTAAGCTCGAGATTGGTGCTAAGCCAAATCTCACTTACTCGCGCTTAGCACGAGAAGGCGGACTGGAAGCCCTTTTTTTAAGCCTAACTTGCAGAGAATGAAAAAGGGTCTGAAAGATAGCGCTGAATAGCCATCAAAGCTTGAAGAGTGAAATACACAGAGGCAAAGAACAGAGCAAAGGAGCCAAGTTTTGATCTTTTAGGAAGATTTGTGAGTTTTTGAGTGATTGTGAGATTCCTAGAGGTGGAGGAGACATCCTCATTCCTTTGTAAGCAAGCAATTTCTCTTAATTCTTTTTCTTCATTGTAAAAGGAGCTTCCTTGCTATGGAAGGCTAAACCCTTAGTTAGGGATTCTTGCTGAGTAATTGATGTAAACTCTTTCCCTATCTAATTAAGATTGCTTTTATGTGTTCATTGTTTATATCAGTACTTTATTATTGCATGCTTGTGGCTTGATCACCCATATGTGTGTACTGTTAGGGGTTTTAGCATTGAAAGATGTATTGTCTCCTTAGAACTTGATAGAGCAGGATTAGGTCACCGTATGTCTAGACACGGAGTGCGATAATTAAGTTTTTATTATGTTGTGATCATAAAGTTGTTCAATTAAGCTAAGTTCAACAAGAGACATCTGCGAACGAAGTTTAATTAGAATTAGGCTAAACTCAGGAAACATCGGTGTTTAGTACTTGAGCCTTCAACATAGAACACAAAAACATCTTTAATTAGAGAAACATCTTTAATTACATCAATTTGCTCAGTAAGAGGACCCAATGCCTTTAGATATCTGTTTTCACACTTACTTGCTCACGTTTATTGCTTTGTAATTAGAATAGAACATACTTTTACTTTCATTCACAATCATGATTTCTATTTGCAAATGCATGCTTATTGAACAAACCTTTACCAAATGAACAAGTTCCCTGAGTTTGATACTCGGTTCACACCGTTTTAATTATTTACTTGACGACTCAGTGCACTTGCCAGTAGACTTCGCATCCACACAAACAAGTAGTATCTCGGAGAGCAAAACAAATAAGTACAAAAGTTTATTAAAGTTATTTTTTTTTACATGATTAATATATAATGCATGCAAAAAAAAACAAATCAAATCAACATAATCAATTAATGACTATGATTTTTTTCACACAAAATTATTCATTTATTTATTATCTTCTCATATAAATTAATTATTCATGATTTGTTTCTACCTGTAGAGACTTTAATTTTCTATTAGACAATGATATGTATATGCCAATATATCTATAATCTAGAACAATATATAAAGGAATATTCTTTTTTTGTGTACACATTTCATTTCACTTTTTTGCCTTAAATTAACCAGAAAAATACCATATATTATTCTTGCCTTACAACTACTCGTGTAATTAGAAAATTTACTATTATCTCATTCCTTTCACCCTTTCTCTGAATATTGAATTTGTCTATTAGTTCCGGAGTTCTACCCCTCAATTGCTAAGCAACTCCTTTACATATTTTTTTTTTCTTTTTATTTCATACTTGAAGATGTAACTGCTCCAACATGGTCATTCACGTTTTTTCCTATCATGTAACAATACAAAAGATACACTCGAAGACAATTTATATTCCTTAATCGAACTACTACCATCCATTGCCCCAATCCTTAATTTCGATATGCACTTTGCCACTCTGACTTCTTCAATCTGTTCTTGCTAAGGTTTGCATTGATGTTTATTTAATGTTATCATTTGATGTCGGTTATTACTTAAGTTTACAGAATCTCTTTATTCTTTTTATCTCTTTTGTCTTCTTTAATTTCTTTCTTTCTCTTTTTGTGTTTTTTTCGCAGTTTCATTGTCATTTTGTCTTCTTCAATTCTAGTCATCATGTTAATTTTCACTTTCTCTCCCTTTTCCCATGCCAATGGAAGCCTCTTTAATTTCATATATTTTGGTTGATCAATTGTTGGGTATGAGATTGATAATGTAAAAACCATGTTGCCTTCAAAAGCATGGAATATTCTATCCTATATATCTCTTGATCTTTATGCAACATTTTGGGTCTTACATTATATAATCATTATTTTTGTTTCAAGTAGGCTTGAGAGAAATAGAGAGAATGAAGGACGAAAATGCAAATGGTGAATCACATAGTTCTTCATTAGTGTTCACTATCTTTCATCTATTGATGTAACAGTCGTTAGTTTCTATATTTATTTAAAGTTTTTATAATTATGTAACAATCATTCTTATTTTAGTTAATTCTTATATTGATTGCTTTATCTATGGTAGAGAATCCTCATTCCAAGTTTGTTTCAGCGTTGGAATTTAATTGCATGGTGTTTGTTGTGTAATTGTTTATTCAAAATAGATACAGTAATAGAGATGGACCTTCATGGCATGGAGAGAAAGAGATTGCAGTCTGTGTGCAAGAAACTTTGACATTCTTACAAATTTGAAAAATAAGAAAATGACATATCTTTGAAGTAATTGCTTCTTTTATAACAACACACTCTCTAACACGGTCAGTTTTATTTGCATTAGATTTTTTTTTTCATTTTCATTATTGAAGTTGTCTTTTTAGGGAAGTAATTTGTATTGAGGCTTTATCTTCTTGGTGTGTTTTTCCTTTATATTTTAATGACAAAAAGTGTATCAACATATAGTTGATGAGAAATTAAGTTTGAATTCAGAAGGAGGTGGAGTTTGCACATATGTATAACAAGTATATGTGTATCCTTTCTATGATCATATGATGCCCTATGGGAACTTTCCTTTTGACACATGATACAATTAATTTTTATACTTCTGGTGATGTCAAAACATTGCAGACTTTGCAATAGACAAGAGATGAGAATCTTATGAGATGATAAAGCTGTTGTGTTACATCTACAAAATGAGTATGCAAATTTTACAAATCATAAAGAAGTATAAATACAAAATTCATTAAGCCTACCCTCTTCTTGATTTTTGTGTGAATTAAGCCTACCCTGATCGTAAGTATTAAGGCTAAAGAATGTTCACTTGAAGGATTGTGATGTTGAGGAAAATAATTTATGTAATACTTGAACTCGGCAGGAACAATTTTCGTATCAACAATTGATTGAAGAGGTTCTCATTGGTGTGTTTTGGATAAAAGCATGAACGCGCAAGACATCTTTCAAGTTGGATTTTCTATTTTAATCTTTAACTAACCATTGATAATAAGAACTATGAAAAATTTAACAAGTATGAATAATTTTGTGAATGATCAGAAAGTTGCTAGAAGCATGATATCTTTGTAAATACATACACATAGACTCTATGTTACACTCAAGGATCCTTCTCAAAAGGTGAAAAGGATAAAAGAATAAAGGTTAATTCCAATTTAGTAAAAGAATTTTCTGTTTTTTTTTTTTGTTTTTAACACACCAACCAACATTTTGTAACACCCTTCTATCCCAAGACACATACTTGTAATATTTTCTAAATACATTCGTCATGGTAAGTGTATTACATGCCAAATATTTATAAACTTAAAGAAAACAGATTAATAAAAAAGCATAACTCCATGTTAAACAAACCTTGGCGCTCCAAAGTCCATACAAACTATATTAAATAAAATATTATAAAAAAAACTACTCATTAATTTAATCCTTAGATAAATGAATAAAACTTGTGACCCAATGTTATATTGCTTCAGAACATTCATAACCCTAAAATTAATAGTAATATAAAGTGGAGACCTAAGCTTTTCATATAGCATCATCATCATAACCTTACAAAGACTCACCTGCAAGAGTGACATTCAACCCAAACACAAACAAGACAAACAGATGGGGGTGAGATACATCTCCCAATAAATTTAAAATATTAAGGAATTCATAAAAATATAGGATACATTTATAAATAGTTACATCTCACAACATAAGCATGTCTTATCCAAATCAAACATTCCATACATAAAGTCACACACGAAATGTGATGCACATTGGACTCATAGACTCGTATACATGTGGTACCATTTTGGAAAACATTGTGAATGTAGCCTATGTGAGTCCATGTAGTCAATGAATTGTCACACAATGGGCAACCTGACACTATCGCTCTTACCGAGATGATATTGTCGGTGGCGCATTAGGGTGTTTTAGCCTTGCAAGGATACTCCAACACATGTGATCAACATGAGCTTAAAGAAGATTCCAAACCATTGTATCCCTAAGGTCAGAGTTATACGTTAACTCATTCATGACCTCCTCGGTTAGATTCATAAATGTCATTCACTTTAAAACACATATGCACACATGATGCATGGTTCATAGACAATATGTACATAGTTTATTTTCGAATTCCCTTGGAGATTCCTATCCCGTGGGGATTAGGTTCTGCTAACATTTTTCGCAACACATTTGCATACCATGGCATATTACTTTCACATATACTCATTGACATCATGCATTCAGTCACAATATCAATAATGAGCACATTCACTCATTTACATAACAATATTATCATATCACCTCATTCGTCAAATCATAAGTATAAACGTCATATATCGTACTACCACTCATTATGATATCAATATTGCACATTCATTTTTCCTCCTACGTTACTATGACCTTCATAGAGTATGATAATCATGTCTAGAGCTGTATTAATCCTATTAAGTTGGTTCTTATCTCATTAGAAAGATACGATAGTTATCTACAACTTCTATGTTAACCTCAAAATCCCTTTCAATCATTTAGAAACCTAAAATTAGGAAATATACAAACTGGCCGCATAATTCTGATAGCTTAATCTTTACTCACTAAAATTGCAATATCTAGAGTTATATAATTTTTTTTGAGTGAAATCAAATCCCTTAGCTAGATAGCATCTGAGGTTACAACTCTTATGAAGAACACAGAGTCTAATTCTATCATTTAGGTACATGTTTTGATGTTCTAAGTTAACATTTTCTATTAGAAAATCAACATCTGCATCCAATATCAATTATCAAATTCAATTTCAAGAATATCAAAATGGAAAAACATCAAAACATCCCACAATTGAATTCACCCAAATCATAACAAAACAAAGTGCTTCAAGGTATTCAAAACTCATCCAAGAAACTAAATTTGCTATAATCATAAATCTAAGATCATACAATCTACTTGTGACTTATTACCACTCTTAGTTACAACAAAAGAAAAAGAGAGAACTCACTCCCTCTGACCTTAAATGAAGCAATTCCTCAACAAGGAAAAGGAAGATGATCTCGTGACCACTCCCAAGAATGCATTACCCAATGACTTTGTCCACCATGATCTCTATGACAACTCTTATTATGTCAAAAATTTGGTTGTGATTTAAAATACAATCTCAAATGGCCTAAATTCCCCGAGTTTGAAAACTCAAAGGGAAATATAAAAATATTGACTGAGGGACTCCACGCCTAACGCTAAGCCCACTTAATTCTTTGGTGCATATAAGACTTGTTGGTCTCCTCTATATATAAGGGAAGAAATGAGTTTATGAGATTATTTTGTTTAATGTGAGACTTAGAGTGTTTTTCATAATCCAACTACCTACTTTGGAGCCGATCTTCTCTAAGATAGAAGCTGATTTTGGTTTCTAAGGTGTATGAATGAATTGTAGCTTTTTCAGCAAGTTTCCCAATTACGCAAAAAAATACCTCAAATGGACAACTATAAATCAAGATATGACGTGGTCTATCTAGGATTGTCATCATAAAATTAACACTAAGCATTTTTTAACTATAAGAAGTTAATCTAATACTTTTCTATTACCAAATATAATATAATATAATAAAATAACAATAACAACAACAACAATAACAATAATAATAATGATGATGATGATGATGATGATATACACAAAATACACATGTGTATATGAACACATACTATCGTAAATAAGTACATGCTTAGGACAAAATAAATAATACAAAAATAATATTAACAAATATTTATAGAAAATATAACATAAGAGTCCTAATAAAAGTTCTTCTTATAGTATATTACTAGTAATCAAAATTTGGGGTGTTACAATTACCAACATCAATGGAGTATGCTCAAACAATTTTTGCTTCTCAATGGAGAAAAAATTTATGTTTTTATCAGGTTGACAAACATATGATCTTATGTCATTCTTAATTTGATTTGGTTAATATGCTTTTTATTATCTTTTGTGAGTAAACTAATTGATCTGTGTTTAGAGTTTAGAGAAGAGTTCTTTAATTATTTTAATCTTAAAATAATTGTTGTTTCCATGGTTATTCTTTTTAGGTTTTTTATTTCCAATTTCCCATGCTTAATGTTTTGTTCTTAATGTATGTATTGATAGTTAAAAGCTTACCTGGCAATAAAAAACTGACTTTTATTAAAAAAATTGTAAAACCAAACTGACTTCTAAAATTAAAAAAATAAAATAAAATTAAAATTTAATTTTATGATACCAAATTTTAAAACTTGAAATTGTGAATGCCAAATTTTTATTATTTTTTAGCTATTTTTAAAGAAATCAGTATTTTAAAAAAGTGTCCAATCTTTTTTATTTTAACTTCTCCAAATATGGAATTTTTAAAATCATAATATTCACTTTTAAAAGCAACTGACTTTTGTAAAACCAGACTGACTTTTAAAAAGAAATAATTATTTTTAAAAAAGTGTCCAATCTTTTTCAATATCTTCTCCAAATATGGAATTTTTAAAATTATAATATTCACTTTTAAAAACTTTGTTGCCTGCCTACAAAAACAATTTAATAATACCGTATAAATCGGAGAGTGTGCTGTTACAAAATATTGTGATATGATCGGAGAGTGTGCTGTTACAAAATATTGTGATATGATCGGAGAGTGATTATGAGGTTACCCCCGTATCTTTATGAGTCTGCAGTTACCCGCAATTTACAGTTATCAAATTCAACTTTTTTTTTTTCGATTTTACATTCT
Organism: Glycine soja; assembly: GCF_004193775.1. Classification (NCBI taxonomy): domain Eukaryota; kingdom Viridiplantae; phylum Streptophyta; class Magnoliopsida; order Fabales; family Fabaceae; genus Glycine; species Glycine soja. Next base: position 7,024,475 of record NC_041006.1, read on the forward strand.
CATAATAATAAAACTGAGTTTTAAAATTAAAAAAAAAACGAACAATACATGAATCAGATTTTATTTTAATCTTTTTTAGGTTAATTTATTTTCATCCTTTTTTTTATGTATGTTTACACTTGTACAGCCAATAGTTACCATAAGCTATAGAGGCATACAGAGTTGAAAAAATGTGTATGTATAAACATGTATTTAGAAAAAAATATAAAACCAAAATCAGATGTATTGGTGGTTCAGTTTGGTTTGATTTTTCTCGAAAAATGATCCAAACAAAAATTTAAAAATACATGCGGTTCGATTTTATTTTCATTTAAAATAAAATTCAAATTAAATCAATATTTTACACTTTTGGTTTGGTTTGATTATTGTAGCGTTTATTAAAATATTATTTCATTAAACTTTATATATTTTCTTTTCATATTTTAAATAAAATTATATTAAAAAAATTGTTGATAATAATCTACTAAACTTATTTAATATGTTAGATCTTCTGCAATAAAAATATATAAAATTTTATTTATTTTAAACCAAACATATCTTAAAATGATCATATAAAAAAGAAAATAATATATATTATATAAGTTTCCTATACATAACACTTTAAAATATTGTGAAACTCAAATGATACACACATAAAAAATAAAATAATATAAGTGTTAGTACAAGTGTTGTGATTTGGATTGGTTTCAAAAACATAAAAAAATCAATTTAATTTAGTTTTTCGTTTTTTTAATCCTTTTCAATTTTTAGTTTGAATCGATTTGAATTTAAACGCAAAATAAAAAGGAAAAATTATACACTTTTGGTTCCCTTTCGGATTTGGTCCTCCTATAATTTAAGTCACAAATTGAGTTCCCAAGTTTTATAAATTCTTGCAAAATTGGTCCTGGAAGTCTGATTTGGATGTTGACCATTAACCTCAGACGTTGACTGTCACATGTCAATGCCACGTGTCAACGTTTGAGTGGTTCCTTATAAAAGTTTCATTTTTTTGTAGGTAAAATTGCACTTTCGGTCCCCAGTTTTACTCTAATTTCGATTTTGGTCCCCTTATAATTTAATTCACACATTTGGCCCCCCAGTTTTATAAATCCCTTTATAAATTGTTTCTACAGAATTGGTCTTTTGAATGGTTTAGCCATTGATGCTAGAGACATGGTAGGTCTTGATAAATCTCACACTTCTTTTTCATTGCAAGTTTTTCACTCACTTGGAATCCAGAGAAAAATCACTTTGTCTCTCTCCCACTTCCGGGGTTGTTCAACTTGGGAGAGTGACACATGAATCCCAACTTGGGTCTGAAAAAGGGATTTATAAAACTGAGGGACCAAATGTGTGAATTAAATTATATGGGGACCAAAATCGAAATTGGAGTAAAACTGAGGGACCAAAAGTACAACTTTACCTACAAAAAATGAAGCCTTTATAAGGAATCACTCAGACTTTGACACGTGGCATTGACACGTGACAACCACACATGACATTAACACGTGACAGTTACACATGACATTGACACGTGACAGTCAACGTCTGAGGTTAACGGTCAATGTCTAAATTGGGCTTCCAGGACCAATTTTGCAGGGATTTATAAAACTGGGAGACCAAATTTGTAAATTAAATTATAGGGGGACCAAACCCGTAATTGAAAATAAAGTGGGAGACCAATTTTACAATTTTGCCAAATAAAAAAGAATTAGCGCAACACCGAGTTGTTTCTATCATATACTATTGGGATGCATACAATATAAAAAATCATATTAAACTAATATTACTATGTACACCCCAATTATGAAATAAATTCTAAAAATATTACAATTTTAGTGAAAAAATGTGGACACATATGTGCAATATCACTTGTGTTTCCACTAATTAAAAGTAAAAATTATATACAAAATATAACACATATTTATTTTCACTTAATTCAAGGGAATAAAAATTTACTTAAAGTTACATTAATATTTAAATTAATATGTTGAATTTTTTATTATAATAATTTTAATTTAAAATTATTTTTTATGGTTGTTTATTTCTTAACTTAAATACTCTATTAAATATTTTGTTTTACAAACATGGAAATTATTAAAAAATATAGCAAATGATGATGAATATTTTTCATGAAAGTATAAAGAGAAATTTATACTTGACTAATAATATAAAATACAACACACATGGATGAATATTTTTTTTTTATATATAAAATCAGGTAGACAAATTTACCCTAAATTGAAAGGAATACATTTTTTTTATTAAGATTTTTGGTCCAATCAAAGTTTAAATTTACTTTACATAATTAATATTTATTTAATTAGATAAAAAAATCAAAATAAATAAACATAATTACTATGATTTTCTACACACAAAATTAGTGTCTAAATTAATTTTTAAGCAAATAAATTATTCATGATTTTATTTTATCTAGAAAAATTTTAATTTTCTTTAATACATTGAAATGCATATGCCAATATATAAAATAAAAATTACATATAAAATATAACACATAGTCTTGCTTTATATATATATATATATATATAAAAGCATAAGCAAGTAAATTTTTTCACTTAATTCACAGATGAATAATTTGTCGATAATCACATTAATATCTAAATTATTATTATAAGTTTATATTTTTTTATTATAATTTTAATTTACATCTAATTTTTATGATTTTCTCTTTCCTGATTTAAATAATTTATTGAACATTTTATTTTACGAACATGTAAAATATGAAAAAGGATAATAATGAGAATGAATATTTTTTATGAAGATATAAAGACAAAAATTTAACAAATTATATGTATACAAAATTCAAATAAAGTTAAATATCTTGTTTACCAATTACCCGTACAATGCATGGTCAAAACTTCAACATCTAGTACGTATATAATAAACTATGAAGTGGTTAACTTTTTTTATTAATGATGAAATTATTGTGATAATTAATAATTCGGTCACTATTATAAAGAATATCAGTAGGAAAATAAAAATAGTCACAGATGATGAATAATTAATTACAATACTTATTTTTTTTGCTGAATGTAATTGTAATATACGTATACTCATAACTAATTTTTAATCAATAATAAATATATTTTAAGTTTTATAGTTATGCATTATCAATGTAAAAAAAATTTATATTATCAATAATAAATTATTTTTAATATAACTTTTAAGATACTTACTATAAAAATTAATAAATTTATCGTATATAAAATTTATAAATAATTGACAACATAAAAATACATGTATTATGTATTCATATATTTTCTTATAACATGCAGGTATTAATAGGATGGAAGAGGTGATGGGATGCCACTGGCGATGAACTAGAAAATGCTCCCGTACATGAGTAATATACGGATATTAGGGGTGTTTATGAATGTGGTGAATTCAAATCAATTCAAACTAGAAAATTCAGATTGATTTACATCATTGATACAGGTTAAGTTGAAAAAAAAAAATGCAAATATGATAACCTTATATCGAATCTCAAATTTAAATTATGAGAATCCAATTAGATCCACCGTTACTTACTAGTATGTTTTTTTTTTTAAACTTTTTAAAGTTTTAGCTTTCTAGTTCGACCCAATTTTGTTATTATTATTTTTTATTTAAAACTACTAATAAATGGTTATTATAATTGTAATGTAAAACATGATTCAATTTTAACTGAAAATTAAACAGGTTCTATATTGACTAATAGTTGAAGAATAATTTAGAGTTAAATATATAAAGTTACATAATATCAGAATCATCTTCCTTTTTTTCATCAATTTTTTTTGATTATTTTAATGATAAATTTGATAACCTAATCCAATATAATATAATCATAATCAAATTGACTTGGATTGAATTGTAAATCCAAACTAGACAAATATCGATTTAAATCAAATCAATTAATTAAATTATAAAAAAATTTGCTTTGAGCCAACTCCACCTTGCCCACCCTAACAAGCCAATGCCACTCAAATTTGGTGCCATTGACTATTAAGAGCTTATTTTCAAGCTAAGAGACAAAAACTCATCATCTATGATCACCAACCTTTTTCATTCTTTATTTCTTTCTATTGTTTTGGTTGAATAACGTATGAATATCAATCATAGGATGTGATTATCGAACTTTTTTTAATATTGCCCAACGTAAGTAGTAAGCATAGAGTTTTGTTTTTTTTTTGTTTTTAGCTCATTCGGATCTATGCTTTTACTTTTTACAACCATAATGGATAAAAATAATATTAATTTTTCTCATTTAACTAATCCCAATTACAGGAAACAAAGAGTGAATGATACAAAAAAAAAAAATAAATCATCTACGTATCATATTTAAAAATTAAAATCAACATGATAAAAAGATTCTATAACACAATTAATCAGAGATAAATTGGAAATCAGGTTATAATTCGTGAGTTGCACAAGATGAACAGATGGCAATGGTGTTGTAATTTGTAACTACCCCAGACCATAGAAACTTTACTAAAAAAAATCAATTGTAGGAAATAATTTGAAACATTTTGTTTTTATTTGAAAATTGATAAAAAAATATTTTTGAGACAAAAACAATTTTATTAAAATATAATTTTTATTTTATTTTATCCGTTGAATTTATATTAAGGTAGGTGAGCAACAATTTTACTGATAATCCAAACATCACTTCATATAAAAATATGTTTAATTTGACCAATTTTTTTTTTTAGTTTTCGGACTATCTTTTCTTTTGTATTGATTGACGATGTCACTGATGACGACAATGAGTTGAGGTAAGCTTCAAATATCAGGTAAAAGTCACATGGCCTATATGTCAGTGAGGCTTTGTCGACTGTCGTGGAAGACTGAGGCAAAGGAAATTTAATAAAAAAAAATAATGATGGATTTTGAACTGGGTAGACAAGATAAATTAATAAATTATAAATTTTTTATAATAATTTTAGATTTTAGGATCATAACAAAAATAAAGTAACATTTATGTTCTGTTTGATTGAGTGAAAAGAAAATAAAGAAAAAAGAAAAAAAATTAAATTTAAATTAAAAAGAAAATGAAAGAAAGAAAAAATTTAAACTTTTGTTTTTATAAGTCATCTTTTTCTTTTATTTTTGTTCCATTTTTTTCAATCAAACAATTTTTTTTATTAGTTGTGTGTTTTTTCTTTTTTATTTTTTTTCTCTCATTTTCTTTCCTACGAAATAGATGATTAATAAACTATATATTTTAAATTCGATCCCTAAATATAAATTTTACGAGAGCCTCTGCAACAATCCTACCCTTTTAAAAGTATCAGTGACAGTCACGTGCAAGTTGATAATCACATAAGAAAGATGTGTGATCAAAAGAATTTAATACAATATATAAAACAGACAGACTAGAAGAATACTGAAAAAAACTATATTACTATGTATAAATTAGTATATTTTGATATTTAGTATATATTAGTAATTTAAATTTATTAATATTAACTAATACTATCATTGTAAATTTAATAATTTATTTACTCTTTAATTTTAATTTGTTGTTATTACTGGCATATATTATTAGTATTTATGAATAATATTAGTTTTATTATTAGGAGTATATATATTTGATATTTATTATTTTTAATAATAATATTATACATTTAGTATGTATTTATGAATATTAATTTTAATATTATTAGTGTATCCTTAGTAACTTATATTATTAATTTATTTAAGAGTTTAATAGTCATGCCAATGTAAAATACTTTTTAATTTTGTAATGCTAAATAATATGAGAAATTTTGATTTATTGTTTAAGTTATATATATTCAATTTTTTGGATGTATATTATATTCTAATTTGCAATTACATACCAAACAAATTCACTAGCCTAATGATTGTAGTGTTGTTTGTTCACTTGAGGTAAAGCATTTGAACCCATTAAAGTGATTTTGAGAAATTTTGCACTATTTTTACTTGTCAAGTCAACACACTACAACATGTCAATGTAAAGTCAACATATGCATTAACCACACATGATAGAGGGATTTAATTGTAAATGAAAGTATTCAAATCCAAATTGATAAAAATATATTCAAAAAATCAAAATTTTAAGCAAATTATTTTTTTGGATTATATTTGATTTTTTAGTAAATCAATTTGTTCGATTTTCGGTTGGTGTCTTTGGAATCGAATCAATAATATTATAAATCCTTTAGAAGTAAGGCATAACAACACTTTTCTTCATAACAATACCAGGGGAACTTATATATTTTAAATAAAATAAAATAGAAGAAAGATTTAGAAGTTAAAAAAAAAAAGTAAGAAAAGGAAGTTACTAACAAAAAAAAAATAGTGAGACAGTTATTAAAAAATAAATAAATTGATAGAAAGTAAAACTGTTTAAAAAATATATACACCAAATTAGATATTTTTTATTATTAATAGTTATAAATATACCATTAGCATCTTTAATAGGAAAGTAATTCTGCTGAAGCCAAAAGTTAGATAAAACGGGTATAGGCAACAAAACTTTCTTTTTTTAGTATCTAATGCAAGTAACATTTACACACTAAAACACTAATTTGATTAGAAAAAATACGTTATATTAGTATAAAATTATTTTATATCATTCTTTTATGACAGTTCATCATTTATAATAAATTTATTAAAATTTGATGATATTTAAAAATTATGTGAAGTTGTGATTGAACGAGTAAAATAAATTTTTTAAAATATTGAAATTTAATTAATTAATATTTGTATAAGACTGATACAGATAATATAGTATATAGTAGTACCTCTTAAAAAAGAGAACAAATGGAAAAGTGGGAAGAAAACAGAGGCAGTTAGTTCCACTCCTTTGTCTGTTTCGAATTGGATTCTCTATATTTATTTCCCCTCGTTCCCGTCTTCTTTTTCACCCTTCTCTTCTCTCCGAATTCATCAATCACCCACCGAGTTCCGACCATGGCCGAATCGGTGGAGCTTCCGAGTCGCTTGGCGATTCTCCCGTTCAGGAACAAGGTCCTCTTGCCCGGCGCCATCATCAGAATCCGCTGCACTTCCCCCACCAGGTACCTCTCTCTCTCCTTTCATTCCCATCAAAATTCCTCTTTAATTAATCGAAATTATAAAATTTCCAACCTCGGATTCTTGTTTTATGTTCTTGTTTGGTTTGATCTGCGGTGGAAATTTTGAATTGAAGCAACTGCAACTGCAACTGCAACTGCTGCTGTCTCTGTTGATTTGATTTCCTTTGGTGTTCGCCGGTTAATTTACCCTAAATAGTTAAATTTTACAGTCTCTGAAAGTTATAATGATCCGAGGAATTTTTTTTATAGTGAAATTAGCCTCCAAATTTTAATTTGACCAACTGAAATAAATGTGTATTTATTTAGGGACGATTGAATTTAGTTTCCGTTTTCAGGATGATGAGAGAAATACTATTGTACTACAACTATTCGCTAGATATTTTTTTTCCAATGCACTCTTTTCAACTCCTTAACGCGTTATTATTGTTACTCCCTTGACAAAGTTATGGGTCCCTCTTTAACACGTTATGGCTCCTCTTCCTATTTAATTTGTCACAAGCTCGTAGTACTTTTGTGAGTTTGAGTAAATTTCATGTAACAGTGAAGAGTATGTAACTGACATTGAAATTATGTTTCTAAGGATTGCTTTGACTTTTTGGTGTTTAGTATTTACTAGTTCATTTATAGTTTTTATTTTTGGGCTATAGTTGTTTACTCAAAAGGTGACGCATTGACTGTACCAAAAAGTTAAACCTTTTTTATTTCTGCATGTCTTTAAGCATTACGTGTGACTGTTTCCTTGGTTTTCTGAAGTGTGAAGTTGGTGGAACAAGAACTTTGGCAGCGAGAAGAGAAGGGGTTGATTGGCATCCTTCCAGTGCGTGATGCCGCTGAAATTAAGCCAGTGGGTCCCACTGTATCTGAAGGTGATAAACTCGACTTCTATTTTTGTTTCTTCCTTTTGAAAATGGATAGTGTGTTTGGATTAGATTTATGGTGAGAAATAATAAATTATTTTTCATGGTGGATGCAAAACAACAAAATAATTGCTCCTACTTTTTCATGGTACCACCATGATTTTGAAGAGTTGAATTGATTCTTGGTGTTATCCAAATACACTAGAAGTCTGGCTTGCCTATACTAATTTTTATTCTTCCACTTCCTTGTATGTGCAGGAGCTGATTCAACAAACCAGAACTCAAAAGTTCAGAGCGGTTCATCGGATTCTCATAAGCTCGATACAAAGAAGCAGAATGATGTTCATTGGCATAACAGGCATAGCTCTCGTGAATACCTTTTGTGTCATTTTGAGAACCTCAGATCAAGTTGTTTGATAATAATATAATAATGTTATACATTATAACGTTTCATCAGTCCATCTACAATCTGTATTAAGTTGTATTAGTCAAACATTGATAATAATGTTATACATTGTAACGGTTCATAAGTCTGTTGTCTTTTTCTTTTTTGGCTGAACTGATGTCTTCTTTTATATTTCTACCTTCAGATTTCGCAATTATAAAAGTCTAATAATTCTCTAATTCTATAAAGTGAAATAATGGCCAGTTTCGTTTGAAAAATGTTATCTTTTTTCACTAATATTTATAAAAACGTCACTTTATTTTCACTTTGTTTCATGTTTTCAAATATTTGTATGGAAAATTATGTAGCCAACATTTTGGGGTTTTCATCATTTGCTGTACAAATTATTAAAAAAAGAAATAAATTGAAAACTAGGTGGAATTTGTGTAATTATTAGAGAAATCAGGAAATGAAAACCAAAAGTGTTTTCTTAAATCAAACTAGCCTTGCTTATCTGATCAAACTTTGCAAAAAAAACCCTGCAAATTAAGGTTGATTTTAATTGACCTTTGGTTCCAGGGGGGTAGCTGCTCGACCATTACATTTATCAAGGGGAGTGGAGAAACCAAGTGGGAGGGTCACATACACAGTTGTTCTTGAAGGTTTGTGCAGATTTAGTGTCCAGGAACTGAGCATGAGAGGAATATACCATACTGCGAGGATAACTTCCCTTGAAATGACCAAGACTGGTAAGTTGTTAATCTTTTTCTTTGGCACTAGCTTTTGTATAGGAAATCTATATTTTTATTCCCTTATGGTTTTCTTGGTATTTAATAACTAATTAAAACTGCAGTTTGGATATTAATGATAATACGCATTATTTAAGAGTTGTATACCTGATAGTGATGTGCTCCGCCAAAGATTTGATATTTTATTGTGATATTGTCTATAAACATTTGAATGATTATTTGTAGACCTATGCCTTCCTCTTGATGTAAATGCTATATATTGCAGTTTTTTTGCCTGCCTATGAACATTCAATGTTTTGACTTTTTATTGTATACTTTCTAATGAGGAAAGGGCATGTGAATTTTAAAGGCCTTGAAGTATTTTTTCATGTACTAAGAAGGGCACTGAAAGCAACAGTTGAGAGAGTATATTGTATGGTTTTTAGTCCTATGAAGGGGGGAGAGGGAAACCAAGAAGAACATTGGAGGAAGTTTTTAAAAGGGATCTCATGGTGAATAAATAATAATATCTCTAATGATATGGTTTTTAACTGTGCCCAATGGCATCGTGTAATCCATATAGTAGACAACACCTAGTGGAATAAGGTTTTTGTTGTTGTTTTCAGCTTAACAACTTTGGGACATTTTAGCATTATGGTAAAAAAGGAAAAGGGAATTTTAGATTAGTTTCCTAATGATTCGATCACTGATAAGCTTTAATTCATTATCTTTGAAGACACTGACTTGCTTCCATTTTTCTAATCTAGAACTGGAACAAGTGGAGCAAGACCCAGATTTCATAATGTTGTCTCGCCAATTTAAAGCTACTGCAATGGAGCTTATTTCTGTTTTGGAGCTGGTAAAGCTTTGACCTTTAACACTTCTACTAACATTGACTGAAAAACATGACATGCTATTTGAGCATTGAGCTTTAAAAACTCTAGTATTCTTTTAAGATTGGTTGGATAATATCATTATACTCCATGTTTGAATAAAATATTTTGTGTTATAGATATGAACTTTTTGTTTTATAGTGATAAACTATAGTTTTTAAGATTTTGGGAATGCCATCCTTTCTGTGTTGCATTTGTATTAGTTGCTTACATTTCCTTGCTTTATTATAGAAACAAAAAACTGGTGGTAGGACAAAAGTCCTTTTGGACAACGTTCCAGTTCACAAGTTGGCTGATATATTTGTTGCTAGTTTTGAGATAAGTTTTGAAGAACAATTATCTATGCTGGATTTAATTGACCCCAAAGTGAGGCTTTCAAAAGCTACTGAGTTAGTTGACAGGCATTTACAGGTGAGTGATAGGGTTACTGATGCTTGATCTGGTTCTGGTATTGTATAATCTCTAATTCTACTTGTGTCTGTCTATGTCAACAGTCAATACGTGTAGCTGAGAAAATTACACAAAAGGTTGAAGGACAATTGTCAAAATCTCAAAAAGAATTTCTTTTGCGCCAGCAGGTTAGTTTTCTTGCTCCTCTTTGTGATATATTTCTCAAATACAAATGCAAGGCTATAGGTGTTCAATTGAGAAAAGAGTTATACCTTGTTAAAATTCAATAACATGTTTCAAGCCAATAGTTTTTCCATACTATTATGACAAGTATGAACTCTGTGTGCACAATATGCATTAGTAGATAATGCTTTGTCTTTCCTTAATGGCGGTAATATAAGATATGTAGGTAAATAACAATATATTTTGTCAAGGGTTAAGAAAATCTTCGCCGGCTTTGCTACAGATGAGCATTTTTCTGCTTTGTTTGTGTGTTAATCTAATTGAAATGTTATTGTTATCTGTTTAATGTAAAATATATTTTAGATGAGGGCTATAAAAGAGGAACTTGGTGATAATGATGATGATGAGGATGACCTGGCTGCCCTTGAAAGAAAGATGCAAAGTGCAGGAATGCCACAGAATATATGGAAGCATGGACACAGAGAGTTGAGGTACTTTTCAATGGAAACATAATTAGATGTGGTGTTGAACTGATAATGGATCTTTGTCAGGGAATTACTTTCTATAAATGTTCTGTAAAAGGAAAACAAACTGATATTGTCATTATTCAAGTGATTTTATAGCCTCGGAGAGACAATCAATTTATTTTACTATTATTTCTGTCTCAGGAGGCTTAAAAAAATGCAGCCTCAGCAACCAGGGTATAACAGTTCAAGGGTTTATCTAGAGCTTCTTGCTGATCTGCCCTGGCAGAAGGCCAGTGAAGAGATTGATCTGGACTTAAGAGCTGCACGGAAGCGACTGGATAGTGATCACTATGGTTTAGTGAAGGTTAAGCAACGGATAATTGAATACCTGGCGGTTCGCAAGGTTGTCACACCTGCTACTATGCATTTCTAGTGTTTGCTAAATTTAATGTGTTACTAATTTAAGTGCATGTATACGTTACAGCTTAAACCAGATGCAAGGGGTCCAGTGTTGTGCTTTGTTGGACCACCAGGTGTTGGGAAAACATCATTGGCATCTTCTATTGCTGCTGCTTTGGGAAGAAAATTTGTACGCATATCCCTTGGTGGAGTGAAGGATGAGGCTGATATTAGAGGACATAGGAGAACATATGTGGGAAGCATGCCTGGGAGGCTTATAGATGGATTAAAGGTTCAATTGCATTGAAAATTTTGAACATCTCTAGTATGAATAGCTTCTGATTTGTATGACATTTGCAAATACATGTGAGAAGTTATTGATAATTTTGGATTTTGATACATGGAATGCTTTCATTTTCTTGTTTGCTTTTTGTCATTTGATTTTGTCCTAGTGAATGTGACTAGAACTGAGTCAGTATTAGGATCCATAGAGATTAAATCTGAGATTCCCAAAATTCTTATACAAAACTGTAGTACAGAAAATGCTGATTCAGTTAGAATAGAAAGGGAGAAGATAACAGGAGATTCAGTAATTTTTAAATTGAAACCTTGGAGCGGCCTATTGTACAGAATGAAAAATACGTTTATGAGGATTTGATGCATATGACATTATGACTGGATTATTAGATCAGATAATTCTCACTTCTTTCAATGCATTCTCATTTGGAATAAATTAGAGTTTTATACATGCAGTAGCAATAGGAAAGAAAGATTAATAAACAAAAGCAACGTCATCTAACAATGATATTAGAGACCACTGAAGCTGAAGGATTAAAATGCTGATACGGAGGTTAACAATCAGTTGTAATTGCTGGTTAGTGAATTCATGTGGCTGAAACAAAATTGTAACACATACTTGAAGTCATTAAGGGCAAGAGTTAAGATTGGAACAGACAAAATTGAATATATATATATAATAGAGTTGTTGCTGTGTTTTTCCCTCATGGAATCTTAGACCGATTGATGTTTTTCACATGACCTACAGAGAGTAGCCGTTTGCAATCCCGTCATGTTGCTTGATGAAGTTGACAAGACAGGTTCTGATATTCGTGGAGATCCAGCTTCAGCATTACTAGAGGTTCTTGATCCGGAACAAAATAAATCGTTCAATGATCAGTATCCTTTATTCTTCAAGATGTGTTCCCTCAATTTGCTCTTCTCTCCTGTTGGATGTGATGATATATGTACATAGATATCCTTTCTGATGAATAAATTTCTCTTTATACACACACCACCCAGCCACACACCGAAGACTTGAGTTGAAATAATCAACAATGCAATAGCTATTTCCTGGTTGGGGAAACCTGTTGTTTCGCATTTTTACTATCTGGTTGTTAGCCCACATTTGAGATTTTACTAGTGTAACCAACATTAGTATCTTGATCTAGCTAACCAAAAAATTATTTTTGTGAAGATTTCGCCATCTGCCTTTTTGATGATTTGATTGTCAAGGATAAGTTAATCTTAATTTTAGTTGACTTCTTTTAGTAAGGGAATTGTGTTAATATACACCCTGATATCAATTACTTGACCAGAATTGTTCATTTTTTCTTTTTTTCCCCCTTTTAATGCTCATTGCTGAGGAGGATGTCTTATCCTCCTTATTACTGACATCAAATCTTTCCTTTTACTATTTACTAATATTTCTCTTCTACTGTAAAATCAAAAACAAAAAATAATCTGTAGTTGTTCCTTAATGTTATGTAGCTATTTGAATGTTCCATTTGATCTATCCAAGGTAGTTTTTGTGGCTACAGCAAATAGGTTGCAACCCATTCCTCCACCACTTCGTGATAGAATGGAAGTAATTGAGCTTCCTGGATATACACCTGAGGAAAAGCTCCAAATTGCCATGCGGCATTTGATTCCAAGAGTTTTAGACCAGCATGGATTGAGTTCTGAGTTTCTTCAGATTCCTGAGGTACTGAATGTATTTTTATATAAAAATAGTTTAGAAACCGGAAAAGTTTCTGCTCCTTAAGGGAAATTGAAAAAAAATGGAATAATTTATGAGTGAGCAATTAATTTTATAATTATCCATAACTGTAAATATTTTTTTCAGTCTTCACAATCTTGGAAAATTACTGGTTTCTGTGTTTTGGTTAGGTCTTACATTATATTGATTGAACATCAAAAGTCTTTCTTTTTACTAATCTTTAAGATTGCATTCTTTCCTTCTACATGTTATTGTTCTAAAGAGATGCTATAAAACTAATGAAAACATATGAAGCATATTAGTCTCAACTGAAATACTTTCTATACTGTTTGTGTTCTTAGAAAGCTATTTTGTATAGAATTTTAATAAAGAACTGTATGTAGGCAATGGTGAAGCTTGTTATTCAGAGATATACTAGGGAAGCTGGTGTGCGAAACTTGGAGAGGAATCTAGCTGCCTTGGCTCGAGCTGCTGCAGTAAGAGTTTTAGAGCAAGAACAAGTAGTTCCATTAAACAAAGGGATGCAAGGACTTGCTACACCACTTGTGGAAAACAGACTTGCTGATGGAACTGAAGTTGAAATGGAAGTGATACCAATGGGTGTCAATAGTCGGGACATCTCTAACACGTTTAGGATTGCCTCTCCATTTGTTGTTGATGAAACTATGCTTGAAAAAGTGCTTGGGGTAATTGATAATGATATGTTATAATGTGTGTTTACAAATTTTTTTAATATATTACATGTGAATGAATTGGCTTGGTTCTGATGTCATCATGAAAGATTTTTCTTAAGCAAATCTTGAAGGAAAATTAATTTGATGATATACTCTTGTAGGAGTAACACCTAATTATTTGATGTAATTTAATGCAGCCCCCAAGATTTGATGGCAGAGAAGCTGCAGAACGTGTGGCTACCCCTGGGGTCACTGTTGGGCTAGTTTGGACTGCTTTTGGTGGAGAAGTTCAGTTTGTGGAGGCTACAGCTATGGTTGGGAAGGGTGAACTGCATCTCACTGGACAACTTGGTGATGTAATAAAAGAATCAGCTCAGATTGCACTAACATGGGTAAGCATTCAAATCTAAGTGGCTTAATTCTCCTTCTATCTTGATTAGTTTTATCTTACTAGCATCTCGACATGTTTTATTGGAACATTGGAATAAGGGGTGTAACAGTTCCTTATTAAAAAAATCTATAGCATCTTATGTGTATAAGATTATCTAGGGTTGTGGTTTTCTAATAAGCATTGTATCTTGAGGCTTTGTTCCTGTTTGGATCCAATTACAAGGTGTTGTGTTTGTAAGGTCATGAGCTCTGCAAGTATAATGGAACAATTACAAGGTGTGTGTTTATAAGGTCGTGAGCTCTGCAACTATAATGGTTAGCTTTTGTGGTGTGATCCTCCAAATGTTCATATCAATCATATTTAGAGCTTTCCACAATGTTTCTGAGTTGCAAATGAGTGGAATGGGTGGTGAAGCTAACATTGCCGTGTTTGTTGAGACTAGTCAAAGGGTTAATGCATGGTTAAGCCCACATGGGTGCTGGGGTTATAGAATGTGGTGGGATGTTAGGATCCAATTGCAAGGTATGAGACTTGAGTTCTACATTAGCAATATGGGATTCTGGCTGGAGGTTTATAAGGTCTTGGGCTCTTCAACTACAACAACTAGCTTTTGTAATGTGGTTCTCCTAAGGTTCTTATCAGTTCCCTTTGAGGACAACAAGATGAAATAGGTCTAAAGTAACTCTAATCTTTTAAGATGGAACCCATTAAGAGTGTGTGTGTGTGTGACAAAATAAAATAAAATAAAAATCCTTTAATTTATCTCGTGGTGTGCACTAGTAACATTTTCTTTTATTTTTAGCCTTAGTTTGGTCTTTTACATTCAAGGCTGCATTATATGTTTGTCACTATACATTGGCTGTCATGTTTATCCTTTTGAATACATGCCATCTGACTGTTATATATGCTCTACACATGGATTAAATCAAGAACCATTACTTGCTTTTTTACTATCAAGGATGATTTTGTAGGTAAGGGCAAGGACAACTGATCTTAGGCTTGGTGCTACAGAGGGATTTAATATTTTGGAGGGCCGTGATGTACACATACATTTTCCTGCAGGCGCTGTACCTAAAGATGGGCCCTCAGCTGGTGTGACTTTGGTCACAGCATTGGTATCACTTTTCAGTCAGCAAAGGGTGAGATCAGACACGGCTATGACTGGAGAGATGACATTGAGGGGTCTTGTTCTACCTGTTGGTGGTGTCAAGGATAAGGTAAAATTCTATATCTTTTTAACCTTTGTCAACTTTTTGAGACAGGACAAATGACTTTTAATAGAATGAATTCAGAGCTTAGGTGGTGTCAAGTATAAGGTAAAATTATATATCTTTTTAACCTTTGTCAACTTTTTGAGACAGGATAAATGACTTTTTGTAGAATGAATTCAGAGCTTAGGCTTAAATTAAGTAATATAATAATAAGGACAGAAAATATAGTAAAATGAAATTCTAACAAGAAAAATAAGAAATAAAAGTAAAATACCTGTGATGGGATAATATGAAGGGAAGGCTTATATATATTTTACCAAAAGAAATTAACCAATTACCAAGCAGAATTATACGAACCCAGTTTGCCATTGCAAATGGAATTAATGTTTTTGCAGAGTTAGTTTGTCATTTGTGGCTTTTAATGTATGAATCATATGATCAAACATATTTCTGACAGTAAAAGATTAAGACTGTAAAAGGTGGTATGAAGTGACTTTTTTCAATGTTTCACAGATATTAGCTGCACATCGTTACGGTATTAAGAGAGTTATTCTACCTGAAAGGAACTTGAAGGACTTGGTTGAAGTACCATCGTCTGTGCTATCCAATTTGGAGGTAATTCTGCTTCCATGTTTTGCAGCATTGTTACACAGTTTTATAGTCATGTTTCCTACTAATCTAGACAAGTATTTGGTAATTGGTATTTAAAATTCAATCTCTATTTCACTCCTAACTAATATATTTTCAAATCTACAGTATGCCTTGTATAGGCCTATTTTCATTTTCTACATTTTTATGGGGCTCAATCAGTTCCTTGGTATCTCTTATCACCAATGTAACAAAAAAATTATCTCTTATCATCACTGAAATGAAGCACAAAATCACACTTCCCTTTTCTAACTTTACAGATCCTGCTTGCTAAACGAGTGGAAGATGTGTTAGAACATGCTTTTGATGGTGGGTGCCCTTGGAGGCAACACTCGAAGTTATAGCAGCATCCTTGATTTGCAGGACGAGTTAGTAAACCTTTGTCTTTCAATCAGTAATGGCTTCTATATCAATTCAACATACATACCGTCCCCTCCTGATCTATCATTGTCATCGTGATATCGGGTCCGAGTACTTCGACTTCAACTGATCGTAATTAAGCAAAACTCAAGAAACCAACAATTTGGATGGGAGCTGAGCTGACATCTACATTTATCAATGGGAATCCACTCCACCTCAATTATAGTGTGTAAATGCTTTAGCTTGAGACCAACTATTGTGGAAGGTGAGCAACTGCATCCTTTGAGTGCTCTCCATACAACATCTCCGGGTCACACTTTTGTAAATTATTTACCCTGTCACCACATATATACACTTTTAACATATTGCGCATAGATCATAACAAGAGAGGGCTTCCTCTCTTTAATGTGGTTCCTTCTTCCTGCCTGCCAATCCTTTTCCTTATGTTTTAGTCGTTTTAGTCAGTAAGGCCGAGTTTCATAATATGGTGTCAACTGCATAGTTAACCTTATTCATGCAACACACCTGGACTTAAATTACAGAGGTACTTACATTTACCTCATTCCAACGAGATGAGTAAGGGTTCAAATCCACGACATGTTACACGCGAGATCCTATCTTGTTTCACTCGACCAATCTCTTGGGATTTATTGATTGATCATATAAGAAATAAATGATTGAATCATTTTATGAAATTCTAAATTGCGAAAATGAAACACTATACAATTAATAAAATTCATACATGATATCAATGCATTCTCATATAAAATGTTCAGGCTATATGATGTGTACATCTATCACTATAATTTACTAGAATAAGGCTTTTAGGAATCGTTGACTTCTATGTAAAATGTTCTTTGATAAAAAAGAAGAATGTAAAATGTTCATAAGAATGAAAGTTATTTTCTAATGTAACTACCTATCCTCATTCCTTTCTTTCACTTTACATTTTACAAGCATTGGTTCGTAGAACTAATATCTATACAAAAAACTTGTATTGAAGTTGTGTGTACAAAATTACCCTTAATGAGTCTCAACACTCTCTTATCCCAAATGTTGTTTTGGAATGGGTATTTCGTAATACACTTGCAATTCATAATGGGTATTCTGGCACACATTTCAAAATGAGTATTTTGGAATACCTATTCCAAAATAAAAAAATCCAAAACACTTTTTTGGAATGGGTATTTTGAAACAAATTTTGGGATTTACAAGTATATTATGGAATACTCTGCAATACAATTGTAAAGTCAAAATGTGTTCCAGGATACCAATTTTAGAAGCCATACAAATCAACATTCTTGTATTACAAAATGGGTATTTTGGAAAACATTTTAGAATCTTTCCTTAAGAATGTAACCACTTCAGAATATCTTTCCTTAATTCCAAATCTTTACCAATTACTAACCTTCCTTTCGTCCTCAATTCCCCCCTTACCTAGGAAAAGTGTTTATGGGAGTTTGAATCACTTTGCAACTTAGAAATTAGCTTTTGAACATCTAGATCAGATTGTCAAGAAGCTTTAATTCTGGTGAGCATATCTGATTCAAGTTGAACCACAAAAACAACATTACACTCAACTAAACTTCCTCGAGACAATGCATCAGCCACCAAATTTTCTTGACCCTACTTGTATTCTATGCAAAAATAAAATTCCATGAGTTTTACTAACCATTTCTACTGGAATGCTGTAGCTAACCTCTGATCCAAAATATACTTGAGGCTTCTATGATCGGTTCTGATTACAAACTTCTTAGGTAACAAATAATGTCTCCACTTTTGCACTGCAAAGACAACAACTAGCAATTCCTTCTCATAAGTGGATAGGGACTATTGCTGCACATTCAAGCTCCTGCTGATGAAGGCTATGGGATGATTGTCTTGCATCAAGACAACTCTAATACCCGTACCTGAGGCATCTGCTTCTACTACAAATTCCTTATCAAAATTAGGTAGAGCAAGGATAGGTGTTGAGACTAATAGATCCTTTAATTTCTGGAAGGCTAACTTAGCTTCTTGAGTCCAGCAGAAGTTATCCTTCTTAAGCATGTCATTAAGGGGCTTTGCCACACTCCCATATCGAAACACAAACCTTCTATAGTACCCTACAAGTCCAAGAAATCCCCTCAGCTGCTTCAAAGATTGGGGCAGAGGCCACTGTTTAACTGCTTCAACTTTTGCTGGATCAATTGCAACACCCTCACCTGAAATGAAATGACCTAGATATTCCACTCTAGCTACAGGAAAGTAGCATTTAGACCTTTTTGCAAACAATGAATTAGACCTCATTGTAGAAAAGATAGTATGTAAGTGAGACACATGGTCTTCTAATGACTTACTATAGATGAGAATATCATCAAAAAATACTAGCAGAAACTTCCTCAAATATTCTTGAAACACAACATTCATAAGACCTTGAAATGTAGCTGGTGCATTTGTTAAACCAAAGGGCATAACTAGGTATTCAAAGTGACTTGCATGAGTCTTAAATGTTGTTTTGTGCACATCATTTTCATCCATTCTCACCTGATTGTAGCCAGATCTTAGGTCTATCTTAGAGAACCACTTGGAACCATGCAAATCATCTAGAAGATCTTCCACAAGAGGGATTAGGAATCTATTCTTCACTGTAGCCTTATTCAACTCCCTATAATCCACACAAAGCCTCCAACTGCCATCTTTTTTCCCCACCAATACAACTGGGCTAAAATAGGGACTACTACTGTTTTGTATTAGGCCTGAATGCAGATACTCCTTGACCAGACCATTAATGATGTCTTTCTGGTGTTTAGAATATCAATATGGCCTTTTATTTACAGGAACAATGCCTGAGACTAGAGGAATCTTGTGATCATGGGTAGGCCTAACAGGAGGTAGATTGGTAGGTTCCTAGAAAATATCATCAAAACTGCATAGCAATTCTGCAACACTAGTAGGCATGGCAAATGCAGGTGTATGAGTAGTAAGTGAATTCAACAATAAGTCTTCTTCTCCTTCACACAATTGCAACATAGAAATGTGCACACCAGAAGAAACTGCCTTGTGCAATTACTGCTTCTTCACTGTTTTCAGCTTAGCATTAGAAGCCCCTCTCAACACATGTCTCCTTCCTTGTGTAACAAAATCCATAGTCAGCTTATCAAAGTTCCAAGTAATGTCACCCAAAGTTACCAACCACTCCACCCTAAGCACCAAATCACAACAGCCTAGGGGCATCAACATTATATCAGATGAGAAACTGGTATTTTGAATCACCCATGTAAAACTCTTAACCACATTCGAAATTTGTACCTTATTTCCATCAGCCACAACTACATTTAAAGAGGGAATCACCTCAATTCTACATCCTAATTTCTTGGCCGCATGTGCATCCAAGAAGTTATGTGTACTGCCACTATCAATGAGGATATGAAGGGTTTTTTTTTGTAATAATCAGTGACTCGCATTGTTCTGAAACTAGTAGTTCCAGTTAGAGCATTTACTAATATTAGTGGTTCACTAGCTGAAGAGACAACCAACTCCTCACTCACAACATCCCTTTTTGAATCTGAATTATCATCAACCTCTATAACATGTATTTGCAATTTCTTATGTGTCAAACTCTGGTGTAAAGGGCTCATCACAGAAATAGCACAACCCTTTTGCTCTTCTTTCACTCATATAGGTAGAGGTAAGATTTATTGTAGTTTGTGTTTTGGGTTAGATGTTTCAGCAGGGTTAGGGGGTGTAGGGAACAAGGGTGGTTTCGAGAAGTGAATGGTCTTGGCTGATTTAGAAAATAGTTTTTGTTGGGGGTGAGTAGTAATAGCAGATTCATACATTTTGGCTAAAGAAAAAGCCTTCCTAATTGAATCTGGTTGGAACATCCTCACCATCATTTGCACATCCTGTTTAAGACCTCCCAAGAAACAACTCAATTGATGTTCCTCAGCCAGCTCAACTTTTGATACAATTGCATCAAATTGTTCATGAAATTTAGTCACAGGTCCTTTCTGCCTTAACCTCATCAACTCTGCCATAGGATCCTCACAAACTTCATCAAATCTATCCAATAAAATTTGGGAATAATCCTTCCAAGAAGGCAAATTTCTCAATCCCACTGTTCTAACATAAGCATTGTGCCATTACAATGCTTTTCCCTCGAAATGTACCACAGCCAACCTAACTTTGAAATCTTCTGGAGTATTATCCACCTAAAAAAAAGTCTCACACTGAACCAACCAATTCTTAATCTCATTGCCATTAAACCTAGGGAAATCCAGTCTTGCAAGACGTGTATAACAATAATAGGTAGAAGATTTCTCACCACGTTTCGCAATTCCCGCGTTGGAAGAAGGAGAATGCCCCGCTGCCTGTTGTTGCAGAAGTTCATCCATGTCTTCACGTAGCGTTTGCCGTAACGAACCCGCAAGCTGCATGAACCTCTCATCCAACTTCGAGCTTAAATGTTCTTTTGCTTCACGAAGAAGGGACTGGTTTCTGGTGTTTTCTGCCATTTCAAGATGAATCTGGAAGGTGCCAAGCTGATACCAATTGATATAGTACTAGGATTTTGGATCAAATTGAAGAACTAGAAATGAAGAAGAGAATCCCAAACAAGAAGAGATTTTGATATTATTGATATAGAATGAAGAATGTAGAGAATTACAAGGATATTGGGATTTTCAAAACGTAAAAAATGAGCCTTCACAACAACTTGGTATATATATAACAAGTTGTTACTAACTTCCTCCTAACAAACTTCCCAATTGGAAAACCTAACAGAATTAACTACCTAATGACACGTGGCACTACTAACTAACTCCTTCAGCCTCCTATTATCAACTAATTTGCAATCTAATTACAAATTATAGTAATGATCATGCATCAGGCGAAGGTGGGTATTTCAGATGGGGTGCAATATGGGGTTCATACGATTTGAAGAGGAATTGCTACATCGGTTATAGCATTAATTGATGTAGAAAGTTTGATTTTAAGAAGAATTTCCACATCGGTTATGATTTTAACCGATGCAATTTTAAAAGCCTGACTTTTTTACACCAGCTTACACCTATGTTCGGATATAGGTTTGTTACCTCGACCTAGGGTCAAATTTTGACACATTTCATTTTGTGAGGATTAAAAATTTTATAGGAATGAATTTTAAACATTTTCATATTTATGAGGATTACAAATATATTTTAACCTTCTTATAATTAAAAATAATTTAACTAACTCTAGTCCAAAATTGCATGAGAAATTTAATAACAATATATCTTATCACATATTAACTCTTCTAAAGTGAAAAATATGTAAAATAAAAAAGAAGAATTTTATTTACTAATGATTTTAATTGATATATTTTTTTATTAATATAATGTGGTATAATGCATGTTTGGTTTACTGTTAAATTATTGTGATGCGTATTTCAATGTAAATCCAATCGATAAAAGTAAAACAAAAGCAAAAGTAAGGATTTTGATCCTTTAATAGACTAACTTTTGCCTTAAAAGTAATTTTGAATTGGATTTCCAAACATACACATGCTTGAAAAATAGTCTTGTCTCTTAAACATTCATGAATTTAATCTCTAACTTGTGTGTGAAAAAATATTTCCCTAAAACATATTAATCTCTTAAATAAATCTTAATACATCACAAAATTAATCTTTATCTTTCGATCGAGATATCTAAAAAAATTACACACACATATGTATGTTGGCTCTCACTTTTTTACTTTTGATATATCTTCACTTTAACGGACTTCAATCGGTCGATATCACACTAGTGCAAGGAGAATATACATCTCACCACTTCCCAATTTTCACGATACTATATATTATCCTTCTTTTGCTCAAAAACGACGTACGGATGTTATAAGTAGAGTAACTCATTCTCTTTTCATCAAAAGTATGTGGTCTTAAAGCTTTCAGACTCGTTATATAATTTTAACTTTTACGTAACCTTTAATTCATTATTTTAATATAATTATGCATGTGGCTTCGATGTTTTATGATAAGACTATAAGAGCCCACAAAATTGTGCATGCGTTACGTGACAATTTCCAGTGGCTTCTAGTACGACGCTTATAGAAATATTGCCAAAAAGAGCCCAATCAAAACAGAAGTGCAAACAGAAGCAACAGAATTTCAGCTTCAATTTAGCCTTGACAAAGTTTTCATCAATCCATTAATTAACGTGTAGCATCAGATTCCTACCGAAACACCAACTTCAATAAAATATATAATAATGTGGTGATCACATTATAAAGTCTAAATTAAACCCCATTTCTCACAAACATAGAAAACCAAGAATGAAATTCGCTTCATACCTAGTGATTTTCTTGATCTTTCTCTTTCATTGCTCAAATGGTTCCAATCTTATCCCTCAATCATGCAAAGAGGCCTCCAAGCATGACCCAAATTTGAGCTATGATTTCTGTGTTGCATCCCTTGAAGAAGCCTCCTCCAAGTGTCACCCACCACCCACCAACTTTGAAGACCTTGTGGGCATGTCAATTCAGCTAACAGAATCCAACGTAACCAACATGGTTTCCATCATTTCAAACCTTTTGGAGAACAAAAGTTTTGATCAATACACAAAAGCTTGCCTAAAAGATTGCTTTGATCTTTACTCGGATTCGCTTTCGGCTTTAGATGATGCTGTGGTTGCTTTCAAGTCCAAGGATTTGGACACGGCTGCTATAAACTTGAGCGCTACCTTCGATAATTCTGTTACATGTGAAGATCAATTCAAGGATAAGAAAGGTGAAACTTCTTCTCCTTTAACAATGGAGAACCGCGTGTACTTCCAACTCAATGTAATATCTCTGGCCTTCATCCAAATGTTTCGTCAACATTATTGAGGAAATTTAGAGTATGTCATATACAATTATAAACTCTGAATTGTGTGAGTCATGAAATTAATTTTATAAGATTTATATACATGTATTACGTATAATTGAAGTGTGTGCAGAATTCTTAATTTGTGATGATGATTTATTGAGATTGAAATTATGAGGTGCATTTAAAGCCCTTCGTATGTTGGAATGGCTGTGAAGTAGTGAAGTCCTTCCTCTCACTTTACACCCGAAAGTTTGTTATTCGTTCTGTTTTTTAATTTGTTGGGTTTTGGTTGATGCCTGATGATCACAATTGGGAATAAGGGTTTTTATTCCTTCTATTATTTTTTGGATGGTGATCCTGACTCATGGAATTGGTGAGGGCTAGTTATACAGTTAAGCTTGATTTGACTCATGGAGGATGATTGTGACTTAGACCATGATCTTTTCCTAGCCCCACACCATGCACCCCATTTCTAACGTGGGTTCGGCAGTTTTCCCCACCCCTAACTTCATTTTATATATATATATATATATATATATATATATATATATATATATATATATATATATATTAAATATGAGTGTATTAATTAACAATTAACATCATAAATTTTAGACATAAAAATTAATGAAATTCTTTATTATAATGACTTTAACTCTAGGATGTTATATATTTTACTATTAAATTTAAATAATCATTTCTCTCTCTTCTCCTATCACTATTAAATTTTTCAAACACTCTCTTCTCTCATAACGTAAAATTTACAATCTCACTTCTCTGGCATCTCTCACCATAATATAATTAATGAATCATGAAAATAAATATATATTTTAATTTATAATTTTTTATAAAATTTCCGGAACATATTAAAGAGAAGAAAGGAAAAATTGATTTCTATATAATACCTATTTTTAAAAGTGAAATTAAATGTAAAGAAATCATATCGAAAAATTAATAATTTCCGGAACATATTAAAGGAAACCTATTTTTTAAAAATTGATTTCTACATAATTAAATATAAAGAAAATGAATGATGAAGAGAAAGAATTAATCTAAGTTAATCCCTCCTGTTTTCTTAAAATTCATGTTGAAATTTCTTCAACATAGATATATGCTACTTTCAGTTAAAAACAATTGGATAATTAATCTTTCTTCATCTTGGCATTAGCAATGTACATGACTACATGTGTTTGTTGGTAATTTTCACGGTGAACCAGTGAGTCCAAGGGTGAATCCAGACTCAAATGAATGACATGCAGGATTACCAAATATATATAATTATATAAAATATTTATAATTTATCTCCATATCATTAATCTAAAATATATATATAGTTTGTTAACATATTCTCACTTCGTTTTTAGTTAAATATGTTAGAAACCTACACCAAAATTGATAGACAAAAAAATCACATTTTGTTTTCCTGTAATTAATGTATCTTAGGAATATTATAATAATTTAATAAAAAAAATAAGAAACTAAATTCTTTCTTCTCTATTTGATCCAACGGTATTTTTTTCCTCCATTTTTCTCTTCTGTCTTCTCTCACTTACCATTGTCGACGGACACAATCACCGGGAGAAGTCCTGAATAACTGTTAGTTGAGTGGGAAAAAAACCTTGTAACCGCATACCCTAAACTCCTTTCAATCTTCAGCTAGTCTATGTAGAAGAAAGGTAACTTGGGAGGGGGAGTCGACAAGAGCTTGTGGCGAAGAGAGAATAAAATTCCTATTCCATTAAAAAGGTGGGGACTGGGAGGATGTTGTTTGTAGATCAATTAAAACATTAGTTATTTTATTGATTAATTGGTGTAAATTTGCTAGTAGTGGCTTGGTTTTGATTTTGGCTTTGTTTCCCACTTGCAACAACTACTCTTGTGCGTGAACTATTTCCAATTTATTGATTGGTTCGATGTGGAGTGCCGTGCAAAATTATAGGAAGTGGTGGAAGTGCTTGGGGTTGTAGTGTTGTTGCAACTATTACGGTGGTGGGTTATAGAAGACGGAGAAGAAAAACGGAGCAAAGAAAAGACGGTGAGACCAAATAGAGGAGAATGAATTTAGTTTTTATTTTTTTTATTAAATTAAAGCTTAAATTATTACAATGTCCCTAAGATACATTAATTTCAGGAAAATAAAATGTGATGTTTTGTCTATTAATCTTGGTGTAGGTTTCTAAGATACTCTATCTAAAAAAGAGGTGAGAGTATATTAATAAACTCCTATATATATAATTAGTAAATTATATTTATCATATATAAATGTAAAATACCAAATCATTAACTATAAATAAAAACATTGAAATTTTTTTTTTTTCGTGAAGTGCAAGTCCTTTAAGGTTTTGCCTCTTACTAATGTCACTACTAGAAAAAAGTGATTCTACGATGGTCAAATAGGAGATACAATGATATTTTTCGACCGTCGTAGAATGTGACGTCATCAAAACTTAAAAATTTTAATGATGGGTCTCAAAATACCGTCTTTAAAAGTGAACAACTTTCAAACTAGTAACATCTTTGAAAGTAAGCATTCTAAGACGTTGCTGAAATAAGCACTGTCTTTGACTGCCTACTTTCAAAGACGTTGTTGAGGTAAGCATCGTCTTAACAATTTTAAGACTTAAGACGGTGCTTACCTCAACAACGTCTTTGAAAATAAGCATTCTAAGATGTAAGCACTGTCTTAGAATAATATATATTAGCATGATTGTAATTAATATTAATGGTAAAATTTATTTAATAAATAAATATTTAGATGATAGATTAAATAAAAATAAGAGGTTTATGTATTATTTATATTTAATCTATCACTTAAATTTTAATATTAATTACAATAGATTAAGAAAATAAATTTCACTATTAATTACAACAGATTAAGATAATTTCAATTAGAAAGGCAAAATGCATGTGAATTAATTTTCCAACCTGAGAATTTTGGTATCTTAAGCCACGAGCTGCTCCAACTGCAATCTTTTGCCTAGCAGACCATTGAAGTACACATTTATGCTTTTGTCCTGAAAATTCAAATGATCCCTTAAATATTCTTTTATATTTTTTTCTATATAAATCAATGGGTTTTTATATCAACCTAACAACTTCATTCTCATCTACCTTCTTTACTTTCTCTTTGATCTTCTCACCCTGTATTGAATGGACAGAGAGCCCAAAACCCAAATAGCTTGAACATAATTCAATTAAAAGTGTATCAATATGTTGTTTATAGTGCAAATCAAGAAACCATTACCTTCAACTGCTGAAACTGGCTAGGACATATTTGTTACAAAAGTTCCCTTTGATAAATAGAAATCTCGTACAAATATGGAAAATTTGATAGTTATGGTTAATTGGTATACTTCTAGCAAAATAGCTAGACAAAATTATTTGTGATACCTCACTCTCATCTATAGTTCCAGATGAAAGTGCCTTGAGTACTCTTATTCTCGATTGGTATTTTTCTTCTCGAGCCTTGAAAAGATTGTTTTGCTGAAGTCATAGGGTAAGAAAGTGATATGAAGAAAATGATTGAGAAACTAAAAGTAACTAAGTAACTAGCTTTTGAAAATAATAATGTAATGAACATAACATACAGTTCGCAAATGTTTTGCTTGAGTTGACATGCGTCGCTCAATCTCTTGAGTAACCTTTTTCAACAAGCAAGCCACACACTAAATCTTTTAATCATATTAGGGATAAGTGATGAATCTTTTATCTCTGCCTTCAGATGTTTCATGAATACAAGTGTTGCACAGATGTATAATCTTTTAACCGTATATGCACTCAGAGAACAAAGTGAAATGAAGTAAACCGAAATTTTAACAAATATTAGAAAACACAAGTAACATATACATATTCATCTAGTATAAAAATTGAGTCTTCTCAAACTGTCCAAACGGACAATTCAAGATTCCATACAGCGATTAATACAAACTATCCGTAGTAATCACTGTATAGAATCTCAAATGGGAAACTAAGGTTTACTCACAATGCACATAAATGGTTATACAAACCAAATTTTATATATAAATAACAATGTAATTATCAGTAGTGGGAGTGAAAGCAATACATACCACACAAATACGGTGAGTAGGTAGTAAGAGTGAGATCAGAGGAGTGCCAAACGAAACACTATTACAAAAAGCACGTTTAACATCGTCAAATTAACATCGGTTTTATACAAAACTGATGTTAAGGTAAATGCGGTGGCATATTTGTAAATAATGTATATTCCTTAACATCGGTTTTCCGTAAAACCGATGTTAACACCATTCGTTAGCATCGATTTTTTTAAACCCGATGTTAACATATCATACGATAACATCGGTTTTTCAGAAAACCGATGTTAATGTCTTTTAATTAACATCAATTTTACAGAAAATCGATGTTAACGAAATGGTGTTAACAACGGTTGTTCTCAGAAAACCGATGTTAACGTTAACATCATTCGGTTAACATTGGTTTGTTATTGAAAACCGATGTTGGACTCATATTTTAAAATTTCAGAACCCAACCCCTAGCTACTTTCCTCACGCTCTGTTCTTCGCTTCTTCTTCTTCTTCTTCTTCGCTTCTTCTTCTTCACGATCGTGAGTACAACTTCTTCAAGTTCTTTGTACAGCTTCTTTGCAACCGTGACACGTAGCCACGTTACCTAGGTACAACTTCTTCTTCTTTGTAACCGCAAGGACCTTAGTCTTTGTTGTCTTCCTCTTCTTCTTCTTTGTTTCTTTATTTGGGGAACTTGTGCTCACTGTAAGGATGTTTGTTTGTGTGTGTTGCAAGGAGTTGGTTTGTGGAAGTCGTGCTCGCTGCAAGGATTAGGTTTTTGCTTGCATTGTGTCATTTTGAGTGAGGTAAACTATTTGATGTCTAAGCTTCATTTCGTCTAACCTACTAGGTCTGTGTTGTTTCGGTTAACCCTAGGTACATTTCATGGTGACCTAATCGAGGTACGAGGAAAGCTTCAAGTCTCCACGCCATTGTTTTAGATCTCACTGCCATTGTCACTATTTGGTTTCGAGGTAAGCTTGGTCCCTATGCCTTTGTACATGTTCAAGTTGTTTGGACTTAATCTCTAGTTGGCTTTTTGTTTTCAATGTATTTGGTTCAAGAGCCCAGTGCAGTTTTGTACATGTTTAATCAACATTGATAAGGATTATAAAGATTAGTGCTGTTTGAAGGGATTGCATATTGAAGCTGGGATATGTCATCTTGTCCGGTTAAACCTAGGTGTTATGATTGGTCAGCCTGCCCGGATAGTCTGGTTGGGTACTTGTGAAGTAGTCAACTAGTTGTTGTGTTGAATTGAATGTGATAGAAAATGATGGCTTTGAAGTTTGGGTGTATTATAGAGGGTGAGAACCTTGTTGGTGGCTTTAATTGTTGAAGGAGTTCTTGACTTGGAATTACGAATGGAAATGGTAAGTGAGCATGCATAGTGGAGATTGGCATGTGGGTGGATTTAATTAGACCATTCACCTCCTTTTCCTGTCTAACTTCTCCACATAGAAATTCCTAGGCTTCGTGGGTTTGCTCTTTTCATCGTAAGATGATAAGTAGGAGGGGTGAAACTGCAAATCAATTTGTTTCCTTTTCATCTTGTCCTTCATAGTGCAGTGATGGTGGAGTGTTATAGATACTTATAATTCTCTTTGATGGTGGAGTGTTATAATTCTCTTTGTTGCATGATGTGTACTAATAGTAATAGCATCTAGATATGCTGGATCTATAAAGCAAGGTTCAAAGGAGAATAGTATTGTTCTAAGTTTGTGAAATTAGCAGTAAGTCATGGTAGGAGGGATGAACTATACTTGTTGAGAGATGTGTTTGAGGTTAAATTCATGTTGGGAGATGCACAAAAAAGTTCATTCCCCCCTCAGTGCCTCCTCATGTTTAATCATACAGAGTTGATGAAGCTATAACTTCATTCGAAAAACGAAATAATTGAAACTTCAAGTATTTTAAAATGTATTTTTCATGGGTGTATTTTTACTGGTATGGCATCAATAATATCTGCATTTATCCTTATAAACTTTTACTCTTTATACTAATTGTTGCACTGTCACAATTTAATAGTATTTTTGTGGTTTTAATATGTATGTTGTCATGGATGATCTATGAGTATTAATTATAGTCTAAATGTTACTCGCTTTTACTTTGGATTGTTACTCATAATTTATTTTTCAGAGTTTGCTTGTGTGATGAAATACTAGATTCAGCTGTCACAAATCAAAATGTGAATCAGAAGCTCATTGATTTGTTTGAAGTAGGTTGTCTGCTATTCTCACTGGTTTTTTTCCATCTTTAATAGAACCTGACAAAAACAGCTTCAATAGCAATGTAGCTGATCAACAGGTAGGTCTGATACTCTGGGTTTCAATAGTTGTATTGAATTGGAGAGTTACTTATATGGTAGTCATTTTTTAACCCTTGCTATTTTTATTTTGCCCCACAGTTGGTCTAATTTAACCTTAAGCTTATACTTCATATCCAATGCCTGACCACTTTTTATCTTTTACTTAAATCATTCATCCTTAAGATATTCCTTTATTAGCTTCAAAAGCCCATATATTTCCAGTTAAAATGGTCTGAACATGAAAATTCTCCCATCATGGATGCTGGCTTACATATTTTAGGCACCAAGGAAGTCCTCAAAATGTCATGATATTCATGCAATGAATTAAAGTTGCCCATATAAGTAGCTCTTAAGTCTTAACTAGGTTGTTGTTGGTGTTTTTCCTATTTTGGACTAGTTAGTTGATACAAGAATAGGATAGTGTAATATAGTTCCTGAAAATTGTGGTGGTCAATTATAATCAATCCTTTTTCTGCCTAGGATTTGGTAACATTTTTTATTTTTATAATTTTTTATATTAGAAATGTGTAATAGCAATGATTTACCCATTGTTCAATTTATGTTGCTTTTGCTTTCTTCTTTATTTTCTAAGTAATCTTGTAGGCTAGGGTGTCCATGATAGTATAGATCCTGCTAATTTCTTTTATCAATTAATATATTTATTACTGTTTATGGGACCTCTTATCACTTGCAGGCTATGTTTTTCACGGAGTTATATGCTTCTGAAACTCGTAAACTGGTTGAACGTCTCATTAATTATGTCATTTACAAGGTTAGCATTTTTCTGTTTCGCTATTTTATGAAATGTGTCACTGTGAACTTTATTCTAATTATTTATTGACAATGAATGTTACTAAAGTATATGTTTGTTTAAAATCATTTTATTATCAAGTCTATTGTGTCTGATTTATGGATGGGAGCTATTGCATTGATTGAGCATCTCTTTTCTGACCTTTCCCATTCTTTTCTTTTATTGAAGATATAAAATTTTGCTGATGTGTTGGTTTAGAGTTTGCTCCTAAGATTTATTTTTAAGCAAGATTTGATTGAGCATCTCTTTTCTGACCTTTATTGTGTCTGATTTGTTGCACACACCCACTCACACACACACACACACACGGAGAGAGAGAGAGACACACACACAGAGAAAGACACACACACACACACACAGATAGAGACACATACACACATATAAAGAGAGAGAGAGAGAGAGACACACACACACACACAGACAAACACACACACACAAATAGACACAGACACACACACACAAAAAACTAAAAGCCATGCAAAACTGAAAATGCTTCCTAAACGATTACCTCTAAAAAAAATGAGTAACATCTTGTTGGTGTGAAACCCACAAGGAATCAAGTAAATTAGACGTGATCCAATCAATCAACTTTAAAAATTTTCAAAACCCTCGTTTGACCCTATAGTAATTGGCGTTTCTGCACCTGGCTTTCCAACCAAAATAACGAATGTTCATTTTAACTTGTAAAACAGAATCTTCTTAGCTTCCTACCCACTTCATTAAAGATAGTAGCAGAAGAAGATTATGCTCTGTTAGGCTCCTTTATCAGTCTTTTGGAAGGTGATTTTTTTCTCTCTTCCCTTTAAGCTTCGTGGGTTGTGTTCCCTTAATTTAGAGTCGCAGAATAGGAACTAATATATTTCTTTGTTGGAGGCAAATATTTTATTCTATATGGTGAGTGTCTCGTTTTTTAGATTAGATATTCCTCCCCTTCCTTGAATGCACTCAAATTCATGACAATTATGCAACTTTTTGGACTCAAAGAGAAAGTTGCAAGGTTGTTTGATACTAAAACCTATTTGAATAGGTGCTTTCCCTTTCCTTCTTTTCTCCCTTTCTCTTTATTCACTCTGTTGGTAAAAATTATGTTGATGGTATATGCTCCCCCATAATTCAAAATCTTTTGATTAATTAATCATGATAGATTCATTAATTATTGTTGCCGAAACAACAATTGAATACACGAGTATGAATGGATACCCATAAGACCTATGTTGCGCCCACTAAACATGGCCAACATCTGCGTCCATGTTGGTTTCACATAATGATTTTTCTTATCATTCTTGAGCATGATTATATATAACAAACTGCCTTAAGATATTTAATCTAAACAAATTTACAAAGGAACATCACTCATCTCATGTACTTTTGGTATAGTTTCTTTCCAAATTCTTTGCTTTGTGGTTTGTGTGTATCTTCCTCCTTCTGACAACTTGACTATTTATTTCTTTATTCAGAAGCACATATTTATTCATATGAAAAACAATCCTTCTCAAATGCTTTAATGCAACCCAGTATTTCTAGAGCCTGGATGAGATAGCCTTTCACTTAGGCTGTCTTTCAATTTTATTTTCAAAATGCAACTAAATAACAGAGTGTGGCCTGCTGTTTCTGTTTTTTTTAAGAACACTTGTTCTGGAACTAATTTTCAATACTTAAATAGGTTTTGGATGAAAAATTGATTGTTGAGTAGTGTGGAATTGTTCTAGAGAACGGTTTCTAAAATCAAAAAGTGAGAAGGGAATCAAAATGGCCTTTTCCTTCACATTCTGTGTCTTCATTCAGGTTGTTACTCGGGTATTTAGGCTGACAAAAGTGTTGGTCAAGTTGTGAATATAGTTATATTCAGTATTATATTGTGAATTTCCAATTCCTTTGGCTAGTTAATGTTTTGAGTTAGTGGTGGATGCAATTCTAAGAGGGCTTCTAACATGCGCATTAGTTATCCATGGAGCACATTAACCATGTCTATCGTCTAGTGCTTTTTATGTCTTTTCCTTTTATTAACTTTCTTCTTGATACTGTTTCCAGTATAAACTTAGCGGCAATGTCTTTAGTCCTTGTGTAGGATAAAGAAAATAATTGTATATTCAATTAATTGGTTGAGGCATATATATAACATACCGCTATTAAAGCATGTACATTTCTTTCAATTAAAGGGTGAAAGTTCTTCCTATTTGTTTGTGTGTGAAATGGAAAGTAGATGTGAGAGTGACTATGAGTCTATGAGTATGAGGTCTTTCTGAGTCTCACTCTATCACAAAACAAAAGGCTCAAATTAGATATTTTAGGCACTCAATTTTTTAGAGGTTGATACTTCAAACAACAGTAAACAAGTAATCCAAATTATGCTTGATATAAAAAGAGCCATGAGAGATAAAAGAGGGAAGTTCAAAGGGGTTAAGATTAGTAGAATTTAATGATGTCATTCTGCAATTGTCAGTCATGATAGTTTTCTTGTTTTTTTCTTTGACTGCAGAGTATTTTGTGTTAATGCTTTCTATTTTGAAGTAAAAAAAAATGGACAACTAACCTTCTATTAAAAAAAGGTTAAAAATATTAGACACAAGATGTAATTGAAGGGATCCAAATTGGTCATAAGGCAGTATGGGAAGGGAAAGACAGCTAAGAAGAAAAATCCAAGACGAAGAGATATAAGAGGACATGTTTCCGGTCTCCAATACAAGAACTGAAACTTTAGCTTATGTGCTGTTAGTTTTTTGGGGCAAAATGGGACTGATGATTTTTGTTATTCTTTACTTTGTGTCTGAGGACAAATTGGAATTACAATTAATTTATTAGGTTCTTTATTTGCTTTGCTCTTGCTTTCTCACTTCACAAGATGTTCTATTCTGAGTAAGCTAGCTATTACTACATTTTTATTCCATGTATGTGTAAACTATATATACCATTTCAAAGCTAATTTCCTATACTTTTGAAAAAATATATCAATGTCATATCATAACTACTTATGCCAAACTAGATAGATCAATTTATCTGCAAGACTACTTAGTATACTAATGTGTGTAACAGAAAAATTTCATGTGCAAATATTTGACTTATGCCAAACTAGATAGATCAATTTATCTGCAAAATATTTCACTTACTTTTTTCTTCCACTGAATTTTTAGGTGACCAGTACTATTCTTCCACGGATGGGGAGTGTTGAATATATTTTGGGGTTTATGAATTAGATTTGTATGCATCATTACTAAATATTTTTTCCTTGTTTTAGAAGTCAGTAGACATATGCTAGGCTAGGCTGTCACATTGACTAGGCTAGGCTGTCCTTTCCCCCTTTCTCTCTTTTATGCTTTGTACTCTATAAATTGTAAGCTGAAGCATGAATATCATATGCCCTGTGAGTGAAATTTCCTCACATTTAAATTCAAGTATTAAAGACCTGAGAAAGTTGTGGGACGAGGGGGTGTTAGTGTTTGATGCGTTTCGCAAAGAGACATTTGAAATGCGTGCAATGCTATTTTGTACCATTAATGACTTTCCAGCATATGGGAATCTCAGCGGTTACAGTGTTAAGGGTCATCATGCATGCCCTATCTGTGAAGAAAACACAAGCTACATACAACTAAAACATGGCAGAAAAATAGTCTACAGTAGGCATCACCCTTTTCTAACACCAAATCATCCTTACAGACGACTGAAAAAAGCTTTTAATGGAAGTCAAGAGCACGATATTGCACCGATACTGTTGACTGGTGAACAGGTATACCAGCGGGTTCAACACCTGAATATTGTATTTGGAAAGACCCAAAAGAAGGATAAGAGTAAGACTTGCATATGGAAGAAGAGGTCCATTTTCTTTGATCTCCCATACTGGTCTGATCTGGACGTTAGACATTGTATTGATGTTATGCATGTGGAGAAAAATGTATGTGATAATGTGATTGGGACGCTCCTAAACATTCAAGGCAAGACGAAGGATGGCTTGAATATCCGTCAAGATCTAGCTGACATGGGGATACGAGCACAGTTGCATCCAAGGTCTGATGGGAAGAAAATTTACTTGCCCCAGGCTTGTCACACTTTGTCCAAAAAGGAGAAGATAAGTTTTTGTCAGTGTCTTCATCAAGTGAAGGTTCCACAAGGATACTCTTCAAATATTAAGAGCCTTGTGCAGTTGAAGGAGCTTAAGCTTGTAGGGTTAAAGTCTCACGATTGTCACGTGTTGATGCAACAATTGTTAGCCGTGGCTATACGAGACATCTTGCTAAACAAAGTCAGGTTAGCCATAACTCGCCTGTGCTTTTTCTTCCATGCCATATGTAGCAAAGTCGTTGATCCTGTCAAGTTTGATGAGCTGGAAAATGAGGCCGCAATTATACTGTGCCGGTCGGAGATGTATTTTCCCCTGCTTTCTTTGACATCATGATTCACTTGATTGTGCATCTGGTTAGAGAAATCAAATGTTGTGGTCCTGTTTATTTGCGGTGGATGTACCCGGTTGAGCGATACATGAAGATCTTAAAAGGATATACAAAGAATCTATATCGTCCAGAAGCATCTATTGTTAAGAGGTACATTGCAGAAGAAGCCATTGAATTTTGTTCAGAATACATTGAGAAGGCTAAACCTGTTAGCCTTCTTGAGTCTCGGCATGATGACAAAGTGGTTGGTAAGGGTTCAAGAGGACTGCATGTGATCACTCCAAGTCTAGAAGAATTGTTACAAGCTCACTTGTATGTCTTGAACAACAGTAATAAAGTTTTGCCATACATACTTAAGCATGAAGCTTTAGTCAAACAGAATAATCCAAAAATGTCAAAGAATTGGGTGTTGAAAAAGCATAACAAGACTTTTTGTGATTGGTTTAAAGATACAATCTTTGCAGATGAAAATGCTTCAGAAACATTAAGAAAGCTATCAGATGGGCCTAAAAGAAATGTTGTAACTTGACAAGGATACGACAGGAACAAGTATTCATTTTACACAAAAGCACAAGATGACAAAAGTACAATGCAGAACAGCGGGGTCACCCTAAGGGCTGAATCTCAACACTTTGCAAGTGTGCATGACGCCAATCCCTGTGTAGCTTTCATCCCTTACTTTGGGTTCATTGATGAAATTTGGGAGCTTAACTATGTGAAATTTACTGTTTGTGTTTTCAAATGTAAATGGGTTGACAGGAACACCGGTGTGCGCACCGATGATATAGGATTTACGTTGGTAGACCTAAAGAAACTTGGTTACCACAATGACCCTTTCATCATTACAGAACAAGCTAGACAAGTATTTTATGTGAAAGACCCTTGTGATGAAAGGTGGTGTGTGGTTCTGCAGGGCAGAACAATTGGTGTTAATGTAGAAGATGATGATTCATACATGGACACCTATGTTTGTCCTTTGTCCACACAAATCACTCCTAACGTTGTCGAAGAAGAAGAAGCTGACGACGTTCATGCTAATCGTAATGATCATGATGAAGGAGAATTAATTAACATCGTCTAATGTAATTTTCTATTTATATATTTGAATTATATATGCAGAAATTTCTTCAATTCTGGCTTATTAGTTGTCACAAGCAAGCTGGGCTCTTGATAAGGTACTCACCTACACAAGTTTTGGCATGTTGGATTATATACCTTTTTGCTAGTGCAATATTCTAGAGCTTCAGCTAAGTAGAAAGCCACCCTCAACCCAATGGCCCATTTCATTGGCTGTGCCTCCCGTGATGTTCGCCTTTTGGGTCTTTCGTTCTTGGTCTGAGTCGTGCTTGGCCTATCATAGGGTTTCATGGGAATATTGCCCCATATGTTTCTCTCTGTTTTCTCTTTTGTTGGTTTGATTTCTTGGGCCTCGACTTGAGTTCAATTCAGCTTCTCCTTTTTATTTTTTTTAATTTTTTTTGTGTAAAACATAACATTTACTATAATAAACTGAAGAATAACAGTAATAAAAAATATTAGTATTACAAATATAATAAACTATTTAAAGCATGACATATAACATATAATATAATAACTAAATAATAATAAACTAAAAAAAGCATATAATGTGATATAATAAATTAAATGACAGTAATAAAAAAATGTATTATATATAAGTATTTTAGGCAGGGGACTATAGGATCTTATCATTTGAGTTAAAGGTTTTCATCCCCTTGTTCCTCTTGATTTTAACAACCTTGGGTAAATTAGACTTGGTTACAAATGGTAGTGCTCCTGCTGTAACTAAATATCAATGTTAATATATATTTCTTTATACCCGAAGTAATTCCTCATGAAGATAAAAGAGGCTACTAATTGCTCTTTATTATTGGATTTTTCCTTCTCTACTTGAAGTTCTACTGAAGCTTATTTGCTCTAGTATTCTGTATCTAGTTATTGTGTGTATTCATTAAGTGCATTTCCTAAGGAGTAGATGCTGTAGATTTGGGCGTTTATCCTTTAGAGGACTCACTATTTCTTTCTCTCTCTCCCTCCCTCTCTCTCTTTTTAGGTTTTGAGTGAGGAAGTACAGTTAGGAAATTATTTGGCATTTTCTTAACTTAGACAAAGTTTTGATTGAATTCCTATTTTGCTTACGTATCAGTTCTTGTATTCGTTTGTCTCCTTAGATTTTACAACATTGTTGTTGCAGGAACTGTTGCAGTCTTCTTTGCAGCTCACAAGTCCACCTCTTTTTCAAGCATTGTTGTCCTGCGTAGAATAGTCTTCAAGTGGTATACGTAATTGTTTGATTATAAGTAGTGATTTTTGTTTACCTAATTTAACTCAAGAATAATAATAATAATAATAAATTTTAATATGTAGAAGGAGAACACTTGTTCTGAGTGCTTAATGTTTTGTAATTATCCTGGTATCTAGTTAAGGAGGCTTGGCAATATCCACTAGAATACATGGTTAGGAAGGCTGAGTAGCTTATCAAAAAGCAAGTTGTGGATTTTGTTGTAGGACTGGTTAATATCTTTTGCCCACATCCTGTACTTCAAAACTCAGACTAACACTAAATGTGGCATCACATATCAACTCTAAATGAGTAGCTTATTTGAGTTTTCACTTCTAATATTTCCTTCTAGCTTTGCAACTTCTTTCAGTGTTAGTCATGATTCTAACTTCTTTCGGTGTTAATTAATTTCTACAATAATTTCTAGACTTTGTTCACTCCTTCACTAAGTTGTCCATGATTTAGTTAGATAGCAGATGGTTGACAACTTGTATATGTGCCTTGCCTCTAAAAGTGCCTATCAATCCAATGCAGTATTAACTGTTAACTTTTATTTAAGGGTAAATAATACTCACTCGCTTCAGGTTAGGAAAAATGACAGTCACCTATTCTTAATCCAAAATAGCACACCCTTTGTCACTTAGGCTTAGCTCAGCTCCTTTGCTCCATTATTACTCTGCACCAGATCAGAAATTTGTAGAGGTAGAGGCTCAATTAACTGATGAATCCATGATCATTTCTAACAAAATTTCTAGCAATTGCTCATTCCTTCATGTTATTTGGTTAAAAATAATTGTGACTTCTGAATTCATGATCATTTGGTATTTGTATAATCAAAGAAGTGTTCAGGGTCTCCCTAGTACCCCTCATCCTTCTAAATAGTCTTCCACCATGTCTTTTTTTGTCTCATCATCTCTTTTTATAGGGGCATATTCTGTGGAAGCAATGACTTCCAAGATTATTTGGATGATGCCAAAGAATCAAGAGTTAAGAAGGTTCCTAAGAATCAGGAGTCAAAAAGCTTCAAGAATCAAGTTTCAAAGAATCAAGATTCAAGAATAATCAAGTTTCAAGAATCAAGATTCAAGAATAATCAAGATTAAGATTCAAGACTCAAGATTCAAGAATCAAGAGAAGACTCAATCAAGATAAGTACTAAAAAAGTTTTTCAAAACATTGAGTAGCACAAGAATTTTTCACAAAATCTTTTACCAAAGAGTTTTACTCTCTGGTAATCGATTACCAGAAGGTAGTAATTGGTTACCTGTAGCCAGCATTGTTTTCAAAACTGATTTACAAAGCTGTAATGGATTACCATAATCATGTAATCGATTACCAATGTTTTAAAACGTTAGATTTCAAATTTCAAGAGTCACAACTAGTGATAAAACATTTTCAAATCATTTTAAACTTGTGTAATCGATTACACAATACTTGTAATCGATTACCAGTGTTTCTAAACATTTTGTTTTTCAAATTTAAACAAGAAGAGTCACATCTTTTGATGTGTAATCAATTACACTATAATGGTAATTGATTACCAGTGACTGATTTCGAAAAATAAATTTCCAAAAGTCACAATTCTTAAAGTGACTTGTTTCTGAAGATTTTTTCAAAAGTCACAACTTTTTAAGTGACTAGTTTTTAAAAGAGTCACAATTTTTAAAAGGTGACTA
The DNA here is from genome assembly GCF_004193775.1 of Glycine soja. NCBI lineage: Eukaryota > Viridiplantae > Streptophyta > Magnoliopsida > Fabales > Fabaceae > Glycine > Glycine soja. The sequence continues at coordinate 7,063,442 of NC_041006.1, forward strand.
GTTTTAAAGAAATTGGCAAGAGTCACAAACTTTAACTTGAGTCATCAAATGATTATAAATATGTGACCATGGCACGAATTTCAAATACAACTAAGACTGATTTCTTTCATTCAAAAAGACTGATTTCTTTCATTCATTTCTCTTCATCTTTCTAAGAGTTTTTGTTCAATACTTTCTCTTTCAAGAAAATTTCATTGAGCAAAAACTTGTGCTATTCTTTTTCTTCATTCACTTCTTTCTCTTGTCAAAAGATTCAAAGGACTAACCGCCTGAGAATTCTTTTGTTTCTTCCCTTTTCCCTCTTGACAAAAGATTTCAAAGGACAAACCGCCTGAGATATCTTTTTCCATTTCCCTTTATACAAAAGATTTCAAAGGACTAACCGCCTGAGATATCTTTTGTATCCCCCTCATAGAGAATTCAAGGGACTAACCGCTTAAGAATTCTTTGTCCTAACACATTGGAGGGTACATCCTTTGTGGTACAAGTAGAGGGTACATCTACTTGGGTTGTTATACTGAGAACAAGAGAGGGTACATCTCTTGTGGATCAGTTCAAGTGGAGGATACATCCACTTGGTTGTTCAAAGAAACAAGGGAGGGTACATCCCTTGTGGATCTTTGGCTTGTGAAGAATTTTATAAGGTTGAAAGAAATCTCAAGAACCGTTGGTTGCTTAGGGACTAGATGTAGGCACAGGTTGTGGCCGAACCAGTATAAATCTTGTGTTTGTCTTCTTCTTCCCTACACTTTTTAATTTCTGCTGTGTACTTTTAATTGCCACTTTTACTTTTGGTTAAGTTATTGTTTTTGTTCTTTACTTTCTTAACTTAGTAGTAAAAGCCTAGTTGAATCTAGTAACATTAAGAAGGATAAATTTTTGAATTAGTCAAGACACATTAATAACTAACACTTTTAATAGCTAACAACTAGTTTGACATACTTTGGTTGAGAAAAAGCTGAATTAGTTTGTTGTACTTGAAATTGGTTTGGCTTTCAGTTCTTCTAATGCCATTACTCATTATATCAACTCCAGGTGAAGCTGAATTAGTTTGTTGTAGTTGAACTTGGTTTGTCCATTGGCGTTGTTATGGAAGCTATTTCATTATATATAGTCCAGGTAAAGCACATTGTTACTACTTGTTATATATACATGTATATGTGTAAAGCTGATTAGCCAGTCACTTATGACTTATCCTCTTCAAAAATTGATTTTTTTCAAAGCTGATGTAAGTTATTTTAGCAAAGCTTATCAAACAGGATCATGGCTTCTCCACCTGCCTCCCCTCATCTTCCTCCTCCTTCTCCTCCTCCTCCTCCTTCTGACGCATCAGCTTTGCTATTTGCTGTGAAGCGGACACGCAAAGCCTCACGTCTACGATCCTTGTCTACCAGACCACCTGGTGCTGAGAGACCAGTGGTCCACGTTGATCCTGCTACCGACAAGCCCGACGGTCCCCACAGGAAGAAATTAAGAACATATTTGGGGATTGTCGCGCATGATAAGGTGGACGTCACGTACGAGAACTGGAAGGAGGTCCCTACTGTTCAGAAGTACTTGATTTGAGAGGATATTCAGGTATTTTTATTTTCTTATTTGATGTTCGTTAATTAATACGCAAAAAATACATTATTGTAACAAATAAACCTTATTTGTTATTGTCAGGAGGAATTTGAAATCCCAGAGGCTTCTGACAGTAGGACAAAAAAGAAGTTACTTCAGACTGTCGGGGAGAGATGGAGGCAGTTTAAATCAGACCTCACGAGGAAATGGGCCCTTGTAGCTGATTAGGATGGTGTGGACGACACTATCTGTGAGAAATACAGTATAAGCAAGGAAAAATGGGCCCAGTTTTGCCAGACTCACAGAGACCCTTCTTGGGAGGTATGTACCTTGTCATTTAAGTTGTTTTTCAAAAAACATTAACTTGTTATAATTCATTCTAGCAATTTGAAACGTTATTGTTTTATTTTTGCAGGATGTGCGGAAAAAGGAACAGGCCATCCAAAAATAGAACACTGCCCCCCACGTTTTGTCTTGTGGGGGTTATGAATATTTAGAACAGAAGCTCCTGGCTGAGAAGACCAAGAAGAAACTGGAGGAAGCTGCACAGTCAGGAAGCGTTGATGGCGCCATCGACCCTCCATCCCTCATCAGACACCACATGAAGTGGAAGATGGCCCGCACGAAGAAAATAGGGGAGATGACGACTGAGGCCGCAAAGGAATCACAGAGAAGATCGTAAGTCATTTTCAACTAACCATTAGAATTATATTTCAATATTTTGTGAATGCCATGTACAATTGTGTCTTTTCTGTGCAGGATTCCTTTGAGGAGCAGCCGACACAGGGATCCTTCGTCCCCCATGGACGTCAGGATGTTCTCACCGCTGCTATTGGACGTCTAGAGCACCCTGGACGTGTCCGTGCTGCTAGAGCCGGTGTCACCATCAAGCAATACTTCAGATCTGCTCCATGGACATCCCGCAACTCTTCCTCCCTGCCTCCTGAAGAATTGTAACAGCTAACCCAGCAAATCAGGGACCAGCTAGAGGAGTCGATCACAGAAAAAGTGACTCGGCAGCTCATGGCATCGTTCAGCCATATGCAGTCCCAGTTTCAGTCCCAGATGCAATCTCAGGGACTTGCACTGCCTCCGGAGCCTCTGGTTGGTCCCTCAGGTCCTTGAGTAAGCACAAAGGAGAGTTGTGTTGATCCCTCAGGAAACGATCCTGAGACGGGTGACTCATATAGGTGCGGCTTGTACATCAAAGCAAATCCTGCTCGCCTGGTTGCCCTGGGGAGTGTTTATGAGGGATCCACTGTTGTTCATAACACTCCTTTGTTGCCTGGCCAAGTAAAGGTGGGTGTGGAGGAGGTTAAAGATCCAGATGCTCCAGTTCCTGTACCCATTGATGAGGTTTCCTTAGTAGGGCAGGCAATTCACACCTTCCTTTCTTGGCCGACACATCTGATCAAGTCTTTATCACAGCAGGTACTTTACTCTTACTATATGTTTCTTCTTTTTCAATTAATTCATTCAGCATGCCTCAAATTAGGGCATTTAACTTTCTTTCATGAACAACCTATTGTGTCTCCGGCAAAACCACCTCAAAAGCCGGATCCGAAGGTCGATGATCCGCTTTATCTGATGACATTTACCATCCCAGAGCTTTTCTTGAGGCCTTACCAGGTTACATGGGATGCCACCGTGTTTGGGGTCTTTAATCCATACTTCCCGCTCTACATAAAGCATGAAGACCTCTTCGAAATCGCACACGGTGGTCAATGTCTCAGCATATCAGTGTTACAGTTGTGGATTCTATAAGTCATTTTCGATTACTTTTAATTACCTAAGTTATTACTTTCAATTCATAAATATTTAACCTTGACTTAACATAAACAGACATCTGACTAAAACAAGTATGCGAGCGGGAGTTTTGATATCTATGGATTCCTTGAGCCACAACCCATTCAGAGGTCTAGGCAATCGCAGTTTGAGACTGAAAGTTACATAAAGAGTTAGATGCAGAGTTCAAAACGTGATGTCTACCTTGGAGCCTACCTGAATGGGTAAGTCACACAAAATAACTGAATTTAATTAATGTTTACTAATATACAAACCCATATTCCTTCCCACTGCAGCGGATACTAGCAGATGGTGGTCATCGTGCCCAAGGAACACCTAGTTGTCTGGTTTTGTTCATTGCATAACAGGCCAGCCAACTATCTTAAAGGGATAATTAACAAGTCAGTGTTCTTTTCAATGCATTTGCATTCAAATACCTCAACAACACCACTTTTTAATTGTTACTTGCCTGGAACAGTGCTTTAAAAGGTCTTGATGATGCTCCACAGCCTAAATCAAAGGCTCCTGCTAGGTGGATTGTCGTCAAGGTACGTCATTTACATAAAACTTCCACTTATATATACTTCTTATGTGTCTGTACACTAATTATTTAATTAATATCCAAATTTCATTATGTATTTAGTGTAATAGACAAAAAGGAAGTACTGAGTGCAGCTATTATGTCATGCACTGGATGTCCACCATCATTTTAGGAAGTTTCAGGAATAATTGGGAAGTGGTACGTTTATTTCAAACAAATTTGATTTTTTTTATAATTTGTATTACATTATTAACTTATTATCATTTATTTCATGATGCAGTATTTTATTGATCCTAGACCAGTGGAGCCAAAGAGATTAAAGGCGCTATGGATCTAGTGGGCACAGTATTATCTCCGAGTTAGAGCTCAGAGCTAGGATTTAGGGACATTAAGTTTAGCTTAGTTTACTTTGGTTTAACATTCTTGGCATTTCCTATGTAATTTCAACATTGAATTCATTTGTTGATAGTTGTTCATAATAAATCAATTATTCAATGTTTATTGTGATTAAAACTGCTTGAAAGCAGAATAAAATGTTTATTTGCTGTGAATTGGGTCTGAAATTGCATTTTACAGGTACAATTTTGGGTTTATTGTAAAAACAGAAAGTTTATATAAAAAAAATTTGAAAACAACATCGGTTATTAACAAAAACCGATGTTAATATAGTAAACAACATCGGTTATTTAGAAAAACCGATGTCAACATGCACCTTAACATCAATTTTTCAAAAAACCGATGTTGGTTATTTCTAACAACATCGGTTATTTATAAATAACTGATGTTAATATACAAACTTTAACATCAATTATTTATAAATAACCGATGTTAATATACAAACTTTAACATCAGTTATTTATAAATAACCAATGTTAATATACAAACTTTCACATCGGTTATTTATAAATAACTGATGTTATATATAACTAACTACAACAAAATAAGTGTATAGATGATGGACGTTCACATCGATTATGCATGAAAAACCGATGTTAATATATTAGTTAACATCGGTTTTTCTAGAAAACCGATGTCAACGTTCATCATGCATACACTTATTTTGTTGTAGTTCTTTGTATATAACATCGATTATTTAGAAAACCTAAATAACCAATGTTAGCATTTTTATGTTAACATCGATTTTTCAAAACCGATGTTAACAATAATACATTCAACATCGGTTTTACGTAAATAACCGATGTTGAAAGTATATTTTCTAATAGTGAAACTTTCAACAAACTCAACTGAGACACTCGTGAAAGAAGAATTTTGTTGCTACCTTTTTGCCTCAATCTACTACCTACAACCAAAGAACTTAATTTAACAAAAATAAATGATATTGTTCCGAGAAATAAGGCACACTTGTGAAGATATGAAAGTATTGACTGCTCAAGCTAAGGAGTAGTATGATAAAGTACTAAGCAACATTGTCTTCTTATTCTGTCCAAGTTTGAGTTTATACTTATAATAACCATTACAATTTGGTATTCAAAGAAATGCAAAAAACTTAACCAAGGCACATAATTAGTGATATTTTTCACAATTGTACATGGTGTGCCAACTAATTCATAATTGGATTTCAAAAAATATTGTATTTGAGAAAAGAATAGAAATTTGCTTCCATGTTGATTACACCTAAAATGATCAGTTATGACTTGATCTAACTACTTAACACATGTATCATAGGAACTGATTGTATCTTAGAACTGGCCAAAAGTATCCAGTTTCTTTCTTGTTTCTGTTTTTCCTTCCCTAGAACAATGCCTCTGCATTTGGTTAGATTTGTTATAGAGTCTGTCAATTTGATTTTATTTGTACTTGGTATTTGTTTCAATTTGGAGAAGCTTTATTTAAACAAGAATTGTTTGAAGTCTGTCTTTTATCCTGATAATGGTGGGCATTATGAATCAAAAGTTACGTGCTATAAACCCTTTCAAAACTTACGCCACCTTCTATTGGGTAATATTATACTTTCCTTCTTGATAAGTATCATTTTCAACATATGCAATGCTATCTGGATTGTGGATACCAGCTAATGTCTTTCAATTCATCATACAGCTAATAACAACATTAATGATCTGGCCTCTATTGACTCATTAAACTTGTTTCCTAATTTGGTGGTAAGGTTTATACTATGAAGTGTTGATTATACTTACCTATTTTTTTTTATTTTAAATTCTTGATTAATCATGGCATGGATGTTTTGCTGCATCTGTTACGATGAGTCTAGGAATGTTGCCTGCTATGATATTTTTGAATAAACCTCTCAATAAGTACTTACAAGAAAAGAAAATAAGAAGATAGAATGAATGAAATCATTTATGTATCTTCACCTAACAACTCAAGCTTTTGAGATAGTTGGTTCATGACATCATATTTCTGAGAGATGGGTGAGAGAACAGAGAAAATATAAAGAAAATAAGGATTATGTTATCGGTGAATGAATTATGAAGAACAAAAGAGAGAACTATTGTCCCAAGGATTTCCCTTTCCTACGACAGAGCCAATGCTTAGTTCCAAAATGATAGCAAATCAGAATCCCTCCTCCTATACCCTCTCTTATTTAAGCTAATTCTTTACCTCCAACACTTTAACTGCCCAAACATAACTATTGAAACTAGCTAATTACTCTCGAGCCATATCACTATGACTTGTTACTGCAGTTTACTTTATGGTGGAGAATACTGATCTACTATAGAAAAGTAGAAACCAAGAACCAATAGAAAGACATACAAACAAAGCAAAGCTTGCTAATCTCTTTGCATATCCAACATTGGAACCCCTTTGAAAAATTCATTATTGGGCACCATGAAAAAACCCCCCAAAATAGTTTGAACCACTTCGTTTCAAACGGACAGTTGCAAATATTTGTTCTTTACTGTACTCTACTTCTTGGCAATGACTCATTTTTTCCCTTTGTGTGTGTTTGTGTTGTGCCACATATGCTTAAACAAATTAAGAGAAATTAATTTGCTTATGACTTATCTTTCCTTGTCTCCATAGGGACCATTCTTCCTTAATGTCTCCTTTTCCCCCATTCTCTTTGTTTTTCTTTTTCATTGTTTTATTTTAGAATAGATTTATAACTCTACTATGTCTCTATCAATGCTCATTGCTATCTATCAGGAGAGTAGCAACAGTCAATGCTCATTGCAATAGTTACATTACAGCTCTAATTTGTAGGCATGTACAATTACCAAGCATACTTTTCATGCATTTACAAGGATACAAGGTCAGCACATACTCAGAAGGTTCTCTTACGAAGCTAACTCTTATTCAAAGTTCATGTCAATTGTTATACTTTTTCTATTCAAACTAACACATGCAAGAGGCTGAACAAATACTTCAAACAAGACATTTCAATCTGAATCATCTAGAACAATTTGCACCCCAAGAAAACATGTTTTTTCCTCTTCAGCAGTTTCAAAGAATTTTATACTTGGAAATATTATAGAAGAGATTGAGAAAAATGAGAGGCCATCTCACAAGGAAATGAGTTCTAAGAGGCAGAACTTGAAACAATCTGAGGAATTGAAGGTAAAGACTAACAAGCAGAAGCAATCACATCATCTTCCTCTCAACAGATAACTTAAGAGGAGGAAACAAAAGCAAAGCTCTAGGGTCAAAATACATTCTCCAAGGATGGTTTCCAAGGTTGAAATCTGCAAAATAAAGGCTCTAGAAGACATGAAGAAACTAAACATGCAATGGAGTTACTATGAATAAAAATCTGTGTCTAGTTGACAGACTTCACCATAATACACAATCTGCATCCAATTCACTTGCGGATACAAGTTATAATGCCTGAATATGCTACTTGGGATAACTGTTAAAAAGCATAAGTTGTACTCAAGTTTTATGTTGTTGCCATGACATAGGTCATCTAAAGATTTTTGATATATTTTCAAGGGACTATAATGTTATTATTTTTATTATTTATTTACACATTGACTATAGATATGTGGTTGTGACTATGGTGCAGAATACCCAAAGTGAAATTGGTTCCTCTTTTTGGAGACCTATCATTAGATGACTCTAGCTGACTTGTTTATCATACATAAGACTAAGCTTTATTCTTAATGTTTATAGAAATGGACCTTGAATATTTTGGAGGCTGATAGAACACAGCCCCCAAACAAAACTAAAGATGGGAAGTTTGAAAAAATTTCTCTAATACAAGGTCTCAACAATTTCAAGTTTCAAAAGTTTCAACGTAGACAAAATATTCGAAATGGAGGAAACATCAACAGTTTATTTATATTTTTCAATGATCTGATTTAGACTAGTTATAGTGCTATAGGATATGATGTTCTGAGAAATAAGGCACACTTGTGAAGATCCGAAAGTATTGGCTACTCAAGCTAAGGAGTGGTATGATAAAGTACTAAGTAACATTGTCTGATTACTGTGTCCAAGTTTGAGTTTATACTTATAATAACCATTACGATTTGGTGGTCAAAGAAATGCAGAAAACTTAACCAAGGCTCATAATTAGTGATATTTTTCACAATTGTACATGGTGTGCCAACTAATTCATAATTATTGTTGTATGTGTGCTCCATCATGTCTATCATCCATGTTCCTCTTGTGACTTCTTTCCTTTTGGGTATCACTCTGCCTTCCTATTTTGCTTTCCTAATACTGTGGACTGTGTTGCTGTTAAACACACATAATCTACGTCTTTTGAATTTGGCATTCATGACTGCTTATATTTAGTTCCTGGTTAGATAAGTTTCTCCATAAGCACTCATAGGAGAAGAAAATAAGAAGGAAAGAAAAAAAAGCTTCTCTCATAAACTTAAATTAGCTTCGCATAAGTTAAGATCAGCTTTTAGAGAAGTTAAATTATATAGCTTCTACAAATTTGCTTATGCATAAGCTAATTTTAACTTAAACTTATAGAATAAGCTTATTTCATTTTTTCTTCTTTCTTCTCCAATAATTTCTTATAGAGAAATTATCCAAACAAGGCCATAAACATGTTTCTGTGCAAGTACTGGATAGAATGCTTTATTGATCATATATGCTTGTATTTATAATTTTATATGCAATTCTAGTGAGAATACAAAACTTATAAGTGCATAGCAGAGTGTTGCAAGTGCACATGATCAAGCATTCAAGTTATAGCCTTAATGATGATAAATTCGTAGGTTTCTCCACATTTAGGGGAAAGTCATATTAAGTGTATATGCTTGCACATATCTCTCATTTGATATTGCAAGGCATATAGACTATGATACTTCAACACTAAAGAATTTCCCTTTCTACAACATTCCGCTAGCTGACAATATTTGATTATACACTTCAGCAAGGAAGAATACAAAATATGAATATGAATATGAATATGAATTTTTAAAGCTCACGTTTCAAATTCAGCTATGGGGTAGGGCCAATAAATCAATCTTAGAAAATGACAACATTGAAATAGTGACCAATAGTGCAAAAGGTGAACAAAACAAATTCCATAGCAGCCATTTATGGAGGAATATCAGGCATATTGTGAATTATTTTCCGAAAGAAGAAACACAATTATATGAGATGAGGCAAACAAGAGATTTTGAAACCTATATAGTGGTAATCCACAAAAATCCTTTGGGATGGAACTAGATGATCTATTCCTAGTGTGATCTAGATGATTTAAAAAAAAAAACAAATGAGTAAATTGATAAATAAATAATTATAGAAAAGAACAAGGCAAACTTTTAATGCATGAAGAGTGTTGAATTTAGCACGGGATATTTAGAGGAAGATAGAACAGGAGATTCTAGTGAATGATAATGCCTTATTATTTAAGAGAATGTAGTACATAGGTTCTGCATATCATCCATAAGTTTAGACTTGCAAAATGAGAAACAAACCAAAAATTTGTAAAGATTATGGAGTGTTGGCTAACACAATTGCAATTGTGGCCGCATCATTTGTCCATAATATCAAGAAATACAACAAAACTGCGAAACCTCGATTGAAAATCATACAAGCATAGACAGACTCCCAGCTAATAGCAACTTTTGCATTGAAATTTTCTCAACAAAGGAATCATCTGTGTATGTATCAATGCATCAACTCATAAAATAACTTCATGAAAGAAAGCCAAACCACTTTGATTAACTCCCCAAAACCTATATTCCTTTATACAATATACCACTGGCTACATGGCACAAATTCATCCTCCCACATTGTGCGTCTATTAATTTCCCTTTCCACTTTTCCAGCCTTTGATGAATCTTCTCTCTCCTAAATAACTTGTCTGCTAACCATCACCATTACATATTTTGGCTCCCCTTCATCTTGTAACTCAAGTTCTAGCCCCTCCTGCAGGTTGTTAGGCACAATTTCAAGGAAACCTAATTTCCTACCTCAAAACACCCTAGTTTGGGACAAACTCTAACAACCTCCTAAAGACTAAAAAGGTGATGTTTGTCATATTGTTTGACCTGAGTGATTCCAATTTGGAATTTTCTATTCCACTCATGAACACGATAATTATTCTTGGGCAGTTCCAGTTCTCTAAAACCCAAACAAAATTGTTCTAATTTCTAATTAACTCCATAGTCTTACAATTATAAAAAGAAGAAAAATACATATCAAACACTTCAATCAGCAAATCAATGAAATAACAATTAATAAACCCAAATCAATGAAATGAGAATGGAAAGACAAATCAAGGAAATCAAAATAGAAACACAAATTCAAGCTACAAACCCAATATCCGATGAAACAAAAAAAGTTAGAGATGGAACAGACGAACCTTGAAAGCGAGAAAGCTACTTGCCGCAAAACACAACTAGGTCCGAGATAGGTAGTAATGAACTTACAAGTTCCTGAAAACTTAAAATTGTACAGTACTAATTAAATAGAATATCTCAAAAGCCAAAACCGAATTCTTCTAACATTTTCTACGAGACTGAGGTTACCTTCGAAAACAGTGTCAGTGCCACAACCAGGTCGGGTTCTCAGAAATGACCCACACGCCACGCGGAGCTCAGGGTGGGGGGCTGCGATAGTGAAGTTGCAGAGGTGAAGGTGTTGCGAGACCTACCGTGGGAATTTTTCAAAGCTTCTCGAAATCTCACTCATGAGGAATTCGTCTGGTACGCGTGAAGAACAATTTTGACAGAGAGGGACTTCGAGGAAGACCTAGCGCGGGACAGAAAAAAAGCTTTTATAAACTATGGTTAACGACGGTGGATAATCAAACCTGTCTTTGTATATTTTGATTTCAACAACGGTGTTTGATATACATCGTCTTAGTACATTTTCTCTTAATTACACAAATACGCATGCCTACAATACGAAAACGGTGCTTCCAGAAAAACGTCGTTGAAAATGTAACATATTTACAAAATTGCCACCACCCCCCTACTACAAGGGTCATATTGTCACTGACCTCAAAGGTGCGTCGTAGAATCGTGTTTTTGCAGTAGTGTGTTGTGGCTTCAACTAGTGCTTACAACAACTATTTGTTTGTTATTAGAATTTGGAAATTATAAATTTTTTTGGTTGATACAAAGACACTTATTTATAAAGATTGTTGTAATTATTCCTCAGTTTTCACTTTTATTTGTCCATTTTATTCTCAAATGTCTTTATATGTTTAAAACAAAAAATAACAATGGTCTTGTACAAATGGAGAATAAAAAAAAAATCTTTGATGTAGTCTCCACTTTCATCTAGTTAATTTTGTCTTTTTCTCTCATTTCTAATCACTTTCTCACCAACCCAAATTACCCAATTGTAACTATCCACTACTTCAAACATGAAAAACTAAACACTCTCTTTTTGATGCATATTATCTATAAAATAATTGCACTGCTCCTCAAAGCTCCCATCTAATTATCGTTACTTCCCGCTTTCTTCTCTCTCGAGTCATATTTGTATTCTTTTTTCCTTCTTATTATTTTAGTGACGTTTCATTCTCCATTCTTTCGACAATTTTGATCAAAGATGTTTCCTCAATGATAAGAATTTTGGTATGTAACACATTTTTTTTTCCTCAATGATATATATATATATATATATATAATAAGTCGTAATAAAATAAAATAAAAACTATAGATTGTAGAATATAAATTTAATACCAAGACAATGGACATTACACTAGTAAATATATAAAAGCCAAAACCACACAAATGGACCTTATTATAAAATCTCTAAAGTTAAAACAATAAAATTATAAAAAAAATTCAGAAAGTGGCTCAAGCCATATCGGAGCTATATTGGAAATTGCTTGAGTCGTATCAGAGTCGCATCAAATACAATTTAATTTAAAAAATTGGATATTTCTTGGATACAACATATCTAGACGTATCAAAGACGTATCGATGTCTAACACGAGTTCGACATTTGCACCTATAAGGATGCAACCCTCACAAGGTTATGGTTGAGGATTCTTTTAGTCTTAGCTGAGCACCCCCTCAACCAGGTCTAGGGGGCTTTGGAAGCATATCAAGATATTCTTAAACAAAGTGCATTCAATACTCAAACAACCTAGGCCGAGCACCCCAAACATGTAATGCCCTTCATTACAATAAAAATATACTTTAAAACATCTATAAAATGGGAACTTAAAAATTTTAATGGTTCGGAATACTTTAAATATTATAAAAAAATGGGTACTTACATAAATAAATAATTTTATTTTCAAATATATGCATCTACAAAATTGAACAAACAATGAACTGAGTTTTCAATTTTCTATCGTCTCAAAAGTTTCTTTCTCGAACTCTGAAAACAACATTTTTAATGAGATAATAATTCTGCTGAATAAAACAAGTTTTAAAAGAATTCGTAAATAATGTTGCTTTCAGCCAGCGCGGTAACAAAAAAATTCAACTATGGTATCCATAAAATTAAATTAAATACACACACACACTTATAAAACAACCATAAAATTATTTACACAACAAAAGAACATTCCACTAAATAAATACCAACACTTTAGTGCATTCAATTCTTGAATAAACAATTATCACAAACATAACTTAGTGATTCCCAAAATCACTAGACTCAAACTCTTTGGTTCTCAAAACTAGTGTAAATCTCATATTCTTCAAAAGATCTATGAGTTTATATTCATGCAATGACGCCCCACTGTCTTTTCCATAATAGATAAAGGTATCTAGAATCTCTTCACTATCCCGGATGGATGTATCTATTATTTCATCCTCATCCCAACTATATGTATTTCATATCTCTTACCCATCGCAGATGGAGGTATTTCATATTTCATGTATATTCAATCTTCAAAATAAGATATACACTGTCATCACTTTCCAGAAGATGATGACCAACTCATCACACATAATTATAAAACATAATTCCAGTAACTACCAAATAAATACTCCAATCCCATATACACTAATAACTCATAAAGTCATACCTCAAATTATAGCATCATATAAGTCAATTAATAATTAGCTATGAAATAAAATACACACACACACATTAAAATATATTTTAGTTGATATGTGTGATAGCTAAAAACAAAACTCAAAGAGGTTGATTCATGAATTCCAAGATTTAATATGCAATCAGTGAAGATTTGTACACTACAATACTCCTTTTTGTAAAATTAAATTAAACCCCATGAATTGTAAAAACTACATGTTGGTATGATTAAATTAGACACTTAAATAAATTCACGCAAGAACACTATGGAACCTAAATTTTGTAATCATCACAGGGATTAATTCACGCAAGGTTAATGTATCAATTTATAAATTTATGACCAGCAAACTTAAAAAGATGTGTTTCTAAAAATCTATACCATGGAAGTTTAGAAAAAGAAGGTTGTTTTACTCACTTCTTGGAGCACATAGTAATTCACATGTTCTTTGTTTATTATTCATCTTCTCCATTTAGTGGGTCAACAACATTCTCTTTGAAGCACATAGTAATTCATGCATTTCTACTAATTTTCTATTTCTGAGAGAGACTGTCTATAAAGTTCTGGGAGAAGAGAATTGTCTATTGATAAGTGCTATGCATACATCATTTGTATACTGAAATCACATATCAGTTATCTCATTTTCTTTTCTTTTATTGCTTCTTTTGTGTTAAAACAATAGGAACTTAGATCCTTCTGAGTTTTTATCTAGAAGATGCTAAAGTTAATGATTTTATAGTAATTTTGGTTGTATTTTGTGTAGAGATATAACAGAGGCATGAAAAAGATTGAAAAACTGAAGTGTCGCACTCAGCACGAGATCCTAGCTTAGCGAATCAGGACCGCTCAGTGCAAGCAAGCCCGCTTAGCACAAGAAGCCACATTGGAAGACAGTTGTCACGAGCAAGAGTGCGCATCCTGCGACTTATCGTGTGGCCACTTGATCTAGCTGGACATGCGCGCTTAGCACGAGTGTCATGCTAAGAACACAAGACAATTTTGATTGGCTTGTCAATTGGTGAAATATTTAAAAGGAAGAAAAACTTTTAGAATACTTAGCAACGAAGAAACATAGTAGAAGCAGAGGAACAAGGAAGAAAGGAAGCAAAGAAGTTATTGTTGAAGGAAATCCATTTATGGAGCTTTGGCTGATCTGTTTCACTCCATTTCTCTTCCGTTTCATCCCGCCTTTTATATTTGTAAGTATCTCATGACAATGAGAGGCTAAAACCACCTATTGTTGGGAGCTTTGCAAATCAAACTTTCTTTGATGTAATGATTCTAAACTATCTATCAATATGATGTTGATATTATTATTCTTTCCTATGCTCATTGACATGTTTGTGGTCTGATAATCCATTTTCATGAAATGTTTTAGGATTTAGGCATTGAGAAATGTTTATATGCTAAGAACTTAAGAAGAACATCTAGGGATAGAGTGGTATTGTCTAGCCTATCTATGCATCTCTGCTTGTAATGCAAATAATTTAATATAGCTCTTAAGCGATTACGAGCGATATTAGGTGATTTAGGCTCTCTCACTTGAGAGATCTGTTGGATTGAGTGACCTCAGAATAATTAAGAAGGGGGGGTTGAATTAATTATTCTTAAACCTTTACTAATTAAAAATCTAATCCTTCTTAGGCTTTTACTATGTTGTTAAGTAAATGAAGAATAGAAAAGAAACTTAACCAAAAGTAAAAACGAGAATTAAAGTGCATAGCGGAAATTAAAAGAGTAGGGAAGAAGAAGACAAACACACAAGAGTTTTTATACTGGTTTGGCAACAACCCGTGCCTACATCCAGTCCCCAAGTGACCTGCGGTCCTTGAGATTTCTTTTCAACCTTGTAAAAATCCTTTTACAAGCAAAGATCCACAAGGGATGTACCCTCCCTTGTTCTCTTTGAACAACCTAGTGGATGTACCCTCCACTAGAACTGATCCACAAGAGATGTACCCTCTCTTGTTCTCAGTCAACAACCCAAGTAGATGTACCCTCTACTTGTATCACAAAGGATGTACCCTCCAATGTGTTAAGACAAAGTTCTCAGGCGGTTAAACCTTTGAAACTTTGTAAATAGGGATACAAAAGAATTCTCAGGCGGTTAGTCCTTTGAAATCTTTTGTATATGAGAAAGCAAAGAATCAAAAGAATTCTCAGACTGTGCCATTTTGAATTCTTTGACAAGGGAGAAGGGAGACACAAAAGAATTCAAGCAGTTAGTCCTTTGTTCTTTTGGAAAAGGGAGAAGAGAGACACAAAAAGAATTCAGACGGTTAGTCCTTGGCGAATTATTTTTGGCAAAGGGAGAAGAGATGAAAAGAATGAATAGCACAAGTTTTCAAGGTTTAGAAAACCAAAAAACTTTAGAAAGCTTTTGACAAAGAAAGAAGAAGAAGAAGTTCAAAGAGACTCAGAAATCAATGTGGAAAAATTGCTTGTATAAAGAATGAATTGGAAAAGATTTTTTCAAATGCAAAACAAAGCCTTGCTCTTATAGACTCTTCATGTCTGGTCAAGAGAACCATTAGAAGAGTTATGACCTTTAGAAAAACTTAAAACCAATTTGAAAAGTCAAAAACTATTTGAAGAGTTACATATTTTGATTTGTTCAGAAACTATCACTGGTAATCGATTACCAAATCAGTGTAATCGATTACACAAAGCTTTTTTGTGAAAGGATGTGACTCTTCATATTTGAATTTGAATTTCAACGTTCAAACACACTGGTAATCGATTACAAAAACATTGTAATCAATTACAACATTTTGAAATCAATTGGAACATTGTAAATTCAGTTGAAAGCTTTTTGAAAACCATTTTTGCTACTGGTAATCGATTACAATAATTTGGTAATCGATTACCAGAGAGTAAAAACTCTTTGGTAAAAGGTTTTGAGAAAAATTCATGTGCTACTCAGTTTTTGAAAAAACTTTTTAATACTTATCTTGATTAAGTATTCTCTTGATTCTTGAATGAATCTTGATCTTGATTCTTGGAAGCTTGAATCTTGAAACTTGATTCTTGAAATCAAATTTCCTCTTGAACCTTGAAGTGTTCTTGATTCAATTTTGAACTCATTCTTTGATTCTAGAGATCATCATCTTTGTTATCATGAATTGTTCTTGATCTTTGAGCTTTTTGTCATCACCTTTGTCATCATCAAAACTTCTTTGAATCAATCTTGATTCATCATGAAGCTTGCTTCTACAAGATCATGATTAGAGTATGTTAAAAGATGCAGGTAATAATCATATTCATGTTAAAAAGAGAAAAATCTATTAAGGTTACATTAAGAGTAGTCCTGGTACGTGGAGCCCCCAACAAATTCCTTAACTCATCATCAACACCATCTCACAACTTCGAGCATTTGTTTTCTTAACCTTCCATGTTTTTTGCTTTGTAGTTACACACACAAATATAACTCTAAGTATAAACAAAGTCCTTGTGAAATCGATACTCGATCTTATCGTTTTAATCCTACTTGTACAACTTGGACGCTTGCCAAGGAGTCAACATCTATCCTTATATAATAAAAGAATATATGATTTAAGATTGAGTTACATGAAATATATTTTCAATAGATTTGGCTAATCAAATCTTTCTTTATCTCTTACTACTCTATTATCAAGATTTATCTAATTATTAACATCATCTAATTATTTATTTTCTTTCAAGATATATTAAGATAAAACATGATAAGATTTAAATCATTCTCAATGAGCACAAATTCAAATATAACAAATATCTTATCCAAACTAGATATACAATGTTATATTATTACTATAATAATTATATTTACAATAGTAATAATCTTTTAATCTTTTTAATTAGGATAAAATTGTCACACTTTCTTTTATAATTATAAAATAATTTCAACAATCTTAACTACCTAATCTTTTTATTGATAAAATAATTGTTTAACTCGATCAATTTTAAATAAAATAAATAAACATACATAATTTTTTTATTCAATTATTTTAACGATATTTAATAAATCATAATACAATCATTCCAAATATATATATATATATATTATCATAATCATTTTAGTTTAAATAAATTCTTATTCTAATAATTTTTAAACTAAAACTAATAACAATTATTATATTAAAATTTTAAGATGTTACGTTTTTTTTCTCCTTAAATAATTTCGTCATCGAAATTCACTCTATAACTAACAAATCTTCAAGTAAATAAAAAGTATGACATACTCATTTGATGACCGGATGCACAACCATATTTGAATTTATGTAATTCAATGATCATTAAAGCAACATACAAATAACAACTATAGATTTAAACATATTTGCACATTGCACAATTCAATATCTAGAAATATGATTTCACACAAAACTCAAAGAGAAGAACTATTGCATGCAAACAATTCAATTCTAACAATTAATAGAAGATTCTATGTAATAATTAAAAATATAAACAAGGTAGAACAAACAAATATGTGCATATGTAACACATTATGGTAAGCACAATCCTTCAATTTATATTTCATATAAATTTCTAATTAGGTACATATTCTCACTAACTACACATGTTTTGTCTCTAAAAAAATATATATTCACTTCCTCCAAATCATGTCATTCATTTTTAAGGCATATAGAGTAGAAAGAAGCTTTGTCAACATCTTTTTATTCTAATACAATACATTTAGATCACAAGGTGATAAACAAAGTAAGATATAACATTAAAGAGTTACAATTGTGTTTTTAATGCTCATAAAGTTGAATTACATCTACCAATTCATACAATGCAATCACAAAAATATAAATATTAGAATCCTTTGTATGAGTCAACAATTAAGTCAATATAACATGTAACGACTAAAATAGTCTTTTCAACAACAATAATAACAACTTAATTAGGACATTTTAAATTTAAACATATGAAAACAAATATACTATTAAGAGCTAAATTTCAAAACACCAATTATCATTAATTATTTTAGGCATTATTGTTATTATTTTTCAAATAATAATAACATGAATAAAGTATAAATAAGGTGAGTTTCCATCATTTTTTTATACTTCTATGTTTAAGAAATCTCCAAAAACATTTCAAACTAGCAATACACATATACAAAAGACAAAACAAACTTTTCAAACTCAGCTGATTTCCATGTGCTCAAATATAGCAAACTGAAAAAGGTAGAAAAAGTTATTGAAGTCAATTAAAGAAAACAGATTACCTCGTGAACATCATTAAGCAACTATTTCCAAGTTAGAAGGATCATTAGTCATGGGATGCAAGGCCCATGGATCAAGTGTCCATTTATATTTGTATATAAAAGATGAGTTGCTCAGGTAAAAAAAATATTCATTCTAGCATTTATTATTCTTATTTACTATATTGGGAGTATACTTACTTGAGCGTTTCCCAGGAACCCCCATCGCCATAAAGACTGAGGAGTTGACGGAGGAGGAGACGAGCAACACCGATACTTTTTCATTTTTGGAGTATCTATACTTCATAGGTTAAAGCAATTTTTTTTGGTAATGTTCACTACAAGAAGTTTTAGCTCGTTTTATCAGGGTACATGGGAGATCCATCGCTTTCCTCTTTCTTCTATCGTTGCTCGTACCTCACTTTTTTGTAATTTGAGCTAAATGACTAGTTTTATAGGAGATGCTCTGGTTTTGAGAATTCCATCTTCAGAAACTACAATAACAACGTAAACATCCTTGTCGGTATCCCTTGGACCTTAGTGAATCTGTCTTTTGTATGATCTTAGGAAGCTTCCGCAGTTAAAATCGTTTCCACGAAATAACCAATGAAGCCCACTATTTTACGCAACACAACATTGCCTTAAATAACAAATGTCAATGCTAAAACAGTACTCTCTTGTTACGGATACAAGGGTTAATTAAGCAACAAATACAAAGCCGTTAAGGAAACTTCCTTTATGATAGTACAATTCCCACTACCTCCTTGAAAATTGAAATCTTTCACTTATATTAACCATACATTCTTTCTATAACTTAGCACCAATTAACACTCACACCCTTTTCAGTTTATACCAAACAAATGATGTTACAGCCTTCTTTCTTGTGCTTCTCTTTCATGTTTCTCATCACACTCCCTCTTGGAAAAAGCTCTACCACCTTGAATGTACCCAAGGACATAATCAATCAAACATGCCAAAAATGTGCCAACCAATCCATCATCTTGAGCTACAACCTATGCTCCACTTCTCTTCCGGCGGTTCCGGTGAGTCACTCCGCGAATCTCGAAGGGTTGGCGTTGGTTGCAATGGAGCTAGCACTAGAGAATGTGACTAGCACTTTGGCCACCATAGAGAAGCTATTAGACAGCACAAGCCTTGATAACTTTGCGCTGGGGTGCTTGGCAGATTGCTTGGAGCTGTACTCTGATGCAGCATGGACAATAGTGAATTCTGTAGGGGTTTTCCTCTCTGGGAACTATGATGTAACTAGGATTTGGATGAGTTCGGTTATGGAAGCAGCATCAACGTGCCAACAAGGTTTTACTGGGAGAGGTGAAGCTTCTCCTTTGACACAGGAGAACTATAATCTCTTTCAGTTGTGTGGTATTGCACTTTGCATTATTCATTTGGCCACACCTGGAGTACCTTCTCAATTAATCCACAGATAAATTTGCCAGTATATGCTGTCTTTCTCATCAATAAAGTGAGAGACATTGTATTAGTATCTCAAAATGGACAATATTAGTGAGTGGTGGAAACGTTGTATCTTAATAGAGATGGAAATTAAGGGAGGAAGACAGAGTAGAGATGCTAGTGCTAGACATTAATAGATATAGAAATTAGAATGATCTATGTTTTCTTTATTTTAGTTTTTAGTAGAGCGAAATCTTTTGTAGTAGTGAAAAAGAAAGAAAGGTGTATTATTATAGATTTCCTGATCTGATTATTTTTCTTTTTAACTTAGTCCATCGAAGTTAAATTTTTTAATAATTAACTTCTTCCATTTTGATATAACACCAAAATGGATTTTTTTTAATGGACACAAGGATGCATTTGGACCTTATGTTATTAACTAATTAAGGTGATAACGTTATTTTATAAAAAGAAAAACAATGTAAGTAAAAAAAAAACTAGTTTAAGTCCCTCTCAACAAGATATACTTTATCAATGTCCTTTTGTTGAAGTTATCGGGTTTTTCTTCTTAATACTTTAATCTAACATATAAATTTAACTAATTTAAGAAAAATAAGATTTAACAATAAGGGTGCGGCTAATAGAACTATTATCCAAGCTAGTTAAAGCTTATATCACAGCTAAAGTTGGGAGTTAAAAACTTAAAAATTAGCTGATTAAATTTTTTGGTTCAAACAATAGATATTTTTCACCAGAGAGAATATTATTGGAGTAGTCTTGTAGGAATATTATGATTGTCAAATTTTTCCTCTTAATATTTAACACATTTATATACTTAAAACTTGAATTCAAGATGATTAATTATGCTGGATAAATTAAAAGTCTTTGATAATCTAAAACAAAGAGTTTCCAAACAAAAGAAAAAAGAATAATTTGAACACAAAAAGTATAAGTATTTATTTCAAAATAAAAAAACCTATAAAAGGTGATTTATTATGAGTCACATGCCTTATGCAAAACCTAAAGGGTGGATGCAGTGATGTAAGGCCCCACTGCATTCACATGAGTAAGAATGATCTATTTATAAGGAGAGTTTGCATTCGATTCTCACCATGTGCAAAATTTCCTCGCCAACGACAATTATGTACCGTGAACAAAATTAGTTTCTAATCCAATCGGTTGGAGCACACTTGTAGTCTCTGACCTATGACAAAAAGATGCATTATGCAATGAAATGGTACTAAAGCCAACAAAGGTTGGTCCACTTGGTAAGGATCATATTCATATCTTACAAGGATGTGGGTTCGAATCCCATCGTTAACGTGAGATCCTTGTCGATGAACGATCTGTAAGTACTTCTATAAGCCCTCAATGAGCTTTTAGGCATGTCTAGGTCTTAATGAACCCCCAAAGCCTAACTCTCCTAAACTTTAATTCAGAAAAAAAAGACAAGAAATGGTACTAAAATGTTGTCTCATAATATATGCATTCTACTTTTAATATATAGGTTGAATTGCAATGTAAAATTCAAAAATCTAATAATGAGTGGCAATATTTAAATATTTGAAGTTACATTAAAACATTGTGTACTAAAATTATGCATCAATTTTCCCCCTCCCTAATGTAGTGTTGGAACTAGCTCGATACCTGTGTCTCCACACGGGTGATTTGGATGTTTTCGTACTTTTTATAGACAACTAAATAATTCAAATACATATTCAATTTATTATGGTCATTGTTATTAAAAGAATTAATCAATGTGTATATGGTGAGTATATGCTTACAAAAGTCTAAACTATATTTTTTTGTGGTAACAAAAATATAACAATAAGATGAAAACATTTTGATAAAAACAAATACGATGCAAATTTGTATATTAAAAAATATGATACCATGCAAAAAAGGAGTAGTCATTGATGAAGTTTAAATTTAACATATTACAAGCAACACCAAAAAGACAAATATGATAAACTGTTTTTTGTATAATAATATGTTATATGATTAATTAATCCAATAAAGACATGTGAATGAATCAAATTTTCCCTCTAGTGTTTAACACATTTATATAAGACTTGAATTCGACACCACTAATTAGCCCGAATAAATTGAAAGTCTTTTAACAATCTAAAATAAAGAGTTTACAAACAAAAAGAGAAAAAAAAGAATAATTTGAACAAAAAAATATAATCAAAATAAAAAATCTATAAAAGGTGATTTATTATGATAATGAAGGCTCATGTCTTATGCAATGAAATGGTAATAAAGCCAACAAAGATTGATCTACATGATAAAGATCAAACTTTTTGATGATTGATTTGTAAGTATCTCTATAAATATTCGGGAAGTTTTTAGGCATCTTCTAAATGCCTAACTCACCTAAACTTTAATTAAAAAGAAAGAAAGAAAAGAAATGATACTAAAAAGTTATCTCATTAGTTGAATTGTAATGTAAAATTAATAACGAGTGGCGATATTTAAATTTTTGAAGTTACGTTAAAAAAGTGTACTAAAATGCTACATCAATTCCTCCCCTCCCGGTGCAGTGTTAGAATTAATGAAATTAAAATTTTAGAAGTGTTCTTTTTTTTGTTGCCAGCAATAAAATTTATGCAAAATATTATATATATATATATATATATATATATATATATATATATATATATATCATTTTATATTTACTAATTGTTTTAACTGTTAATTTTATCAAATACTTATAATTTAAATTATCAATTAATTTTTTCATTTTAGGATAGTTTTTTAATTATTTTTTTCCAAGTAAACATATTTTGACTTATTTTTATCATTTTCAATTTTTTTAAATATAAATGATTCATGTTGAAATTAAAATATTTTAAAAATATATTCTTTTACTTAAATAATTAACATAATTTGGACTAAGTTTAAGAAAAAACATAATGAGGACTCATATTATCTCGTGACAAGCAGTATTTTCAGCTATAAATTAGTCATACACTTTATTTTGGTTTTACTGTGGTCACACATTTAAATATTAATAATATTTCCATTTGTAATGGGTTTTATTCATTGTTTAAATCATTGCCGACATGCATTCCTTCCACCGGTTCAGGCGTCCAGCACTCCCAACTCAGCTTAATCAATTTTATCATTTCCCTTTTCTATTATATAACAAATTAAGTAATATTATATAATTTTTTTATTATTAGAATAAATAATTTGACAGTATGTTATTTAAGTGAGTTATTTATATAAGTAATAATTACTTAATTTATTTTTATCAATTAAAGAATAATTTTTTAATTATAAAATTTAATATGATTCAAGTCAAATATTATTTTTTAATAATTTTAATATTAAAATTAATTTTTTTTGTAAAATTTTTAAATTTAAAATAAGACATCCATTTAACCAATCATTTATTATAGATGTTGGGATTATAAAACAACATAATAGTAGCGATTAGCGATCTGCTTTTGGAGAATAAAAGAGAATAATTATTAAATCCAGGTAGACTTGCACTAAAAATAAATTTAAAATTGCACTCACCCACCCACCCTCGCATCCATCGTAATCAAAACTTAATTAACATTATTTTTTCACAGTGCTTTTCTTTCTTTCCTTCTGAGATTGCTAGCTGAAGAGAGAAAAGCAAAATCGAATTATCATAGAAAGAAGTGAATTGAATTTCATTGACAGAGTCAGAGTGAAGTGTTGCGCAAATCTGAGGTGCGCATTGCATTGTGGTTGATTTGTAAGAATGGCGCCAGTGTCGGCTCTCGCAAAGTACAAGCTGGTGTTCTTGGGTGATCAGTCCGTTGGGAAAACCAGCATCATCACTCGCTTCATGTACGACAAATTCGACAACACTTATCAGGTCTTCTTCTTTCAGATCCAATCTCACTTTCACTATTTCATTGCATTTCCATTATTATTTTCAAAACATTCAAGAGATCACGGTTTTATCGTGGGATGGGATCATTGCTTTCGTTCCAGTTTTGACATGATTGGTGATATGTTCTTGAATTAAGGTTCATTATTTGTTTTTAAGAAATTGCTATTTAAATCACGCCAATGTGTTCTGACATATGAAATTTAAAATTCTTTTTTAAATTTTAACATTTTTCCCCCCTCATTCCAATTGTGTTTGGCTTGGAGACATTTAATAATTTAAATCCGAAAATTGGGTTGCTAATATGATTGATATGTTTATGCTGTATGATGCAACTTCAGGGGAGGAAATGGCATAGGGAGGAGAGAAACAGAAAACAGATTGCAGTGTTGCACGTGTCTCAAATACTTGATCTATATAGAGGTCAAATAGTTTAGTAGTAAATTATATTTAAAATAGAAAAAATATAGGTATATAAGAACTTTGTAGCACCAGTAATGCTGAGTCATGCGAAATGATTTTAGGACATACAATACATGTATTTTCCTGTCTTTACTTCCTTTTCCACCTGCAAGTGAAACTAGAGTCTACAGTTAACTATACCCTTTATTTTCCTCTTAATCTGTACACATGCGTATCTGTACACTACACATTATGTACAGATATAATTCTACACATGCATTAAGTTGTTTACATTTTTCTTGTATTACGTCTTATGCATATTCTTGAATTACATGCATTTCCATTTTCCTAAATTGAGTTGTTTACAATTTTACCGTACTCAAAACTTTGTTTTCTTTTCCTTTTGCTAAACAGGCTACAATCGGTATCGATTTTCTGTCAAAAACTATGTATCTTGAAGATCGAACTGTTCGACTGCAGTTGTGGTAAGATGTTGCTTGATCATTTTAAAATTCCACTAGAAAGGGTATGGAATATTTGTGAAGAAAGTGATGGAAGGGGAAGCAAACGAAGGATTGCTTGGTCTATAATGAAGAGAGAATGACAATGCTATTATTTTAACTATCTGTTTTTGCTGTTTCTCATCAAGTGTAAAGAGATACTGGAATACTAAATTTTGGAATCCTGTAGAGTAAAGATAACTTCCCTGCAAATAAGGGACGAACAATGTCTCCCCCCCTTCCCTTTTTTTCTCCTCAGTTTTCATCCACTCCTAAAATATGCAAATTATTGAACTGCACATACATCACAATTTGATGTTTATCTGGTTTCTTTAGTTAAGTTATATTTCAAAGATTTATTTGGTATATCGGAATCTGCATTAGAGAACATGTGATATTTTATGATTAATAAAATTTTAAATCTTTCTTTAAAAAAATTATTCATTTAGTTTTAAAGTATTTTGCCTTTATGTCATACCTTTTAATCTCACTATAATGTCTGTTTAATGGATTTTAAATATTAACTATTATGTTTTCATTTGTATTTTACTTTATAGCATAAAAAATTAGGTTTTGACGTGGATTGATTTAAGCTGAACATGATGCTATAATGCATTTTGTAATCTGCAGCATTTCCTGCTTACTGCTTTGTATGCTTGGCTTTATTTCAAAAGTTGATGCATATTGGAAAACCGGACTGAGTTCAGTGGAGTTTAAATGTTTGATTGGCAATATTTAGTTGAGTTTCCATACATAAGCAGTACACTATAGCTTTTTTTTTTTTTTATTGAATTCTCTTAGTTTTCTTCATCTCAACACCTTCACTTTTAATTTTTTTTTCATTTGTGACAGGGATACAGCTGGACAGGAAAGATTTAGAAGTCTTATTCCAAGCTACATTAGGGACTCATCTGTTGCTGTCATTGTTTATGATGTTGCAAGTATGCCATTTTGACCTACTTTCTTTTCAACTATTCCCTCATGACAAATTATATTTTCTTGCAGGTTTTTCATTTCATTATAATAATATATTAATAGTTAATTTAAGTTTTTTTTTGGATGCTGGTTAATTAAAAGTGTTGAATTTGAAGAGCTGAGTTTGCTATTCATCATCAATTTCCTCAAAAACTTATTAAGGAAGAAGATTTATATCTTTGAGGAATATGTATGCTCCATTTAAAAAAAATAGCCTTATTTAAGTTATTCCTTTTCCTTTCTTTGGGATATGATTTGAGTGAAATATTCATTTTTCACATAAAGTGGGTGAATTCTTTTAACCAAAAAAGAAAGTGAATATGGGATGAACATGTGGCCTTCCCCAGATTCTAAAGGTACCTGTGCCAATTATCAGGAACCAGAACTTCTCAAGAAGTAGCTTTCTCTAACAGGTGCTGCCTGTTATTCCTAGACAGCTCGAATCTCTCTAGATGATTCATATCACATGTGCATAGTTTTTTGTTCACTGTTCCTAAACACTTTGATGGACACTTTCTGATTATTCAGCCTTCTTACGATATAGGCCGTCAGACTTTCCTAAACACATCAAAGTGGATTGAAGAGGTGCGCAGTGAAAGAGGCAGCGATGTTATTGTGGTTCTTGTTGGGAACAAAACTGATCTTGTGGATAAAAGGTAATGGCTAATCAATGGTAGTGACTAACTTCATCAGATAGTTTATACTGGCCGGTTTCATGACATGACTCCTATGTTCTGTATTATCTAATGAACTATTTGATTTTGATTTTTGACTAATTACTAATTCAACACTTAGAGAAAGTTTATGGGTTAGTGAAGAAGAAATTGTTGTGATCAAGGGAAGTACAACTACACAAATAATCATTTCATTCTTCACAGGCTAGACTGTGGGATGAGGGACGAGACTGAGAAAACAATACTGTGTGCAGTAGATTAAAGCTAATAGAAAAATTCATCAATCATATGAAGGGGGATTAGTGTTTTATATGGTGAATGAGTTATAAATTGGTTCAGATCTTCAAACAACTGGAATAGTTGCCGTGTCACTGATTCAAGCCTTGAATAGCCTCAAGAATTCCTTGAGAATGAATGACTCATGACAAGTAGTCCATTAAGATAAAATGTAAAACATCTTAAGCTATATATTAGACATATACATCACAAACTTCATTTGCAATGTACGAAAGACCTAGAGAAAACTATGAAATAATCTAGTTTGCCGAAGAGTACCTCCTCCATTGTCTTCAACATGGCATAGTTTAAGGTCTTCATTCAGTTTCTTCTTTTCTTCAATATATTTATTATCAGGTATGTGTACATCTAAGTGAGAGATATCTTGGGAAAGTGGGAGGAGGGACAGTGAAAGATGTTGTCCAATTTGGCTTTCTGTCCTTCCACTATGTTTGCAACATTTTCAGGAAAAACTGTTAAAATATGTTTTTTTCTTGCTAAAGACTGGATATTGTTTCCTGACTAGGTGAGTTTGGAACATGCTTCATTTTCCTAACCATGCACAGGAAAGCTTATTTCGGGTGAAATAATCGCTTTCTATTGAGAAGTTGTCCATGAAGCTGCACAAGAAAAAAAAAAGTTATTTTCCCCAAAAATACGCTAATCCAAAATGTTGCTTAGTTTTTAAGAAACATGCCAGAAGGGGGTCACTGTTATCCATGCAAGATGATATGAAAGGAATTAGCAGAACCCTATATCTATGATAGTCCAAGTCATTTGGGCTTTGGACCTAACTTAATCCTACAAAACTAGCTTGTAAGGTGGAGACTACCCAAGCTTTATAAGCTCTATTTAAACTATATCTCTAATCAATGTGAGACTAAACACCATCCTTGAGGTTGCAATTAAGGCAGCCCTCAAAGAGACCGCTACTAAGGCGAGTTAGGGATGACCATAATTAAGTTGATTTTCTAACACTAAGTCCCTAAGGAAGTGAGACTTACATTTTCTCATAGGCTTTAGTAGCTTGAATGGTTTGGCCCTTGAAATGCTTCTTTTGCACTCTGCATATTTGTTTCGATGCCTTATACAAACAATGGCATGCTTTCCATTTCCCTTTCGGTAGCTTATTTCCAGCATGGGGATTTCTATGGTACAATGACTAATGATTTTATAATATTTAAAAATCTACTATATACAAGTAGTAGCCAGTGAAATGTTTAAGAATTCACCTTGGGTTCCTAATCCAGGACAAAATGGTTACAGGAACAAGGTTGTTTTTGCATTGACTTTTCATTATGAATAATGTTCTATACATTTAACACTTCAGGCAAGTCTCTACAGAGGAAGGGGAAGCAAAGTCCCGAGAGCTAAACGTTATGTTTATTGAGGCTAGTGCAAAAGCCGGCTTTAATATAAAGGTAAGCCTCTCCCTTCTATGCCATAGATATTCAATAAATATCAGTATCTCACCAGGTCCTAAGGAGCATGTATTCTTTTTAGTGATAATTTGTCTTGGAAGTTAATATGATTTTCTTTTATAATAAGCGTATTGCATTGTCTCGGATGAGATGTTACAAATGGTTCAAATATGGATAGTCGATAAAATCCATCTGGACTATGGTGTCATGCGTCATTTCCCGATGAGATGTGTCTTGCAGAATGAATACAACAGTTGGTTGTTTCTACAAGTCAACCTAAAATTTTCCTTAAGTTTGCCTCAATTATATGTTGGATATACTTGCTGGCATTATGATATATCTACTTGTTATATATACCTAGTCCTGACTTTTCATTTGTACTGCTTTACCAAACTTTTTATATTTAGGCCCTCTTTCGAAAAATTGCTGCTGCATTACCCGGAATGGAAACACTATCTACAACAAAACAGGAAGATATGGTCGACGTGAACCTGAGGTCTTCTGGTAGCCATGATTCCCAACCTCAGTCAGGGGGATGTTCTTGCTGAATGAATGTGCCTTGCCCTGAAGTTTTGTATTATTGTGTCTCTTGCTATTTATTTTGGAATGTGTTTGCCTCAGATCTGTAAAGATTAATTAGTCCTTTAGACTTAAACAACTTTATGTGAGAGAAATTATAGGAAACAAGTGGAGAGGTAACAATTGAAGAACTAATGTAATACAGCTCTTTGGTTAGTTGGTTATTCATTATTGTTTACTTTGATTGAAAGATAAATGTCTTCATTTCCCTTCTTCATCCTAATTATGAAAAGGTAGCCTAGGAATGCATTCAAATGAAGAAAATCTCAGTTTCCAGTCCTTCTAGATCTAGTGTTACAACTGTACTTTTTTTTAAAGGAATAACTAAACCTCAATTTTAATTAGTCCATGAAATTAAAAGCTCTAGTGAGTCTTCGATTTTACAAAATTTTATTCACTTAGATATGTTTAAAACTGCGTTCCCGCCCCACGTTAAGCAAAAGCTACACATAATAAAGTATGATCGATGCATGTATATTCACATTTGAAAGCTGGTCCAAATATGCGCTTAGCATAAAAAATGTGGATGATGTTTTATAGAATCACAGACTAAGATAAAAATAAAATAAAATTGCAGAGTCAAGATTAAAATAATCAGTTACAAATAGGGTTGTAACTGAGCGGGAGCCGAACATTGAAAATTTAAGCTTGACTCTAAAAAAAAAATTAATGACTCAAGCTTGGTTCATTTATTTAAATGAACACAAGTAAAAGCTTGGAGTTGACTTTGTTTAATTCATTTATAACTTAATTTTTTTTAATTTGCAAAAACATTTCTGAAATTATTTTTTAGCATAATCAATTTAATATTTAATAAAATATGATAATACTAGATAATAACTTACTAAGTGATATGATATTGTGACACTTATATAATTTTAATTTTCTTTGATAATATATAAATGAGTTATTTACGAATTATTAATATCAAAACTTATGAACCTTAAATTTGACTCATTTAAATAATTGAGCTCAATTTCAAGATTAAGTTTATTTATTTAATTAAACAAACAAACTTGATCTAACATTTAACAAGCTGAGTTTGAACAATTCACAAATAATGTCTCATTTACACCCATAATTACAATTTTCATGACCAATGAGGAATTATTCATTTTATAGTTGGTACTGATATGATTGTCATCGGTTGATTAAGTTTCCTTCCGTTACTGCTTGGAATAATAAGATATCAGTTCTTGAGATTATAAAGCCATAAAAGTCAATAACTAATAAGGATTTTTTTTTATAATACAGTATAAAGTATTTATCGACTTTTTAAATATATTTGTAGAGGTTAAAGACAACTAACAAATTATACAAACATGTACTTTGCTGTCGACTAAAAGGCAAATCTACCTAAGGGGTCTTATTTTAAAAACTTTTTGCGGGATGGGGTCTGTTTCAAAAGAAATAACGGAGGGGGTCTGTTTCTCGGGGGAAACCGCCATTGCCACTGGCGGCAAGGCTGAACCCGCCATTGCCAGTGGCGGCAAAGCTGGAGAGAGGAGAGTATCGTCACTGGTAGTGGCGATATAGGCCACGTAGGAGGACAGAGGAGAGTGTCGCCAATGGGAATGGCGACACACCCCAGCTGGAGCTGCTAGCCTTTCTGGCGGGATAGGCCACGTGGGACTCGCCCACGGTGCTGGTGAGACAGCCATGCTTCACGTGAAGCTTGCAGGGCTTCAACTTTTCAGGCTTGCAGGCTTCAAGGTTCTGCTCTCCATTGTTTAGGGATGCAGCATAGCATTGTTTAGGGATGCAGAGTAGGATTTGAGTAGCTTTTGACCATTGTATACGCTTTTCTTCTATAAAATAACTTGAACGTAAACTTTGGATTCACACTTCTTTTCTTCTACCTTACCTTTGCTTTTCTCCATTCTTGAATTTCTTGAGTGTTCTGCGTGCTGTTGGTGCTTTGCTTTTGCTGAGTTTTTTTCTTCCATAGTTCATAATTCCTAATTGCCCTGGTAAGTGATTTTCTTAAATTACATTTATATATTTATATATTATGATTTATATATTCTGTTTGTTAATATTTTTAAAATAATAGGTTAGCTAGATAGGTATTGTAAGTTTAGGTTAATTAAGATTAATAGGTATAGTAAGGTTAGGTTAGTTATTATTATTAATAAATTAATAAGTATGTTGTTATTAATTTTTATGTAGTAACGGATATTTGAAGAGTAGGTTAGGTTAGGTTAGTTAGTATAAAAATATTATTTAGTTTGTAGTATATATTTTGAGATTTGTAGTATATATTTGAAGGTTAGTTTGTATAAAAATAAGTATGATGTTATTAGTTTGTAGTATATATTTGAAGGTTAGTTTGTAGTATATATATGATATTTTAGTAAGCCACAGCCAAACGTTCCGACACACTTAATATTAGCCTTAGAAATATTAGACACACACGTAATATTAGATAAGGTAGAAATATTAGGTATAAATTAATATTAGCGTACATATTTGTAAATTTTAGGTAGACATAAATTTTTAGTTTTTATAATATTAAGCATGTTGAGGGCGAGTCCTGGCGCAGCGGTAAAGTTGTGCCTTGGTGACTTGTTGGTCATGGGTTCGAATCCGGAAACAGCCTCTTTGCATATGCAAGGGTAAGGTTGCATACAACATCCCTCCCCCATACCTTCGCATAGCGAAGAGCCTTTGGGCAATGAGGTACGAAGTTTTTTTTTTATAATATTAAGCATGTTACACGTAAATAAATAATTGTAATATTAGAGATGCGTAAATTTGCTTTATTAGTGTTATATTTTTGTGTGTTATATATTTTTGTATGTTATATATAGATAGTATAGTTTTAAATAAATAAGTTAATATTGTTTGAGTTAATAATTTTTAGTTTTTAGTTTTTAGTTATATATATATATGATCAGTGTTAGTTTTAGTTTGTAGGTTAATATTAATTGTTTTAGGAAATTTATGTTATTAAATATATGATAGATTGTACATTATTATAATTTTTGTATATATATTTTTAAATAATTTTTTGCATTTCAATATTTGTTTGTATTATAAATAATTTGTTAGTCCATATTTTATTCAATTATTTTTTTGTTAATTGTAGAAAAAAAATTATTTATTTAAAGTTTTGTTCACATGTATTTTAATTTATGTATAGAATATATTAAAAATTGGCCAGTTTGATTTTTTTCAAATTTATTGTTATATATTTAATAATGTTTTTATAAATGTGTGTAGTTTAATTTAATTTATATTATCTACAAATAATGTATTATATTTTTTTTTTTTTGTAGTAGCAATGGCATCTTCATCATCATCTTCATCACATGTTAACATTAAGTCTGACCTCATTGATGCTGATGTAATATGGATGCAACCTAAACATGTTTCAGAACATGTTTGGAATGAGAAAGAAGATAGGAAACTACATATCAGACGAGCTGTCCCCACGTATCAAGGGGAAAAACAAATTCCTGAGCAAATTTTTCCTTTTCTTCTACAATCTGGTTTCGCCTGGATTATCAAGATGGGGTACTTAAAAATAAATGCCTCATTAATTAGTGCTCTGATAGAAAGATGGAGGCCAGAAACACATACCTTTCACATGAGATGCGGAGAATGTACTATTATTCTCCAAGACGTCTCTGTATTGTTAGGTATAAGTGTGAATGGTTTACCATTAATCGGTCCAACAAATCTTGATTGGGCTGATTTATGTGAGGAATTATTGGGAGTCAGACCACAAGAAGATGAAATTAGAGGTAGTGTGGTTAAATTAAGTTGGCTGGCTCACCATTTTTCCCAAATAAATAATGACGACGACGAAGAACAAGTACGAAGGTTTGCCCGTGCATGGATATTGAGATTCATTGGAGGTGTCTTGTTCGTTGATAAAAGCAGTAACAAAGTTTCGCTAAGATACCTTCAATTTTTACGTGACTTTGAAGAATGTGGCAGATATGCATGGGGAGCTGCCGTACTTGGTTTTCTATACAGAGAGATGTGCAATGCCATCGATTATAAAACTAAATCAATCGGAAGTATGTGCATCTTACTACAAATGTGGGCATGGGAACGATGTCCAACCTTGGCTCCAAAGAGGACTCCTTCCCAAGTAGAAAATACACCACTGGGGCATAGGTTAGTCATTTTCAGCAGCGTCTTTCATTTCAATAGAATAAATGGTTTTAGCATATATTAAATTTTAATCTTTGTAGGTGGCTGCGACGTGGAAACCAACATATCGGCAATGATGATGTGAGAGTTTTTCGTCGCAAGTTAGATATTATGAAACGTCATGAGGTAAGAACATGTTATTCTATTTGTAAAATAAAAAATTATATGTGTTATTTTACTAAAATATTCATAACTATGTTGTTATATGTAGTTTGTGTGGGAGCCGTACCCATCAACCGTAATATCACTGTTGCCTCCCGTTTGTTTAGTCGGAAGTCTCGCGCGGTACGCGGTGGTGCCACTAATTTGTTTCCAAGTTATTGAGTGGCACCAACCGGACAGAGTATTGAAACAATTTGGGATGCAACAACCAATTCCAGAGTCTCCTTCACAACCCAGAACTAAACCCTAACCCTAAAATAAAAAACTAACCCTAACCCTAAAAAATAAGAACTCAACACTGATCCTTAAAATAAAAAACTAACCCTAACCCCTAAAATGTTCAGAACTAAACCCTAACCCTAAAATAAAAAAACTAACCCTAACCCTAAAAAATAAGAACTCAACACTAACCCTTAAAGTAAAAAACTAACCCTAACCCCTAAAATGTTCAGAACTAAACCCTAACCCTAAAATAAAAAACTAACCCTAACCCTAAAAAATAAGAACCAACACTAACCCTTAAAATAAAAAACTAACCCTCACCCCTAAAATGTTCAGAACTAAACCCTAACCATACAATAAAAAAGCTAACCCTAACCCTAAAAATTAAGAACTAACCCTAACCCCTAAAATAAAAAACTAACCCTCACCCCTAAAATGTTCAGAACTAAACCCTAACCCTAAAATAAAAAAACTAACCCTAACCCTAAAAATTAAGAACTAACCATAACCCCTAAAATAAAAAACTAACCCTCACCCCTAAAATGTTCAGAACTAAACCCTAACCCTAAAATAAAAAACTAACCCTCACATTAAAAAATGTAATTTTATTTCATTAGAAGTACACATTAAAAAAAGAAATTTTATTTCAACTGCTAAATGTAATTTTATTTCATTAGAAATACACATTAAAAAAAAGAAATTTTATTTCAACTTCTAAATGTAATTTTATTTCCCTAAAAAATAAGAACTAAACCCTAACCAAACCCTAACCATTCAAATAAAAAACTTAACCTTAACCCCTAAAATTAAAAAAATTAACCCTAAACCCTAAAATAAGAAAACTTAGCCCTAACCCTAAAATGTTCAGAAATACACCCTAACACTAAATAAAAAAACTAAGCCTAACCCCACGAAAATAAGCACTCAACCCTAACCCCTAAAATAAAAAAATTAACCCTACACCATAAAATAAAAAGAACTTAGCCCTAACCCCTAAAAAATAAGAACTAAACCCTAACCCTTCAAATTAAAAAATTAACCCTACACCATAAAATAAAAAGAACTTAGCCCTAACCCCTAAAAAATAAGAACTAAACCCTAACACCTCAAAAATAAGAACTAAACCCTAACCCTTCAAATATAAAACTTAACCCTAACCCCTAAAATTAAAAAAATAACACTACACCCTAAAATATAAACACTTAACCGTAACCCCTAAATCATAGAAACTTAGCCCTAACCCCTCAAAAATAAGAACTACACCCTAACCCTTCAAATAAAAAAATTAACCCTAACCACTAAAATAAAAAAAATTCCCCCTAAACCCTAAAATAAAAAACCTTAGCCCTAACCCCAACAAAATAAGCACTAAACCCTAAGCCCTCAAAATTAAGAACTAAACCCTAAGCCCTCAAAATTAAGAACTAAACCATAACACTTCAACTAAAAAACTTAGCCCTACCCCCTAAAATAAAAAAAATTAACCCTAAACCCTAAAATAAAAAGAACTTAACACTAACCCCTAAAAAATAAACACTAAACCCTAAAATAAAAAATAAGAACTAAACCCTAAGCCCTAAAATAATAAGAACTAACCCCTAACCCCTAAAACAATGAGGACTAACCCTAACCCTTCAAATAAAAAAATTAACCCCAACCCTAAAATAAAAAAAACTTAGCCCTAACCCCTAACAAATACGAACTAACCCCTAACCCCTAAAAAATTAGAAGTAACCCCTAACAAATAAAAAATAAGAACTAACCCTAACCCATACAATTAAAAAATTAACCCTAACCCTAAAATAAAAAAACTTAGCCCTAACCATAAAATAAAAAGAACTTAGCCCTAACCCTTAAAATAAAAAATTAAACCCTAACCCTTAAAATGAAAAAACTAAAACCTAACACTTAAAACATAAAGCGTAAACCCTAATCACATAGTTCTAAACACTAAACCAAAGGCTTAGACCCTAAACACTAAACCAAAATACTTAGACACTAAACCATAATGACTAAGTCCATAGTTTGTCATTGTAGATAGTTAAAAAAAAAACTAAGGTAGACAAAATACTTAGACACTAACGTTTCTAACTAACGATCAACACCAATGTCACTCAACGATCCACTCCATTTATTTCAACTTCTAAATGTAATTTTATTTCATTAGAAGCACACATTCAACAAAAAGTAACTGACGATTTCATTGAAGACCAACAAGTAAATACATTGAACAAAACCTAAAACAATACAAGTCATGCATGTAACATACATAAATCAATTAAATGAATTACTCCCACGGTCAGATTGCATTGGACATCGACACCTATTGTGCCCTTCAGCTCCACATCTACTACATTTTTGTCGGCGGTCAAATGGTTCGACCCAATCCATCTCATTCCTTATCCTTGTTGATTTTGGCCGACCTTTCGCACGAATTGTAGTTGGGTCAGGGATTAGTGTCCATGCCTCATCAGAAGGAGGAATTGCCGCCTCATTCCCAAGAGGCCACCACTATGCGGAGTATGCTTTTAAGATGTGCTCATTGGTGTAAACAACATCTATATATTGGTAGTAGTTCATGCTCACGTAACCACAAGCTGCAATAATGTGTGAACATGGATAGTGAAGCGCAGAATACCTTCCGCATTGACAATAATGGCCATTCAAGTTAACTGTCCATTTTTGTCCGCCACGTTGCGTTATAGGATTGAAGGTCTCCTCTACTTCAAACCTTGTCGAGTGGATATCATACACGCGAACGATGTGCGAACAAGTTTGTTCTTGATTTTTCCTAAGTTTTGTAACAAGCTTAGAACAATAAACTTGGCCTTTTCTTAATTGTCTTTGGGCTTGGCGACCACGATCAACAAAGTACTTTCGACACCTACTATATGTTGACTTGACCAACGCTGTTATTGGAATGCTGCGACAATCTTTCAACACCTTATTCACACATTCTGATAGGTTGGTTGTCATGTGACCATATCGTCGTCCAGATGTATCGTAAGCCATGTTCCATTTTTCCTTTGAAATGCGATCAATCCATCTTGCTATGGCTGGACTCAATTGACGAAATTTTTCTAAGTTTTGATCAAACACATGCTTGCAAGGAGTGTACGCCGCATCAAATTTGTTATCATCAAAAGTTGTACGTAGAAATGAAACTCAAATTAAATTAATGTATAAAATAAACCTTACCCAATTTCTTGAACATCTCTTTTTGTTTTGCGTTGTTGAATTTACGATTGAAATTGCTGGCTATGTGTCAGACGCAGTACACATGATAACTGTGGGGAGGTTGCCAACCAAGTGTTTCGTTAGCGACAGCAGACTTTATACTTGCGTGACGATCAGATATTAGACAAATTCCATTCTTATCTATGACGTGTTCACGCAAGTAGGCCAAAAACCATGACCATGATATTAGCGTCTCGCCTTCGACCACGGCGAATGCTAGAGGAAGAACACCACCATTTCCATCTTGCGATGTGGCCATTAATAGGGTCCCACGGTATTTGCCGTATAAATGTGTGCCATCAACTTGTATGATTGGCTTACAGTACTTAAAAGCCTCCTTGCATTGACCAAATGTCCAAAATACTCTATGAAACTGACGATGTTCGCGACTCACCCTATTACCAACAATAAAAACGTCATGTAGTATTTGAAAGTAAGAGCCAGGAGAATGACTTTGCATGTGTGTTAGCCATGACGAGAGTTTCGCATACGACTCTTCCCAATCGCCATATTCAATTGCAATCGCCTTTTGTTTGGCCATCCATGCTTTTATGTATGAAACCTTATAGGAAAATTCACTATTTATCCTTTCTTGAATCAAAGAAATTTTTATTGATGGATCTTCTCTGATCATGCCTGTAATTCAAATAATTAAATAAAATTACAAATTAAAATAACAAATAACACAAAAGTAGGATAATATGAACATAAAAAACGTACCTACTACGCAAGTCGCAATTAAATTTGAATCAAGCTTCTCATGGTCTTGTGTCATAGTCATATTTAGACATGTGTGCGGTCCACCTCATTGTGTCACTTTCCATGCATCAGTTTTTTTGGATAAAATTGCCCTCATATAAAAAGGGCAAGGAGACTCTTCGGTGTTGTTCGGGCAACAAACGATATATTTGTGTGATTTCGTTTCAACAACCTTAAAACTTTGATGCACCTTCATCACATATTGTTTGAGTGCATTTTTGACCGCATCTTTACTGTCAAAATCCATGCCAACATATAATTCTTGTCCAACATTAAAAGTCGTTGGCATGTCCAGACCACAAATGTCCTCCTCATCCGGATGACTCCAATTGATATTATTATAATGCATAGCATCATTCCAAAATGGATTTTGAATTTCTGGTACACCTAATAATTTTTTATAAAAAAATCACGTCAACAAACTAATCCTATTTAGTTACCATTAAATACAATTCTCATAAAAAGATAGATGTATTCAACTAATTTTGTATTTCACAAACATTTACCTTGGCTTGGGTGAACAATTGAAACTGGTTCAACGATGTCAGTGACTTCATCGTCTGTATCAGATATTCCATCATCACTATCATCTTCATCGAAAGACTCTTCAACGTATGAGTTAGATGCAAGATAATAATCATCATCATCATCATCATCTTCATCAACATGTAAATTGCTTATATTTCTTGGCAGTTCCGAGTCATCATGAGATACATTACGTCCACATGACGTAACAGAATTTGCAACATGAAACATAGAACCACCAGCAACATCCTTTTCTACGTATAATTCTAGAACTGACATTTATTGTTGTTGTTGAAAACTTTCGATCATAGTTTCAACATCTTCGTCATCACAAATTTGCAACGCAACATATTTTCCTGAAACTAAAAATCTATAACTTATAGTAGAAATAATTTCATTATTTTCTAACTTTACCTTATCTCCAATTTTTTTTCAAAGCATTGAAACTAATTCCGCGTTTAATCTGAATGACCTTTTTACTGCCTTCAAATATTACACCATCATTGTCTTCATATACTCTTCCATTGAAATACAACACTGTAATAATTGAATTCATGATATACCTACATGATCAAAATTAAAAATAATTAATCATAACAATAGTAGTTTTAAAATAAATAAGTGTATTTGCTTGGTTGATCTACTAACTTAAACTTAAACTTAAACTTAAACTTAAAATTAAACTTAAACTTAAACTACAAATTAAAATAAGTAAACATTATTAAAAAATAACTTCAAAGTAAAAAACTTAATTACAAAAATTAATAGGCTTAAACTTCACGTGTTAAAATTTGTTTCTAAATAAAATAATTATTACTTCAAATAAATATTTTGTGAATCATAAAAATAAAAAAATTTATTTGCTTCCTCTATTAAACTTAAAGTAAACATTGAGATATCATTCTAACAAAAAAAAAATTACTCATGCGTCAAATTAAATAATTCAAAAAAATAATCCTTCAAAAACTTAAAGACTCACCTATAATATTTATAACCAGAAGGGTCACATGTCAAATTTCTTCTAAGCCACAAAAACCATGAACAAAGAGGATTACAAATAATTACTCAAACTAATTTTAAAATAAAAATTCTAATTAAAAAAAATTCACTTAAACTTGACCTTCAAATTTTAGTCTAACAAATAAAATTATTACTTAAATTAAATATTTTGTCAATGATACAAATATAAAATATTTATTTGCTTGCTCTATTAAACTTAAACTACACATTCATACTTTATTCTAAAAAAAATTACTCTAATTAAATAATTTATGAAAAATTCCTCAACTTCACAAAAATTTCAAACACAAAATGGAGATATAGAATATTCACCTATGATTTTTCGAAAAGTGAAGAAATAATTAGACCTGATCTAGTGCTAATTTGTTATCTCAATATTTTTCTTATTTACCATAAAGTATCAAATAATCTAAAAGTCCAAATTAGATAAAGTTCTTTTAAGATTATTAAAAATCAATAAATTACTAATAAATATAGTAATGAAAAATTGTTATTCCCATGCTAGTTTTTATGTTAGTAAATTAAATCACGGGACTTTTAAATTAAATTTATATATACATTATTTTGCATATCATTAATTTTAATTTCCTTGTAGTTTCGTTATTGTTTTTTATAATTAAAATTACAATTTCTTTTTGTTAACTTATACTAAATTTTATCACAAGTAAAATGAAACTTCGTTTTTAACTCAAAACAAACCACAAAATAGTTAAGAAATAACATATAATTAGTTTTTGTCTTAAATTAAATTATATGTCAAATAATACCAAAACAATTGTATATGTCAAATACAGAAATTAATTTCATTCACAAAAACCATTAAAAAAAGGCTTACAATTAATTATTGCTAATAATTTCTATATTAAAAATCTAATTTACAAAATTAATACAATTTTACCTTAAAATTGTATTCTAACCATAAAATTTATTACTTCAAAATAAAAAATTTGTACATGATAAATAAACAAAACTAAATAAGACTTTCTTTAAATAAATATAATCTTACTATAGAATCAGCAAACTTCAAAACTTCAAAGTCTTTCTTCCTGAGCAAACTTCAAAGTCTTTCTTCCTCTCTCCTCAGCAAACTTCAAAGTCTTTCTTACTCTCTTCAATATCAAATTTTGCAAGTATGGAGTATCATTCCAACTGCTGTATTTAAACAAAATTTACACCAAAGCTATCTGTAATATCAAACAAAGGAACCTGTATGCATGTCACCTCCTACCTCCTACGTACTAGTACTAGTCTGAATACCCTCAACTGCAATGCATGTGACCTTCATTGTCCTAACCAATGCAATAACAGTGCCCTATCTACAAAGACCAATGCAATAACAGTGCCCTATCTACAAAGCAATGGTCTAGTTTTCTTGCAAAAAGTAAGAACGTGCCCTAGCTTGTTGAGTCACAGCCCATCAGTCTGAATAACCTACAAATGCATGTGACCTTCATTCCGCTAATCAATGCAAAACAATGCTGACTTGGTCTCGCAGGCACCAATGGCGGGACTGCCCACGTTGGCATGTCCCGCCAGTCCTAATGGCGACATGCTTAGTCAGCATGTATCGCCAGCTTGAATAGCGGCACGCAGAGTGACTCAGCTTTTGTTCCGCAGCTACCAATGGCGATACAAGTGTATCGCTGATGCCAATGGCGATACCGCCTGCGTCCCGCTGCTGTCGATAGCGATACAAGCTTGCCGCCAGTAGTAATGGCGGATTGCACGTAAATATCAGACCCCCACCGGAATTTGTTTTGAAACGGACCCTCTTTCATAAATTGTTTTTAAAAGGAATCCTCTTTCGTAAATTTGCCTCGACTAAAATTATGAGAAAAATTTAATTAGTCATTTTTAATAGAATTTTTCTTTCCAACGAATTTAATTCATCCTCACCACAACATTAAAATGAGACCTTGCAATCCGAGCCTAATACGAGTTTGATAACAATTAAAAACTAAAATGAAATAAGGATTTTTACTCTTTCATTCTAGAGACCCATATTAAGGGATTTGGATTCTTTCTAGTCACTAATAAATTCCAGTAGGAAAATAAAAAACACAATGAATGCGTGAGACGCACAGGGGAGAGTTATATCTCACTAAGTTGAAACGCTGGCAAACAAAAGTGAAAGAAAGAACAAAATGCAGTGTTTGCGTCAAAAGTAAATGGCAGTTAGGGGGAAACACGAAGTGCTGTTTGCGGCACTTGAGTCATGGAAGAACCTCCACGAATTGAACCAGGTTCTGTCCCAACTCATCGTTTCTGGCCTCTCCCAGCACCCTCTCTTCGCCACCTCAGCCATCAAAAAACTCTGCTCCCATTCCGTCACTTTCCCACGCGCCACTTTCCTTTTCGATCATCTCCACCACCCCGACGCTTTTCACTGCAACACCATCATCCGCGCCTACGCTCGCAAACCCGACTTCCCCGCTGCTCTCCGCTTCTACTACTGCAAAATGCTCGCCCGTTCCGTCCCCCCAAACCACTACACGTTCCCCCTATTGATCAAAGTATGTACCGACATTGGGTCTTTCCGAGAAGGGCTAAAGGGTCATGCCCGGATTGTCAAATTCGGGTTCGGGTCAGATTTGTTTGCCCGGAACTCGCTGATTAGAATGTACTCTGTTTTCGGCAGAATTGGAAATGCCCGGATGGTGTTTGATGAAAGTTGTTGGTTGGATTTGGTTAGTTATAACTCCATGATTGATGGGTATGTCAAGAATGGGGAAATTGGTGCTGCCCGCAAAGTGTTCAATGAAATGCCTGATAGGGATGTTTTAAGTTGGAACTGCTTGATTGCGGGGTATGTTGGGGTTGGGGATTTGGATGCTGCGAATGAGTTGTTTGAGACAATACCTGAGCGGGATGCTGTGTCTTGGAATTGCATGATTGATGGGTGTGCGAGGGTTGGGAATGTTTCTCTGGCTGTTAAGTTTTTTGATCGGATGCCCGCGGCTGTGAGGAATGTGGTTTCATGGAATTCTGTGTTGGCGCTGCATGCGCGGGTGAAGAATTATGGTGAGTGTTTGATGCTGTTTGGTAAAATGGTGGAAGGAAGAGAGGCAGTGCCGAATGAGGCTACCTTAGTGAGTGTGCTCACCGCGTGTGCAAATTTAGGGAAGCTCAGTATGGGCATGTGGGTTCATTCTTTTATCAGAAGTAACAACATTAAGCCTGATGTCTTGCTTTTGACTTGTCTGCTCACGATGTATGCAAAATGTGGGGCTATGGATTTGGCCAAGGGTGTTTTTGATGAGATGCCGGTGAGAAGTGTTGTGTCGTGGAACTCTATGATCATGGGGTATGGATTACATGGGATTGGGGACAAAGCGCTTGAACTGTTCTTGGAGATGGAGAAGGCAGGCCAGCAACCAAATGATGCCACTTTTATCAGTGTGTTATCTGCATGTACGCATGCCGGAATGGTCATGGAGGGTTGGTGGTACTTTGATCTTATGCAAAGAGTTTACAAAATTGAGCCCAAGGTTGAACACTATGGTTGCATGGTTGATCTCCTGGCTCGAGCTGGTTTGGTGGAAAACTCAGAAGAGCTTATAAGGATGGTCCCTGTAAAGGCTGGATCTGCAATATGGGGAGCATTACTTTCTGGTTGTAGTAACCACTTGGACTCGGAGCTTGGAGAGATTGTAGCCAAGAGATTTATTGAGTTGGAGCCACAAGATATTGGCCCTTATATTTTGCTGTCAAATATGTATGCTGCTAAAGGTAGATGGGATGATGTTGAACATGTGAGATTGATGATAAAAGAAAAGGGGTTGCAGAAAGAAGCAGCATCCAGCTTGGTTCATCTTGAAGATTTTGAATCTAAATATGTTAAGAATAATTCAGGCTATAGGAAAAAGATAATGTACTCGATGTTGAGTGAATTAGGAACACAGATGAAATTATCTGTTGGACACTCAATTAAGGAAGACAATTTCATACCAAGATAAAGATAAGAGTCTCTATTTCGGAGGCTGTTGGGAGAGAAGCAAATTGCAAGTTAAGGAACAAGATGTTGAGGTCATGATTGATATCAGGCAAAAAGATGTCATAACTCATAAAAGAGGCTGCCACTAAAAACTATGTGTTGCAGGATGGGGATGCTATGATCATGTAAGGATCTGGTAGATGCTGCAGGTCCAGCTTGGTTTCACCAAAGATTTTGGGTCCCTGAATTTTCTGGCAAGAGATCATTTATTTGATGAAGAATAACTTGCTCAGTGTCTTGCATAATTAAGCCACTCAGATAATCAATCCATAAAATCCACAGTAGAGAAGAGATATTTATACAATGGATTGAAGATTGAATGCGTATACAAGGTTTCATCAACTTTGTTTTTCAAGTGAAAATTCTTGCCGGTGCATATATTCGAAATGGAGTTTAAAGGAAAAAGAGTGGCTGGTAGTAAAGATCAAGAAATGCAGTTATGCCATCTGATTCTAGACCCTCTTCACCTTCCTTGATAAAAGGATATCAAAGAAGCAGACAGCCATATATCTGTATCCTTTTTAGAGTAAAAATGATAGGATGAGAGAATTTTATCTCAGTCCA
The DNA here is from genome assembly GCF_004193775.1 of Glycine soja. Classification (NCBI taxonomy): domain Eukaryota; kingdom Viridiplantae; phylum Streptophyta; class Magnoliopsida; order Fabales; family Fabaceae; genus Glycine; species Glycine soja. The sequence goes on from NC_041006.1 coordinate 7,106,650, forward strand.
AAACAAGAATAACACCTATATACAAAGAACACTTACAAAATATTTACACTTATCTTGTCTCAAGGAGGCAAGTGCGGATTCAAGACTGCCTTCTTTCACTTGACTAATTCCTCAAGATTCATATCTATATCTTCATCTTGGCACTCAAATGTTTGTAATTTTGAATTTTTCTTTATCATATTCATAGCTGTATAATAGCTTATTTGATGTGCACATGTAAAATATCATGACAATGAAATTTTTTTGAAACCTTCCAATCTCTGCCCACACAAGCGTGGGTGCAGGTGCCTGTGTTGTTGTGTGAAGAGCTAGCAAATAAAAATTGGAGGAATTGTTTTCTTTGAGTTTATTAATTATTATTTTGGGAAAGTTTATTTATTCTCCTGTTATATAGTCATTTCTCCATAATTGTTTGCTTGTTTGGAAGAAATGAAAGCATTACTTGACCTTCCAACATCTAGATTTTCTTAGGACATATGTCATGTGATTTTCAACCCATTACAATGAAATTTATTTCCATTCCTATTAATATTTCATAGCTTCTTTTTGCTTGCGGAGTATAATGACCGAATCTTTGTCTAATGCTTAGTGACAACTTTGAGCATTTGGTTCTGAGCATTTTCTATCTATTGATATTCATGTTTACCTTGTGAATGAATAATGATATGACAACTTCAGTGGCTCATTATGTGAATAAAATTGAGATATTTTAAATTATGAATAACTGGGGATTTGGGTGACATGCATAGCATGTCTAGTAAGATCATAGAATTTCCTCAGTCCTCACTACTTATGAGAAAACAAAATTGTTAAAAGGGGAATAAAATAGTGTAAATCGACTGAACTTATTTTTTTACTACTATTTCATTACAGACAATAGCAGATTAATAATAATTTTTTGCTGCTTTTCCTATTGGTCCACTTGTACCCCTAAGTCGTACGTTTGTCCAGCCTTCCAGTCTTGTGGTATCTTGTTAACAGGAACCACCCATGTTTCTTCTCCCTCTTCTTCAGGACTAAACAACATCCTTAAAGACAAAGGTCCACTAGGTGGAGCTGTAGTGGTCCAAACTGCCCCATGACTCCGGTCCAGTAACTTGCACACAAAGTTCTGAGTCTGCACTCAGCAAAAAGAGATTACACTCATTACAATACTTTAAATCTAACTAACTCTGGACCCTACTGATACATCCATTTCAATTGAAGGAAGAGTTTAACATTGAATTAAGGATGCCATGTCATATGATTTCTATATCAAAGTTAATTATTTGGTAAAATATTATGGTCTAGCTAATCAGATTTTTGGTTAAGGAATTAAAAGAGAAAGATTTTTTTTTTTATTGACAATCATATGGAAACACAATTAAAAATTACAGCAAGCACATTTTTATGCAGTCAATAAAAAAATTGTCTTTTTACTTCCTTAACTTGTGTGTAGTGGAGTAGAGACATTGATTAACATTTGTCAAAACATTATAAGGGCCATTATAGAAAATCAATAAATGATCTTAAATACTCAAATTTCACCAGGCTCTTGACTAAATTATATATTCATAGATTTGACAATCTAGTTAATTACCACAGGAAGGAGAAAGCATACCTCACAAATCTGGACAGCAGTTATGTCTCTATTTCCTTGTTGAAACCATATGACAAAAGCCAAATAGTGAGGGTTGTTGCTGCTCTCATGTATCTTAACTGTAATGTTTTTGTTTGGGTAGCTGCATGAAACACTGCAGATAACAAGAGAGGCCTAGTTAAGTCTTTGATTTATTGACAACATTCAACATATAATTTTACATTAAAAAAAAATAAAAAATTAATGCATGCATGAATTAAAAAGATTGTTCTGTGTGGAAGAATATTTCACCGTCTATACTGAATATCAACAACACCAAGAGCTAATAGAGAAGCAGCTGCGTCAGTGTTCAGAGCCATTCTCCCAAAGGCTCGTTGGCTAAGAATGAAGTCAGTGTTATGACCTGAGCCTTGGTCAGTTATAACCACAGTCACACCATTGCCTGAGCATAAAGCACTATTGCCACATCTCACCTGGTAAAACAAAATGAGAAATATTACTTTCAAAGAAAGAACTATAATGTATACACCGTCATATTGCAAAGTGCTGTTGTAGAATGCCTATTAATTAAGTACAACTCAAAAAATTAAGATAATATTAAAATAACTTAGTTTGAATTTTGTTATGCACTATATTGTTATTTTAATATATCTTGAACTATTGATCGGTCGCGCGTATAAAAATATATGGTGAACTCATGCAAACGCGAGAATTACACGGACTAAATGACAAATATAACAATAAAGAAAAAAATTGTTTGTGTATGTGTGTGTGAGCCTGTGTATTAAAAGGGAAATCTATATGTAGTTTATGCTTTGATAATTAACTTTTGTTACTATCTTTAGAAAACATGCACGGCCACGTAACTACGATCATCCTATAGTATTTGGATAAGCTTTTCAATGAACACTCATAAGAGAAAAAAACTAAGTAAAATATAAATAAATCTATACAAGTTAAAATTAATTTAAGCATAAATTTTAGTTTATAAAAAAAGTTAAATTTATTTTACTTATCTTTTCAAGTGCTTAGTTTATTCATACAAAACCTATATGAACTTGATGAGAACTCACCTGGTAACAGGCACCACAGCCAACACCATTTCGATAAAGATTAGATGCAGCTGATACGTCCCCACCATTAACAGTGGCACCAAAGGAACCAAATTCACATGCACCAACTACATTAAATTAATTAAAATCATGTTAACAAAATCTCATTTCATGTTTACATTTTGTTATCTTTTTATCAGTAATTTTCTTACCGTCTGTGCCATTTTCTTGAGAGTTTGGGTAAAATGCTGCACGAGATTGAACAAATGAAGTATCTGCCATAGTTTGCATGAAAAGAAAGGTGGCAAGAAGAGGACACAAAAGAGAGAGAGCCATGTGTGAGAAAGAATTATTAAAGCAATTAAGATAGGAAGAAAAACTTAGTAATATGCATGGAGGGAACCGGATTTCTCCTATTTATAGAGAAATATTATTGGTCAATGTTATAAACTTTGACATTCCAAAACGTATAGAATTAAATTAATTATTCACAAATTTGAATAAGGGGAATTTTGATACCATGAGTTATTTGCCTAGACTACATGCTATTTGTCGACTTAAATTGACGAGAACGCCACTTTAAAGTTTTGTATTTTTTTTTATTTGACTACTGTGAAATGAATAAGAAAATATATAAAGTAAAAAAAAATAAAGATGCATTTACAATTAATTAATTTGAAGTAATTAAGAACTTTATCTAAGCGATTATCTTGAGCTGTTGTTAAAATTGATTTTTATATATTTTTACAATTTCTGATCATAATGCTTTGCCATTTTCACCATTTTAAGCAGTTCCATCATATCTGTCTCCTTCAACTTAACAACTCTAAAATAATTATAAGAATGTTTTATAATGGATCCTACAACTTAGAAAGTTTCTGAAAAGCCTCACATAAGACACAGTTGAAAAATATGCCAGATGCGCAAAAGGTAGAAAAGGCATAATTCTTTTCTCAAACAACTATTCTTATATAAATAGTCCATGCGGCTTGCTCTCCAATGGAAACCAATTGCTCGAAGAGTTTCTTTGGGAGTCAATGTTTTCCAAGTAACCCTTATAACATCTCCAATGCAATTAATTGGGTTGTTAAAATAGAGCAACATTATTTAATTTTTTGTGATAAATTAAATAAATTTATAATTTTATTATTTTTAAACATTTAAAAATATATGAGTTAATATTTTAATTTATAATAAAAATGATTTCAAATAAAAATATAAAGATGTGAAGTTTATTATGAAGCCTACTTATATTAAGAACTCAACTTGGGTTCCATTATTAGAAAGAAAAATAGTAAATACTCTTGAATTTTATGTCACTACAGAGAGCCATCAAGAAAGAGTTAAGAATCTAAATTGGATTCCTGCATATGCTCTTTATGCTCTTTGTGATAGTGTAATATATGGGTACTGTTTAGTCTCTTTCTACAGAGGATTCAATTGAGACTGACCTAACAAGTGGGTTTCACTTGATGAATCTTGTATTTTCTTTGTATATATCGTACACATCTTCCAACATGGCTTAAATTAAAATATCTTTTTAAGTTTAAACTAGTTTAGATCAAGAAATGTATGTACGTATCTATGTTTTCTCATTTTATACATCATGAGTTAAATATGTATGTTTTAGTTTATCTAGATGCAAATGATATTTTCACACCTTTTCCTATTATTTTAAGTTAGCAATAAAGTTCTCTCTTATCCACTTTCTTAATGACAGCAGGGTGGTTAAATAATAAACTCAGTTTCTTATATCTCATTAATTGTCCTGCATTATTTTCATTCACAAGTATAGACGTTTGATTATGACTTATGAGAGGCAATTGAAATTTGCTCACCTAAATGGTAGGCTAAAACCAAAGATTGAATTGTACTGAATTGAAAATATGAAGTAGCCTGAATTTGAATGGAATACAAGGGCGAAGAGTTAGGCCCTTCTACACTTTGATATGGGTATGACCCTATATATGTCACGCATATTTTTGAGTTAATTCCCGCTTTGCCAAAGATCACATAGTAAGTACCTTGATCTCAATGTGGAAGGTGCGTACGAAATATCCATCACATTTCACGAGGACACAATGCAAATGGAGCAGACTCTCGTCATGATTAGAAAATGACCTTGGTGGAGTCCTCCACATCTATATCACCTTTTGTTTTTGCTAGGTCGTTTGAATGTCATGTCATAACGTTGTGGGCATATGTCACCATATAGTGATTTTCAAAAGCCAAAATTTCTTAAAATTTCTATCAATTCCGGGAGCTCTTGTTGGCTTAGTCGCTCTGCCAAGTTTTCATGAGTTTTATGCAGAGCAATATAGCATAACCTATCATAAACTAAAACTCTATATGTATAAAATACGTATACTTGTAAGTTAAGAAAATAAGAAAAAATGAATTAAATTTCTCACATATATAAAATCAATTTAACTTTTATATAAGTTTTCTTATTTAATTTTTCCAAAAAATAAGGTGTACAAGTTGATTTTAATTTATAAGAGAAATTTAACTTATTTTACCTTTTTAATTTGTTCTCCCATAAATATTAATGAAATTTTTTAGGGGATGTTTGATTTGGTTATTTTTTGTGTTCATTTTTACTGAAAATAAAAAATGGTGATGAAAATGTGTTGGGTTAAATTTCTGTTTTCATTTTCAGTGAAAATATTTTCTCAAACGAACCAAAAACTGAAAACAATAAAATTTCGTTTTCAATGTTTTAGTTGAAACCAGGAACCTCATTTTAGGTAAAATGAAAACGTGGTGATAAGGAATGTAATTTTAAGTAAATCTAAAAATATATTTCCTTTTGAAAATGCATTTTCAATGTTTTTATTTCTTAAAAGCAGAAAGCAAGAAGTCAAATCAAACATGTTTTTAGAATTCTAATCTTTTAAAAATTAAAACAATTTTCAGAAAATAAAAACAGTTTTCAGAAAATGAAAATACAAACCAAACACATCCTTAATTATCCAAATTTAACTTATTTATGTTAAAGCTATACCTTGAGCTAGAAGTTTGGCCAATAAAAACATTTTATTAAGAAAATGAGATTATAATAAGGGTCGAACACCTGACCATCAGGTAGTTCTTATATATGGCATAAATTAACCATTCAAAAAGGCTAAGACACTTATGATATATATTAGGTGAAAGCATTTAACTTGTTTATATGTAGACTTCTATAGTGCTTCAAAAAAAAATGTAGAGTTCTATATATTTTATTAAGAAAATGAGATTATAATAAGGGTCGAACACCTGACCACTTGGTAGTTCTTATATCAATGGTAGGCGCACTTGTTTTAAAAGTTGGATAAATGCTAGATTAAATTGATTTTAATATAATTAATGTTGAGTTATCCAAATTAGTTCTAATTATAAATTTTATATTCAAACATATATGTACTTTGGTTGAAAGAATTGATTCTTTGAAAAACCTGTGATCAGGGGATGTGCTGCTGACAAAGACTGCCACGAATACGAAGGTAGTCCCTTGAACCACATCAGATAGAGGCACTGGACCCAGCAGCGTGCCATTTGTAATCATCAATTTGTGAATTGTGATGTGAAACAAAGGGATAGAGGAAGTAATAATAATAATCTATACTTGTGGTACATCCAAGGAAACTTCTCCGAGACACGCAAATTTTTTGTTCTTATCGTTTGAGATAAACAGTTTTTTCTACACCAAGTTCTTCATATTATAAAGTTGAGATATTTTCAGTCGGGAGTCCGATGATTAACTTCAAGTATTAAGATTCATTTAAGAATTCACGTTTTTTAATAAATGTTTTTCTTTACCTATAAATTAAGAATTAAATTCCTAATTACATACTTAAATATAATATTATTTATCAACTATCAAAATCAATACTTAGATTTCATAAGAAATATTTTAAGAAATAATATTTAAGAGTTGAATCATATATATATATATATATATAATGAAAGCAATAAAATTTAAATTTAACAAAAACCGAGTAAAGATCAAAATACTTCATCTGCAATAATTAACATCATTCTTCTTCACCCAACCACTCTTGTTTTTATCTCTTTCTTCATTTTTTTTATCCTTTTCTCTTTTTCTTTTTTGATTCATTCATTCATTTTTTTTCATTTCCTTTCTTCACTCCTTGCCTCACTAGCTCTCTCTTGTGTAAATATTTTTTTCTTCGTGTTTGTAAACGGAATCATGATTTCATTATATAATTTACATACAACGGAATTATTATTTCATTTTTTTGGGTTTTTGGTAACACAAGGAATCACGATTTCATTGTGCAACAAATTTTCCCCTCATGTAATACAACATAATTACATTTCAATTGTGTAACAATTTGTGTAAAACAATGGAAATGTGATTCCATTGTGTTACAAAACTTGTGACACAACAGAATCTTGATTCCGTTGGACTACAAATTATGCAACAGACAAATTTTTGAATGACATAACTAGTTTTTTTTGTATTGATTTTGTTGGTCAATGGATTGGAATACTTTCATATCTTTTGAGGTTACAATGTCACCTAGATGGGGAAATATGGATGATGGAAGCAAATGTTTCTTTTACCAATTCGACCTCTTATATGGAACCGAGCCTAACGATACAGGGTTGAGGAATGATAATGCTGACGATGTGGGTGGTGATGACACTAATAAGCAGCCACAACCTAGTTATCTTGACTTTTCTAGTTATTTCATGCCCGATGAGGTATATTACATAACATTTATATGTCTATGTTTTGTGAATCCTTGTGTTTTGTTATTGAATCATTTTTTCGATTCTTTTAGGTTTTTCAAGAGCACGATGATTTGTTAAATTGGGCTTGAAGTATGGGAAATGAGCATGAGTTTGTGGTTGTGATTCAAGAGTCAGAAGTAAGCAAAAAAATGTAATATTGAGTTCGAAAAGGGGGGGAAAGAAGTACAAATAGTACAAAGACAAGTTAATGTGCAAGTCCACTGGAACCAGCAAATGTGGGTGTCCTTTTAAATTAAAAGAGTGTTTTGTGAGAATCATAGGGTGGAGAGTTACTGTAGAATGTGGTTTCCATAATCATAAAGTGATGGCAACACTGCTTGGTGATTCATATACTAGTTGTTTAAGCAGTGAAGAAAAAATCATGGTTAACCAATTGTCCTAAAACATGGTAAAGTCTGGTCAAATTTTATTGACAATTAAAGATCAAGATCAGACAAATGTCAACACCATCAAAGTCATATACAATGAACATCAGAAATATCGTCGTGAACAAAGGGTCAAAGAACGAAAATACAACATCTCATGAAGTTGATAGAATGTGATGAATATGTTTACTGGTTTAGACGGCTGGACAATAAAGATCGTCGTTAGAGATATATTATGGGTACATCTAGATTCCATCAAACTCCTGTATTCAATTCTAACAATGTTGATTTGTGAATCAACTTACAAGACAAACACATATTGACTTCTGCTATTGCAAATTGTCAGTATCACTTCAACAAACATGACTTCTGTTGTTGCCTTTTCTTATTTAAGTTATGAGAAAATGGATAATTTTGAATGGGCTTTAAGTAAGGTGAAAGGATTGTTTGTGAAAGATGATTTGTTGTCTAAGATTATTGTCAGTTATAAGAATCGTGTTTTCATGAGTGCAAAATGCAAAATCCACGTGGATAAGGCTGAAGAGTGACAAAATGTAATGGATGCTTGGGAAATATTGTTTTAATCTTTGAATGAAGAATCGTATACTAAACACTTGAAAAGCTTTGCAAACTGGTATGCACGTTATAAAGTATTTGTTGACTATGTCCAAAATACATGGTTAATGCCTTTTAAGGAGAAGTTTGCACAAGCATGGACTGATTGAGTCATGCATCTTGGAAACAAAAAAACAAATAGTTACATAAATTTGTTGAAATTAATCATTTTTTAACATTTCATTTTGTTAGTTGCAAAATAGGATTGAAGGCACATATGTGAGATTGAAGAAGTTGCTTTTCGATAGCATGAGACATTTGTGTAGTTGTTGGGATACAATGAATAACATGTTTATCTTGTAACATACGACAATTAAGGCTTTATTTCACAAAAATATAAATGTGGTTGAGCACAGGTTTAATACCCTGGTATATAAGAAGTTACACAACTTTGTATCAAAAGAAGCACAAAACATCATTTTCTATGAGCTGCAATAGGTTAACACTGTAGGTATTGACTGTTTTTCTTGTGGCTACACTTAAAGTTACTCGTGGTCTACCACCTGCTTGTCAACTTGCTGAATTTATCAATATGTATGGCTCCATTCCATTGAAGTCAATTCATGTACATTGGAAGATGTTATCCATTCGTAGTTCAAAGTTCCAATGTTATCCATTTGTAGTTCAGAAGACACATATGACTCTTGGGGGGGACTTAACCCTAACACATGAGGTTGATGCATTGTTTAAGAGATGTTCACAACTAGATGTGTGTTGTAAAATCATTTTAAAGACTAAAGTCTTTGAGCTTGCATTTTCGGATACCACTTCAATGTGTCTTCCTCTAAAGAAAGTAAAAACAAAGGGTCCACCGAAGTCTATGAAATCTATCAAGTGTGAACCTTAAATGTGGGAGCGCGTCGATGAAATGAACACGATGGTCAGTAGTTCAGGAACTCTAAGTGTGGCTTGCAAGGTTGGCCATAACAAAAAGAAGAAAGAAATGAATCATTATATGGATGAATTTCCTAATAAGTTGCAACAATACATTCTGAACATTGTCGATGTCACACCAAATGGAAATTGTGGTTACAAGGAAATTACATCTTTACTAGGCCAGGGTTAGAAGTCTTGGTCTCTCATTCGCCAAGATTCGATTTGGGAACTTCAAACATGACAATCTCTATGTTGAATTATTTGGCTTAGAAGAAAGACTGTTGGTATTAATAACCTCTTTTTATGTTGAACATGGCCTAATACCCGTAGTGAAGTGGATGACCATTCCCGATAAGGGTTATGTTATTGTAAGTCGATATAATGTTGTATTGGTCCACTTATCTCTGCTGCAAAGTTAGACCTTCTTTCCACTTAAGAGACTCGCACCATCTACGTCCTGTCTCATTGCAATTGGATTTGCAATGGAAATTACTTTGTGTAGGTATGTATTATTCACTAAAGTTACCATTTACTTTTGTAAGTTAATATTCATTTATTTGTTAACTCCATCTTTTGTATGATAATATAACTTCTTTTAAAGGATAATTGATTTTTGCCTCTTGTTGTACCATAATGAAGAAGATACTACAAACCTGAAACCCTGTTCATGACAAAAGTCTTACATGAAATGCATGCAAGCTTTCAACTCAATACAATTTCATTCAACTAGAGGATCTCAATATATAGTAGACATTTTCATGGATTGAAATAATGTTAAACGTTGAATATGTATCCAATTAAATATACGAATGTGTATCTCTATATATAGTAGACATTTCTATTAAATTTGATTTAATACACAAGTTATTTTCATTTCTCATACCTATTTGTCAAACCATTAAAAAACAAAAAAAAAAATGCAAATACACAACGAAAGTATGATTCCGTTGTACACTGTGTAATAGAGTCATACTTCTGTTGTGCATACTTTATTAACCCTCACTTGCACAATGGAATTATTTTGTGCAATAGAGTCATGCATCTGTTGTGCATATTTTATTGACCCTCATTTGTACAATAAAATCATAATTCGATTGTGCATGTTTTGTACCACATAATCGTTATTCTGTTACACATTTTTTTTTTGCACCCCCTAGTATAATAAAATTACGATTTTCATTGTGCATTTTGGGAAAACATGTTTTTGGAATTTTTGAATGATGGTAAGGACCAAAACAAATCTGTAGGGGTCAATAGCAACCCCTTTTAATTAAAAGGAGATAAGAATAATAATTTCCCTTTTAATTTTGGGCCTTTGAATGAATCAGTTAAAGCAGATTTTCTTTTGAGTCTTGATTAATTAGAACAAGTTTTTGGAGTCGACAAAAAAAACAATTTTTTTTGGTGAATTAAAAAAAACGTGTACCTTTTTTATTTTTATTTGTAACACGCATATTTTAACTTGGCTGAACTTTGTTAAAAAAAAGAACAAATCATAAATAAAAAAGTAAATCAATAAATTCAAAAAATATCTATCCAAATTCAGCCGAATCTCAAGTGTTGCAAATATATAAAAATGATTATTATCTCCAAATTGAATGGTTATGCAATAAATTTATTGACTACTTGTTAAACTAATCCTTAAAATTATAAGTACTAGCCAATTTAGCCCTAAAATCGTGAAAAAGAAATTTTAGTCCACAAAATTAACTACTATCAATTAATTTGATATGTAAAATTGCATGGTCCATCAATTTAATATTACATTTTTAAATAATTTAATTTTTAAATTTGACACATATTAATTAATTTAATCACTAACATTAAAGACCTAATTGACTAATATATGTCCAAATATTAACTAAATTTGAATGCAATATCAACTAATGGTTGATTTGAGTGATACTAGATTGAGTTCCCTTAAACAAGATCTTGTCTTAATGAAAAAAATGAGATTGGAAAAAGACCCCACTAAAGCTTAACAATCAAATTTTTCTTAGGTTCAAATATTGTGAATGAAAAAATGTAATTGAAAAGAAAAAAATCATTAAAGATTATCAATCAGGTTCTAATGTTTGGGAGGGATAATCCTTAGGTAAAACTCTGCACAGTTTTAAAAAAAAAAGTTGAATGTAATTATTAAAGTTATGAATCACATTCATAGCTGTCAACGTAGGAGACAAATAAATTAACGAATTTATTTTCATAGAGTAATGCCTTTTTTTTCTTTTACAATTTTAAAAATTAAATTAATCGATACTAAGAATTAATTTGTTATATTACCCACGTATATATCACTCGAGCTCTGAATCAGACATCAGCTTAAGCAGAAAAAAATCAACAAATGGAGCCGTTGCTGGCTTGCTGCTAATTGTAACAATATCAATTAACTCCATCATCTCATTCTTTTCCCATTAAGAGAGGTCCTTCGTATATTAACTCAAGATTCATTTTATCCCGACCAAAAAACTGCTTCAATCTCCTTTCCCTCAACACAGAATCTTCTCCCAGCATCCATGCGAGTTGCCTTTCCTGAAAACATAAACCACCAAAAATATGAGCAAATTTTCGTCTGACATTCCCCCACTCTCTTTTTTGGGTTTTTGTATTTTGATTGTCAATAGAGACTAAGTTTTCGCATTGTTTCAAGATGGCTGAGAAATACATTTATCTGAGTGTGTGAAGTACTTTGTAGTAGTTCAATCATCCAATGCCCCATTATATGTCTCCATTAGATGTTTCCCTCTAAAATAGGATGATGAACCATGGAAGTGATATCTGAATGCAGTTTTTTTAGTCCGCAATAATCCAACACATTACTAAGAGGTTTAAAACAACTCACATGCATTTAACTAACTGAGCTAGACTCCTTTAGTGATATGTGAATGCAGTTTGATATGTTAGAAGGTGATTCATAATTTTTAAGTCTTATACCTCCTTTTTGCCCAGTTGTGCATAAAAACGGTCTAATAAAGATCGCTTAGCCTCCATCACTTGGCAATGAACCACAGCCTTTGGAATGGTGTTCCTCAACGTTTGTGACACCATCCCAACATAAGATGAAACATTTGAACCGATCCTCTGGAAGTGTCCCTTGGCATACTGATCATCTAACAAGGAGGAAGCTGAATTCTTTCCCTTGTCAACTTCCTGAGGGAGTTTCCCGAAGAAATCAACGGTGATATAGGAAGATTCCATTTCCACCAGCCGCAACGTTGTCTTCTTACCGTCATCATGGAATCTCTCTAACCCCTCATTAGCTGCTTCTGCTATTTCAGCTTGAAGAGTTGGAAAGCGCTTCAATTCCTGTAACCATTGTCAAATTTAAATGAAAGCATATTTCATGTAGAATAAACCATTAGTACTTACTTGAGGAAAGCCAAAACTCAACCACCCCCTCAGGAGCCAAAAAAATGACAATAATTAAACTCAAACCTGCGTTTCTGCAATTGACTTTCTCACGAGTTCCTTCAGTACGAAGTGAACCTTCCACAAATAGCAAATATTGGTAGCTAGCTAAATATAGTCAGGATTAATGTTAGTCTCACAGACAGCAGCATAAAACAAGATCAATTATGTAGATTTTTTTTTTGGAAAAGCTTATTTTCAATCTAGGAATTGGACTGGATCAAACTATTTAAAGCAAAAGCACTTAAAGCATCCACAGAAGCTTGTGCAGGACCTTTGACATAATGAAGCGAGCTCTCCTAGGTTGATACCCATCTGCCTCTGAAATCACTTTTTTTCACATTTTGCAACTACAATGACGGTCCAGTGGAAGCTTTCTCAATTCAGCAGGAAGCTGGTAATCGAAAACCACGTAAATTCGATCGCCACCTGGCCACCTAGGAGGGAGAATTCAAGAAACTAGCTGGGTCAAGGCTTTTCCTACGCAGAAATATTGTGTCCAGTTTTTAAAACTAGATGCTTACACACTCAAATGTCAAAGTAGGTTGAGTATCATCTATAATCCCTGCATTGTAATTATGGCCATGAAGTATTTGCAAGGCTAATTATGATCTAAATTACAACTTCATTATGTTTTATCCCCATTATTACACTATAGTTACTGTAACTTCTTGAAGTCTTCCATTTTTTTTACCTTCCAAAACCTTGTTCAGTTTGTAGTATATTGTTTCAGTTTCCTGTTGTGTTAAAATAACTTCTTATTTTTGGCAGCAAATAAGAATTAATAACATTGATATAATGAGGTCTAATTCATGAAAAAAATAAATTGATATACTGTTGCCAGTTTGAACCAAAAAAGTAAAATGAAAATCTTACCCTCCATCTAAATGCTCCTTAATTACTCGTTCAAAATCTTGGCATAATTCTAGAATAGTGTACAGCTGGGCCTGATAAAATCATAGGAAGCTAGATAAATATCACAGTAGGAATTATTTGAACTTATATCAGCAGCAGACAGCAAAAAATTACTCCTCAACCCAGCATCAACAGCAAGTCAGCAACTGGTCTACCAAGGCGTGCCAACTCTACTTCAAGCTCATCAATGTTTCTATTAATTAAAGATGCAATTCCTGGAAGCCGAGCTCTTATCACAGACTCTAAATGCTGAAATCAATTCAGTTCTATAAGTAACCAACCGAGTAACTCTGGAAAGTTGCAAGAGGAAAAATAAAAACATGCACTCCCAACACTCTAAACTGGATAAGAGTAGGATTAATATAAACCTTTGAGAGAATCCTTGCTAGATATTCCGAGCCCATTTGGCTGGCCAAGTGTGACTAATCAGGACTGGTAGTGAAAAATGCATGCTCCTGCTGCCGAGCAGCAATCATATCCACATTCCTATTAATATCTGCCTGAGAACGGTTTACAATTCCAACCCTAGGGTTTTTAAGCCGATAAGATCCTCCCTCAAGGACCTACAGGATAATCAAAATGAAAACATTAAGGCTGGTATGTGAAAATTATTCTGTATCAGTATCGATAAGATTCATGTAAAATCAGGACTAGGTTTCATAACAGGCCAAAAATTATAATCTCATGACTTTACACCGAGTGTGCTAGAAATGCCAAGATCTTACATCGAGAGTATTTGTTCCTTTGTCCATCAAATCAAGCTTTGTCAGCACACCGAACGTTCTTTCCCCTAAAAGAAAAACATTTGGAACGCGGTGTCAGGACTCAAGAGAAAATCATAAAAATAATAAATGCATACAATTTCTATAGTTGAAGCATAATGGTAAACAAAATGCAGCAAGCATACCTGCAGGGTCAACTTTTCTGGAAACCTTGATGGCATCTGATGTGCTATATCTTGATTTGCTGGAGTAATGGCCACAATTAAGCAGATGGGCTGCAATACAGAAAAATATATATATAAGTAATGGATAGATTCTCAAAAGTGCCATTAACTAAGTGAATAGTAAATCCATCAAAATATCATATCAAATGCTGTAAAATGAGGAATTAAATAAATAGAATTTTATTTAAAAATTAATAGAATTTTTAGAAATTAAATAAATGAGAGAAAATAATTTTTGTTAATTAAAATAAGAGTTTCATAGTATTAGGAAATAAATAGAGTAAAATGATATTTTAGAAAAATAAAGGAATATTTTAATTGGTTATTTATTTAATAAAAGAGTAAAATAAAGTCTTTTTTATAAAATAATAAAATAAAGAAAAATAGAGTCAATAATAGCATAAAAGTACACTAGTTATAAATAGAGATATATTATGTCATTTTTTATAATTACGATACTTCTGTGTTCTCTTTCTTTTCTCCCAAATTCGTTCTCTCTTTTTTTTCTCCCAAAACTATTTCTTTTTCCTGTATACACTTAAATCTGTCTCAATAAAACTATGATCTCAGATTTGTTAACCGTTTGGTCGTTCTGAAATTTGTACACCACCATGGGAACTCATTTACGAACATTCCCACCGTTGGGATAGACGAAATAATGTCTGTAGAGAGAGAAATACCTCTTGCATGGAGACAGTGAAATTGAAGCTTCAATTCCTTCTCTTTCTCTCTAACGCTTGGAAATCTTAATAGAGTTACCAGAGAAAAAGTTTAAGAAATCTTAGGGAACCGCTAGAGACATCGCTATCCTAGCCGAACTACACACGTGATCCCGCTTAAAGGTAAGGGATGAGTTATTCACGATTGGTGAGTAGTGAAAACATGTGTAGGAATCCTTAGAGGATCAATTGAGATGAGTTTTGGGGTGTGATGTGTCATTATTTTCTCCTATTTCTTAACCCTTTTTGTCACCATTTTAATTGCTGATTAGCCTTAATTGTCAAATTAATTATGCAGTTTTATCATTTGGGCCCACTTGACTAATTTTGCGTTTTTAATTTAATTTCAGGAGAATTATAAACAATTTAGCTTGAATCCGGAATTGGGCTTGGACTTGAAGAGAGTAGACAATTTTATTTTATCAAATCTTATTTTATCCAAATTTTATTTCATCTAGATTTTTTTTTATCTAGATTTTATTTCATCTAGATTTTATTTCATCCAATCTTATCTTATATTTTCCAGATTTTATTTTATTTCGTTTATGGGCTTGGAGTTAAAATAAATTTGTAAGCTTTGGGGCTGAGAACCTATATAACAGCACCAGAGTTTTAGTTTAGAGAGTTTTTGGAGAGGAGAATAATTCTAGGATTTTAGAATTCCAGTTTTTACTGTTCATACACACTGTTCACGTAGAATAAAATTCATTTTCTGCAATTTTGTTTCGGTTTCAATCTACAATTTTGTTTTCTGCTGATTAATGGAAGGCTAAGTCTTCAGCGTTGTTTTCTCTTGAGGATCAAGCACAACTCTCTTTGAGGTTTTGTTATTACTATTGAATTCTGATCAGATTTTCCTCTTCACCAATTACTCTTTATTTGTTGCTATTAATCCATGCATGATTAGTGCTTGATTAATTGTATCTGCGCTTAATTTATGTTCATGCTTAATGATCAGTTTAGTTTATGATTAATTGGTGTATGTATTGCTTAATCACATAATGACAACCTTATGTTAATTTTTGCTTAGTAATTTAATTTAGGGTTGGATTAAGTGGTTGAATTGATTAAGGATAAATTCTCGTAACCTAGGATAAGAGACTTATGAATCAAGGGGAAACAACATGTTTTAATTATGTTATTTTCTAATTAAAATTTGTTCGTTGTTTAAATTACAAAAACAAACAACCCCCCAATTTGTTACTATTTTATCACTATCTATTATGAACGTTGGTTGAGCATTGCTCGTTGGGAGACGACTTAGGATCGCTTCCTAGATACTGCATTTTTAATGTTTATTTGATTCGGGTACGACCTCGATCAAATTTGGCGCCGTTGCCGGGGAGCAGTGGTCCAAAGGTTCATAATAGTGTTTAGTTGTTTTGTGTGTAGCTCTGTCGTTTAGGTTGTGAGTGTGTGTTGTTTTGTTTTGAGTAGCGTTCTGTTTTACATTTCAGTCGCGTTCCCTGTTTTAGCGATTGTTTCAGTTTTGTGTTTTGCTGTGAACAGTGGTTAACGACTGATTTTGCAATTTAATTAGCGATTTTTGTTTTGATAGTTAGAGTTGTTATTTTTGGCTGTTTTTTTGTGTGGTAGTTTCTTTTGATCCATATTTTGTGTGAAAAATACTAGGAACACTTGGTGTGACAGTATTTGAGAGAGACAAAAATTTTGGGAACTTGTTTTTAGCTAAACTTAAAATGGCCATAACTTTTGCTCCGGGTATCAGAATGACTATTATTATATATGCATTTGGGGTAGAAGAAAATTTCCCATGCCGTGGCAGTTGACCTGCAGTCTTTTGCTGTTTTAAACTTTAAAAATCAGCCGCTTACTAAGTTTTTATTTTTGTAGTATTATTGTCTTATTTTTCTAAACTTTCCTTAGGCAATTTTCATAGTTAGACTTTGAATTTTTGTCTGGAAATTTTTGTGCTATCTTTTCATGATTTTAGGGTGTTGCTCACAAAATTTCAGCTCATTTGGATATCGTTTGAGCATTCGACTACTAATTTTCATACTGAGAACATGACTCAACCTCTACCTCATGAGAGGACTCTTAGGGAGATGGCTGCACCTGATTTCACTTATGAAAGCTTGTGCATTCAATATCCTGATGAGGGTGTCCCATATGTTCTCAAGACTGGACTAATACATTTGCTGCCCAAGTTTCATGGTCTTGCAGGTGAAGATCCTCATAAGCATCTTAAGGAGTTCCATATTGTTTGTTCCACCATGAAGCCCCCTGATGTCCAAGAAGATCATATCTTTCTAAAGGCTTTTCCTCATTCTTTGGAGGGAGTGGCAAAAGATTGGCTATACTACCTTGCTCCCAGGTCCATTTTCAGCTGGGATGACCTTAAGAGGGTGTTCTTGGAGAAATTCTTCCCTGCATCTAGGACCATTGCCATCAGAAAAGACATTTCAGGCATCAGGCAACTTAGTGGAGAGAGCTTGTATGAGTATTGGGAAAGATTCAAGAAATTGTGTGCAAGCTACCCTCACCACCAAATTTCTGAGCAACTCCTTCAATATTTCTATGAGGGACTTAGCAACATGGAGAAGAGTATGATTGATGCTGCCACTGGTGGAGTCCTTGGTGATATGACTCCTGTTGAGGCTAGGAATTTGATTGAGAAGATGGCTTCCAACTCCCAACAATTCAGTGCAAGAAATGATGCTATTGTCCTTAGAGGAGTCCATGAGGTGGCCACGGATTCATCTTCATCTGCTGAAAATAAAAAGCTTGAGGGAAAACTTGATGCCTTGGTCAACCTAGTAATTTAGCTTGCCATGAATCAGAAATCTACACCTGTTGCAAGAGTCTGTGGTCTATGTTCTTCTGCAGATCACCATACAAATCTGTCCTTCTTTGCAAAAATCTAGAGTTAATGAGCAACCAGAAGCTTATGCTGCAAACTTTTATAATAGACCCCCTCAGCAACAAAACCAACAACAACAGAATAATTATGACCTTTCAAGCAACAGATACAATCCAGGTTGGAGGAATAATCCAAATCTGAGATGGGCAAGTCCTCTACAACAACAATAGCATGTCCCTCTTTTCCAGAATGATTCTGGTCCAAGCAAGCCATATGTTCCTCGTCCAATGCAGCAACAACAAAGACAACAAGCAGCTGAGGCCCCTTCTCAACCTTTCTTAGAAGAGTTAGTAAGGCAAATGACCATCCAGATGGGGTAGATTAGCAAGAGATAAGAGCTTCCATTCAGAGTCTGACAAATTAGATGGGGCAGATGGCTACTCAGTTGAACCAAGATCAGTCCCAAAATTCTGACAAATTACCTTCACAGACTATGTAGAATCCGAAAAATGTGAGTGCCATCACCTTGAGGTCTGGCAACCATATTCAAGTGTCACTAATAGTAGCAGTACCTACACCTGAACCTATCAAGCTTCATTCTACACCTGAAAAAAAGGATGAGATAGTTGCACAAAAGAGAAAGCTTCCTAACAAGAATTTTCATGCAGGTGGACCTTCTAGTAATTCTGACTTACAGCAGCCTCCTATCTCTCTTCCATTCCCACCTAGAGCAATTCCAAACAAAAAAATGGAAGAAGTGGAAAAGGAGATCTTGGAGACCTTCAGGAAAGTAGAAGTGAACATACCTCTGCTAGATGCCATCAAGCAGATTCCAAAATATGTCAAGTTTCTAAAGGAGATGTGCACCCACAAAAGGAAGCTCAAAGGCAATGAAAGGATTAGCATGGGTAGAAATGTGTCAGCATTGATAGGTAAATATGTTCCTCACATTCCAGAGAAATGTAAGGACCCAGGTACTTTTTGTATACCTTGCATTATTGGGAACATTAAATTTGTGAATGGCATGCTAGATCTAGGAGCATCAGTTAGTGTCATGCCTCTTTCCATTTTCAATTCTTTATCTCTTGGACCTTTGCAATCTACAGATGTGGTGATTCATTTGGCAAATAGAAGTGTTGCTTACCCCGCAGGTTTCATAGAGGATGTGCTGGTTTGGGTTGGTGAACTTATTTTTCCTATTGATTTTTATGTTCTTAATATGGAAGAGGGATTTTCCCATGGTTCAGTTCCAATTATTTTAGGCAGGCCATTTATGAAAACAGCCCGAACCAAGATAGATGTTTATGTTGGCACATTGTCTATGGAATTTGGTGATATTGTTGTTCATTTTAACATTCTTGATGCCATGAAACATCCATCTGAGGATCATTCTATTTTTCGTGCTGAGATAATTGATCGGATTGTTGATGATTATATGTTTGATTTTGATTTTGTTCTTCATGGTAGGAAACATCCATTTTTATCTGATCTGCATACTTGTCATTCCTTATGCATTGAATCTGAATCTGAGTTTGAATTTGATCCTGTATCTGATTTTTATGCTGAGAATGAATCTGAATTTGAGTCTAGTTCTGATTTTCTGGGTGTTGTACCTCTTGATGTTGATTTTTTAGAGTCAGAATGCACTAACCATGTAGCAGGAAGTACGTATACTTTTGACTTGCTTTATGAGGTATAGGCTGAGGAACCTTTTTCTTCTCCTACCCTGGTTCCTCCCACTGTTCAGCCACCACCCACACTAGAGTTGAAGCCCTTACCAGCAACCCTCAAATATGCTTACTTGGAGGACAAGGAAAAATTTCCAGTGATCATCTTTGCCTCCCTTGCTGCTGAGCAAGAGGAGAAAATGTTGCTAGTTCTCAAGAAGCACAAGAAAGCCATTGGATGGACTTTAGCAGACATTCCTGGTATTAGCCCATCTACCTGCATGCATAGGATACTTTTAGAGGATGGAGCTAAGCCAGTGAGGCAGCCACAGCAGCGACTCAACCCTGCCATTCTAGATGTGGTGAAAAAGGAGGTGACCAAGCTCTTACAAGCTGGAATCATCTACCCCATTTCTGATAGCCAATGGGTGAGTCCAGTCCAAGTGGTTCCTAAGAAGACAGGCCTCACAGTAATTAAGAATGAAAGGGATGAGCTTACCCCCACAAGAGTGAAGACCAGCTGGCGAGTCTGCATTGATTATAGGAGGCTGAACCAGGTAACCAAAAAAGATCATTTTCCCCTGTCATTCATTGATCAAATGCTTGAGCGCTTGGCAGGTAAGTCTCATTACTGTTTTCTTGATGGTTTTTCTGGTTATTTACAAATTCATATTGCTCCTAAGGATCAAGAAAATACCACATTCACTTGTTCCTTTGGCACTTTTGCCTATAGGAGGATGCCCTTTGGCCTATGCAACGCCCCTGGCACCTTCCAGCGGTGTATGCTTAGCATTTTCAGTGACTTTTTAGAGAGTTGCATAGAGGTGTTTATGGATGATTTTACTGTTTATGGATGGTTTTACTGTTTATGGATCCTCTTTTGATACATGTTTGGATAGTCTGGATAGAGTTCTTAGTAGATGCATTGAAACTAACCTTGTGCTGAATTTTGAAAAATGTCACTTCATGGTAGAACAAGGTATAGTTTTAGGGCATATCATTTCAAGTAGGGGCATAGAGGTAGACCCTGCAAAAATAGATGTTATTTCACAATTGCCTTACCCCTCTTGCGTGCGAGAGGTTCGTTCTTTTCTTGTTCATGCATGGTTTTATAGGCGCTTTATCAAGGATTTTAGCAAAGTGACCCTTCCACTATCCAATCTGCTGCAAAAGAAGGTGGAGTTTGATTTTGATGACAGATGTAAAGAGGCTTTTGATTGCCTCAAGCGTGCGGTGACTACCACCCCTATCATTCAGGCACCTAATTGGACAGCCCCATTTGAGCTAATGTGCGATGCATCCAATTATGCATTGGGGGCTGTCCTTGCTCAAAAGATTGATAAGCTGCCTCTGGTGATCTACTACACTTCCAGAACTTTGGATGCTGCTCAAGCAAATTACACTACCATAGAGAATGAGCTATTAGCGATAGTTTTTGCTCTTGAGAAATTTCATTCATATTTACTTGGTACTCGTGTTATTGTTTATACTGACCATGCAGCTCTGAAGTACCTGTTGAAGAAGGCTGAATCAAAGCCTAGATTGATCAGGTGGATGCTTTGGCTCCAAGAGTTTGATTTGGAGATCCGTGATCGGAGCGGTGCACAGAACCTTGTGGCTGACCACCTGAGTTGGATTGAGCATGCGTCTGAGGACTCACCCATTCGGGATGATTTTCCAGATGACCATTTGTACATTCTGTATAGTATTTATGATTCCTTCCCCACTCCTTGGTTTGCTAATATTGTGAATTATTTGGTTGCTTCTGTTTTTCCTCCCTTAGCATCTAAATCTCAAAATGATAAAATTAAGAGTGATGCTAAGCATTATATTTAGGATGACCCCTATTTGTGGAAGTTGTGCAGTGACCAAGTTATTAGGAGATGCATTCCAGACCATGAGATCGACTCGGTCCTGCAATTCTATCATTCTTCCGCACCAGGTGGCCATCTTGGCATACAGAGGACAGCTCGTAAGGTGCCTGACTGTGGTTTCTATTGGCCCACCATCTTCAAGGATGCGTGGAGAATCTGTAGCACTTGTGAGCCTTGTCAGAGAGCAGGCGAGTCACTTTCATGGAGACAACAAATGCCTCAACAACCCATGTTGTTTTATGAGGTGTTTGATGTCAGGGGTATAGATTTTATGGGACCTTTCCCTGTCTCTTTTGGTTTTGTTTATATTCTCCTTGTTGTTGATTATGTTTCAAAATGGGTGGAAGCCAAACCCAGCAGAACTAACGATGCTAAGGTTGTTGTAGATTTTGTTAGATCTAATCTGTTTTGCAGGTTTGGAGTCCCTAAAGCCATCGTTAGTGATCAAGGCACCCATTTTTGTAACAGATCCATGTATGCCTTGCTCAAAAAGTATGGGGTCGTGCACAGAATTTCCACATCTTACCACCCCCAAACTAATGGGCAGGCTGAGATTTCAAACAGGGAGATAAAAAGGATCTTGGAGAAGATTGTGCAGCCGAACAGAAAGGATTGGAGCACCAGGCTGGATGATGCTCTTTGGGCGCATAGGACTACCTTCAAAGCACCCATAGGAATGTCTCTTTATTGGGTTGTCTTTGGCAAGGCATGTCATCTTCCTATAGAGATAGAGCACAAAGCCTACTAGGCTGTAAAGACCTGCAACTTCTCTATTGATCAGGCTGGAGAGGAAAGGAAGTTGCAACTAAGTGAGCTAGATGAGATTCGTTTAGAAGCCTATGAGAATTCCAAATTCTACAAGGAGAAGACCAAGAAGTTCCATGACAGCTTAATAGCTAAGAAGGACTTCGTGGTTGGACAAAAAGTTTTATTGTATAACTCTAGGCTCGGACTCATGAGTGGTAAGTTGAGGTCAAAGTGGATTGGTCCTTTTGTGGTGACTAATGTTTTTCCTTATGGTACAGTTGAGATCAAAAGTGAATCCATAGATAAGAGCTTCAAGGTCAATGGACACTGATTGAAACCATTCCTCACAATTCTCTCCTTCGTGGATGTAGTGGTGGAGGAGACCTCTTTACTTCACCCTACTTCTCTTCCGTCATGACTTAGGGAGTTTTCTTTTTCTATCTCCTTCTTCAATTTCATTGCACTTGTCCAAATTTATTGATTGTTTTGATTGCTCTTGATCTTATGATTGTGCTACATTGAGGACAATGTGTTGTTTAAGTGTGGGGGGGGGGGGGGGAGACTGTTCTTTTTTTTTTGTTCTTTATTTGGGGTTTTCTAGTTTAATTTTGTTAGGTTTTCTAGGTTAATTTTGTTATTTTGGTTTTATATTTTGTATACAACATTGCATGTTTCTCTTTGAATTTTGGGTTATGTACAGGTAATGGGTAATTGTTTTTGAAATAGGAGTTTCTTGGCATTTTGTGAATTGAAATCCTTGTTTTTCTCTACATGTCAAGTTAGTTTTGAAAGTTCGAATTGGAAGTGATAGATTTACCCTTGGTGAGAATTTGAGCCATCATCATCTATTTTATTCGGTGTGTTTTGCCCCATTGATTGCTTGCACAATAGCCTTGGCTTGACTCTTGTTGATACTTCTTGCTTCACATGCATGTTGGGAGATGATTTAGGCATTTTGTTCTTATATGCCTCTAGCTAAATGAGCCTACCTTGAATTAATTCCTTTGATAGCCCCTTTGAGCCTATGTTCCCCTTTTTTTGTCTTGAAGCTCATTACAAGCCTTAAGTGAAAAACCATGATCTCACCATACCCTTAAGGAATTTTGGAGCTTTGGAATTGTTTTGGGAATAAGTGTGTGTGTGTGTGTAGGGGGGGTATGTTTCATTGGATGATATGTTTTTGTTGGCCATGCTTGATGTATATACATATATTGCCTAATTGTTGCTTTATTTTTCAATTGCTTTCAATTACTACTGTTCACGTTAAAAAAAACCAGAAAAATGAAAAAAAAAACAAAAAAAACCAGAAAGACAAAAAAAAAATGAAGTTGAATAAATGAGGTCTTGGTTTGAAGACTTGGATTGGTTTGAGGACTTGGTTGATTTTGTTTTGGGTTTACTTTTTATGCTTAATTTCTAATTTTGGTTTTGGGGTTTACTACTTTTTCTTAGTTCCCACTTATTCCTCATTGCTCCTCTATTCCTTTGGGTTTTAGCTACTTATCCCATACTTTCCTCTACCTTATCCTTGGCCCCATTACAACCTTAAAAGACCTTTTGATCCTCATGTGCATGTGTTTGTGGTGTGGTTGTCAATTTTAGTCTTGTCAAGTCTATGTGGTGTTTGTTTTCATGGGTGCTCTGAGAGTAAACAATAGCCTAGACACTTGAGAGATAGAGTGCATATCTTATGAGGCTTTATCACTTTTCATTCTTGACCTGATTGACTATCCTACCATGTTTGAGATGCTTGGATGATTTTCATGACTGTCTTGATTCTTTAACTCTCTACGTGTTAGATGTTACCCATTCCTTTCATTCCTTGAGATTCATTGAGAAATATATAATTGTTTTTGTGTTTGTTTGTTTCTCTTTAATGTCTCTGGATTTGTTCCTTGCTTTGCTTTTTGATTTTGCCCAAGAGTGCAAAAGGCTATGTGTGGGGGGATTTGATGTGTCATTATTTTCTCCTATTTCTTAACCCTTTTTTCACCATTTTAATTATTGATTAGCCTTAATTGTCAAATTAATTATGCAGTTTTATCATTTGGGCCTACTTGACTAATTTTGTGTTTTTAATTTAATTTCAGGAGAATTATAAGCAATTGGCCTTGAATCCGGAATTAGGCTTGGACTTGAAGAGAGTAGACAATTTTATTTTCTCAAATCTTATCTCATACAGATTTTATTCCATCTATATTTTATTTTATCCAAATTTTATTCCATCTAGATTTTATTCATCCAATCTTATCTTATCTTGTCCAGATTTTATTTTATTTCATTTATGGGCTTGGAGTTAAAATAGATTTGTAAGCTTTGGGGCTAAGAACCTATATAACAGCACCTGGGTTTTAGTTTAGAGAGTTTTTGGAGAGGAGAATGATTCTAGGATTTTAGAATTTCAGTTTTACTGTTCATACACACTGTTCACGTAGAATAAAATTCCTTTTCTGCAATTTCGTTTCGGCTTCTATCTACAATTTTGTTTTCTGCTGATTAATGGAAGGCTAAGTCTCCAGCGTTGTTTTCTCTTGAGGATCAAGCACAACTCTATTTGATGTTTTGTTATTACTATTGAATTCTGATCAATTTTTCCTCTTCACCAATTACTCTGTATTTGTTGCTATTAATCCATGCATGCTTAGTGCTTGATTAATTGTCTCTGCACTTAATTTACGTTCATGGTTAATGATTAGTTTCGTTTATGATTAATTGGTGTATGTGTTGCTTAATCACATAATGACAACCTTATATTAATTTTCGCTTAGTAATTTAATTTAGGGTTGGATTAAATGGTTGAACTGATTAAGGATAAATCCTCGTAACTTAGGATAAGATACTTGCTTGTGAATCAAGGGGAAACAACATGTTTTAATTCTGTTAGTTTCTAATTAAAATTTGCTCGCTGTTTAAATTACAAAAACAAACAACCTCCCCCCAATTCGTTACTGTTTTATCATTATCTATTATGAACGTTGGTTGACTATTGCTCGTTGGGAGACGACCTAGGATCACTTCCTAGATACTGTATTTTTAATGTTTATTTGATTCGGGTACGGCCTCGATCAGGGTGTTTCAATTTTGATTCTATCTTTACAATTATAATTGTGAATTATATATGTTGGACGAGCCAATTGATGTTTCGATGTGAAATTGTCGTGTTCTTATGCTGAGTGTGAATCCTAGAAATTGGATTTTTTTTTCTTCTAATTAGCATGAATTGAAGAAATTGAGTGATTAGTATGATCTTTGCTAGTTAATCTGTGTTATGAGTTTATATTTAAATTTAGCATATTGTGATAAAGAATAAATGGTCAAACGAAAAAGTCCCATAGTCATAATTAATCATGTGCCACTATAGATTTAGTTTGATTTTGGGATATTTCTTCTGATATATATCCCATAAAAATCAACCACTTCGTTTGTATCATGTAAAATAGTAATAGGTTGAACTAAAATAATTAATACGTAATATACAAGAGTAACTTAGCTAAGTGTAGAGTTTTGTATCCAAATAATGAAAATTAAAAATAATTAAGAAAGAAATAATATGGATTAGACTTTTTTTATGAGTTGGATTGGATTGAATCTTATGAAAATGAATAAATACCACTTTTAATTTGAGTCTTATAAATGAAGAAAGTATAAATTTTGTTTCTTGTAGTAAAAATTAGAAAAAAAAGGCATGATCTTACTTTACTCATTCTTAAAAATGAGATAACATTTAAGCATAATTTTCTTCTTTTATAGTTGTCTTCTTCATATATCATAACACATATGTTGAGAGCTCATACATTAAACCAAATTCATATTCTTATTTAATTATTCAATTAAAGGGTATCTTTGTAATTTTATTAATTTCTTTAGTCAAGATTTAATAGCAGTATGAATATTAAAAAAAGCCTAGTTCAGTTAGTTGAATAAAGATGTTTAATTATTTTTTATACTTGTCTTTGATTTTTACATATAAATCAAGGTCAGTTTCTTGTTGAGTGGGACATGCTTTTTTCCCCTTTATATAAGCCAAATTAAAAGACCTAAAGAAGCACCTGGTGTGCCAAATTAGGATTTACAAAAAGATTCAAACAACATGTATCATTTGCAACTATACATAATACAAAAGCACACTTATGTTAAGCTAATACTTTTGTTAATGTGCTCTTTTATTTTGATTCATATTTTCCCCTTTTTTCTTGTTATAGGCAAAGATAATAATTTTTGTACCGTATGTTATAAACTCGACTTGTACTTGGATGTAATATACTAGTCATAAGCTCAATTTCTACTTGAACAAATGTCCTATACTCAAGCATGACCCAACATGAGTCTCCATTCTCTTGGTCAACATATCCATCTTTTGTTCAACAGAAGAACTAGATGGATCAGTCACCACTTGATGAACTCCAGTGGGCCTCTTGAGAATCCTTCTGTTTCCTACACCATTGTAAGCATTAGAAGCCATGACCTCAATGATCTCTATTGTTGCATCAGTTAGTTTGTGCATGAGGTTTCCCCTTGTTGTAGCATCCAGGCATGATCGATTTTGCTATGGTAGCCCTCCATAGAAGATGTGGACTAACCTCTATGGTGGATAGTCGTGGTGCGGCAGCTTCTCTATAATACTTTGAATTGCTCATGGGCTTCATATAGAAATTCTTGTTTCAACTAGGCCAAATTTCCAATTACTCTGATCAACTATTCAGACTTCACTATAGGGAAGAATTTGTTCAAGAATGCTAGTGAGCACTAATCCCAAGTAGTGATGCTCTAACTCAACAAGTCACTAAACCAATCTTCAGTCTTTCCTGCTAATGAGAATGTGAAACCAACCAATTTAATGTAGTCAGGAGCATTGGCCGAACTCTTCACTGTGTCTGTAAGTTTAAAAAACTTATTAAGATGGACTACATGTTCTGATGGTAGGCCATGGAATTGCATCCTTTGAATCATGTTGATTAATCCATGCCTCAACTTACAAGTTTGGTCCTGGTGAGTTGTATACCCGTAGTGATTCCCACACTAAAGGCGAGGTAATCCCGCAAAGTAGCTCATGTTGTCTACTGTTTCCAGCGTTTGCTTCGGCCATCTTCTCCTCCCTGTGGCAACATTGTTCCTGCAACCCTAGAAACAGGGGTTTAAACATCCATAGGTACAGATAAAGCAAAACAATAGCCTTAAATACATGAGAAAGAAAGACAAGGGTATGAGAACGACCATGCTGAAAAGAGAAGAATTGTTGTCTTCATTAGAGTACTCTTTTAGGCATGGGTGTTCTGGACTCAACATAGGTGTGCTCTGGATTTAGCATGGGTGTGCTCTTTAGACCATTTTTTCAACTCTTTTTATGTTGGATTTTTGCATACTATCACTCTCATCCTGTCTGTATCACACTTTAACAGAATCCTGAGTTATGCCAATAAAATCAAATATAATGCATTAAAGAAGGCCAAAAATCATGTACAAAACCACTCAAAACATAGAAGTTGATAGAGAGAAGAATGATCGTGCTGATGCCTTAGCTTGTTTTGCCAACACCAAAAAATTAGGTCAGCATAGAACCTTCCTTTAGGAAACTTTAAAAGCACCAAGCACGAACATTGCTGAAATCTTATTTGATCAAGTTGTTCGAAGTGGTTGGGTATTTCCAATATGAACCTACCTCATCAGCAATATGTTACCTTTAGAAGAGATGAAAGCCAAGAAGGTAAAACTCAAAGTCTCTCATTATGTTGTCATGAACGATGAAACATTTAGAAGGGGAATATCAAGGCCCTTGATGAAGTGTACCAATGAACATCAGACACAATATGTTATGGATGAAGTGCATAGGAGAATTTGTGGAATGCACATAGGAGGCAAGAGCATGGCAACACGAGTTATACGTGTTGGATACTATTGGCCAACAATTTGAGCAGACTATGTTGAGTACATCAAGAAATGTAAAGAATGTCAAGAGTTCAACAATAATTAGCTTGCTCCCTCTGAGGAACTTCATAGCATCACATCTCCTTGGCCTTTTGCCATATGGGGAATGGATATACTTGGTCCATTTCGAGTGGTTAAAGGTCAATTCAAATCCCTACGTGTTGCTATAGACTACTTCACTAAATGGATAGAAGTATAACCTTTGATGACAATTACAACCCATAAAGTACAAAATTTCACATGGAAGAGCATAATATGCATACATGGCTTACCTCAAACTATTGTAACTGACAATGGAAGACAATTCATCGAAAAAGGATATGAAGAGTTCCTTAAATAACTCGAAGTGAAACATCTTGCATCACAGGTTGGACACAATTAAACAAATGCGTAGGCTAAAGTGGATAACAAATTTATTCTTACTGAGTTAAGAAAATGATTATCAAAAGCACCAAAAGGACTCTAAAGAACTTCCAAGCATAGTTTGGGACTACTGTACTCCACAATCAACCATGAAAGAAACACCTTTTAGGTTGACCTATGGCATTAACACCATGTTCTAGTAGAGATCGGGAAACCCTTACTTAGAAGAATGATATATAATGTAGTAGCCAATGTCGAAGCTCTACTAGTAGATTTGGACTTGGTCGAAGAAGTAAGAAATGAAGCAAGAATCCAAGAGGAAACATGCAAAAGAAGAGTAACTAGGAAATACAACTCCAAGTTGAGAAGAAGGAATTTCATAACAGGTGATCTATTTTGGAGAATGAGAGGTGATGCTCGAAAAGACCATTTAGAGGGAATGCTTTCACCAAATTGGGAGGGTCCATTTCAAGTAGTTGAACCACTGCAGAATAGAGCATGCAAATTCGAAGATCTAGCAGGAAAGGTCATTCTTAGGACTCAAAATGAAACTCATTTAAAGCCTTATTACAGTTAAATCTAGGTGGTGTATTTTTTCCTACTTCAATCTTTTTTTTTCCAAATGTAAAAAGATAAGGGTTTTGGCTGAAGAGGTTATAACAAGGCACACCTAACTATGAATGTAAAAGGATGGTCTTACATTTTCATGTTGTTTAAGATCTAAGTTATCAATGAAATCCTTTTGCATTTTAAATTACTTTCGAGTTACAATTATTTTTGATAAGTTTCATTTTGTTATCTTATTATACTATTGTATGATTTCCATATTTATATGACACCAAACTTAATATCATTCTATACTTAAAACTAAAGGTCATATCCAAACCGTGCATGAGCTTTTCCAAGCAACTCTTTAAAGGTAGCATTCGAACCTTCCGTAATCTTTTTCAAGCAACTTTCATAAGGTTGTGCATGAACCTTACTTAAGCTTTTTCAAGAAACTCTCCAAAGGTCATATCCGAACCTTGCTTAAGCTTTTTTCAAGCAACTCTACAAATTCATATCCAAATTGTACCTAAGATCGACTCAAAACTTAGATTTATTTTTAAGTAACTCACTTTAGCCTTGTTTATTTTTCTCTAACTTGATTTATTTCTAATTCATTTAAACTTACATTGTGCTTTTACTACAATTTAATGTAGCCATGTTATAACTCAATAAATTTAAAAGATCGTACATAATAACTTATCATTTCATTCATATATAAACTTACATGTCAATCTAATCAATAGTGTTGGTTACGTCAACATTAAACCCAACCTACAGTTAAAAAAAAATACAAAACACAATAGAAAACACGAACAACAAACTAATTAGTCACATTTAAGTCTACTTCATTCTTTTCTTCTTCTTCTTCTTCTTCCTCCTTATCAGAGCAGGGTTGAGTTTATCTAATAATCTCACTATCAACCACATCGTAACTCATATCATGTCTCTTGTAATCAAAATATGGCAGAAACACAACAACTTGAAGTTGAGCCTTTTGGAAGCCTTCTCGGTGATTAGTAATAATCAATTTCTTCACTTCATCTAAATTAGAAATCAAGTCAAATTGAGCTTTATCTTTGTCACATAATTCACCTTCCAATCTTGCAACAATCTTTTTTAAGTTGGCAACCTTTTCATTAGCAAATGTCAATTTGTCTTCAACACTCTTATTTTTTTTCCACGACATTTTTGTTCTTTGTTTGCTCAACAACAAATTGTGAAGACACGTCATCAAATTTGATTTTAGCATCTGCAACAAATTTTTCCAAGGCAACAACTCAGATACACTAAGTATCATTCTTTTTAGACTTAGCAGATAATGATGAAACATGCTTGTCCAAATCTCTTTGCAATTTGGTCACCAATTTGTTACTACTGGAAAGAGCCATCTCAAGTGTTTTAGTTTTCTCAACTTCGATTTTCATATTCTTTAGTTGAATCTTCACAGCTTTGATTTTTTCATTAGCATTAACAATTGTCTATTTCCAATGACAAACTACAATAAGAGCTTGCCCAAGGAAAATTTCTGTTGCACCCAAACTCTCCACTAGGGCAACATATTTCATCATATCTTGATCATTTTGACTTAGAAAAATGGAAAATTGAACAAATTAGGGACCAATGAGATCATCATTCCAAAGTGTAATAGTATAAGGAGCAACTCACCTTTATGATAACACAAAATTGTTGGATCGAGTGGCCTCAGAATAATTAAGAAGGGGGGGTTGAATTAATTATTCCTAAAACTTTACCAATTAAAAATTACTCTTTTAAGGCTTTTACTTTTGTTGTTAAGAGAATATGGAGTAGAAGAGAAACTTAACAGAAAGTAAAAGCGAAAATTAAATGCACAGCGGAAAGTAAAAGAGTAGGGAAGAAGGAAACAAATACACAAGAGTTGTTATACTGGTTTGGCAACAACCTGTGCCTACCTCCAGTCCCCAAGCGACCTGCGGTCCTTGAGATTTCTTTCAACCTTATAAAAATCATTTTACAAGCAAAGATCCACAAGGGATGTACCCTCCCTTGTTCTCTTTGAAACCCTAGTGGATGTACCCTCCACTAGAACTGATCCACAAGAGATGCACCCTCTCTTGTTCTCAGTCAAACCCAAGTAGATGTACCCTCTACTTGTACCACAAAGGATGTACCCTCTAATGTGTTAAGACAAAGATCTCAGGCTGTTACACCTTTGATACTTTGTGAATGGGGATACAAAAGAATTCTCAAGCGGTTAAACCTTTGAACGCTTTTGTATTAGGGAATGGGAAGAATCAAAAGAATTCTCAGACTGTGTCGTTTTGAATTCTTTGACAAAGGAGAAGGGAGATACAAAAGAATTCAAGCGGTTAGTCCCTTGTTCTTTTGGAAAAGAGAGAAGAGAGATACAAAAAGAATTCAGGCGGTTAGTCCTTGACGAATTCTTTTTGGCAAAGGGAGAAGAGAATGAAAATATGAATAACACAAGTTTTCAAGGTTTAGAAAACCATAAAACTTCAGAAAGCTTTTGATACAAAAGAAGAAGAAGAAGTTTAAAGAGATTCAAGGCTTGTAAAGGATTGTAAGAGATTGATTAAAAATGCAAAACAAAGCCTTGCTTTTATAGACTCTTCATGTCTGGTCAAGAAGGCCATTTAGAAGAGTTATAACTTTTAGAAAAACTTAAAACCCATTTGAAAGAGTCAAAACCTTTTTGAAGAGTTACATCTTTAGATTTTTCAGAAACAAACACTGGTAATCGATTACCAAATAAGTGTAATCGATTACACAAAGCTTTTGAGTGAAACAATGTGACTCTTCACATTTAAATTTGAATTTCAACGTTCAAGGACACTGGTAATCGATTACCAAAACCTTGTAATCGATTACAGCCTTTTGAAAATATTTGGAACGTTGTAAATTCAGTTTGAAAACTATTTCAAACTTATTTTGCTACTGGTAATCGATTACAACAATATGGTAATTGATTACCAGAGAGTAAAAACTCTTTGGTAAAGGTTTTGTCAAAAACTCATGTGCTATTCAAAGTTTTTTAATACTTATCTTAATTGAGTCTTTTCTTCATTCTTGAATCTTGAGTCTTGAATCTTGATCTTGATTCTTGAGATCTTGAATCCTTCTTGATTCTTGAACTCTTCTTGATTCACTTGAGTTGTTCTTTGATCTTTGAGCTTTTTGTTCAACACCTTTGTCATGATCTTTTGTTGTCATCATTGTTATCATCAAAACACCTTTGAATCATTTTTGATTCATCATGAAGCTTTGCTTCCAGAAAAATGGCTTTATTGGCGCGTTCTCGGTGCACCGTAGTCAAAGGTGGAGCACCTATTTTACTACCTTGTTTGTCTTGAGATGAAGGAGGAGGAAGATTAGGAGTAGTAGAGGACGACATTATCTTCTCACCATTTGTAACTCAATCTTTTAAATTTTATTTTCTGAGATCTGCACTGTCATCAGATGTTTGTTGCTTTTCTTTTTATTTCCCTTTCTCTTCCTCAACTTGAACATTTGGCATGGTCAAACCGATAATCTTTTCATTTTGAACAAGTCTGGCAACACCAACAACCACATCATCACCAACAAAATCGCTACCACCATATGGTTTTGAGACTACTCCCAAATCGGCATTAAAAAAATCTTTATTTAGATTTGCCTTAGAGGATTCCTTTACTTTTTTTCCTTTTCTTCTATTTACTAGTATCCAATAGAGGATACATTTGGTCATCAACAACCAATTTCCTTAAACTATTGTAATCACAAACCTTCATGACTTCTACAAATGGATAAAACAAATCGATTAGAACTCAACAAACATTTGAATAAATCAACACTGCAAAAATAAAACAGATAATCATGGCTCAAAATCCGATCAGGATGATTTGAATTAGGAATTGCCAAAATGAATTTACAAGACATTTTGTGAGGCCATTCTGCTATAATCTTAATATCCTTAATTTCCTACGGTGACAACACTTGAAGAGAGAGAGAGAGAGAGATTTGAATTTAAATAGAAAATGTTGCCAATAAAAAGGAAATTTGGGAGTTTTTCCATCCTCCTTGAAAAGTAACTCTTTCAAGTCTCTACACTCAGAATTAGGATAAACTTGAAAGAAATTAGATTTAAAATTCTTCCATGATTAATTATAAATGAAGAACAATTTCCCAAATTTATAAGCATTCAAGGAAGTCCAACTGATTTTAACCCTTATTTTCAATTGATAGAAATACATGAATTTATTGATAGAGGGACGATTTTCAAACTTTTGCAAAGAATTTGGAAAGATCACAAAAAGACCCAACTATTATGGTGGAGTTGAATACAAGCAATATTCGTGTTGATCAACATTTCACATTCAAAATTCGTAAAGGGAAGTTGAACATGCAACTATTTAAACACATCTTCATATAAATATATGAAGTCAAATTCATCTTCATAAGCATTCAGAAACACACACTCATGTGGGCTAAAGGCTCTACGATTAACAACTCAGAATCATCAAAAATCGTCAAATTGACTTTTTTCTTAAGGACGACTATTGATTCACGAGTTTGAAAATGAGTAGAATAAGAATTGACCTCCCAAATGCTTACTCATACACAGGAACAATAATAGGAGAAAACTTATCTTTCCTTCTTCTCCTATCCTTTTTAATTCCTTTAAACTCTTTATCGTATTTTTGCTTTTTCATTTTTCATGAGATTTCCTATAAACCTTCTTTTTTTTCTTATTTACTTGCTTAGTAACTTTGACATCATCATTATCTTCATTATTTTCAACATTAGGTTGATTATCCTGAGAATTGCAATTCCTATTCCTCTTAACAGTTGTAACCTCATCATCTCTCAATAACTCATTCATTTTTTCAAAATCAGAGGGTGGAGAAGTAGAAACTTCACCCTCACTACCAGATTCCCCAATACTCCTAACCATTTTTCCTAAAAGAAAATTTTGGTGAACATTAGGAGACTCATCCCTAAAATCAGAATGGGAAGGCATACTTAAAGATGAAAATTTTTTAGAAGTAAAAGAGAAGAAACACAGAGGGCGTACTATACTAGTTCAAGGGGAAAAACATCAAAGGACAAAAGAACAACCCAAAACTCTGTATGTGAGAAATAAAGGGCAAAGAAAAGAAGCTGAAGGTGTTTATGCTTGGAGGAAACGATATCTTCCAAATGTTGTAGACAACTCCTTTATAAGCAAAAGTA
Organism: Glycine soja; assembly: GCF_004193775.1. Classification (NCBI taxonomy): domain Eukaryota; kingdom Viridiplantae; phylum Streptophyta; class Magnoliopsida; order Fabales; family Fabaceae; genus Glycine; species Glycine soja. The sequence goes on from NC_041006.1 coordinate 7,141,040, forward strand.
AAACCCTTTAATCATTGGTCACTCACCATAAAAACTCTTTGTTTTCCTTAACCGATAGTAACATCCCATCGTTAAAACTCTTCACATCTAAGAACATTTCAATTCCAGAAACAACTCATTAGTGGTTCTTTTTCATTCTCCAAGAGCTACTTTAATAGTCATCATTAATATGGGGAGCACTACACGAGGCAACACCCATAAACGTCATTTCAAAAGTAAGAAGCCACACTTATGGTTTGCAACACGTGTCACAACTATTTAAAATATCTCCATACAATAAAATAATACAATGTCTCTAAACAATACAACTTATGACAAATACTAACATCATAACTCATCTAATTTTGTGTGAGAATTTGGTCAAATGAACATAAACCTCTTTCGTTCATATTGAATTATGTACCGTATAAGTCATAAACTCAGCTTATACTCGGTGAATATCTTAATCTTTTTTGTTTATACTGAACTTAGAACTTGGGGGGTTTGTGTGCCATACAAGTCACAAACTCGACTTGTACTTGGACATAAAATACAGGTCATAAGCTCAGTTCCTACTTGGGCAAATGTCCTATACTTGAGCATGACCCAACATGACCTGCATGTGGTAAGCACACTATGGACCAGTATAGAGTTGTTACTAGAAAGTAACCTCCCATTTACATTATACATATACTTGACCACCCAAGAAAAAAGGTATGCTTTACTCATTCTCAAGCACAAACACCTCATACTTAACTAACTTGATCGTCAGAGTCTCTTTTATAGGTACCCCTATCGCACAGTAAGAAGAGGATCAAAGATCATACTAACACTAGATGAAAGAGAAGATTAGATTACTCGGCTAGTAAATTTGGTAAGAACACTTTTATTAATAATCAAAATTGGTTCATACGGTGACCAATTTTAATAGCAAAGTACAAAGTATTGTTGTTGATAGTTATAAATGAATGTTCTTAACACTTGCAACACAATAATAGGATAAATTTTGCATTTTGCATTCAAAATATACTATGATAATAATAGCTAGAGCAATTTAGAATTGTGTAATCGGATGTGCGTTCTTGAAGCAACACATTTTTCTTCAATTACTTTACTTGTATCCACACTGACATCAATCTTTGTTTTAATTAGTGGAACTCTAAGAAGCCCCTTCTACTTTTCAAGCTTAGACACTAAAATCTTGTTGAGCTCTTCTCTAATTTGTGTTTGGTGTATTTTTCTCTTAGGCAAAAACTTTTATTTATTTATAGTGTTTTTTAGAGGAATTTATTTAGTGTTAAAGAGATATGAATTTGGGTGTTTTCAAAAGGAGATATTAGATTTAAAATCACATATCTCTTTATTATAAGAACCTTCCTGATTTAAGGCAAAGATACTTTCTAAATAATTGCGTGATTAATTATAGTAACTAATCACATGATTTAATCCTTATGTGTAACAATAGAATTTGGTGCTATTTTTTATGGACAACTTTCACATTTAAGAAAAAATCTTAGTTATATTCTTGGTGTTAGCAAAAAATATAATAATATTCCACTAAAATATTTATTTTCTTAAATGAAATTCTCTAATTTAATTATCAAATAAATTATTTTCTTATGCAAAATTTGAACACTTGTTTGTGTGTGACCTTGTAGGTTCAATATTAAATCAACAGTAAATTAATTATAATTAAGTTACTAATCAAGGTAAGCAACTAGCAACACTCCTTAACCTCCAGACAACATGAAATAACATCTTTTAGCTTCAAAAACCAATAAAAGAATAATATAATATTTTCTTCCATCATTTGCAGCTCTAAGTTAACTCTAGAGTATGATATTACTATCAAACTCTAATAAGTTAACGCATTATATTTAATCAGTAAATGAATTAAGCAACTCATTTTTTCTTCATTTAATTTTTTTGGCCAAGGTCTTAATTATATCATAGAGATCAAACTCATTGTCAAGAGTTGATGGATTCCTTCTTGATTCATCATTAACCCTACAAGTATTTAATCATATTCAAGGTCCATTCAACTAGTGCCTTAAGACATTAGATGTTCGAAATTAAAATATTATAAATAACTTGTCAATTACTATGATAATTTGTCAAAGAAAACTATTATTATATTTCTTCTTGTGAACTTCCTATTGATAGATTAAGGTAATGTTAACCATTAGAAATTCTCAATTGAGTCAGTTCAATGATGACATTCACATGTCCATAATCTATATGTGTAAATTGATAAATGAGATATATTAATTTTTATCCAATTAACAATAATCTCATGATAAAGAACAATTTAGATTAAAATTATAAAAGACTTATTTCGCATTATCATAATTTCTATTATGATAACAAGTCCATCATTTAAAATCAAAGACCTTGTCAAATCAACTTTATTATAGTTGAATATCATAATGAAACTATAATAATACTTTATTATTAGAACTAGAATTAGTTACATGATGGTCGATGGATTGAGTCTTGGATATACATATTTATTCCTCATAAGTGTTGCATAATCATAGTTACATAAATGGTTGTGAGAGTGCTTTTTTTTCAGTATCCGTGAAAGAGATTAAGCTTCAAGAAGTAGTAAATATTCTTATCAATATTGGGCCTATAAGTTTGTGTAATTTTTCTTATAAAACATTAACAAAGGTGTTGACTTGTAGATTGAGAGGGGTTATGGAGAAAATTGTAAGTCTGAATCAGTGTAGCTTTGTTCCTAGAAGGCATAATATAGATAATATTAGTATTACGCAGGAGGTGGTTCGCACAATGAAAAATAGAAGAGGAAAGAAAGGGTGGATGACCATTAAGATTGACTTGGAAAAATAGATGATAGACTTAACTAGAATTTCATTGTTTATTCGCTTAAGGAGATGGGTTTGCCTGATTCTTTTATCCATTCTATTTGTTCTTGTATCTCTGCAGCCTTTTTTTTAGATGTTGTGGAATAGGGAAATGCTTGAAAATTCTACTAGGAGTATCAGACAAGGGGATCCCATATCCCTTTACCTTTGTGCCATTTGTATGGAGAGGTTAAGTCATATTATCTATGTGGCGGTGGAGAATAAGATGTGGAAGCCTATTCAGTTAGGCAGAAAACGTTCATTGTTGTCTCATCTAGCTTTTGCATATGATATCTTCTTGTTTGCATAAGCTTCAATGGATCAAGTGGAGGTGATTACTGCTTGCTTGGACTTCTTTTGAGAGAACTTGGGAGAAAAAGTGAGTAAGGAGAAAACTAGAGTGTTTTTCTCTAAGAATGTTAATGGGAGAATGGGACAAGACATTTTTTAGGGGTTGGGATTTAAAAGTATAGATGACCAGGGTAAGTATCTTAGTATTTAACTTCATCAGGGAGTTACTAAACAAACTTACAATCTAGTCATTGATAAAGTCTAGCAAAGATTGAGTGTCTAGAAAGCTAGAACCTTGCTATTTGTCAGTAGGCTTAATCTTATTAAGTCAGTTTTAAGTATTATGCCTATGTATACCATGCAGTCCGATTTTGTGCTTAGGAATGCGTGTGAAAAGTTGGATCAAATTTATAGGAATTTCTTATGGGAGATTTTGAAGGTAATAGGAGGATCCATTGGGTGTCTTGGAAATCCCTTTGTAAGCCAAAAATGCAAGGGGCCTTGGACTAAGGCAAACCAAGTTTGTTAGTCACTCTTTTATGAAAAAAAAATAGCCTTTTAATTGAGCACAAAAAATGATGATTTATGGATAGAAGTTCTCAAATGGAAATATGGTTGTGGTGATAATATTTTCCCCCATATTGATAAGAAAAAACCAGGATTGAATTTGTGGAATGCTATTACACTATTGGAAAAATGTTAATCAATGATGGTTATTTTATACATTCAAAGATGGTTCAAAATCATCTTTGAAGCCAATGTTGTGGAAAGTTAAGGTTGTCCATGACGGTTCCTAAAAAACTATCTTATAAAATATATCATTTTAAGACAGTTTTCTGGTAAATAACTGTCTTAGAAAGGTATCGTTTTAAGACAATTTTCAAGTTAAAATCATCTTAGAATAACAATTTTTCTAAGACATTGTTGACTTGAAAACCATTTTAGAATGTCCTTTTTTTATAAAAAAAAATAAAAAATTGAGGATTCTAAGACGGTTTTCCAAAAAAAAACAATCTTAGAAAGTTGACTTTCTAAGACACTTTTTCAGATAATCATTTTGGAATGTCTTTTTTTTATAAAAAAAAATGAGGATTCTAAGACGGTTTTTTAGAAAATCATTTTAAAATGTCTTTTTTAAAAAAATTAAAAAATTAAAAATATTATAAGTTAGACAGACTGTACAAAGCAGATAAATAATCATTCATAGTTTCTAGGGAGGCAATTTCCTTACATTAATTTGCAAAATTTTGTAGAAAATCCACTTCTTACAACTTAGATAACTATCATGGGTTATTTCTAGTCAAAACAATTAGAATTAACAAACAATATTAATAAAGCAACAACATTCAAGCCTTTATAGCCTTCTTGCATGGCCAAACCACACTATACAATTTTTTTAATCATCTTCTCCCCAATTTAATGAGAAAGAATGGAAGAAATAATGCAAGACAATAAGAAGGAGAATGCCAGCTCTAGGCACATACTAATGAATTTTAGATCAAGAGAAGAAATAATAAACTACCAATCTCGTCTCCAAGATGGGTTGCATTGTTTTAGCATTATAGGGCAGTAACTGTCAAGTCTATGCGCCAGGGTCTGCATTGGGATTATTGATTAGATAATCCTCAAAGCTAGTTTGACTCTTCTTTGCCAGTGTAAATTCTGTAACCTGATAGCAAAGCAAAAGCATTTAAATTTTCTTTTATCAACTCACCAAAACGCTCATTATAGCATATCAGCTTCTGTTTACGGAGATTAGAAATAGCTGACCATTCCTTCCATCTTTGAGGTAAACTATCCACCACATTGTTGCTTCAATTTTTTCAAAATACTTCGCTCATGATCATCATTGGCACTTTTGTCAAAGAGAGGCCTTCGAGCAAGCTTCTTCCTAAAACCAACCAAGCAAGAAGTAAACATGTTATAATGTCATTTAGAAAAAATGATAAAAGGTCTAGAGGCATAAAAGTAGAATAAAACTAAGATAATTTTTCTTTTTGAAATAATTGCACTCCATTTTATCTCTTTATTTCCATATTTTACCCCACCATTATCAATTTCATTTTAGCTACCCATTCATCTCGATTTTTAATCTTTTCCAAAAATATTCATCACACTTTCAAGTAAACATGAATTAAATTAAGGACCAATTCTCCTTATAGCTTAAAGTGTTAGGTAAAGACCAAATATTAGTTTTATATCTTTTAACATGCCAACATAAGTAAGATCATTTTGGGTTTGAAACATGGGCAATGCCAAGATTCAACTAGAGCAATACGGATGCCAAGGATTGACTCCTAACCAAATGATCATACATGCCTCTGATATTATGTTAAGGACCAACTCCCAAAATAATGAAGGCCCATTATTGGTATTGTATCACCAAAACCAAGGAAACACATGCTACAAAGCACATTTAATTGTCAGAAACAACCAAGGATTAGTGGAAGTAATTTTTACAACACAGTGGAAGATAAAGATTGAAACACCAACCAAGCAATATAAATTCCTTTTTCGCCAAGCATATCCAACTTGGTAATCATCACACAAATTTTCCTCCCCTTTTATCTTACCTATAGAATTCAACAAACAAGTCTTTGTTACTAATATAGGCAAGCAACTTAAATCATGTTTATAGAACTATATGTGGAACATCAAGAATAATGCAGACCTTTTCAAGAGTTTCTTCAATTGCTTCATCACTTAATTTTTCCCTTCCTACTTTCTTAAGAATGTTATCATAGAAGGAGACAAGCAATTCTACACTTGAACTTCCAACAACACCTTTGTTGCAAAAGACCTTAAAAGCCTCTTTAAGAGCCTATATGATTAAAACATTAGATTTGCATGCACACATATCAATCCATAATTGTAAAGCTACTTTCTATTCAAAACAAGACCTTGTGGAAATGAGTGTGATTCTGGAAACAATCATTCACATATGCCAGCTACTTATCACGTAGATCAATCACCTTCTGAACAAAAACCTGAAGCAAGAGACTAATTTTAATTTCCACAAATGAATAAAAAATTCAGTTAAATTAATAAAAAAAATTTTTTATTGCCTGCTTCTGCAGACCTATAATATCCTTTTTTTTTTGCTTGTAGACATTTTCATTTAAAAGGACAAAATAAAAAGGGCAGTAACAAAGCAAATTGCTCCCAAAATATGACATCATTCATAACTTCAGCATTAAGAAAATCACAAGTAAAAGAGGAAATTAATACATCACCTTGTCAAGAAAACAACTTCAAAATCTTGTAAACCATTCACCTTTTTGTTGCTGGCTGCATCTTTAACCTGCTTCACCAAAGCCATACCTTCAGTGGTAACATGTTGGGGGAAAGGGAAGAGAGAAAGATAAGTAGTGAGCAAGAAAGCAAGCAGAACATGAGAGCCCAATATTGACATTGACATATATAAAAGGGGGAAAAACCATAAAGATAGGTTCAACATGACCAACCTGTTTAACTATACTGGAAATAGGATCTAAGCCTCAAGGTATTTTAGAGAATAGCCTAAACATTCTTGACAAGTCTTCAACCTAAGCATTTAAAGGAACACATGTGGTGAGAACAACATACTCTTGGTTAAAAATATTGTACGCATAACAAGTAAATAGAGTTTCATGAGTACCTTATCATTTCTAAGTAAAGCATGACATCCAGAGTGTTCTTTCTCAAGGAGTTGGTTTGCATACATAGATAGCAACTCATCTTGAACTTTCTAAACGAGAAATTTCTAGAAGAACAAAAGAAAAGACGAGAAAAAGTTTAGAAACTATAAATGAGTCAAACAAAAGAAACCATTATAACCATTGAAAAATTTTAGAAGTTGTATAACAATACACCATCGTGCACAACAGAAAACCAAATAGCTGAAATAATATCATAAAGTCAATAACAAACCTCTAATAACTTTGGCTCACTACTAGAGTGCAAGTAATGAGCAACCCTATCTTTCTCTCGTTTTAAGCACTCTTCAACATGTAATAAAAGACATAAAGATCAAATAGGGACAAAAAAGTCATGCAAATGAAGAAACCAAGTTACAGTAAGCGTAAATGAGAAGCCGCACCTTGAGCATATAATTAGAACAAGAATCTTCTAGGATCTAATTTGAAGCCTTTTAAGAATAATAAGAAGAAGTGTCTTTGAGTATGGCAGCTTCAAAATCATTCTCATAGTGATCCATTTGCCCCATTCCAATTTCAACAAATATGCCTAATACATTCTTTAATAGATCTCGATCAATCTGCTTTCCCTCCCATTCTTAATCAATCTTTATAAACAAAAATGGATTTGTTAATTGATCTAAATTTATAAACATGGGAAATCTAGCATACTAAGGAAGAAAAACATACAAGTGAAATAATTGCATCTCTAACTTTCACATTTAGTTCCTTGTAAACCTACAAATAATAAAACCCATGAATTTATTTTTCTAATGAAGTTGCATTAAATGAAATGAAAATAATAGGAAAGCCATCCAATTTTCACTAGCACTACAGAGTTTGTCTTTATTTATAACATGTACAAGACTAATTGAAAGAATTATCGCGGCATAACAAAAGGTTCATTGTAATGTTACCAAATCACGGAAGCAAATCATCGTGCTTCTCTCTCAAAGAACTGAGCAATAAAGTCTCGATACAAATAGGAAAGAATCGAGAAAGCCACCGAACCACAATTTTATGGTTCGCCCATCTCTTCATAGGTTCTTTCAACATAAATTCATCGTGCTTCTCTCTCAAAGAAGGCAATACATGGGTCCAAAAGGAAGAAAAAGGAAAATAAGGCATCATTTCATTAGAAGAAAAAGTCAACAAAATTAATAAACGGTACATCCACCAAGTTAATTGAAAACAAACAAAAAATATAAATATTTTATGATTAAACATGTAGATAATAGCCCAGTTGAATGATAACCAAGAAATCTCATTCGTTGGAACTCAAATGAAGTTGCACAGTCGCTGACAAGAAATCTTATTCACACTGTTGTCTCTCTTTCTCACCTTTTACTATACGTGCTATCAATTTCTTTCCTCACGTCCTTATTCTCGCTAGTATTCAACAATGAAGGAAGGGAGAGGGCATTGCGGGCGAGAGCAGAGGCGGAGCCAGACCTCAAGCCATGGAAGCTTGGGATCTGAACTTTGTGGTCCTTGAGCGACGCTAAGGTGGTGGTTGGTCCAAATGATGTCGTCATCAGCTGAAGAACGAAGGGGGAAATTGGATGGTGGAGAAGAGGAAGAATGGTTTTTATTTATGCTATGCGGAAAGAGAGTGAAAAGCGAACATTGTGGTTTCACTTTCATCTTTGCTGGCGTTGAAGGAATAACCAGCTTTTGGTGAAATTGAGGTGTTGGATTTGCTCTTGGAAGCGTTGACAGAGAGGTGGCCTTGGTCCCTCTTGTGATGGCTTGGGGGAGTCAAAGAGTGAGAGGGAAAGTTGAAGAGTGAGAGTGCGAAAGAGTGGAAGGAGAAATAAAATATTAAAAACAGTAAAAATTATTCTAAGACGATTTTATAAAAATCATCTTAGAATGACAACCTTTTAAGATGGTTTTTGCAAAACCGTTATATAGTTGTTGCATTTATTTACAAAAATATTACTGTGTTTCTTTCTAAGTCGATTTTTCAGTAAAAAGTAATTTTTGTAGTAGTGTTAAGGTCATTTGGGACGTGTTTGAACCAAATTGTCTATGGAGTGTCACTAATGGAAGGAATATTAAATTCTGAGGGCATTGGTGGATAAAGGAGATTGGCCAGTTAAAAAAGGTGGTTGTACGATTACTGGATATTGATGACTACTCAATTTCTGTGGAGGCGTTTTTCCCCGAAGAAAATGATTGGCAAGATGAGTATTTATGCAATAGTTTCCCCGGGATTGTGAAGGACATAGGGCCTGTTTGGATGCACTATTGTAAAAGACCTTATAGAGAAAGAACTTATCCAAGAAGCTCTTATCTGAAAAGTTACTTTTACATAAGTTAATTTGATGTTTGGATGATAAACTCTTAAGTGCTTATTTAAATTAATATGGTGTTTGGATGAAATTGTAGAAGATCTTTTGCATAATTAAAATTACCAAAAAGGATATTATATGCTTTGACATTATTAAAACTAATAATTAAATACTTAAACATTATTATATAATTATTAAATGCCTTAAATAATTAAATATTATTAAAAATAATAAAAATTATTTTCTTCTTCTATTTCATTTATAAAAATATTTTAACTTTATCATTATATTTAAAATATTGTTATATATTTTCTAGAAATTTTGATTAAAAAATAATTATTTTTATAAAAATAAAATAAATGTATCTCATAAAAATATAGTTATACACCTTTCTACATAATTACTTTTCATATTTAAAATCTAATTAATTTATTGTTTTAGTAATGTGGTCACATACATTCTAGTTTATAATTTAATTATTATCTATGTAATTATAATTTATAACAAAATATAAAATATCATTAACTTGGTGATAATACGATCAATAATGTCTTTCAATATAAAATTGTTCAAATGTACCCATACCATAAACATGCAACCTTGTAGTATTAAAAAATAAAGAAATTAAATACGTGTTGGAAACATATTCTTCAAAGATTCTCTAAATCGTTCCATTTGTAGAGTACTTTGAGCATCCGGTTCTTCCCATGTTGTAATACTAGGACCAACTTCACTTTCATCTTCATCACTATCTATATTTTCATTATCTTCATCTAGCGAATCAAATTCTCCATCACTCTTGTCATTTCTTTGAATGAAGTTATGTATAGCCATGCAAGCAACAATGATTTGGTTTTGTGTCTTCAAAGCAAAAGGTGGCATATTACCCAATATCTTCCATCTTGCTTTACATAAACCAAATGCACGTTCAATTGTACTTCGAAGACTAGAATGATAATAATTAAAAACTTCAACTCTTCCCCTGATTCTAGGCCCAATTCTAAATTGCGGGAGATGATACCTAGTTTTCTTGTACGGTCCTAGAAAACCCATAAAAGTAGGGTAACCAGAATCAACAAGATAATATTTACCTAAAGAATAAAACAATAGAGCATGTTAGAACACAAAATTATAATGATACATATATTTATAATATATAAATTTTAAGTACCTTGAGGAGGATGTGGAAAATGCAATGCAGGCTTATGTAAAGCCTCCATAAATATCTTAGTATCATGTGCAGAACCTTCCCAACCTGCCCAAACAAAAGTGAAACACATGCTAAAGTCACAAACAGCCATGACATTAGTGGTAGTGTAGCCTTTCCGACCAATATAGACTCCTTGTAGATGAAAGGGAACACAAACTCGTATATGAGTACCATCTATTGCACCAATACAATCCCTAAAGTAAGGGCGATATCTAGCATCTTTTAGAATCTCATCAGGAGTATCCCTAAATGATGGATCAACAGGCTTAATTATATCCTTTGCAAACATACACACAACTTCTAAGACATTATGGAAATGTCTAGATATTGTTTCACCTGAATGTTGAAATCTTTCCTCACAATTACGAACAGAACCTGGTTGACTCAACATGTATAAAAACAAGCCAACTTGCTCATAAATGCTGACATTTCGAGTTTTCTTTAAGTTGTACTTGGTTTCCAAGATATCACATAATTCAAGAAAGACAAGTTTCTTCATTCTAAACATCTGATAACAACATATTGGATGACCATTTAGAATTTCAGATACCCAATGATGGCCTGTCATGCTTGAATCTCTACATGGATTTTTCACAACATATTTCATGAAGTAATTGGTAACATTAGCTACAGCAAACATCAACACTTTGTTCTTCGTAATGTGATCGTCATCGTTAGATGAAGAGTCATTTGATGATAGTGATGAGTCATTTGATGATAATGATGAAGACATCCTGTAGAAGGAAAAAAAATCATAACACAACTGAAAATAAAAAAATCAAGAGCCAAACCATAACTAATATCCATAACATAACCAAAATTAAAATCAAAGATCCATGACATAACTAAAATTAAAAACTAAGATCCATAACACAACCAAGGTTCATAACCAAGCAAAACTAGCAAGTGTCAATGATATCAAATAGAGGAGAAATTAAGGAATTTGTGCTTAAGTTTCAGATTTGATCCATCCAAGTTGTAGCTCAGGCTCTTCTAAAGCAACAAAGGTGATCATGTTTGCCCTTTTTTTCATAAGTTTAGTGGCTTTGTAAAATAGTTCACTCCCACACTCAAGTCCTGGTAGATCTTTCAACTTTGCTACACATGCAGTAATACTAGTTGGGTCTTGAGCAGATACACTAGATTCAAATGTTTGAATAATACGATCTAATTGTGAGGAAAGCTTGGCAGCAACCCCAATTCTTTTATCACCCTCTCTTCCTCTGTCCATTTTCCTTTGCCGAAGACGTGTTCTGAGTTGTCGTGTCTATCTCAGGCTCATTCACTTCCATGTCAGTGTTATCATCAATGTTATCATTTGTCTCTTCTGTTCTTGTGTTGAATCCTTCATATTGTCTTGAATCCTCAGATGGTGCATATGCTGCAAAACCAGTAGCAATAGTACCCTTAAAAAGGAATTCCATCTCAGGTAAGAATTTGAGGCCTTGCTCTCTAAACTTTGCTACTTCAGGATCCTCCTATAAAATAAAAAATAAGAATTATAATATATATTTGGCATGAGAATTAAGAGATAAAAATCAATCTCATTATAATATATTTGGTAAGGTTGACATTCCTATATAATTTAAATTAAGCAAAAGCTAATCTAATATGAATTTTTGCATATGTTAACCTGTGGAATAATATAAGTCCTCCTAACAACAACCTGACAATTCTCAATATAATGCCATTGTCTAACAATAAGGCGCATGTATTGCTTTCAAATATTATAACTCAAAATCCCATATTTACAAAAAGTCATACCATAAAAGCTACGTGCCTACCAACTACCCAACACATTAAAGCTGTCACAAACCAAGAATATTTATAGAACAGGTCCTACCATATGCTCACAAGGAAAGCAATGAAGCAAAACAAATTATTTCGTTCCATTAAAAATAATCCACATCAATCATCCATTAAACATTAAGCTATCTAAAATACTGAGAAAACCAGAACAAGAGCTCTAATCACACAAAGAACCACTACTCAATTGCTGACTCAACATGCAAAACCAATCCTGTAACCAGAGAAAAACTTTGATCAAATCCTGCAACCGCAGTTTAGACCAGATGTTCAATTCAGTCAAAATAAGTTCCATTCGTATATATGATCATCAATTTTTCCTCTTGCATCTTCAACAAGAATCTTTACTTCCATGCAAATGTTACTGTTTGTATAGTGAAGAAAATGTTCTAATGTCAGAGAAAAATAGACCAGTAACAAAGCTCATGGCATACACAAAGCGGAGGTGCAATGCAATTATACTATGATCTCAACATTACAGTTTGATAATCTGTGCACAGCTTCAAGCATATTCGCAATGATGCACAAAGCCACAGAGTTTGTAAAGGTATCAATAGTGATGGAAAAAAAGCATATTAGATATAGCTAGTACTAAGACACATCATGAACTACATAGAGCATATTGAGTAGTAGGCTAGGCTGGCAATACTAACATCACTAAAAGCTAACAAGAAAGAAGAAGCAGCAGCATGAGTGGTGTGGGAAGCTGAGGCAATCAGTTGACATGTCAAACAAAAAAAAAAAGATCTTCCTTTGATCCCATTCATGAGTAGGAAGTGGCTAATGAGAGAAACTAGAAGGGAAAACAAGCATTTTTAAGTCACAGAAGTTAAAAATCAAAGTGTAGCATATATATATAACAAGCATAACTTGCAAGGTTTGAATTTTGGACCAAAAAAGCAGCAAAGTAAAAGTAGGGTAGTCTTATATATATATATATATATATATATATATACCTCATCAAACCATGCATCAGAATCTTGTGAGAATTAAGTAGGATCATTCATTTCGGGAGTCAGAAGAGCAGAGTGGTGACTTTGATAGTAAGATATCAACCATAAGTGTTTGAATTAGGAAAAAAAACATATATCAGTGAGTTGGGAAGTCGTGCGTGTGGTTAATTTGAGTCTAAGATGTAAGAGGTGCATTGGTGAGTTGAGAATAAAATATCAATTGTTTGAACATAATAAGATTCATAGTAATTGTTTGCACTTTCTAGATTGCTTTGCCTCAAAGGCGTCCTTCAATTCCTAAATTAATATTTCAAGAGAATTGTGTTTTTATTATGGCTTCTAAGTATTACTTCTTGGTGTAGAGTGTTGAGTCAACCTATTTATTTATGCTCTGTACTGTACACATTCTAGTCCACGTTGATGCCATTTATTAATATTTAGCAGTACATGCTTCACTAGCATATGCAGTAGCAAAAATATTCTTATACATGTACCTGTAAAAATTGGATACTCTTATGCTTCACTACAACTCATTTTATAGTGAGGATTTAAGAAAAAGTGAGCAATTTTTTAGCTGTAATGTGTTGCTTAAACAGTAAACATAATGATTTGAGAGTGTTTGGGGTTAATAATAATGTTATGTCTCCCTCATCTTGAACAATTTGTAGCTCTGCACTATTTTCTGTTAAATCATTTAGTTGAAAGGCAATTCATTCATAAGCCAAAACTTGTGTAGTTGAGTCTAGACTAGTTTTAAGTTTAATTATAGGCATTAATTATGTTGCTTAATTATAGGCATTAACTATGAGTGAAAATTAAATAATACCAACTCAAGGGGAAAATCTTATGATTTTCAGCATAGTACTAGTAGTTTCTCTAGCATTAATCACCCTTATTATATATTAAATATGACAAGTTGACAAAATAACCATTATGTATGACAAGATGAATCTTTAAGAGTTAAACCATAATAAAGCATGAAGGTTTTAAATCTAACACCTGCTCACTCTTTTTCCATGTTACGTGTATGTTACCTACAAGCTAACACATTCTCAGCCCACAAATGTAACAGGATAATTTTTACAGCACAGAATAAATTATTGCCATAAGTGAATTAGTAAACACACTACCCACTCTTTTAAATGCACTCCTTACTATTAGTTGAAATCAGTTAGAAATTGCTGAATCTATTCCCAGAGGATCATATGTCAGTGGTAAAACAATCAAAATGCTAATTCCTAAACACACATAAAACTCGGATCCCAATTTCCTAGACAGCCATGCTAAGGGCAAATCTGTCAAGTCTAAACTCTATTACATACTTACGTAGAATACAAAGTACAAAGATTTATGAGTATGAGTTAAATATACAACATCAAAGAGAACCAACCAGACTTTCCAATATTTCCAAATTTGAAATGCAACTCTAGGATCGTGTGGTAGCCTACTTGTTAATTATCCTACAACATCCTAGTAAAACACTTAAGTATCAGAATTTCGGTGCTGAATCACATGATTTTGCTTTATATGCAGCAGCAAATTAGAGTACAAAAAAACCAAATTTTCACACCATGTTAGAAGATTCTTTCCCGGTTTCCATATCTGTTGGAAGGTATGTGCTTGAAATTAAGCAACATAAGAACATGGCAAAATAAAGCCTCTTGTCATGAAATTTTTAAGAAAAATCCTGAAGACCACCTGAAATTCAGTTAAGAAAGGGATTTTTGGGGACTAAAACTCCTTAACTAGAACCACTCTTCAAATTTACCATCACTGATGAGTATGCTCATAAAAGATCAAAATACCGCATCTATGCTTAAGATACAAATTTTGTTCTAGATTCTGAATATGCACAAGCTGTTAACGAAGTAACTTATTTATATACTTTATTTTTTTAAAATATATTTCCCCATGAATCTAACCGGTGTTAAGAGAGGGAGGGAAGAGGAGAGATGAAAAACAAAATAAGAAGCAAGCAATCAATTACCTTGGAGGACATGAGCATGATCCAAATCAACCAGTAACAGCAAAGAAAGAAAAGAAAGGATAAATCAAAGGAAAGCTAAAGAATAAATTAAATAGAATGAATAGGGAAATAGACTTTGAATATATGATAAAAATTGGAATTGTTATTAACCCCACATGTGGTGAAAGATACATGTGACAGTGACAGTACCAAAATATTGAATAAAATTATATATGGAACCAACTTATGGTGCCATAAAAGGAAAAGGAAAAGGTTCAGAAAAGTCCAAAGATGATTTGGTTTATTTTATTTTATGTTTTTAAAAGATTTTTGGAGGATGCCACAATTAATTATCTAAGATTTGAAGTGTGCTTTGTTTTTTAGTTCTACATGGAAACCTGCCACTCACTCTAATGAATTGGCAGAATGTGGTAGATTTAACGACATGGAATGGTGAGAGGATAACTGCAAACGAAGAGGAGACGCAGAAACAACCAACTTTAACATCTCTCAGAGCAGAGAATTCAGAGTTCTACTCTTTAATAATTTGCTGAATACACTGAACAAAGCGTGGCCAATCTGGCAACCGTGCAATGTAATGAATCACATACAACAATATAAAGAAGAGAAGCAGAAGTGAAATTGAGAATCTGCACCTTAATATTAAGCATTTAAAAATTCTGCAGCCATAACCAATTCTGCACCTAAATATGAATCACATACAACAATATAATTCTTTTAACTCAATGGAGCCTCTGCCCTCTAAACCAACAATGGTAATTGAAATTCCAATCACTTCTTTCTAGTTTCTAGTAGTGTATAAGAACTAAGAACGTGAAAAACAAACACTCATAACCAATTCTAATGCTAGTTTGATACACACAGTAACTCTTCTATCAGTTCTAAACTCAATCTTTGTAGTTTCAACAAATTAGAAACTGCAATTTGCCTTTGGCATATCTATCAAACAAAGCTCAAAGCCTCAGACTAAAACAGGAAAACTCACAGAACAATTTGAATCAGAGATATATTAGAGTAAGTAAGCCTTTGGAAGTTGAATCCTAGAACCAAGCCTCTGAAGTTGTGATGATATACAGAGATGAAGCAAAATAAAAACAAAAATGCACAAAAACTCTATTTTTGTTGAATAACAAATACCTGAATTTTGGCTTCCCACCATTCATCACTAGCTGCAATGGTTTTCTTCTCCCCATCCCAGCCAAGACCTGTGTCATTCCCAATAAGCTTAGCCCATAATTGGCATTCCTTTTTCAAAGAATCCCACCTATTTCTGAATTGTTTATATTCATATCTCAAATTTGTTGCCTTATTGAACTTTTCTGCAATATTTGCCCAACCAAGCTTAGTGAAATGGTTCTGAGGTTTATTTCCAGCATTCACCTCTTCTATGTACACTTTCAACATAATCTCAGTATTCTTATCACACCATTCTGCTTTCTTTCTTTTCACAGGAACTTGATTGAGAGACATTTCACAAGCTTAATGAAACAAACAAAAGCATAACCCTAATCCATAACAATATTGAGAAGAAAAAGAAATTAATGAAGAACCTGTGATGCTAACAAAGGAAGAAGAAAAAATGGCGAAGGATGATCGGAAGAGATGACCAAGGATGATCGGAAGAGATGACGAAGGAGATTGGAAGCATGGGAGAAAAATTCCGAGGAAGGCACAGCACCGCAAGTTCTCAGGAACGAGAGAAAATTTTAGGGTTCAGAGAAAAACGAGGAGGGTATGCTTGTCATTTTGAAATTTTCTTGAGGACATTATTGTCCAAGCCTTATTTTGGGATCAGATTCCCGAAAAGGAGATTTGAGAAGCTGTGAATCTAAACTTGAGAGGAAGATCTGCTGAGAGCTTTTGCTTTTGTAAAAGCTAAAAAAAAAAAATAACCAAACACTCTTAAAAAATAAAAAGATCTTTTTTCAGTAGATAAGATAATAAAAGATCTTTTGGGCCACATCCAAACGGGCCCTTAGTAGTAAAGGATCATGCTCCTAGTGGTATCGATGAAGGAGAAGATTCTTTTATTTGGCAAGATTCTGATGACACAAGGTATAAGGTTAAGAGTGGTTATAGAGTTATATCGAATAATCACCATTAGATTGATATTCCTTTATTTCGCCTAGTCTGGAGTTAAAAGGGTCTTGAAAGAGGGTGAGCTTTTCATTGGAAAGTAGCAAAGGGTGCTCTTGCTACAAACACTGCAAGGTGGAAGAGATATATTGTTGAATCTTCCATGTGCCCTATGTGCATGATGGATGAGGAGACAGAGATCCACTATCTTTGGGACTGCAGCCTTGTGGATAAGCTTGGAAGGGAATCCTTCCTAATTTTACTAACGTTTTTTTTTTTTTTGCAGGTGACAAATCCAAGTGGTTAATTAATGAGAAATTTAAAAGGAGGTACATATTTTCCTCCAAATTGGCCAAGGACTCTTGGTATTGTGCTGGATGTTATTTGGCAACGAAGAAACTACTTTGTATTTCATGGTACAAAGTGGTCTCATCAAGAAATGGTAGGGAAAATTAACAAGTTGCAGAAGGAGATTATTTATACAAATAATTTTCAAGAGTCTGTCAAGACTTGCAACATAGCTGCAGGGATTGCACTTAGTGTCAAATGGTGCCTTCCTAGAGCAAATACAATTCATCTTAATGTTGATGTGTAAGATCAAATCAAACTTCAATTTTGTCTTATGGAGATCTACTCAGAGATAGCGCTGGAATTTATTGAGGATTCACTTGTAACTTGGGTCGTTAGCAGAGTTGTCAACCTTCTTGCATGGGATTCGGTTAGCCAGAGAAAGAGGATTCAACTTCATAGAGATGCATTCTGATTCTTTAGATGCTGTCAAATTGATCAATGAAGGGTGCGCAAGGACCATTCTTATAGCCATATTGTGGACGCTATACGTGGGAGTATTTCAGATTATATGAATGTCACTTTTCACTTTTCAGTATATTCCCAGGGAGGGGAACATCGCTGCTGATGCTTTCGCCAAGAATGGTCTTCAATGGAAGTAAGGAATTGTGTTTTATATTCATGCTCCTCTTCTTGTTGTGAACGTGGCGAAAGGGTATTTGTCCCCTTCTACGGTTTCTTCTTAGTTTTTGTGTGTTTTAGACAATGTTGTGAAAATTGGATATTAGGATTCAATTGGTTTAATTGAGAATCAGTCTAGTCTGAACACTCTTATAAATCAGAATATTTTAGAATCAGTAAAGAATTCAGTGAATCAGCCCAAAATTAGTGAAAATCGGAGTTGAATCGACAAAAAAACTAGTATCTCTTCTTAAATTTTTTTAATTTTTAGTTTTTTTAAAGTTTTTATTTAATCTAAATTATTTTTTAAGATAAAAAAAATATATATATAAAATATTTCATATATATATATATATATATATCAATTATTTTGTCTTATTATTAATTTTGTATCAATAAAACATATAATTTAGTCATTTATATTGATTTATAATTTTTTAAATCTTAATTTTTATGTCTAAATTTTTTATTAATCAAAATATTATATAATAATATTAAAAAATATAAAAATGGTTAACTATTAGAAAATATGCTTTCTACATCGGTTATTTATGACTTTCAACATCGGTTATTTAGGTTATATAAATAGCCGATGTTGGTAATATGAATTACATCCAGAAAATGTATATTAATGTTGAAAGTTAACATCGGTTTTTACAAAAAACCGATGTTAACGAATGTGTTAATGTTGACAGTTAACATCGGTTTTTTGAAAAAACCGATGTCAACGTTAGTTAACATCAGTTTTTTTGTAAAAAACCGATGTTAACGAATGTGTTACTATTGACAGTTAACATCGGTTTTTTAAAAAACCGATGTTAACGTTAGTTAACATCGGTTTTCTGTAAAAACCGATGTTAACGAATTTGTTAATATTGACAGTTAACATCGGTTGTTTGTAAAAAACCGATGTTAAAGAATGTGTTCCTATTGACAGTTAACATCGGTTTTTTAAAAAACCAATGTTAACGTTAGTTAACATCGGTTTTCTGTAAACAACCGATATTAACGAATTTGTTACTATTGACAGTTAACATCGGTTTTCTGTAAAAAACCGATGTTAATAGTTAACATCGGTTTTTTACAGAAAACCGATGTTAACGAATGTGTTATTATTGACAGTTAACATCGGTTTTTATAAAAAAAAACCGATGTTGTTTTTAGGAATTTTTTTTAAATAATGTCTCTGTTTTTACAAAAAAACCAAAATTTAACCCGTAAATTTAAAATCAGACCTCACAGCACACAACATATATCATTTGCATTTTGTTTTCAAATAAGTTTTAGCAAAAAACTAGCTATCAACAAAGGTTATTGAATGTTAAGATGAAACAACAATTGTAAAAAATGTAATGCAAAGTATGTAAACTAATTAAGTAACCTAAAGTTACATAGTTGCCTAACATCCTATGTTTGATCTCTAACTTTTAGATAATACTGTGCCCACTGTATGCGAAGTGCCTTGAATCTCTCTGCTTCCAATGGTCTAACTTCATTAAAATACTGCATGATCAAATAAAAAAATAAATTAATAATGTAATAACAATTATAAAAAAACCAACTTTGTTTGAAATAAACAATTACCGTCTCCTAATTATTCCTGAAAGATCCTAAGATTATCGTGGACATCCAATGCATCACGTAGTAGCCACATTCAGTGATTCCTTTTTGTCTATTACACTAAATACATATTGAAATTTGAATATTAATTAAACGTTAACTACAATTAGTGTACACACACATAAAATATATATATAAGTAGAACTTTTATTTCAATTACGTACCTTAACAACATAACATAACCAGACACCAATAACTTCTATTACTTCTCACAAGATCATAGAACTGCACTGTGGACAGGCCCAGTCACGGGATCCCCCACATTTTCAGTCACACACCACTTTCATCCAAATCCACACCTATATACATTAACCTAATTAGAAATTAGAAAATAAGAGAAAAGTTACTGCTGTCTCCTTAATTGGAAAATTTGAGATCACAAGGGACAAAATTAAACTATATGCAAAAAATTCGTATTCGTATGTAAATACAAACAAAATATAATAAAATACCTCATAATTTATATTAATGCTAATTTAATATTTTATACATTTATCGGACAACAGACAGAATTGGATGCGTCCAAACTAGAGAATAGATTAAGAGATATTGGCTAAGCCAAAAACCAACATTAATTTCATCCAAGAATTGGATGCGTCCAATTATACACAGTATATTCATGGTATCATTGCAGAAGATATTGTTAATGGTAATTGCAATCCTGCAAACAAGAGGAATTGACCGTGGCACTCGTAGGACCACATGGTCCTTAACGTTCTCCAATGATAAAAATTAAAAAGCGTCAAATTGTCATCCATCATCTTACCCTGCCTCTCTACCACCATGCACCATATCTTGATTCATACCCCAATTTTCCTCATAATTGTAACACATTTTTTTTAAATAAATATTATCCGTGTGCCCCCAAAACTAAATACTATTGTCTTTGATAAATAAGAAAACAATAAAATCCCAAAAAAAAGCAAAAAGAAAAAAAAAAGAAAAAATATACAAATTCCTGTGCAAGATGTTACACTCATACAAACAAAATACAATATATGCAATTATTTTAATATAATCAACATATATATTAAAAAATAAATAAAAGAAATGAATGAAGGGGTCCAAGTATATTATGCCATCTAAAAATTAGACCTATAGTGGGACCCACATGGAGCATCTAAAAAATAGACCTATATTATGCTACTATTTCTTTTTTATTTAGCTTCAACTCACTTCACTAGTGCGGATTTAATTAACGTTGATAATTTGAGTTAGGATATGCATAAATCTTATCCATATCTTGCCACTAATCAGTTCAAACACTCAAATCATATAGTAAATCATGTTACGTGAACAAATTTTGCTTCTGGACTTCTATTTTTATAGATACAATATTTTCTTTCTTAAATTATAAAAAAAATACATTCTTTCTTAAATATATATATATATATATATATATATATATATATATATATATATATATATATATATATAAAATAACTGTCTCAATCAATGAAAGGATATGTTGATAAAAAATACTGTAGTATATTAAATAAATTTAATTAACATGAACTTATTTTAGTGATTACAAAAAATATATAAAATTATTTAAATAGATATATTTAAACTTTTTAATTTAAAATGTAAAAAAAATAATTAATAAAACTAATTTGTAATATTTTTTACCGTATATGAAATTTAATTTATTATATAAAATATTAATTTTATAAAGTTTTGAGAGTGAACACCATCTTCAATGAATGGCTTGGCCTCCCTTAAAAACTCAACTGCAAGCAACACCACAGTGGTGGTTCCATTGCCAACCTTTTTCACATTCACAACAATACAAGAGTTCATTTACTAACAAAATTAAAATTCCAATTCCACAGTGTAAAGCATCTGAATGAAGCGAAAATGAACAGATCTTGAAAGCAGTGGCATTGCATGAGATCGAAGGGAAGTTAAAGTTACCTCAGAGTCCTGAGACTTGGCGATGTCGGCGAGGATTTTTGCAGCGGGGTGGACGATGTCGAGGAGCTTCATGATGGTGGCGTCGTCGTTGGAGATGGTGACGGCTCCCTTGTCATCGTGGATGAGCTTGTCCATGCCGCGAGGGTCGAGGGTGGTGCGAACGATGTCAACGACGGCAGTGCAGGCATTGATGTTGCTCAACAGCTGTGGCTTCCCTTGCCAAGGTTGAAGATGCAGAAGAAAGAGAGAGAGAGAACTAGGGTTTAAGTTTTGAACTTCAAAAGTGGGTCGAGAAGTAGCAGTTTTCTACATTTTTATCTGTTTCGAACTGATATTTCATTTTTATCTACATTTGGGCCTCCAGCCCATGCTCTATCCCACCAAAAATATTACAACCATCACCATTTGGTGTATAAAGGATTTTTACGTGTTAAATCAGAAAGTGTTATATATAATAACTTTAAGTTTATTAATTTTTTATAATAATTATATTAACTCTGATAATATCCAATTATAATAACTATGTATCATTCCCATTTTTTTTAATTTTATTTAAATCTTTTAAAATTCACTTTCAGTTTCAAAATAGTAATAGATTTTATGCCAGAAGTGGTTTATCACCTAAAAATTAGATAATTTTAGTTTTATTTCTTATAATTTTTATTTAACGTCTAATTTATTAAAATACATATTTTTGGTTCTTATACTAAGATAAATCACATAAACTAATAACGTGATAAAGAAATCATTCAAAGCTAATATAAATTGATTATATGACATAATTGATTAGTAGAATAAATTAATTTCAACAACTAAAAATATGTATTCTAGTGAAATTATGGATCAAATAATTTTTTAGTTACAAATTTTATTTTTATTTTTGTCTATCATATTAATTACTCATTTTATCTCATACTTTTCTCTTCCTAATTTTATATTTTCAAATAAAATTATATTAATTATTTATATAAATTTAAATTAATTAATTTTTCAAGACATTTAAACCTTTGTTTAGTTCATGACTGCTTTAGAAAATCGCATGAAAATGTCCTGATAGCGATGTCCCCTCAATGTAATTAACTTTTGGATTTTGCTAGTTCTAAAGGTATTAGTTAATGAATTATATGAGGAGTATATTTTTACGGATTTTAATAAAAATATTTTTATTATTACATCCTTAATTGGTGTTTTTGAGGCACTGATAAAACATTATCTCACTCATTTTTTATAGTACATGCAAAAAACATTAGGCTTTAATATAATTATTTATTTATTTTTGTTTTCTTTTACGTTCATTCAAACAAGTAATATTAATATTTGCACTTATTTTTCTTTTTTTATATTTGCCTAAACAACACTTTTTCGACTATATTTATCCTTAATTTTTATTTGTTTTCTTTCATTCCTTTTAATTTTTTTCTCTTTATTAATCTAAACAATTGGTAAACCACATTTACACAGTAAAATCTATGTTCTAAAAATTATATTAAAATGTTCTTAATTTTCTTTTCTTAAAAAAAATTGTCCTCACCAAAGTCATGAAACCCCTTGCAACCTCATTTTTTTTGTTTAATTCCAATTTGAAGTCATGAGTTTATCCATGATTTATTTATTTCTTTTTCGCATTTTTCTTACCTTTTATTAGTAAATAAATATTTTATCCTTAATATTAAAATAATCATATTAAATAAATTAAATAAATTTTTATTTTAATAATACTTATTTCAAAAAAGAAAGAACTCCCTACATATTCTACGACCTCTGTTTCAAACATATTAAAAAAAAAAAAACTAAAAAGTCACAGGCCCAACAACTTCTAAAAAAATCAGATTTCATAATAAAGTCAAAGAAATTTTCACGACTTTTAAAAAAACCAAAAATAAAAAAACTCTAAAGTCGTAAATGGTATCTACGACTTACCCTTGACTTGATAGTCAAAGAGATCTGACTAAAGAATTATTTTTTTTTGTCTTTTCTTGGTTGAACAGTTATTATATATTTTTATGTTTAATTTTTACAAATAAAAAAAATTAATCAATCCGACCCTACACTTACTTGAATAGTAGTCACACACTACATTTGGACATTTGCGGTAGACCGATCTTTGACAAAAAAAAGTTACGCAAGATTTTAATTTCTATAAAGAAACCATATAATTTTTTTATATCATTCATTAGTTAAAATTTATTATTACTACAATTTTTAGGATAACTAACATGAGAAAAAATTGTACATGATAATTTATTATTAAATATTAGTGTAAAAAATTAAATTATTAACATACACTATTTACTCTTTTTTTTAGTAGCATCCACTATTTACTCTTAACACAATGCATTTGGTAATAACTAAAATATTAAATTTCACTTCCATTTGTATATTGGTCATTTAAGCAGTGAAGAAAAAACTTTGCTTAGTCAAATGACAAAAAATATGGCGAAGTCTGGTCAAATTTTTTTGATTATATAATAATAAAATTAAAATTACGAAATTCATTTTAAAAATTTAGTTTAATTTTTAAATGTTTACCTTTTGAATTTATAATTGTTTCTTAATTATTATATTTTTTTAATTAAAATATAATTAATAACGCAATATATGATTTTTTTTAAAATATATAAATACTTAAAAAAAAGTTTATATTAACATCGATTTTTTAAAAAACCGATGTTAACGTGTATGCATTAACATCGGTTCTTTGGAAAACCGATGTTAACATATAATACGTTAACATCGGTTTTTCAAAAACCGATGTTAACTAATGCTATTAACATCGGTTTTTAAAAAACCAATGTTAACGCGTATGCATTAACATCAGTTTTTTAGAAAACCGATGTTAACATATCATACGTTAACATCGGTTTTTCAAAAACCGATGTTAACATCATTAGTTAACATCGGTTATTAAAAAACCGATGTTAACGTGTATGTATTAACATCGGTTTTTTGAAAAACCGATGTTAACATATTATACGTTAACATCGGTTTTTGAAAAACCGATATTAACATCATTAGTTAACGTCGGTTTTTGAAAAACCGATGTTAACGTGTATGCATTAACATCGGTTTTTTAGAAAACCGATGTTAAGAATGATACTTTATTTACAAATATGTCATCGCGTTTAACTTTACATCGGTTCTGTACAAAACCGATGTTAATAAACCGATGTTAAAACTACTTTTTGTAGTAGTGAGTCAAGATTTAACTACGATCGGATCATTTGAACTTTGAACGAGTATCTTTACTAATTCAATTATCGGTCTAATCTTAAAAACCTTGGTTTTTGGCCATGAACTTTGTAGTCCTTTGAATTGAGAAAAAAAATATTCTTATCAATACACAAATATATAAGAATTTTAACTGCACTTATATGCTTCAATTTCTGTTTTTCTTTTAGCTAGGGCGTTTAGCCCCATATAAAAAATATATTGAGCTCATATATATATATATAAAACCAAATTAATATTTTTTTGCCATATATAGTTATTCAATTATAGGATATCTTTGGATTCTTCATTTAACCAATACTTAATTTTATTGAATAAAAACTAAGCACGTTTAGATTTTATAAAGCATATTAAAATGATATTCTATTAATTAAATAAATTTTAAAGTATTTTAAAATTAAAAGTTTTAAAAGCATAGTTTTTTACATTCTGATTTTTTTAATTATTAAGGAATCATTTATATCAATCAAAATAAATTGTTTTAAATTAATGTTTATTAAATTTATTTTCTTTCACATTTTACATCTACTGATCAACACAAAAGGACAACATTACAACATTAGACAAAACAACACAGACAAAACGACAACATTACAACATCCACCATTGTCGAGGCCCGTGTCTCAGCTCAATAGCAAAAGAGATTGCTATAATTAACTTCACAAACAGTTGGTCTGTAATTCCTTCATTTCTTCAACCCCTTGTAACCTCAAGCCCCCAACAAAATTATCATCATCATCACTTGTATTTGTATCTGCCTTGGCTTTTTTGTCGTCCTGATATTGTTGATAAACATAAGAGAGAAAGCCCCACAAAGCTAATACGAAAGCCATAACCTTCATCGCGTTGATTTTGTCATGAAAGAAAATAGCAGCAAGGAAGGGAACGATGGGCAACTCCATAGTATCTATTACAATCGAGAACAACGAAGACACCTCAAAAATCAATCCAAAAAGACCAATACATGATATTTGCCATGTCACGGCGGTCCAAAACAGAACCATCACATAAGACACTTTTCCATCTTCGTATTCCCTTATCTCCCTATCCAAACTCTTCCATTCTCCACTTGCGAACATCCCCACGACGCAACAACACGAAGCAACCAGGGACGGGTAAAGTTGCATGTCCAAGATAACTGAAAAGGTTTGTCTCTTAATAACTTTCTCGAAAGCAACCTGCCAATACACCAGGAGATATAAGATGATGAGTTTGATGGTTGAGAGAAAAGGTTGTCATCCCCTCTCTTAATAAAATTAAGCCGGTCAAAATAAACTAGTTTGGCCCACCATACCTTGAGTTGAGAGTTAAATGGGTGGAACTAGTCCAACTCACCTAGGTTATGAAAATATTAATTTGAATTGATCCACCATGGATTGATGGATTAGACACTTCTCAAATTGTAAAAAAAAATTAAAATAAAAAATAAAACATTTTTTTCATTTTTTTATAAAAAAAATATCATTTTTTTTATAAAAACACTCAAATAATTGAAATACAAATATAATTATTAATAGGTGAATGTCTCAAGTAACCATTCAAAATCTAATATTATTATTTAAATAATTATTTAAATATTTCAAATACATAAATATCATTTAAAAGTCTTAAAATACTATGATCTTAAAATGAAATTTAATCATTCAAATATTAGTCATAGTTCAATAACATTAAAGTCTTATTTTCATTAGTTACTTTATTATATTTTAGTAAATAATATTATTATATTTTTAAGTGAACCAACTCAGCTCAAATTCTTATTTTTTGTATTTAGCTTTATTTTTTGTATTTGGCTGAGCCTAAACCCTTGAATGAGCCGGGTTGACTCATTGGGTTCGTACTTACTTTCACATCCCTAAAAAGATTAACATTCTCGTAAACTAATATTTAGTGATAAAAAAAACAAAAAAAAACCTGCACAAGACAGTGGTGTAGAGCAAACGTAGCTGATGCAACAAGGGTGGAAATGAACCCAAACATATACATATGCTTTTCTTTGCTAGAGTGGCCCATTGGGTCGTTAGATTCGCCGTTGATCGCGAGAAGCGAAACTGATATGCTGAGGAGGACTATGGAATTTACTATGAATGCTGTGAACTTTTGGGCATTGAGGAAGTAAGAGAACACTGCATTGAAGACTAATTGGGTTGCACCTATTAGAGAATAGGTGGTGAGAGGGAGATATAGAAGTCCATAGGAATACATCAAGTCATTCGCTGTAACAATTAAGCCGAAAACTATGTAGAGGAAAACAAGAGTGTAGAGTTTTGGCTTGGTTTCGGAGAAATTATCATTGGACATGTTACTAGAATTGTCATGTGTTGTTGGGAAGTATAAAAATAGTGGAAGAAGTACAGGGAATCCTGCGGTTTGAACAAATGTTGCCATCCATTTGCTATTGCCACCACTGTCATAGTATAACCTTCCCAAAAGAGTGGCTGCAGATTGGCCTCCAAGAGCAAGAAATATGTATAGGGATACACGCCACCAACGTTTGTAATTTCTGAACCTTGGACGTTGATGAGGTTGCTGATGAGTGAGTTCTGTTTCGGTGCACTCTTCTGTCATCTGAAAAATACAAAAGAGAATGAGAATGATTATAAGGTAGGTAATTATACGAGTCCACCTTAACATTACACATAATTACTCTATTAATAGTACGAGCAAGTTAATTACCCTATAATGCCTCTTGAAGATTGCACATGACCTTTTTGCGTTTGTGAAGTTCACATCACGGCCTTTATATGAGAGAATAAATTATTATATATGGTCCTGCAATCTCTGTTCCACATGAATTATGATTTTACATGAAGCTTAAATTAGTTGGGATTATGAGTAACTTGGTTTAAACTTAGTTGTTAAAATAAGTGTTTATTTTAATAAAATAAGTAATTTTTTTTATTTTTTAGGGTGTTGGTCTAAATTACTTTTACTTATTTATTTTAAGAAACAAATCATATTTACTTCTTAAAAAAAACACATATAAAAATACTTACTTTATGTTTAAACAAACTAACCCTATATGATCACATATCATATAAGGAGAAAAATCATTACATTTCTAAGACCGATGGACCAAATTAATCTTTATATAGTTTTTTTTTTCTATACGATATGTATTAATATTTTTCGTTTGAGGCAATTGTATTAGGATTGAGTACAACCATCATGAGTAACAAAGCTTTCCCTCTCAGTATTTAAGATTGTTGCATACTGAGGACTTGAATAAGAGATTTCTTGTGAAGTTGAAACCATCCATGCCGGCTAATTCACGTGTTTAGTGGCTTTATCTTATTAGCTTTTTTAAGTAAATTGAAAATTTTAATTATATATCATATAAAAATTATCAAGAAGATAGACACACGAGTATCCTATCATTTAATGATTTCACTATTAATTATTGAGATACACAATAACATAATGTAGTGTGTTTTGGTTTATTATGAGTATTTTTTTCCCTTAAAATAATTGTTATTTTTAGAGGTTTTTCAAAAGACATTGCCAAAACAATTATTTATTTTAAATAAATAATTTCAAATAAACTGACTACTGAGGTTTCCTTACAAGTATTTATTACTTTTAAGATTCATAAAAGTTATATTAAATATGTCGAGAAATATCTATTAAATATAATTAATAATATTTATAACAAAGCTAGGAATCATAATATTTTTAACATTTAACTCATGTTGTTTTTTAATTTATTCTTAGGAATCACACACTTTACTCAACTCAACCAAGCTAGACCTCCTTGGTTAACTCATGTTTAGAAGCAACTTAATTTTAAAAAGCATTTTTAAAAAAATATATAATTCTTTTTAAATAACCTAATTTAAAAAGCAACTTAGTTCCTTTTTAAAAGCATTCTTTTGAATAACTCCTTGGTTAACTCATGTACATACACTTTTGTTATATATCCCAGAATCAATTTGCTTAAATTTATTTATAAAAAAATATTTTTTAATAAAATAAGCAGATTTTTATTTTTTTTAATGTGTTTCTCTAAATACTTTTTATTTAAAAATACTCATTTTAAAGTTATTTTGTATAACTTTAAACAAACTCACCCAATGCCTATACCCCACGTAGCTTCATATCTCACTCCTCATAGTATGTTTGTTCTATCTGAATTCTGAACTACATCCCACGACAAGAAGACAAGGCAGTGGGTCCGAACTAATTCGGAATTTGTATTGCATATATATCTTACATAAACAAAATTATATTTGAACCATGATAAAAACATATAATTTTGCAAATTTATATGCACTCTTGATAACCTTGGTCCTATTTATTATTTGTTGTGTATCTTATTTAGAATTAATAGTAAATAATTTTTTTTATATATATATAAGTACCTTGTATAATTTTTTGATATGCTACTTCACGTAGTATTTTCCTAAAATTTAGTTTTGAATTTCTAATCTTTTTTATTTATCCTCTTTTTGTTCTACAATATTCCACTTATAAAATAAGATTTTTTTTTTACATATGATATACAGTAAGTTCATTTTTTATTTTATTTTTATTAATATTTTTTTTGGATATTTTCAAATTACATTAATTATTTTAACCATCATACTATTTGCCATATTTATTTTATTATTTCAGCTTATTCTTCAAGATATTGATATTATAAAATGGTAGGTTTGTTTGGTTTTTTATAATATTTTAATATTAAATTATTTATTTTAAGCATTACTTTATTCACGTTATTTTTCTATTAATTTTAAAATTACACTATAAGATATTTTAATCATTACACTAATTAACTTAACAAAGTGCGATGATTTTTTATAAGATTGAAAGTGCCAAGTTTACTTAAAAGTATATTTCTTACTTTAATTTTAAATTTGATTGAAAATACTTTCGGATATAGTATAATATGAATAGTAAAAAAACACTATATGTAAAAATATAATAATTTAAAGTAAAAAATATAATTAAAATAATTTATCCATAAATAAAAATTACAGGTGTTTAAAACTAACTAAAAACTAAAATTGTAAATATATTCCAAAATATATTTGTCATCAATAAAATAAAATTGGAATTTATATAAAAAATATCATATAAATATATCAATTTCTCTCATTTTATATTCAACAAATAATTTTATCAATCACTTATGATTGAAAAACTCATTTAATAACTTTAAGTTATTAACTAGTTGAGAAACTAGTATATTATTTGTCTATCTATCTTTTTGTCTCTTTAGTTTGTCTGTTTGTTTGTATGTCTATCTCTCTATTTATCTGCACACACACATATATATTTTCCATGTTCTCTAGGATTGCCCTACTGTGGTAGAGATATGGATTCATTTTATTCCTTATGAGAACAAAAGCAATTTCTTTGGAGTAACTTTGGCTGAGTGGATAAGTTCCAATCTTTCATATTTGGCAGGTCATAATCATCTTCATCCTTGGGCTAAGAATTGGACTTCCATTTGTTACTTCCCGTGGTTATGAAGAAATAAGCAGATTCATAATACCTTTTTCATTCGTCCTTGGTGTTTTATTAGAGATAGATGGCAGGAGTATATATCCATTCACAAAGTCAATACTATGGAGGGGGATATTGGTAGACAGGAGGTTCACATCAAGTGGGTTAATCCTAATAAAGGTTGGGCGTGCCTTAACACTGATGGGGCTGTGAAAGGTAATGGTGGTATAGCTGGTTGTGGGGGATTAATTAGAGATAATGATAGCAATTTGCACTAGAGTGATTGTGGCCATAGGCCCAAGCATATGGGTAAGAAGCCTCAAGGCTGGGAGGACTATGTCCATTAGGCTGTTAGGATGTTAGGAATCATAATCCCTTGTAATGATGAGATCGTGTATTTTGTTAGGAGAGAATCACTAATTTTGTTATGGGGGAATTATTCTGTAGTACATGTGTCCATTAGTGAGTGGTGTTGTTAGGAGCACGGTGTCGTTTTGTGTCTAAGGCAGTGGACTATGCTGCTTATATAAGCATGAATGATCATAGAATAAGGACAGGAAAATTCACCCTTAAATTCTATTTCACCTCTTTGCTTCTGGAGGTTTCCCTTCCTGACCTCATATTGCAGGAAGTTCCTTTTTTTCTAAGCACCCTATCAAATTGTCATGGTCAATGGTAGGGTGGTTTAGCTAAATGCATTGGTCGAGCTTATGTCTATGTAGTTAAGCTTTGGGGAGTCTAGCAAGGTCTATAGCTTGCGCATCAAAAGGGTATCCAGAATATTTTGCTGCAGAGTGATTCAAAAGTAGTGGTTAGTGCTTTAAAACGTACTAAGTTTGGGAACATGTCAAGGAGAACTTTGGTTCAATCTATTCATAAGTTGTTGGATTCTTTCAGGAAATTTCGTATAGAGAAGGGAATAAACCTGCTGACAAGTTGGCTGATTATGCTTGTTTGGGGGGGTGGTATTTTTTAGCCTTGTCCTTCTTTCCGGAAGGACTTATTGTTTGATGATGATCAAGAAATTTGTTTTCACTGTTAGAAAACATAGCTTTTATGATGGGGATTCAACGACAGTTTTCGAGGTGATAGCATTGTTGTAAATAATAGTACTATTTCAACGATTTTTTCAAAAAACATTGTTGAAATCGCAAATCGACGATGATTTTTAATGAAACCTTCATTGAAATCGATAATTCAAATATGATTTTGGAAAATTGTCTTCGAAAGTGAAGTGTTTCTCGTACAGTCTCGCACCCTTAGCTTTCAGAGTCCCTCACTCGTTCTCATGCCTCTCAGTGTCTTTGCGCCCTCTTTCTCTCTGTGTTAGTCATCGTTGAAGTAGTCCAACGCCACTGTCAAAGGTTGTTTATGCTTTCATCGTCGTGACCGCTTGCCCTAGCACTCACGATCGCTTCACTCTGCCTCACCATTTGTGGTTCATTTTCCTTCTTTCCCTTTTGTTGTCTTCCTATGTTTGTTAAGTTGCTCATAATTAGTTTGTCTGTGCGTGGTTGATTGGAACATATATATTTGTTCGCTTATAATCGACCATTTGTTTTAATATATTTTTTGGTTTAACTACCTATTTAGTCCATATAATTCCAAACTTATCCATTTTAGTTCCTATAGTTAATAAGTGGATTTTTTAGTCCCTGGAGTTTACATTTTAATTCCCAAAAGGTCCCTATCATTAAAATTCTTTAACTAACGGAATTAAAAAAATTTAGCGTCAGGTACCTTTTGAGAATTAAAATGTAAACTTTAGGGACTAATTCAAAACTTTAGGGACTGATCCTCAAGAGAAAACAACACTGGAGACTCAGTCTTTCATTAATCAGCAGAAACGAAAACGAATTCAAAGGCAGAAGCAGAAAACGAAATTGCAATTTGAAGCAGAAAATGAAATTTGATTGCTACGTGAACAGTGCGCGTGAACAGTAACACAAAACTGAAAACGCAAAACCCTAAAATTTTTCTTCTCTGTCAACAATCTCCTCCTACTAAAATCCTGGTGTTGTTATATAGGTCCTCATCCCCAAAGCTTACAAATTTGTTTTAAGTCCAAGCCCAAAAACGAAATAAAATAAAATTGTCTGCTCTCTTCAAGTCCAAGCCGGTTCAGCCCAATTCTGGATCCAAGCCCAATTGCTTATAATTCTCCTGAAATTAAATTAAAAACACAAAATTAGTCAAGTAGGCCCAAATGATAAAACTGCATAATTAATTTGACAGTTAAGGCTAAGCAGTAATTAAAATGGTGACAAAAAGGGTTAAGAAATAGGAGAAAATAATGACACATCAAATTCCCCCACACTTAGCCTTTTGCACTCCTGGGCAAAATCAAAAAGCAGAGCAAGGAACAAATCCAGAGACATTAAAGAGAGACAAACAAACACAAAAACATTTACATATTTCTCAATGAATCTCAAGGAATAAAAGGAATGGGCAACATCCAACACGTAAAGAGTTAAAGAATCAAGACAGTCATGAAAATCATCCAAGCACCTCAAAAATGACAAGATAGTCAATCAGCTCAAGAATTGAATGAAAAGTGATAAAGCCTCATAAGATATGCACTCTATCTCTCAAGTGTCTAGGCTACTGTTTACTCTCAGAGCACCCATGAAAGCAAACACCACATAGACTTGGCAAAACACTAAAATTGACAACCAAACTCGATAAACACATACACATGAGGATCAAAAGGTCTTTTAAGGTTGTAATGGGGCCAGAGACAAGGTGGAGGAAAGTATGGGATAAGTAGCTAAAACCCAAAGGAATAGAGGAGCAATGGGGAATAAGTGGAAATTAAGCAAAAGTACTAAACCCAAAACCTCCAGTATCAACAAAATCAACCAAGTCTTCAAACCAGTCCAAGTCCTCAAAACAAGACCTCATTTATTCAACTTCACTCTTTTTTCTATTTTTGTCTTTCTTTTTTTTTGAATTTTTTTAGAACAGAAAACGAAAATTTAAAAGCATTTTGAATATTTGAAAAATAAAGCAACAATTAGGCAATATATGTATATACATCAAGCATGGCCAAAATACATCATCAAGCTTGGCCAACAAAAACATATCATCAAATGAAACATACCCCCCCCCCCCCCCCCCCACACACACACACACTTATTCCCAAAACAATTCTAAAGCTCCAAAATTCCTTAAGGGTAGGGTGAGATCATGGTTTTTCACTTAAGGCTTGTAATGAGCTTCAAAACAAAGAAAGGGGAACATAGGCTCAAAGGGGCTATCAAAGGAATTAATTCAAGGTAGGCTCATTTGGCTAGAGGCTTATAAGAACAAAAATGCCTAAATCATCTCCCAACATGCATGTGAACCAAGAAGTATCAACAAGAGTCAAGCCAAGGCTATTGTGCAAGCAATCAATGGGGCAAAACACACCGAATAAAATAGATGATGATGGCTCAAAATCTCACCAAGGGTAAATCTATCACTTTCAATTCAACCTTTCAAAACTAACTTGACATGTAGAGAAAAACAAGGATTTCAATTCACAAAATGCCAAGAAACTCCTATTTCAAAAACAATTACCCATTACCTGTACATAACCCAAAATTCAAAGAGAAACATACAATGTTGTACACAAAACATAAAACCAAAATAACAAAATTAACCTAGAAAACCCCAAATGAAGAACAATCTCCCCCCCACACTTAGACAACACATTGTCCTCAATGTAGCACAATCATAAGATCAAGAGCAATCAGCACAATCAATAAATTTGGACAAGTGCAATAAAAGTAAAAAAGGAGACAGAAAAAGAAGACTCCCTAAGTCATGGCGGAAGAGAAGTAGGGTGAAGTAAGGAGGTCTCCTCCACCACTACATCCACCAAGGAAGGATTTGTGAGGAATGGTTTTAGTCGGTGTCCATTGACCTTGAAGCTTTTATCTGTGGATTCGCTTTTGATCTCAATTGTACCATAAGGAAAAACATTAGTCACCACAAAAGGACCAATCCACTTTGACCTCAACTTACCACTCATGAGTCCGAGCCTAGAGTTATACAATAAAACTTTCTATCCAACCACGACGTCCTTCTTAGATATCAAGCTGTCATGGAACTTCTTGGTCTTTTCCTTGTAGAATTTGGAATTCTCATAGGCTTCTAAACGGATCTCATCTAGCTCACTTAGTTGCAACTTCTTTTCCTCTCCAGCCTGATCAATAGAGAAGTTGCAAGTCTTTACAGCCCAGTAGGCTCTGTGCTCTATCTCTACAGGAAGATGACATGCCTTGCCAAAGACAACCTGATAAGGAGACATTCCTATGGGTGCTTTGTAAGCAGTCCTATGCGCCCAAAGAGCATCATCCAGCCTGGTGCTCCAATCCTTTCTGTTCGGCTGCCCAATCTTCTCCAAGATCCTTTTTATTTCCCTGTTTGAAATCTCAGTCTGCCCATTAGTTTGGGGGTGGTAAGGTGTGGAAATTTTGTGCACGCCCCATACTTTTTGAGCAAGGCATACATGGATCTATTACAAAAATGTGTGTCTAGATCACTAACGATGACTCTAGGGACTCCAAACCTGCAAAACATATTAGATCTAACAAAATCCACAACAACCTTAGCATCGTTAGTTCTAGTGGCTTTGGCTTCCACCCATTTTGAAACATAATCAACAGCAAGGAGAATATAAACAAAACAAAAAGAGGCAGGGAAAGGCCCCATAAAGTCTATACCCCAGACATCAAACACCTCATAGAACAACATAGGTTGTTGAGGCATTTACTGTCTCCATGAAAGTGAGCCGCCTGCTCTCTGACAAGGCTCACAAGTGCTACAGATTCTCCATGCATCCTTGAAGATGGTGGGCCAATAGAAACTGCAGTCAAGCACCTTGCGAGCTGTCCTCTGTATGCCAAGATGGCCACCTGGTGCGGAAGAATGCCAGAATTGCAAGACCGAGTCAATCTCATAGTTTGGAATGCATCTCCTAATAACCTGGTCACTGCACAACTTCCACAAATAGGGGTCATCCCAAATATAATGCTTAGCATCGCTTTTAATTTTATCAGTTTGAGCTTTAGATGCTAAGGGAGGAAAAATAGAAGCAACCAAATAATTCACAATATTAGCAAACCAAGGAGTGGGGAAGGAATCAGAAATATTATACAGAATGTACAAATGGTCATCCGGAAAATCATCTCGAATGGGTGAGTCCTCAGACGCATACTCAATCCAACTCAGGTGGTCAGCCATGAGGTTCTGTGCACCGCTCCGATCACGGATCTCCAAATCAAACTCTTGGAGCCAAAGCATCCACCTGATCAATCTAGGCTTTGATTCAGCCTTCTTCAACATGTACTTCAGAGCTGCATGGTCAGTATAAATAATAACACGAGTACCAAGCAAATATGAACGAAATTTCTCAAGAGCAAAAACTATCGCTAATAGCTCCTTCTCTGTGGTAGTGTAATTTGCTTGAGCAGCATCCAAAGTTCTGGAAGCATAGCACATCAGCTCAAATGGGGTTGTCCAATCAGGTGCCTAAATGATAGGGGTGGTAGTCAACGCAAGCTTGAGGCAATCAAAAGTCTATTTGCATCGGTCATCAAAATCAAACTCCACCTCCTTTTGCAGCAGATTGGATAGTTGAAGGGCCATTTTGCTAAAGTCCTTAATAAAGCGCCTATAAAACCCTACATGGCCAAGAAAAGAACGAACCTCTCGCACGCAAGAGGGGTAAGGAAATTATGAAATAACAGTTATTTTTGCAGGGTCTACCTCTATGCCCCTACTGGAAATGATATGCCCTAAAACTATACCATGTTCTACCATGAAGTGACATTTTTCAAAATTCAGCACAAGGTTAGTTTCAATGCATCTATTAAGAACTCTATCCAGACTATCCAAACATGCATCAAAAGAGGATCCATAAAAAATAAAATCAACCATAAACACCTCTATGAAACTCTCTAAAAAGTCACTGAAAATGCTAAGCATATACCACTGGAAGGTACCAGGGGCGTTGCATAGGCCAAAGGGCATCCTCCTATAGGAAAAAGTACCAAAGGGACAGGTGAATATCATCTTTTTTTGATCCTCAGGAGCAATATGAATTTGTAAATAACCAGAAAAACCATCAAGAAAACAGTAATGAGACTTACCTGCCAAGCGCTCAAGCATTTGATCAATGAATGGCAGGGGAAAATGATCTTTTTTGGTTGCCTGGTTCAACCTCCTATAATCAATGCAAACTCGCCAGGTGTTCTGCACTCTTGTGGGAATAAGCTCATCCCTCTCATTCTTGATCACTGTGAGGTCTGTCTTCTTAGGAACCACTTGGACTGGACTCACCCACAGGCTATCAAAAATGGGGTAGATGATTCTAGCTTGTAAGAGCTTGGTCACCTCCTTTTTCACCACGTCTAAAATGACGGGGTTGAGTCGCCGCTGTGGCTACCTCATTGGCTTAGCTCCATCCTCTAAAAGTACCCTATGCATGCAGGTAGATGGGCTAATACTAGGAATGTCTGCTAAAGTCCATCCAATGGCTTTCTTGTGCTTCTTGAGCACTAGCAACAACTTCTCCTCTTGCTCAGCAGCAAGGGAAGCAGAGATGATCATTGGAAATTTTTCCTTGTCCTCCAAGTAAGCATACTTGAGGTTTGCTGGTAAGGGCTTCAACTCTGGTGTGGGTGGTGGCTGAACAATGGGAGGAACCAGGGTAGGAGAAGAGGAAGGTTCCTTAGCCTATACCTCATAAAGCAAGTCAAAAGTATATGTACTTCCTGCAACATGGTTAGTGCATTCTTACTCTAAAAAATCAACATCAAGAGGTACAACACCCAGAAAATCAGAACTAAACTCAAATTCAAATTTACTCTCAGCATAAAAATCAGATACAAGATCAAATTGAAACTCAGATTCAGATTCATTGCATGAGGAATGACAAGTATGCAGATCAAACAAAAATGGGTGTTTCCTACCATGAAGAGAATCAAAATCAAACATATAATCATCAACAATCTGATCAAGTATCTCAGCACAAAAAATAGAACGATCCTCAGATGGATGTTTCATGGCATCAAGAATGTTAAAATGGACAACAATATCACCAAATTCCATAGACAATGTGCCAGCATAAACATCTATCTTGGTTCGGGTTGTTTTCATAAATGGCCTGCCTAAAATAATTGGAACTGAACCACGGAAAAATCCCTCTTCCATATCAAGAACATAAAAATCAGCAGGAAAAATAAGTTCACCAACCCGAACCAACACATCCTCTATGAAACCTGCGAGGTAAGCAACACTTCTATTTGCCAAATGAATCACCACGTCTGTAGATTGCAAAGGTCCAAGAGATAAAGAATTGAAAATGGACAGAGGCATGACACTAACTGATGCTCCTAGATCTAGCATGGCATTCTCAAATTTGTTGTTCCCAATTATGCAAGGTATACAAAAAGTACCTGGGTCCTTACATTTCTCAGGAATGTGAGGAACAAATTTACCTTTTAATGCTGACACATTTCTGCCCATGCTAATCCTTCCATTGCCTTTGAGCTTCCTTTTGTGGCTGCACAACTCCTTTAGAAACTTGGCATATCTTGGAATTTTCTTGAGGGCATCTAGCAAAGGTATGTTCACCTCTACTTTCCTGAAGGTCTCCAAGATCTCCTTATCCATTTCTTCCATCTTTTTGTTTGGAATTGCTCTAGGTGGAAATGGAAGAGGGATAGGAGGCTACTGCAAGTCAGAACTACTAGAAGAAGGTCCACCTGCATGAAAATTTTTGTTAGCTCCCTCATGATCAGAAAGCTTTCTCTTTTATGCAACTATCTCATCCTCTTTTTCAGGTGTAGAATGAAGCTTGACAGGTTCAGGTGCAGGTGCTGCTACTAGTGGCGGCACTTCAATTTGCTTGCCAGACCTCAAGGCGATGACACTCACATTTTTCGGATTCTGCACAGTTTGTGAAGGCAATTTTTCAAAATTTTGGGACTGAGCTTGGTTCAACTGAGTAGCCATCTGCCCCATCTGATTTGTCAGACTCTGAATGGAGGCTCTTGTCTATTGTTGAAATTGCATATTCTGGATGGTCATTTGCCTCACTAACTCCTCTAAGGAAGGTTGAAAAGGAGCCTCAGTTGCTTGTTGTCTTTGTTGTTGTTGTTGCTGCTGCTACTGCATTGGAGGAGGAACATATGGCCTGCTTGGACTAGCAGCATTCTGGAAATGAGGGACAGGCTGTTGTTATTATGGAGGACTTGCCCATCTCAGATTTGGATGATTCCTCCAACCTGGATTGTATTTGTTGCTTGAAAGATCATAATTATTCTGTTGTTGTTGGTTTTGCTGCTGAGGGGGTCTATTATAAATATTTGCAGCATAAGCTTCAGGTTGCTCATTGACTCCAGATTGCTGCAAAGAATGACAGAGATCTGTATGGTGATCTACAGAAAAACATAGACCACAAACTCCTGCAACAGATGCAGATGTAGATTTCTGATTCATGGCAAGCTGAGTTACTAGGTTGACCAAGGCATCAAGTTTTCCCTCAAGCTTTTTATTTTCAGCAGATGAAGATGAATCCGTGGCCACCTCATGGACTCCTCTAAGGACAATAGCATCATTTCTTGCACTGAATTGTTGGGAGTTGGAAGTCATCTTCTCAATCAAATTCCTAGCCTCAACTGGAGTCATATCACCAAGAGCTCCACCACTGGCAACATCAATTATACTCCTCTCCATGTTGCTAAGTCCCTCATAGAAATATTGCAGAAGGAGTTGCTCAGAAATCTGGTGGTGAGGGCAGCTTGCACACAATTTCTTGAATCTTTCCCAGTACTCATACAAGCTCTCTCCACTAAGTTGCCTAATGCCTGAAATGTCTTTTCTGATGGCAGTGGTCCTAGATGCAGGGAATAATTTCTCCAAGAACACCCTCTTAAGGTCATCCCAGCTGGTAATGGACCTGGGAGCAAGGTAGTACAGCCAATCTTTCGCCACTCCCTCCAGAGAATGAGGAAAAGCTTTTAGAAAGATATGATCTTCCTAGACATCAGGGGGTTTCATGGTGGAATAGACAATATGGAACTCCTTAAGATGCTTATGAGGATCTTCACCTGCAAGACCATGAAACTTGGGCAGCAAATGTATTAGTCCAATCTTGAGAACATATGGAACATCCTCATCAGGATATTGAATGCACAAGCTTTCATAAGTGAAATCAGGTGCAACCATCTCCCTAAGAGTCCTCTCACGAGGTGGAGGTTGAGCCATGTTCTCAGTATGAAAATTAGTAGTCGAATGCTCAAAATCAAAATGTTCAGAATCACCAGCAACAGAATACTCTGAATGCTCAAAATGCACACTATGCCTAACTAAT
Source organism: Glycine soja (assembly GCF_004193775.1). Classification (NCBI taxonomy): domain Eukaryota; kingdom Viridiplantae; phylum Streptophyta; class Magnoliopsida; order Fabales; family Fabaceae; genus Glycine; species Glycine soja. Next base: position 7,180,711 of record NC_041006.1, read on the forward strand.
CTATGAAAGGTTCTATCTATTTTTGGATCAAAGGGTTGTAAATCACCTAGATTTCCCCTAGTCATGCACTATATGCAGCAAATCATGTGTTTCTCAAACAAGCACTAGGGGAGGGTTAAAACTACAACTATAGTCAAACGATATCCAAATGAGCTAAAATTTTGTGAGCAACACCCTAAAATCATGAAAAGATAGCACAGAAATTTTCAGACAAAAATTAAAAGTCTAACTACGAAAACTGCCTAAGGAAAGTTTAGAAAAATAGGACAATAATACTTGAAAAATAAAAAAAAACTTAGTAAACAACTAATTTTTAAAGTTTGGGAAACCCCAACCCACTAAAGCTGTTTATCATAGTATGGCAAATTTTTTCTACCCCAAATGCATATATAATAATAGTCATTCTGATAACCAGAGTAAAAGTTATGGCTGTTTTAAGTTTTGCTAAAAACAAGTTCCCAAATTTTTTGTCTCTCTCAAATACAGCCACACCAAGTGCTTCTGGTATTTTTCACACAAAATATGGATCAAAAGAAACTACCACACAAAAAATCAGCTAAAAATAACAACTCTAGCTATCAAAACAAAAATCACCAATTAAATTGCAAAATCAATCGCTAATCACTATTCACAGCATTACACAAAACTGAAACAGGGGAGCGCTAAACAGGGGACACGAATGAAATGCAAAACAGAACACTACACAAAACAAAACAACACACACTCACAACACTAAACAGCAGAGCTACACACAAAACAACTAAATGCTATTATGAACCTTTGGACCACTACTCTCTGGCAACGGCGCCAAATTTGATTGAGGTCGTACCCGAATTAAATAAACATTAAAAATGCAGTATCTAGGAAGTGATCCTAGGTCATCTCCCAGTGAGCAATGATCAACCAAACATTCATAACATATAACAATAAAACAGTAACGAATTGGGGGGGGGTTGTTTGTTTTTGCAAATTAAACAGCAAGCAAACTTGAATAAGAAAATAACAAAACTAAAACATGTTGTTCCCCTTGATTCAAAAGCAAGTCTCTTATCCTAGGTTACGAGAATTTATCCCTAATCAGTTCAACCACTTAATCCAACCCGAAATTAATTTACTAAGCGAAAATTAACATAAGGCTGTCATTATGTGATTAAGCAACACATACACCAATTAATCCCTCTCATATGTCCATTAAGCATGAACGCAAATTAAGCATAGAGACAATTAATATAGCAACAAATACAGAGCAATAGGTGAAGGGAAAAACTGATCATAATTCAATAGTAATAACAAAACCTCAGAGATTTGTGCTTGATCCTCAAGAGAAAACAACACTGGAGACTCAGCCTTCCATTAATCAGCAGAAACGAAAACGAATTCAAAGGCAGAAGCAGAAAACAAAATTGCAATTTGAAGTAGAAAATGAAATTTGATTGCTACGTGAACAGTGCGCGTGAACGTAACACGAAACTGAAAATGCAAAACCCTAAAATTTTTCTCCTATGTCAACAGTCTCCTTCTACTAAAACCCTGGTGCTGTTATATAGGTCCTCATCCCTAAAGCTTACAAATCTGTTTTAAGTCCAAGCCCAAAAACAAAATAAAATAAAATTGTCTGCTCTCTTCAAGTCCAAGCCGGTTCAGCCCAATTCCGGATCCAAGCCCAATTGCTTATAATTCTCCTGAAATTAAATTAAAAATACAAAATTAGTCAAGTAGGCCTAAATGATAAACTGCATAATTAATTTGACAAATAAGGCTAATCAGTAATTAAAATGGTGACAAAAAAGATTAAGAAATAGGAGAAAATAATGACACTGAAGCTCTTAGACTCTGGCCAAACTCTTGAGTCTATTACTCCAACAATTATGTCACTCTCTAAACCAGTTCTTTGGATTTGCTGCAAAATTCCTATGAAGTCCCATGGTCTAGTCGTCTAGAAATAACTCTTCCTATTTGGGAAAATATAGACAACACTATCCATTTCTGTTACAATACCAAAGTTTTAATAGTGTCGTTTTCCATTAAAGCTTTTTTTGTAACTGTGAATTGTAGCTTTTGGTTCAAAGTCGTTGGGTAAATGCACATTTGCACGGCCAATCTTAAAATACTTGTTTTGCATAATGAGCAAAGGATTATGTTTTTAATTACAATGATTAATACATTCATGTTATTTAATGATTATGAGACATTTGTGAAGTATTTCCAAAACTAGTATACTCTAAATTTTGTAAATCAAACATGTCCTTCATTATGAATGATGATGTTATCATGAAACAAGAATTAGACAATAGACATAAATTATAGTATTCAATTTCAACCTACCAAGGACTTTCTGTGCCATGGCCATATGAAGAAAAGGTAATGATGCAGAGCCATGCCTTAAAGGTGGTCGCCCATCTAGACAATCTAAGTCTATATTCAGAAAATGAAAATATTAAATTGGTGTGTGGATAATAAATTTTATGATATTACATGATATGTAATCAATTTATTTAATTTTCATATTTAAAATTTATTACTTTTGTATCTTTTCAATTGATGTTAATTTTAAATTTGTTTTATTTGCATAGAGTCATGGCAACACCCCCAAGGTCCCCTCCCCATTCATCAGATCCTTCAAAGTGTATGTTTATGAGTAGTAGACAATTCACATGACTGGGAAGCTTGACTGTAAGAGACTTGGTTCAGCCCAGGCCAATCGTTAACGTCAATCCTACCACTGGGAGAGGTTTAAGCCCACATAAAGAGAAATTCCATAGCTATTTGGGGGTGGTAGGTAGAGAAAAGATTCCTATTGTCCATTCCAAATGGAAAGTTGTATTGAAATCTCTAAAGAATTGAGTGTAGGATGACATTTTGGTATGTGCACTTACTTATCTATGTTTTTGAATTTCTTTCATTTAAGTTGAAAGGGTTGTGATTCATTAACTATTACATAACAATTTCTTATGCAGGGAAAAATTGATATCTCAGAAGCATCCAATGCCAAGAAAAGGTGATGCCATTAGTAGCCACTAAATATGTATATGCAGACAATGAGGGTCAAAATGATCAAGCTCCTTGTTTTAAGTATGGTCTGGATCCATAAACTTGGGAGGAATTTGCTACAAGCCGCAAAACCCCTAATTGGCAAGTTAGATGTGAATGTGTTTTTCTTTAAATTTGAATTGAAATTTATAATTTGATTTTAATAACTTGCTAAAATTCTATGTAATTTACCACAGGAATCAGAAAGAAGACTTAGGAAATTCAAAAATACAATGACTGTCCATACTAAATGTCTCACAGGGGTTATGATTTGCTTGACAAGAACCTCATGGAGGAGAAAAGGAAGAAAAGAAAAGAGGAAGTAATTTTGATTGAGGATTCAACAATGATTGTTGACCCTTCATCTCCCATTGAAAGACATGTGAAGTTGAAGTTGACCCGCAGAAAGCTATATCGGCAGATGACATCTAAGGTGACACAAGAATTTTTTGATAAAATTATGAGTTCATATCAGTCTCATGTGTTCTTTTTGTATAATAATAACCGCATTTGATCTATGTACATGTCGTGGTTGTTAGAGGACTCATTACAAGAGCAGATGACACAAGACCACTTTGTTCCCCATGGTCGTGAGGATATACTTAATATTGGCATTGGACGATTAGAGCACCCAGGTCGTGTTTATGCTGCGGGAGGTGGTGTGACAATCAACCAATACTTTGGATAGGCATGACCTGCCTCCAACAGTTCCTCTACATTGATCAACCCACAACAATTGGTTGAGATAATAGGAAACCTTAAAGAAGAGTGAAGAGAGAACTAGAAGAGGATAACAAATGCTGATAACTGCTAAATGTGAGTTGTTTTTTATAATAAAAATATAATGGATATATCTTTAAAAATATTTATTTAGTAATTATTTTTTACGTAAATGGTAGGAATTAATATTTTTCTTATTTATGGCTTGCAAATATGAAAATGAGGGATCAAAAGCCAAAAAGATGCAGAAAATATCAAAAATATGAATAAGGAAATTTTTTTGGCATGAGGCCCAAATCCATTCCAGCAACTATAAAAAGGGAGTCAAGCCAAGGAGAAAAAACACACCGAGTCTCAGAGCACTCTAATACACACATAAAGCCTAAGAACTCTCCCTTGGGGAATTCTTTCTCCTCTCTCATCATTTTCTATTCCCTTTTTCCATCCTTTCTCTTCCATAAGTTCTTATACTCCTTTTCTAGTGTAAAGTCCCTTATGGCTATGAGAGGCTAAACCCTTAGTTAGGGCCTAACAAGGCTAAAAAGCCAAAAGATGTATTGTACACTTCATATTTATGAATGCAAACTTGTGTTTTGTTTCCTGTTATCCTTTGTTACTTTTAATTTCATGCATCATTCATCCGTGCATCATCTTCGAGGGTTAGATGTTCGACAGAGGGTAATCCTTAATAGCAATACAAGGAAGGTTTTGCATACATCAATTTTAGGAATTAGTCGCTCAATAGAGGGTAATTTCTAATAGAACTAAAAGGAAGGGGTATCTTAATAAATCATTGCTAGACATAGAATGATTGCATTATGCCCATGCATCAAAGCAAACATCTAGAATTAGAACTTCGTGCATTTTATCTATTGAATTTTTGCAAAGACATTTGGGAGATAGATAAGTAAAATAGGCTTATCATCGTGAGACATCAGTGGCAAGTAATCTAATAGATGTAGGTAGGATAAATTCACCTGATTGATAAAGAAAAATAAAAAATAATACATCTTAAGCAAATAAGGCATGTTAGGTTCTAACATTCTCATCTCATTGAATTCCCTATTAATTCTTTTGTTTTCTATTATTTCCTTTGTCTATTGATATCTATTATTTAGTTACTATTCTTTTTACTCATCTTTTACCTCATCTTATCTTTTCCTCTTATAAATTTGAAATTATCCAATGCAAGTACAAAACAAAGTCCCTGTGGAAATCAACACTTGGACTTCCGAGTCTTTACTACTTGGACATTTGGTACAATTGTCAAACCGTTAATAAGTTTTTGGCGTCGTTGCTGGGGACTTTGTTCTTAGTACTTGGTTGCCATACATTTTCAATTTTTAAGTATTAATTCTTTTATTCTTTTTTTATTTTACAATTTTTATTCTATCCATTATTTTTCTTCTCCATTATTTTTCTTCTATAATTTGTACGGTAGTGCTTGTTTTTGTGTATGCGAGGTAGAATTGCAACTGAAGATTTATCTCCCCTAAATCCAGAAATTGAAGCCACTTGCAAGTGTAACAATGCTGCGAGACAAAGAGGAGAGCAAGAAATACAAGGGAGCAGTCAACCCTCACCTCCACCCTCTCCACAAAGCTACTATCAAATGGAAGAGGAGCATGCATGACGAGTGACACTAGAGGGCTACTCTAGTACAACTACCCCATAATTCTTTACCAGTATTGCAAAGCCGGAGGTTCAAGCGACCAACATATCTTATCTTCACTCTTTCATACAGTTGATACAAGGAAACCTCTTCCACGGTCTACCAAATGAGGATCCTTATGCTCATCTCACCACCTATATAGAAATTTGTAACATGGTAAAGATAGTTGATGTTCCCGAGAATGACATAGGCCTTAATCTTTCTCTTTTTCTTTTGGCAGGGGAAGCAAAAAGGTGGTTACACTCCTTCAAAGGCAATATCTTGAGGACCTAGGAAGAAGTTGTCAAAAAATTCTTAAAGAAATACTTCCTAGAGTCAAAGATGGAAATATCTTCATTCCATCAAGTTGAAGCGCTCGACCATTTCCTTTGAAGGACTACTTAGAAAGACGCCTACACATAGGTACAGTGAGCCAGTGCAATTAAACATCTTCATAAATGGTCTGCGACCACAGTCAAAGCAACTCCTTGATGCATCCGTAGGGGGAAAAATCAAGTTGATGACACTGGAGGAGGCAATGGAGCTGACAGAGAACATGGCGGCCAGTGATCATGCCATCCTTCGTGATCGAGCATACACGCCAACAAAGAGAAACCTTTTGGAACTCATAACCCAAGATGCAACACTAGCCCAAAACAAGCTATTGACCCAACAGATAGAGGCCCTGACGGAATCATTCGGGGAACCAAGGAAGACCACTGGGATTCAACCAAGGGAGGAATTTCACACAGGGCTCAAACTGGAGGAATCATTTAGGGAACCAATTCAACAAGCAGCAAAGAAGTCAACTTGTCCAAAATTCCAACCAAGGGGTTGATCTTTATGAGAAAACCAGCAAGCTTGAGGATACACTGAATCAATTCATACAGATATCCATGTCCAACTATAGGAGCACAGAGTCATCCATCAAGAACCTAGAGATACAAGTGGGACAATTAGCCAAACAAATGGTTGAAAGACCCACTAGCAGCTTTAGAGCCAACACAAAGAAGAACTCGAAGGAGGAATGCAAGGTAGTGTTGACTAGAAGGCAGAGGAGAGCACAAGGAGAAGGAGAGGAAGCTAAAGGAGACCAGTCTGAGGAAGGAATGGCAGACAAAGAAGGAGAGAAAGAGGAAGAAAAGAAGAATGAAGAAGAGAGAAAAGAAGAGAAGAAGTTCTTAACCTCTAAGACCAAAAGCCAGCTAGCCCAAGAGGTTAGGAAAGAAGAGCCACTAACCCCTCTAAAGGAGCCCCCATATCCTTTAGTACTGTCAAAGAAGAATAAGGAGCACTACTTTAAGCGTTTCTTGGAGATATTCAAGGGGCTGGAGATAACCATGCCATTTGGGGAAGCCTTGTAGTAGATGTTGCTCTACACCAAATTCATGAAGGACATCCTCACCAAGAAGGGGAAGTACATTGGCAAAGAGAGCATTGTGGTGGGAGGCAATTGCAGTGCAGTGATAAAGAGGAAGCTACCCAAGAAATTTAATGACCACGGGAGCATGACAATCCCTTGCACCATAGGGAATGAGTCAGTAGGGAAGGCTCTCATTGACTTAGGGGCAAACATCAAATTGATGCCCCTGTCAATGTGTAGAAAAATTGGAAATTTGAAGATAGACTCTACCAAGATGACGCTCCAGCTCGCAAACCAATCAATCACAAGACCGTACAGGGTAGTGGAAGATGCCCTGGTCAAAGTCCGCCATTTTACTTTTCCGGTAGATTTTGTCATCATGGATATAGAAGAAGATACAAATATTCCTCTTATCTTAGGCAGACCCTTCATGCCGATTGCCAACTACGTGGTGGATATGGGGAATGGCAATCTGGAAATGTGCGTCGACGACCAAAAGGTAACCTTCAACCTTTTCGAAGCAATTAAATACCCAGAGGAAGATAGAAGGTGCTTCAAGGTGGAGAAAATCGATAAAGAAGACATCGGTGCTCTTCAAACCACATAGAGTTCACTGGAGAAAGCTTTGATCAATGTTATGGATTGTCTAACCAGTGAAGAGGAGAAGGATCTGAGGGCTTACTTTGAAGACTTAGATCGTGAAGAAAATATTCCTGCAAGGGGGACCAGCTTTGAAGAATTGAAAAATGGTGGTCCATCCGAGAAGACCAAGGTAGAGCTGAAGATCCTACCCAACCAATTGAAATATGTGTTCTTGGAGGAGAACATGAGCAAGCTTGTGGTGATCAACAATGAGCTAACAAAAGAGGAAGAGAATAGGTTGGTGGAGGTCCTCAAGAGACACAAGGAGGCAATAGGGTGGCACATATCAAATCTAAAAGGAATCAACCCTGCTTACTGTATGCACAAGATAATCATGGAAGAAGACTATAGACCAGTAAGACAACCCCAGAGAAGGATCAACCCATCAATGAAGGAAGAGGTGCGGAAAGAGGTGCTCAAGCTTCTAGAGGCTGGGCTTATCTACCCCATTTCCAACAGTGTTTGGGTAAGCCTAGTCCAGGTGGTACCAAAGAAAGGGGGCATGGCAGTCATTCGGATTGAAAAGAATGACCTAATCCCAACAAGGATTTTCATTGGCTGAAGAATGTACATCGACTACCGCAAGGCCAACAAAGCCACAAGAAAAGACCATTTTCCTTTGCCCTTCATGGACCAGATGTTAGAGAGGTTTGTGGGACAAGCTTATTACTGCTTCTTGGATGGATACTCTGGATACAATTAGATTACAGTGGACCCCAAGGATCAGGAGAAGACGACCTTCACATGCCCTTTTGGTGTCTTTGCCTACAGACAGATGTTGTTTGGATTATGTAATGCACCTGCCATATTTCAGATGTGCATGTTGGCCATTTTTGCAGATATGGTGGAGTTGGAGCATAAAGCCTAATGGGCCCTCAAACTGCTTAACTTTGATTAAGCTACATCTAGAGAGAAGATGAAGTTACAGTTGCTAGAGTTAGAAGAAATAAGGATGAACGCATATGAATCATCCAAGATTTATAAGCAAAAGATGAAGGCGTATCATGACAAGAAGTTACAAAGACAAAACTTCCAGCCAGGACAACAAGTCTTGCTCTTCAACTCCAGACTCCGGTTTATTTCCAGGAAAGCTGAAGTCAAAGTTGTCAGGGCCGTTTGTGATCAAAGAAGTAAGACCCCATGGAGCTATGGAATTGGGGGACCCTACAGCAGGCACTCCTGAGAAAAGATGGATCATCAATGAACAACACTTAAAAATTTACAATAGAGGCCAGTTTGAAAGATTAACAAGTGTTGTCTACTTGAATATCCATAAAATGAAGAACAACGTCTAGCTAAAGACGATAAATTAAGCGCTTACTGGGAGGCAACACAATATTTTTGTTAATTTTTGTTCTTCAATTATATAAAAAAAGCAGGATTTTGTTTAGAGTCTTCACAAACCCTCAATCCACCTGTGGATGGATCCACCATTGATCACCCTAGAGGCCTTCATCTAGCAGGTTGCTTGGCCAGGGGTCCAACCCTCTACTGATGGGGGGGATGGGCCCTCTGAGGTCAAAGATACCACTGAAGCCGGAGCTAGGGATGACATCATTGCAGATTTGGCAGTTGATTGGGATCCATGGCCAGACTTAGGTTGAAGAAAGCAAGATTTTATTTAGTTTTTATTTTTTATTTCTCTCAAATAATTACATGATATTTATGAAGTCATTGCTAAATCTTTTTCTGAAGGACTCAAACACTTGGAATGTTGCATACCATTTTTGTGAAAATGTTGATTCCATGAAGGCAAGCATTAGTTTAAGTAGTGGAGTATGAATCACAACAAATAGAGAAAAGGTTAGTCTGTCTGGAAGAAATTATGGTACGGTAAGCCAATAACTTTGTCTTATCCCAGTGAGTTATGCGAAACCTACTTATAAGAGAACGTCTGTTTTTAATTTCCTGATTTTGCATCATTCTTAGACTATTAGATTAATTACATGAGGTGGAAGTGATGAAGGCCATGTTTCTATTTCTTCTTATTTTCAACCACTTAGCCTAAAAGCCAACCTTTGACAAAAATTTATCACTTGCACCTTATTTGAGTCAAAAATTATAATCATGTTTTTTGTAAAACCCCTAAGCCTACTTTAATTATCTCTTACCTTGTTTTAGGGTTTAAGAGAGCATAAGGGTTTTAGTCATGATATGCCCCTAATTTGGGGGAGCGGTAAGGTAAAAAATTGTCTCAGGAAGGTAAAACAGCACACAATAAGGCACCCTAAAAAAGCTTGTAAGCCCAAAGTTTCTATAAAAAAATTAAAAAAAAGACAGAAAATAAATAGGTGTCATAAGTCCTATTAAAAAAAACAATGAATTAAGGCTGTAAAACAAATAAGTCTACGCTGAATAAGTGGAAGTTTTTCTAGGATAAGAGTTCTCTTATAACCCTAATTTTTTAAATCCCGAAAAAACCATAATTTTTTTATTAGCTAGGCCACATTACAAGCCAATAAAAGTCCTTAGTGATCCACCAAATGTAAGTTGGATAACTTTAACTAAGATGAAATGCAAAATTAGGAACATTAATTATAGGTTGTAGAGATTTTAAACACTCATCCAAGACACTTGTGCGCAGAGAGAAACACTAAAGCCTTGTGAGGAAAAGTGAGGCAAGTCGACCTGATTGATTTCTACTACTAACTAATTCTATCTCAATGGTTATTTGTGCTTCCATTGCAAGAACATGTCAAATGCAAGAAGGTCCAACTAAGGGAATTTGAAAATTTGCAGCTATTGAAAGTGTTGGAGCATTCAGAGCCTGCTCTCATTTTTGTTTTTGCTTGAGGACAAGCAAAGTTTTTAATTTGGGGGATTTTGATAACGATTAAATATGAGTTATTTTTTATAATGAAAATATAATGGAAATATCTTTAAAAATATGTATTTAGCAATTATTTTTGTCTTAAATGTTAGGAATTTATATTTTTCTTATTTATGGCTTGCAGATATAAAGAGGAAGGATTAAAAGCCAAAAACATGCAGAAAATATCAAAAATATGAATAAGTAAGAGTTTTGGCATGAGGCCCAAGTCCACTCCTGCAACTATAAAAAGGGAGTCAAGCCAAGGAGAAAAGACACACCAAGTCTCAAAGCACTCTAATACACACCTAAAGCCTGAGAACTCTTCCTTAGGGAATTCTTTTTTCTCTCTCATAATTTTCTATTCCCTTTTTCCATCCATTCTCTTTCATCAGTTCCTATACCATTTTTCTAGTGTAAGGTCCCTTATGGCTATTAGAGGCTAAACCCTTAGTTAGGGTCTGACAGGCCTAAAAAGCCAAAAGATATATTGTACACTTCATATTTATTAATGCAAACAGGTATTTTCTTTCCTATTATCCTTTCTTACTTTTAATTTCATGCATCATTCATCCATGCATCATCTTCGGGGGTTAGGTGCTCGACAAAGGATAATCCTTAATAGGAATACAAGGAAGGTTTTGCATGCATCAGTCTTAGGAATTAGTCTCTCGATAGAGGGTAATTTTTAATAGAACTAAAAGGAATGGGTATCTTAATAAAATCATTGCTAGACATAGAGTGATTGCATTATGCACATGCATCAAAGCAACCATCTAGAATTAGAACTTCATGCATTTTATCTATTAAATCTTTGCAAAGACATTTGGGAGATAGATAGGTAAAATAGGCTTGTCATCGTGAGATATCAGGGGCAAATAATCTAATAGATGTGGATAGAATAAATTCACCTTATTGATAAAGAGAAATAAAAAATAATATATCTTAGACAAATAATGCATGTTAGGTCCTAACATTCTCATCTCATTGAATTCCCTATTAATTCTTTTGTCTTCTATTATTTCCTTTGTCTATTGATATCTATTACTTAGTTACTATTCTTTTTACTCATCTTTTACCTCATCTTATTTTTTCCTCCTATAAATTGAAAATTTTCCAACGCAAGAACAAAACAAAGTCAGAGTGGAAATTGACACTCAGACTTCCGAGTCTTTACTACTTGGACATTTGGTACACTTGCCAAACCGTTAACAAATGTAGTATAGAGAAAATGAAAGTAGAGTTAAAGGAGGCCATAAAGAAGGAGTTTAGCCAAATGGCATCCCAACACTCACCCCCCATTGAGGCAGATATACAAGTATTTGGTTCATGTGTCATCACAAAGGGAAGTTGTGTTGATACTGCCATCAATCCATCAAGGGAAGAACATGTCGCTGATGTGATGCCTACTATGGGGTTGTATGTTCAAGATGATCATTCTACCTGCTTGGTGGCCTTGGGAAAAGTATATGAGGGAGTGTCCACCATACACAACTTGCCTTATGTAGATGATGTGATTAAGGTGAGTGTTGGAAAAGTTTACAAAGGTAACACCCAAGTCCTTTTTCCCACATTAGAGATTCAGTATGTGAGACAGAACTTTGACACATTCATTGTATGGCCGGCACATCTTATAAAGCCTATTTCACATGAGATATTTATTTATGTTTAATAGTATTAAGACATTCTTATATTGTTAAAAACTCTTTACTGACATTAGGATAATTATTATGTTTATTAACTAAATAGGATTCACAAACTCATCCAAAGAAATAGGTTGAACCTCTTCATAGGTCAACTCCCATTGGTGGAATTGATCCCTTAGTTTATTTGATTCAAAATTTGTATGATCTTTACGAGGAGCCTCTTGAGTTGTTGTGGGATGAGACTAAATTTGGGATTCCGAATGTAGAAACATCCTTCTTCATAACATATTTTAATGTAAATGAAATAATATCAAGTGACAAATGTTTGAACATATTTATACTACAGTTATGGATGATATAAGTAAATTCTATTTCGAGGTTTATTTTCATTAACTAATAATTAATATTCCTTATGATATATATGATTAACAATTTTCATTTCTAATATTATAAATAGGTTTATGAATGAGTCGAGTATAAGGTTGGGTCATGGTTTCGTGTATGGATTCCTTGAGTTTCAGTCCATACATAATGCAAAGGATAGACACGATGAATGTCAATATTACATTGAAACATGGGTGAAGGAACATAAAATAGAGGTCTACCTAAGACCTTACTTGAAAAAATAAGTAAAATTTAACAAATGCATTAAAAGAATGTTTACAGTATAAGTAGCTAATTATTCTCAAATTTAGGGGTCATTGGCAGCTTGTCATTGTGTGTCTTAGGAATTATTTTGTTGTCTAGCTTTGTTCCTTAAGTAAGAAGCCTGATATTCACATCAAAGCCACAATTAACAAATTAAGTTTAAAATTATAACTCATTTACTCTATTCTTAGCATCAATAGGTAAAAAAAAATTATCCTCATATATACATTGATGTTTTTTTCAACCAGTGCAATGAAGGGATTAAAGACTAGTATGGATGCTAAATCTGATCAAGTTGCACCTCACTGGATTGAAGTAAAGATTAGTTATTTAATCAATGCTTTTAATCCAACTAGTGATATTTTGTAACTTTGTAATTATGGGATTTAAATATATTTCATATTGAATTTACAGTCATGTTCAAAGCGGAGGCTATGAGTGTGACTATTATGTCATGCATTGGATGTACAACATAGTCAGTGGAGGTTTGAAGAATGAATGGAGCATGGTATATTTAATTTGTCTCAATTTGGAACATGAACATTGGTTGACATGGAAACTTTTGCAGTAGTGCAACTCATATTATTGCTTTCAATAACGATTGTGGTGTGAGAAAATATGACATGGAAAGGTTTCAACCTTTGAATAACTTCCCGTTCTCTTGGCCAGTGAATGTGACCATTCTATATACAATCTGACTGATGTAGTATATATTTTTTTATTTTCTTTTCCTTTTTTAGTTAATTATTGTCCCATTCGGCTTCATTTCAACATATTTACTAGCTAGAACTTGTTTAGCATAATTTGCTATTATATTTTCTTGTAGTAACTAGTAAGGAATATTATTACCTCATGAATTCATTATTTCCTTGAGTCAATTGTAGAGGAACAAAAGTGGTACAATTAGATTAATTGAAGATGACAAGTTTATTGTAAACATTATAATTAGTTAATAATTTATTGATAATTATTATAACAAAAAAATTAGTAATATTTTATTACAATGGGTCTAGATTACTAAAATTGTAGGTTTGGTTTGATGTAAAAAGAAAAAAAATTAAAAAAAATGCAAAAAAAACAACATTGATTTTCAATGAAAACCGTCTTAGAATCTTGTATTCTAAGATGATTTTTTTGGAAAACCATCTTAGAATATGAAGTTTCTAAGATGTTTTTCTAAAAAATTGTCTTAGAATTGACATTTTCCACGACTACGGCTCCAAAGATGATTTTAAAACCGTTGTGGAATGTGCTAAAAAACCGATGTGGAAAACATTTTTCTAGTAGTGTTTCCTTGTGTAATTGTTCATGTAAATTTTGTTGATAATTATTATATTATTTTATAACTTTTAACTTAATAATATATTTTAAAAAACTTAGTTTTGGATTAAAAATTCATTTCACATAGATTATATATGCAAAATTCATAGTAATATAAAATTATGTTCATATAAATTAAAATCGATATAATATACATATAAATAATTTAATTATCTTTTATGTAAGTTAGACGGTAAGTTAGAGGGCAATGAACCATCTCAAGTGAGATTTTGATTTGGATGTTTTTTCATGGAAATCTCCACTATCAAAACTCCAAACTTAGAGTCCTTATTTTTTATTATTTAAATTTTTTATCTTATTTTTAATTATGGGTTGAGATATCACTACATAAAAAAGTCACTCTAAATCCCTACTCATATTGACGCTTTATTTTTATTTTTTTTAAACAAAGGTGAAACTTAAGTCTCACTTATTGATATTTTCCATTGAAATGAATTGTGTCTATTACTTTATATTTTTAATTTTGGATTAAAAATATACAACACATAAAGTAATTGCTAATATATAATTGAAAATATTTTTCTAAAAGAAATACTTAAGCATTGTCTTCATGAATCAAAATTAAAGTTTCTTCTTAAAGTTTTTTTTTTCCTAAAGTTTCTTCAACATACTTTTCTAAAATATTTTATTTGTGAAATCTTTTATTTAATGTTTCAAATAGAACTTACGAGTAGGGGTAGGTAAACGTGCTCAGGTCCTTGGACTGACCCGTGGGGCCTACGGTCCGCACAGGTTACGAACCAATTTTTTTAAACGGTCCATGGTTATGTCATATTTTTGGACCCGCCCTGCTTAACCCGCGGATTATGCGGGTTTGGCCCACAGGTCCGCGGGTTGCCTGCAGCTTACATTAGGTTTAATTTGTGTGATCCTGACCCAATTATATTAGGTTTGATTTTCTCTTTTTCACTTTAAACTTGTTTTTTAAAATAACACATAAAGAAATATATTAGATAATATAAAGATATAAAGATAAAAATAAAAGATTTAAATTAAAAGATGATAAAGATAAAAAAGGATAAGATAAGAAAAATAAAAGATAACAAAAATAAAAGATTAAGATAAAAAGATAAGTGATGACATGCTAAAAATCTTCTTTTTTGATATTTTCTCGATTTTTTTCTCTTTTAATCTATCATTTTCATATCTGAAAGTCATAAATAATAAAAATATCAATTCTTATCATTTAAGCCAAAAATAATTGTTAAATAAATATTTTTAAAGATATTTCAATATATTTTTATTATAAAAAATAGCTCATATCATATTTAGTAGTTGTAACAGGCTAAGAACATTTTTTTCTCCTCACGTGTGCTTAAGAAATATCGAATTAGGCTTCTTGTTGACAATATGTACTAAAAATTGGTTACTAGTATTTGATATGTCGGGTAAATAATATGTAATAATTATTGTCTTTTAATCACTTAACTTGATTTTATTCTAATATTTATTATTATTTCGAGATTTAGGAAAAGAAGATGAAGATATGGAGATGGAAAATGCTCAAGCTACTTCAAATATGAAATCATTTGTTGTTGGAGATGTTTAAATTTCATATTTTATATTTATTGTTTGGATTTTATTTTGTTAAGACATTATTTATTTTATTGATGTAATTGACTAATTATTGAAATTTTATTTACATTTGTATTGAACTTAATTTGATTATATTATATTTTTATTAAAATTAAAATTCTCTTAAAACTAGGCCGGCAGATCAGCCCGTTTAACCTGCGGGTTCCGCGGGCGGGGGCGAACCAATTTATTTGGTCCGTGTAAGAAGCGGGGCGGATTGGACCGGTCCGCTACCAATACGAACTTATGCGGGCGGGCCTTACGCGGGACAGGTAGACCTTACACGGGACGGGCCAGCCGCTTACCCACCCCTACTTACGAGACAGCTAGATTGTGTAATTTTTAAATAATAAAATATTTTAATTGTTTAAACCTTCACCCATTTTATATTATTTTCATCACCCGCATGAACTCTTCGACTCCTCGTGCACTATTTCAGGTTATTTTCTTTTTAAATCTCGACCGTTAAATGTTTCTTCAACATACTTTTTATTTGACAAATATTTTATTTAATCTTTTGAATTAGAACTTAACAGTCAGCTTGGATTGTGTAATTTTTAAATATTTTATTTACCTTCACCCATTTTATATTATTTTTCATCACACCCATTGGCTCTTCTAGGTACGGCTGTACATTGTTTCACCCTTTTTATCTGTTTTAATTTTGGCCACATGAAAAGCTAAATGTAAACTGTATTGGTCAAATCAAATAATTTTTTCAATAGTATTCAACTGTATAATTTTTATAATTTATTGATTTATTCAATAAAATTAAAAATACACAAATGAATTAACGTGGCCAATGAAAGTTCTAATTTTTGTTAAAAAAAATCCTCACATATTTAGTATTAATTTAGTGTTTGATAGTGCTTCAAATAGAATTGCTACGAAAAGAAGATATACAATTGTATTTTCAAAGAGATTTCAAAATATTTTTTGCATCTTTACATACAAGGCAAAAAATTTAAATCTATTTTATTTTATTTGGCCTAAATAACTTTCGATCCCTATAAAATAATAAGGAGTTTTATTTTATTCATTTAAAGTTTTTTTTAATATCATTTTTTATTTATTTTAGTGAATCATAATTATCTATTAAAATAATTGAAAAATATAAAATAACATAAATGTACATGTTTATGTAATGCTTTTATAAATGTATATTTTGGAATATTTATAATTTTAGTTTTTATTAATTTTAAACGGTTGTAGTTTTTTTATTTATAATTCAATTATTTTAATGATAGTTTTTACTTTCAACTGTTACACTTTTTACATGTTGTGTTTTTTACTACTCATTTTATACTATGTCCTAAAGTATTTTTAATCAAATTTAAAATAAAATTAAATAACATGCTTAATTTGAAGTAGACATCACTTTTTCATTAAGTTAATTATTGGAAACATTATTAGCTCTTGCACGATGGGAAAGTTTTGGCTTTTTAATTATCAGTTCAAAGTTGTTCCACACGTTGAGTTATACGTACTATTTTTTTTTTTTTTTTAACGTTACTAGTTGCTGCACGTAGCTGATTTGTTTATGCACGTTGCCTACAAATATTTAGCTTCGTGCTCACAAAACACACAAAAAAGGATACAAGCATAGACGTACATATATAGCTCTCTCTCAGCTCTTAGAAAATTTCTACTGTCATTAAAAATATATTTTTAGAGTATTAACATTCGTTGGTTTAAGGATCTTATGCGGCACACGATCTATCCAAATGAGGCTTTTTTTTCTTTCAAAAAACTGATATTAATTATCAACATTAACACATACGTTAACATCAGTTTTTTATAAAAAAAAAAAAAACCAATGTTAAGTTACGTTAACATCGATTTTTTTAAAAAATCGATGTTAACTATCAACATTAATACATTTTTTTGGGTGTAATTCTTATTATCAACATCGGTTATTTAAATAACCGATGTTGTAGTTAACATCGGTTTTTTTAAAATCGATGTTAACGATAATACATTCAACATTGACACTTTCAACATCGATTAAAGATTGATGTAGAAAACATATTTTTTAATAGTAAGGAGTGCTCTTCTATTTGTTAGATTAGATCCTGTCTACAATACTTGGCTTGTGTTTAAGAAAATTTTACTTATGAAAAAAATAGAACATACATTCTATCACAAATTGGATTATTTTCTCACATCTAAACTCAATGAAATCTTACATTATTACATTAATCTTATGGGTTCATGAGTCTAACAGTTGACATATCATGAGAGTATCTTAACATATATTATTAAAAATAATAAAAAAATATGGCAAAATTGTAAATTTGTCTCCCATTTCGATTTTGGTCTCCCTTAAAATTATTAACGAATTTTGTTCTCCTATTTTATTCAATCACGCAATCTTGGTCCCCCAGTCTAGAATTAGATGTTAATTGTGACAAAGGAATGTTGACTGCCGCGTGTCACGTTCTTATTGGATAATAATTTGTGTCATGTTCTAATTGACCAATGACAACAATAATACATTTCCATGGAATTGACATTCAATTAGAACATGACACGTGGTAGTCATCATCCAGTAAAAACGTGACACGTGACCGTTAACATTTCTTTGTCACAGTCAATGTCCAATTCTGAATTGGGAGACCAAGATTGCGTGATTGGATAAAATAGGAGGACAAAATTCGTCAATGATTTTAAAGGGAGACCAAAATCAAAATTGAAAACAACTATAGGGACCAAAAATGTAATTTTGCCAAAAAATATTGTGAATAGAGTAATGGTTAAAATAAATAATTTAATATTACAATTAATTTAATATCTTGATGTATAAGTTGGAATAATAAAATAAATATTGTGAATAGTATAATGAATATTTACAATAAATAATGTAATATGAAAATATTAAAAAACTTATTATATATCATTATGAATATATCTTATATAATAAAAAGGTAATATGAAAAAACTCATTTTATATAAAAAAAGATTAAAAAATAATCAAATCCTACACTATATGAGTGATAGAAGAGAAAAAAAATCTTACCTTAAATAGAAAAAGATAAAAAAGAAATCGAATAAACATTCAAGGACAACAAGGAAATAAAAAATAAGAAGCTAGAAACTAATATCTTAAAAAAATGCTATTTTAACTTTTCAAAAAAATACTAGAAGTTACTAAAAAAAACTTGTTTACCTTACAATGAAACAAACATTTTAATTAGCAAAAAAGGTTTGAAGTTAGTTACAATATCTTATCAGACATTACCATAATGTGTAATTGGGCGATAATATTTCACTACTGCAAAAGAGGCATTTAACGACAGTTAATAAAAACATTCAACGACAGTTATAAACCGTTTTTATATCTAGTGTCGTCGAAAGTTAATATCTTTAACGACGATTATAAAACAATCATAATAGAAAAGTCAAACTTTCTAAAACAATTATTTGCTAACAATTACCGTTTTAGAAATGACATATTTTAAGACGATTTTTAACTGAGACCGTCTTAAAAGAGACAAGGAAAAGAGATAGTGTTATGAAAGGCAAAGAAACTACACAATTGTTATCGACAGAAACACAAACAGAGCAGTTATCAGCAGAGATGAACCAAAGGCAGAAGAGAAGAATGACCAAACCACAATACCTTAAAGACTTTGTTGGCTAAAAAAGAAAGCTGATGTGGTGCAAGGACTAGCCCATTATAGAATTATCTTGTCTGCTAGCTTTGCAATTCCGTTATGATAGAATCTTCTTGAATCTTTTTTAAACTTTTCTGTTAGGCCCTATTATCAGAATTGATAATTCTGTTAGTATCAATTCACAAAACTCTATAAAACTATCACTATGTAATGAAAAGGGCAGAATAAATAAAACTTATCTTCTCCTCTATTGCTTTCGGAGAGTCCTAGCTCTCGAACTCTAGGAATTGTAGTTTAGAAATTCGGCCATAACAGATAGCAACATACAAACACATGTTATCAATTTCAATTGAAAAATATGCTATGCCGCATGTGAAATCGACTTTGTTCCGGATATATCATGACATTTATTAAGACTGATATATACTTTCTCTCGCTGGGCCCGGGGCGTGTATATTCTAAAAAAAACATTTTATAAATTTCAACAAAATATCGTGCATATATACGTAAGTGATCCAATTAAAAATAATTCCTCTGTCTCTAATATTTTGAAATTCATGCTATAAAATAACTAGCGGTGAAATTTGTAAGCCGTAAACTTTTTGTCATTATATTTTGTTGCGATTTAGTAACGAAATTTAACAAAATATCGTTCATATATGTAATCCAATTAAAAACAAATTAAGCTCAGTAAAAAATCATAAGCAACAATTTTGAATGGAATTTGCTTAATTTTTTAAAAACCAAAAATATTTCCATTCATAAGCAACAATTGTGTTCATACATAACAAATGGTTTCTGTTTTAAATTTACTAGACTCAATTATTTAATTTATGAATATTAAGTGATTATTTAGTTGAAAATTATAAATTAATCTTAATTTATAAATTTTTACTTAAAATATCTTTGTTATTAGCACTTTTTCTTCTAATGATTTATTAATACATTTTTTTTCTTTTTTAATAAGATATATTTTTAGTATAAAAATAATTAATGTAAGGAGCATTATATATTGTGTTTTATAAAAAAGACATAAATATTATTTTAAATTTAAATCTTATAAATAGGAACACTATTAGATTTTCTTAGGATTAGGTATCTATTACTAGGGGGTTTGACTTTATAAAATAGGTTGAATTAATAGTTTCATATTTTTCTTGAACATTAATTATGGATTTAGAAATCACTTTGCACTTCATTTATTAATTGTATACGTTTTCATTTTTGGTTGAAGTCCTATTGATATGCGTACTAGATAATGATGGTGATGAATTAAAGCTGAGGTTCTCTAAGAATTGTCCTAAAGTGCAAGACAGTTTCCCATATGAAAATTAGACTAAGTGACTACTCAATTTAATAAACATAAATTGAACTTGTTCAGACAATCATAATACCTTTCTTCCAAAACGTCCAGAATGGCCAATTCGATGAATGTAGTAAAGCTCACGATTATTTGGAAGGTCATAATTGATAACTAGAGAAACCTGATAACAAAAGCATATGAATGATCAATATCAGCAATTAATTCCTCCATGTACAATTCAATAGGAATTAAGAAAAGAATTTCTCAATAAATTTTAATAGATACTCAGTTATCAAAAAATTCCATTCGATTGTGTTTCTTCAGACCAATAAACAAATTGCCATTATAAGCAACAAAGAATAGAGTTTTGAGTCATGACTTATTATCACATACTCTAAAAATTGTATGCGACATTAATGATATGAATTCATCTTACTGTAAAAAAAAAAAAAAAAAATAGGAAAGTAAAAGACCCAAAGAAAGACAGGAACCACAAACTTGCCTGCTGTACATCAAGAGCACGGGCCCAAACATCAGTTGTTATTAGTACACGGGTTGTTCCAGCATGAAATTCTCCCATAATAGCATCTCTTTCTTTCTGAGGCATGTCACCATGCATTGATGAGACAGTGAAATTATTGTTACGCATTTTTTCAGTTAACCAGTCCACCTGTACCAAGAGGATATAAATATTAACGTGACAGAAATGATCATAATGAGCAAACATAGACAGATAGTATAAAATCTATCCTAGGAATATTTGATAGTTTTCGTTTACCTTTCGCTTAGTGTTACAGAATATAACAGCTTGAGTGATAGTGAGGGTATCATAAAGATCAAAGAGGGTATCAAACTTCCATTCCTCCCTTTCAACGGCAACAAAAAATTGTTTGATGCCATGTCATTGTGGGGTGAGACAATTGCATCAATATCAATTTAAATATCAAACATCAATAAGAATATTAAAATTGCATATCCATTTAAAAATCAAACATCAATAAGAATATGAAAACATTTGCTTACCTCCAATGTCAATTCATCACGTTTTACAAGGATCCTTACTGGATCTGTCATGAATTTGTTTGTCATGTCCAGTATTTCATGAGGAAGGGTAGCAAAAATCACACCCCGCTTTCTCGTCTAAACGGAAGAAACAAAGGAGAACAAAACAGAACAGAGTGTCCATGTGCAAAGCAGGAAGATGGAAACAGTATTCAGGGCAGTCAAATTAGCACACATCTAGATAGTTACTGTATAACTGTTGGAAGTGCAATTTTAAATGCGTGTTTTAGGGACATAATTTAATGCTAGGACCCATGGGGGGTTCACAATCAAAGAAAAATAAAACAAGGAAGGCACTATTAGAGATCGAAAGTATATTTTAGTTACCCGCTGTGTGTGTTAATGGCTTCAATCTGGCGCAAGGCTTTCCAGAGCCAAAAGGTGATCATGTGGCCAGGAACCATGGCAGGTCCAAGAAAGGAGGGAATCCCGAGGATCAAGATCTCGACCCAGTGAGCATAGGGCGCGACGAATCCAATGGGTGCATGGTACTCATGGTGGACGCGGTGAATCTTCTCGTACCCCCAATCGTTGTGCAGAAACCTATGGATCCAGTAATTGGTGTAATCCTCTACGAGAAAAAAGATAGTGATTAATAAATCAATAAATAAATCTCTTCCCTCGATGAGCACGGTGATGGTGACGGTGAGGGGAACGTACTTGGATGGAAGGGTAAGAGATGAGTTGGAAGGGGCCGACGACGAGGAAGAACATGTGCATGATGTCTTTGTAGCACTTGAAGGTTTCGGTGAGGGACAAGTGGACTTTTGGTTGGATCTTGTGGGAAGAGACGAAGGAGAAGCGCTTGAATTCGAGGAAGACGAGGGGGAGGGGGACAAGGGAAAAGACGAGGAAGAGGAAGAGGAACAAAATGTTGTGGCAGTAGAGGAAGTAATTGGACTTGGCGGCGGAGTAGTTGAACCAGAGGGTCTCCGCGAAGGTGAGGTTGCGGCCTAGCGCCGCCGCGGCCTCTGGGATGGAAGCGTAGGGGAGCATCGTCACTGCAACCCTAGGATTGCGGTGTGTGATTTTTGCGGACGTGGTGGATGTTGCGCTGGATGCTTGTCTGCTGCAACAAATATTTGCAGGAAATAATAATTAAAAAGTAGATTATTCAAAGATGGTTAAAAGGTTAAGCCCGTCTTTGTAAATTCATACAACTATGATGATCTTTCTCAACCTATCGTTGTAAACATTTATAAAATTTAAACTCACTTTCTAAGACGGTTATTCAATAATCGTCGTTGTATGTAGTCATTAAAATTACAATACTGTCATTGCGTATCCTTCAACGACGTTTTCTCAATAACCGTCGTAATTATTGTGTCGTAAATTACAATATATGTAGTAGTGTTTATAAGTATTACCAATATACTTAAGTTTGGAATAAATGTATTTTTAGTCTCTATATTTTTTGTTAGACATGGTTATGGCCCCATTATTTTGACATTGATGAATTTGGTCTTCAAACTATATAAAAAAAAACATAAACATTTAGTCCATCTTAACTTTAAAAATCATAATGAATTCTTAGAGAGGTTAGACTAGTCCACATAGCTTTTAGGTTTTAATTGCAATTTTGGTCTTTTAGGTATTTCCATTGTGCAATTTTAGTCTCTCAGATTTCAATTTTGTCAATTGAGTCATCCACTTATTGTAAATATTCGATTTTAGTCTCTGAGCTCCAATTAGGCCAATTGTATCTCCCTGGCATCACAAATATTACGATTTTAGTCTCTTAGGCTTGCCATCAATCAATGTCATGTCAACATATTCCAATTGACAAAGGGACTAAAATTGCAAACTTGTGATACCTCAAGGATCTAATTGGCACAATTGAAGCTTAGAAGACTAAAAATTACACAATTGTGATATCTAAAAGACCAAAAGTGCAATAAAGCTTATATTTTAAGGTTTGAGAACCAAATTCTTTGATATGGAAGTATAAGAACCCTTACCACATTTGATTAAAAGTATAAAAAATAAAAATTTATTTATCCATTTAAATTAAATTCAAAACAATAATTGTTTTTTCAAATTATACGGGCCTTTTACCTAAAAATTTTAAAGGCCCTTATTCTTTCGATAATTCAATCTAAACTTCACCATTTTCAACAAAGAAAAATAAAAAGGAAAAGTAGGTTATTATGGAATAGCATGAAAAATATACATGGTATAAATTTCAACAGCATCATGCCCTTGTCCAAGCTCTGATCCAAACTCAATCAATTCCTAAATATAGATTTTCCACATAACTTTATTTGTGGTTCATTAATTGCGTAATCAAATTTCTACCTCTCCCTTTGAAAACTCAAGTTCCTTGGCTTTTTGGTCATCTAGATAATGTTGATACATATAGGACAAAAAGCCTCATAGAGCTAAGAAGAAGGCTATAGCCTTCACCCAATTGAACTTGTCATGAAAGACTATGATGCCAAGGATAGGAGCTATGGTCAATTCCATGTTACCTATTACAACTTAGTGCTAGAATCTTAGGGGATTCTTATAAAATATCAATAATCATCAAGAATACATTATGTTAGATTATCAAAAAGAATTTTAAGAATATCTGGATCCATAGTGATTGATCAAATAAGCGCAATGAAATCTGGAGAACAATCATGAACAATTGATTTAATGACATTCTTCAACCAAATCACCTTATTCCTTATAAGATTGTCGTTTTCTCTTCAAATGAGGAGAGGAGAAACGGTTTTTTGATTTGGTATATTAGGGACTATAATCATACCTCAGGTTTTAAACCTATTAAGGTTCTCATTATCTCCTAATGGATTAAACTGATTTCCGTTCATTAAGCTCATATCAATTTTCTGTTGATAGTCTAATAGGTTCACCAAATTAGATCGCTTATATTAAGCGCATAAAAAATATAAATAACTAATATAAATATTATAATATAAAATGTAGTCCACATTAATTAATTAATTGAAAATTATAAAATTCCTAACACCGAGAATAAAAAAGATACCTAAAAAATCAACCCCAACATACCAATGTCGGCTAATTGCCATCTCACAACATTCCAAAGCAGGGTGATTACATATGACACCCTACCATTTTCAAATTCCTTCATCTCCATTCCTAAAGTTCTCCCGTCTCCACTTGCAAACAATCCCACAATGCCACCACAGGAGACAATGATCATTGGGTACACTAGCATGCCCAACAAAGTAGAAAAGGTTTCTCTCTTTATATCTTTGTCAGAACAAAGCTGCACAAGAGAATGGTGTAAAGAAAATGTGGCAGATGCAGCAAGGGCGGAGAAGAACCCAATTATTTGCTTTTCTTTGGGAAGTTGAAGATCCTCTGAGTCCTCAGATTTAGCATTGATTGAAAGCACGAAAACTGATATAGTAAGAAGGACTACATATCAATGCAGTGAACTTTTGAGAATTGAGGAAGAAAGTGAATACTACATTGAAGGCTAATTGGGATGCACATAGCAAAAGTGGAAAGAGGAAGATATAAAAGTCCATAGGCATACATAAAGTCCAACGCTGTCAACATAAGCCAAAAGCTAGATACAAGGGAAATAAGGTAGAAGGTTTTGATTTGGTTTTGGAGGAATCATTGTTGGGATCATTTGTTAATTTGACATGTGTTGGGAAGTAAAATAGGAGAGGGAGTAGTATAGAGAATCCAGCTGATTGAACAAATGCTGCAACCCATTTGCTTCTACAACCTTTGTCAAAGTAAAATCTACCCAAAACAGTGGCCGTATATTGGCCTGCCAGAAGAAAGATGGTATAAAGAGACACGCAACCACCGTTTGTAGTTTTTTAGTGTCTGGCATTGAGGTTGTTGAGTAACAGATATGTTTGTGGACATTGTGTGCATTTTATAGTCTTCTGAGGAGAGAGCTGCAAAGAGAGAGTGGTCTTACGAAAACCGTCCTTGAACATTTTCAATTAATTAAGAAAATGCCACCGTGATTATAATAACAACGGTCTTCTCGTGGAAGATAACTTTTGTATTAGTGCGTACACTAAATCATATATATTATTATTTTATGATTCATATTCTCTTGCTCTCTCTATTTTATTATTTCTCTATCTTTCTTGCTTTTAAGTTATCAAGCTTTTGCTTTTATTTTACAATAGTAAGAAATTTTTTAGGAAGATATAATATTATTCTTTTTTCTGGTGATTTTGTTTGGATTAGGTTGTCCAAACTTAATAATTTAAAATTTGCTTGTAAGATTTAATTTTAAATTCTTAAGTTTAGACAAATAATTTAGCATATAATTTTGTAAAGTATATATGAAATACTTTTCTAAAATATTAAATCTTCCTATAAAAATTAAATTTGTAATATTTCTAACAATACATTTAAATGATCTATATTAATTATCTGGTCTTCAGATGGAAGAAATTAATTCTTATTAGGGATGTAAAAAAAAAAAAGCATACTTGTAGATACGATATGTAAAATTCAATATAAAAATGGATAATTAACAAGTACATACATATAGAATAAATGAATAATTTTCTTTGGGAAGGTGTGTTGTGTCCTCAGATTCAGTATTGAGTGCAATAAGGGTAACTGACCTGGTAAGCACAACTATATATGGAGTTTAATATCGATGCAGTGAACTTTTGGGAATTGAGGAAGAAAGTGAATTCTGCATTGAAGCCTAATTGGGATGCACATACTAGAGCAAAAGTGGAAAGAGGAAGACATGAAAGTCCATAGACATACACTAAATCCATCACTATAATCGTTAAGCCAAAAGCTAGGTACAAGGAAACTATGATGAAATGTTTTGGTTTGGTTTTGGAGGAATATCATTTGTGAACTTATTTGTTGATTTTGCATGTTTTGGAGAGTCAAATTAAATAGCAGTGGAATTCGTGTAGGAAATCCAGCTGGGTGAACAGATGCTGCAATCCATTTGCTTTTACCATCTTTGTCAAAGAAAAAGCTTCCCAGAGGAGTGGCTAAACATTGGCCTGCAAAAAGAAGGATAGTATAAAGGGACACACAACCACCTTTTGTATTTCTCGGGCCTTGAATGTTGAGGCTGCTGAGTAAGAGTTATGTTTGTGGACATTGTGTGCAAGTTGTGCACTTTGTAATCTCCTGAGGATTACAAATAAGAATTTTTATTAATTTCTTTCTGAAATAAAAAAATAATAATGCATAAATCAATCTTTATTTTAAAGATCTCATCAATATCTATTGTTTTTCTTTATGAATCTTTCTCAATTACATCATAAATCTCTTTCTATCATAAATAATAATACGAATTTTATATTCTTTTTCTTTTTTAACTTGTCTAGATATTAAATAACACATTTAGTGTTTATCAAATATTTTCTTATAAAAATATTGGTGTACAACTGAGAAGAGTTGCGGGGTGGAGGAGACAATCTTTAACTTTAGATTTTCACCAATCCTCTGTACTAACCAATAGAATTTGCCTGAATTGGTTTATTCAATCATTGTTTGAGCCATTAAATCGTTACATAATCTTTGATTTAACCTTTTACTCTTTCACCCGGTTTTTTATATTATTTTTCACCATAGCCATCGACTCTTCGTTCCGATGCAGTATTTCACATCTTTTTATCAAAGAACAAAACACGCTTGGCCTTCTTGAAAAGTTGTTGAATTTGAATCTGTAGATATATATTTTTAATTTTTTTTTATTAAATATTCATATACGTATACTTTTTTAGTTTCTTTAGCGTCCATTGTGTAGATAAAATAAAATTTTCAAAATATATGTCTTCATAATTTTTTATTACTGCAATTTTTTAGCTACATATTTGATTTAACCGATGAACAATAAAATGTTGGTAACTAAATATTTATTATCAAATTTAAAACTAGACAAGGATAATTACAAAACATGTGACTTAATTTTTTAGACTTAATTACACATTTATCATTTAAATTTTATTAGTGCATTTTACCTATATGTCAAATGTGTAATGAAGTGTTGATATGACTCTAAAGAACATCATCAGTATTTTGTTAGTAACATGATGGGAAAATATGTAAAAATTAAAAAATATGATTGTAAAATGTGGGGAAAAAAGCTTGGACGGTAAATTTTGAGAAATAATGATAATTGAATGGTAAAATCTACAATTAAACCTGATTTTTATTTAGTTTCTTATTTCAAAACTTGCACAGGAATCACTAAAAACATATTTTTTCTATAGTTTTTTTATTTAAGTTTTGAAATCAAAACAAAATAAAATAAGATAATATATTTAAAATTATATAAACCAAAAACAAGTTAGAGTTTAATTATCATTCAAATTCAGTATTATTATTTTTTTTACATTATTGATCAATTAAAAGTCTAAACTTTTAAAATAACTATTATAAAAATTAACAAACTTATCATATATAATTTTATGTAATTAAATAACAATATAAAAGCTTTCATGTCAATATATTCTAATTAAATTCAAAATAAAAAATATATTTTTTCAAATTACAGAAGGCTTTATTCTTTCAATTTAAACTTTACGCTTTACAACAAAGAACAAAAACTATATTATGGTGGTTGAATACTAAGAAATATTCGTTGCATGAATTCCAAGAGCAACACACCCTTGTTCAACCTCTAATTTTTTTTATCTAAAGTAATAAAAAATTGATATCAGGAATTTATAATAATTATCTATTCAAAACTCACATTCATACTTACCCAATAGAGTTAGAGTCCTTTAACTATCCAACCTCTAGTCTAAACTCAATTCCTAATATAGATATTCCTGTGTAACTTTACTTGTGGTCCATTAATTCGATCATCGAATTTATAGCTCTCCCTTTGAAACCTCAAGGCCGTCATCACTTTTATCTTGCTTGGCCTTTTTGTCCTCTAGATAATGTTGATACATATAGGACAGAAAGCCCCATGAAAAACATATATATAAAATGTTTGAAATTCAAATATGTTTTTAATATGTATCTGATATATTATTTTATATTTTTAATATCAATTGAACAATTATCAATAAATAAGTTATTAGTTTGAGCGATATTAAACTCATTCTTTTTAAGTAAGGTTTCGAGTTGGCCGAACAATATATCTCTTTTAATATGTCATATTTAACAGTTTTAATTTTAACTTGAAATTTTAAATATTTTAAAAAAGAAATTATCTATAATTAAAACAACAGTATATCAAAATATAAATATTTATTTTGTGTAATGCACATAATAATAAAATAGTAGCGATATAATTTTTTATAATTATATATGAAACCAAGAAATACTAGTTATCTTTTATATACTTTCATTCTAAATATTTTTATATTTATCTATCAATTATAAATGTAAACAAAGTATTATATATATATATATATATATATATATATATATATATATATATATATATATATATATATTGTGTGGGATTAAATATCAGTACGTATAAAAAAGCTTTTATGTTAGTATATTATAGTTAAGATAAATAAAAAATAGAATTACAGAGGCCTTTATTCTGTAAATATAAACTTCACCTCTGCAACATAAACAAAAACCAAGTTATGCTTGGGATACCAATTCTAGCAACTAATATACATTGCATACGCTTCAACAGCAACATGACCAAAGACCCTAAACTCTACTATAAGCTCAATATCTAAATTAGAGGTCCATTATTATAAATTCCATCTTCAAATTTCTCCATTTCCTTTTAAAATCTCAAGGCAATCACTTTTATCTTCCTTGGCCTTTTGATCATCTAGATAATGTTGATAAATATAAGACAGAAATCCCCACATAGCTAACAAGAAGGCTATAACCTTAACCCCATAAATCTTGTCATGAAAGACCATAACAGCAAGGATAGGAGCTATGGTCAATTCCAGATTACTTATTACAACTGAGAATAATGAAGATACCTCAAAAATCAACCCCAACATACCAACACAACCTATCTGCCATGTCACAGAAGTACAAACCAGAGTCATTACATATGACACACTACCGTTTTCGAATTCCTTCATCTCCATTCCCATAGTTCTCCAATCTCCACTTACAAGCAATCCCACAAGGCCACCAATTGTACCCACGATCATTGGGTAAAAAATCATGCTTAATACAGTAGAAAAAGTTTCAGTCTTTATAATTTTCTCAAAATAAAATTGCATAAGAGAGTGATGCAATGCAAATATGGCAGATGCACCTAGGGCACAGAAGAACCCAATTATTTGCTTCTGTTTGGAAAGGTTCTTTGTTTCCTCAGATTCAGTATTGAGTGCAATCAGGGTAACTGATATGGTAAGGACGATTATAGAGTTTAAGATCAATGCAGTGAACTTTTGGGAATTGATGAAGAAAGTGAGCACTGCATTGAAGATTAATTGGGATGCACATACTAGTGCAAAAGTGGAAAGAGGAAGATATAAAAGTGCACATGCATACGTAAGGTCCATAGCTGCTATCATTAAGCCGAAAACTAGGTACAAGAAAAATGTGATGGGAAGTTTTGGTTTGGTTTTGGAGGTATCATTATTGGGCACATTTGTTTTGTCATGTTTTTTAGAGTGAAATAGGAGTGGAATTAGTATAGGGAATCCAGCTGACTGAACAGATGTTTGAATCCATATGCTTTTACCACCTTTGACAAAGTAAAACCTTACCAAGAGAGTGCCTGAACATTGGCCTGCAAGAAGAAGGATTGTATAAAGGGACACTCGCAACCATCTTTTGTATTTCTCGAGTCTTGAATGTTGAGGTTGCTGAGTAACAATTGTGTTTGTGGTCATTGTGTGTAATTTGTGTAAATAAGAATTTGAGATTACTGCTATTAATTTCTCTCTGATATAGAATTGGTTCACAATTGAGATAAGAGAGGGATATATATCCAAGAGACCATTTTTAAAGTTAGGACTTTCACCAAAACTTTGTACTAACTAGTAACTAATAGAATTCTCCTGGATTGGTTTATTGAATCATTGTTTGGGCCATTAAATCATTATATAACCTTTGATTTAACCCCTCACTGTCTCAAACCCGTTTTATTATTTATATTTTATTTATTTTTCATCATAACAATTGAACCTTTTGTCTGTGATGCAGTATTTCATTTTATTTTTCTAAAAAAACTTTCGGCCTTCATGAAAAGTTATTGAATTTGAATATGTCCACATCTAATTTTCATTTCATTTATTAAAATATATTATTAAATACTTTTTGTCGTACATTGTATGAATCAAATAAAACTTACAAAAATGCACACGATTTATTATTATTGTTATTATTATTTGACAAAAATAGTTTAGCAACTATTTAAAAGCTGTCCTGATATCCAATGCTCTTGGATCCTAAAAGCTATGTTCAAACATCGGGATGATCTCTTGCAATCTGATGTTTGGAAGGGGTTCCAAAATACAGGAAAGTATGTTACGAGAAAAATTTACCATATGTTGAGAGGGGATAAGCCTAAAGTGACATGGAGAAAAATCTTCTATGGGAATTTGGTTAGGCTGAGAGCTAAGTTTATTTTATGGATGACTTGTTTGGATAAGCTTCCCACCAAAGATCGCCTCCATCGCTTTGGTGTGGTCACTGACAGTAAATGTGTTTTTTGCGGGTTAATTGAGACATGTGATCACCTCTTCTTTGAGTGTGCTACCACTAAAAAAGTTTGGGCGGATATCCTTAGGTGGATTAGCATTATGCGTATTCCTGGGGGCTGGCATTCAGAATTGTAGTGGATTTGTCAATTGACGAATGGTAAAGGTAGAAAAATTAGTCTCTAGAAAATTGCTTTAGCTGAGGTTGTATATGCAATTTGGACTTGTCGTAACAAGATTATTTTCCAACCAAATCCGGGTGGGACAATTCGTAGCAGGGATGTGATTGATATTATCCTATTGAGAGCTACTAGCAACAGGAATTTAAATTGATTCTGTAATATATAGCAGTCGTTGTTTCCTTTTCTTTGTCTTGTAGTCCGCTGTTGTCGTTGTGAGACCTGGATCGTTATGATCGGTTTGTACTTTATTTGTTTTTTGGAAATATATTTTTATCTTTGATCCAAAAAAAACTATTTAAAAGCTAAAAAGTTAACTAGAAGTTGAATAGTTATAAATAACACTACTATATAATAGGTTATTAACATTGATTCTAGAGGACATTCAACATCGATTTTGAACCAATGTAGTCGTTAAAAGTATGTCATTTTTGGCATCGGTAATTTAACTGATATTAGAAATCATTATTTACATCGATTCTTCCCAAAATTGATGTAGATATGTGGTCAAAATTGTGTAATATCTAAAGTGTTTTCTACATCGATTATGACAAAATTGATGTTGAAAGTCGTATACAACATCGGTTTTAGGAAAACATATGTTGAATGTGCTATACAACATCGGTTGTCAAAATCGAAGTTGAAATGTACTATACCACATCGTTTTGGTTAAAACCATTGTTGTTTTGCAATTTTTTTTTTATATTTTGTTTGTTTGTTAAATGAAACCAAACTTGTAAATTAAAATCAGAACTAGTCCAAGCAATATTAATGGTATATATATATATATGTGTGTGTGTGTATATGTATATATATATATATATATATATATATGTATATGTATATATTCAAATCATTATTGAATAAAAACTACTAAATAAAGAAACACTTAAAATGCAAACATAAAATATACTAAACATAAGTTTAAAAAGTACATAAAACAAGTATACCAAACTCAAAGAAACAATGACCTCAATGCATAAATGTCATCTATAAGTTATGCTAAACATAAGTTTAACAATTCTAAAATTTCTTAAACACTTAATGCTTCATTAATTCTAACTCTTAATAAATATTTTGTCCACTCAATGCAAATTGTCTTTATTCTCTGTGATTCCAATGCTCTTGGATTAGTAAAATTTTGCATCATATAATAAAGCATAACTTAATCAGTCAAAATAATTACAACTATAATAGATAAAATCTACTATAAAGTAAACAATTATCATTTTTCAGTTATCCTTGAAACTTCCTTGGACTATGGTTGACATCCAATGCATAATGTCATAGTCACACTCAGTGTTTCCTTTTTGCTTATTACACTATATTCAATAAGAAATTCAATTTTATCCCCAAATTGCTGTACAAACTAATAAAATGTCATTTTGAAGAGATCAAGCATTTTTTAAATTACTTACTTTAACTAAAATGCATTTAGTATTTGCCTTGGATTTGCTTCCATGTTTACCATCAAACCCCTTCAAAGCACTTGTTAAGAGAAACATGCATGTATATTGTACAATTAAAATATGTATGTATAATACTAAGAATAAAGTAAATGTGTTACAAATTAAAACTAGTCTGTTAACTATTCCTTTAAAGTAGTTGTCAGGCTTATTGTGCAAGGAACAAAACCAAGCGACAACATTTTCCTTAGGACATATAATCACCAGCTGCCAATGTCCAATGCATCGGAGAATATTGAGTTATTATAATGCCTACATTATTTAAATGTATTTGTTAAGTTTTACTTACTTATTCAAAAAGACTCTCTCTCTATGATTTCTACATCCATCTTTTAATATAATTCTCACATTCAAACTATGATTGCCTTGATTTCTATATGAACTATGGCTCAAGGAATCCATACACAGAACCATTCCCCGATTGCATACTTAGCTCATTCATATGCCTATTTTTGTTGAAATAATGCAAATTATTAACAATTTAATACAATCAATTAGGTAATGGACTATAATTAAAATGTACTCACATAATCCATAATTGCATAAGAGCGATGTTTGACATTGACCATCATGTGTTATTTCTCCAATATCTTCCTGCTTTATGTACAAGGGAATATTATCATTGTACACCCCAAACATAATTGCATTCCATGACACTTGCATAGGCTTGAGAAAAAGTTTTGGGATCATCAAAGTCATTTACTATATGGGATCATCATCAGGTTCCAGCCTATCAACAGGCTTTTTCGATTTCTTTGATACTTGCTTATCCTACACAGTTAATAAACATAAGTTAATGATAGTCAAAACTTTATTTTGGTCAAACCCTTTTTTAATAACAATAAACACAACAAAAAGGAAATATATTTTTTTTAAAAGGGTTTACAAGTTTTTTTGGCCATGCAATAAAGGTATTCAAGGCCTTCCCCACCGAATTAACCTCTTCAATAGGTATAGGGACATGAACATCAGCATCTCGAACTTCTTCAACACCCACATTCACCATATCATTGGCCAAACGAACGTGGTGTATGATTGATGACCCCTCATAAACTCTCCCAAGGGCAAGCAAGCGGAGAGGAATGCCATCAACATACAACCCATACCTATCTGAGATATTAGTGTCAGGGTCCTGCCTTGAGGGATCAACATTAATATCAACACAACTTTCCTTTGAACTCACATGGGCATCAGAAAGAGCTACATCTGACTCAACTAGATGTGGTTGCTAGGATTGCATCTGACTAAATGATAACATTAGTTGTTTCATCACTTTTCGGTGATCGATTGTTCCAACTCATCTCTAATATTCTATGTCAACTCCTCTTTAAGATTTTGTTTCAGTCGATCCAACTCTTTTGGGTCTCTCAATGTACATGTGTAGGAGCAATGTGATGGTGGTCCAAAGCATTGTCTGATGGTGACATCGACTCCAGCAGCATGGACACAACCATGTTGCTCTGGTCACCCAATGACAGTAATCAATACATTCTGACGTCCATGAGAAACAAAGCTACCCTGTGCAGACTGCTCTTCCAGGAAATCCTGCAACCAACAAAAGAAATTATATTTATGGACTATTGTTATTACACAACTACAAAAAATAGAATTTTGTGTAGCCTTTTACATTAGTTCAAAAATAACTATTGTAATAAAAATATGGTAACATTTTTGAAAATAAAATGTCTTTTTTAGATCAGATGTAGTGTATCTAATGTAAAAAATACTTTTTAAACCAATTTATACATTGGTATGATTTTTAAGTCATATTTAGTTTAACTTGATTTAGAAAGTTGTATTTAGATTAGCTCAAAACCGATCTTATCTAAAAACTATGCTCTCAAACAAAACCTAAAACAATAGCGCACGCCTCTTCAGAAAACCCTCCCCACATTGCACACCATACGTTGCACACCCCCACTCTAAACTCCGACGCAAGACCCTCATCGCGATGACATTTGCGTCTCCGTCGTCAAGCATAACTTCAAAACCCTCGACTCTCTGCTCTCGACGTTTCAGCTACACCTTTTCATTTGTCTTTGAAACCCTCTCTCTACTCTCTGTATTTTGTTTCTTCTATGCCTGAATTCGTCATAATCTTAGTGTGAGAAAAGCCCCCCACTCCATAATCGTATGCTTCCATGTCCTCTTCTCTCCTTTGTCACTTTGCTTTAGCATTTTGGGGTTTGTTTTGATTTGGGGGAAATCTATGTTTGATAACCATGAGAACTACAGCTTATGCGACTTCTATTCGTCATTTAACATTTAATTCTTTGTTATACTATACCTACATCTTGACAAATAAAACCCATGCCTCAAAGTGGGGTAGAAAGTTAAGTAATTATTAGATGACTAAGTTATGATTTAGGATTGGGTTTTCAGTGTTGCATTCAGATGCAATTTTGTTTTAAAACTTTATGCTAGTTCTTTGTGTTAGCTTCGTGTGTTAGCTAGTCTTATTCTTTGTGATGAAAACAAAAGTTGTTTAAAAATTTGGATATTTTCAAGAAATCTTTCATGTTACTTTAGTTTTAATTTTTTTTTAAAAAAAAACCATGCATATTCTCTTCACAAGGTAATATTGCTTGGATAAAAACTTGTTATTTATTCTTCACTTTTAGTTACTATAGTTTTTTTTTTGCATCATTTAATTTCTTTTTCTAATCTTTTGAATTTACTTTTATTTCATTTTAGTTTCTTTTACTTTTATTACTTTTCATTTATTTAATTTCAATTTTGTCTACTTTAGTTAAATAAGATGGAAGGCAAAGTTCATATCAAAACAAAAGAACCTTGACTTACATGTTCTGTGTACTCTGCAGTACTCTCCTTGCACCAATCTTAATTTCTTCGTGTATTGGGGTCTACAAAATTGGCGTTAAAATATGCATGTCAACGCTCCTCATCAATCTTTGTACAGGAGCACGCACAGAACGTCCTTAGCACCCAGGCTATTGGACCGATAAATTGTTAATATATATCTATATATTTGAATTCTAATGATAATGTTGTTATTCTCTTATCAAGTTGTAGGTACATACTTATATACTAGCAATGAATTATCTATAAGTCAATAAGTAATGAATTATCTAAGAGTTGTTAATTATGCTACTATAACAGTCCCTACAATCAAGAACATGACGCTTTCATCCAACACTATAAATACTAGGGTATATCTCCCCCTTTGGATTCATTCTCAATTAATTCAGTTACTTACTTGAGCGTCGAAGCCCTTTGCAGGTCCCCCTCGTGTTCCCCAGGGGTGGAGGACATCTGTAAATTTGTGGGAGATTGTAGAACCGATCCCGACTACGTCAATTCCCTCCATATTTTGGTAAGTATATAGTTTGCAAATATATACAATGTTCTCTTCCACATCACAAAAATCATCTTTCCTCCCATTGTCTTCAATTGATTTTAAGTTCATCAATCGCTGACTTTGGTGTCACATTTATGCGCTTTAATAATAAGAAAGTTAATGTGATTTAAATTGGGGTGAAGAGGGAGGGTGATGTGCCATTATTTTCTCTTATTTCTTAACCCTTTTTTGCACCATTTTTAGTATTGATTAGTCTTAATTCTCAAATTAATTAGGCAGCTTTATTATTTGGGCCCATTCAGCTAATTTGATGTTTTTAATCTAATTTCAGGAATTAATGAAGCATTGGGCTTGAATCCAGAATTGGGCTTGGACTTGAAGAGGGCGGACTATTTTATTCTACAAAATTAGATCTTATCTTATCTTATCTAGATATTATTTAGATTTGATCTCATCTAGATATTATTTCATCTAGATCTTATCTTATCTAGATTTGATTTGATTTTATTTATGGGCTTGGATTTAAAACAGATTTGTAAGCCTTAGGGTTGGAAAACTATATAACAGCACCAAGGTTCTAGTTTAGTCCTCTCTCTCTTCTCTTTCTCCTTTTTGTTCGTTTTTGGCAATTTTAGTTCTGACTTTTAGTTTTATCAATAAAATTTTGTTCTTCAATCTATAATTTCGTTCTCTATTGATTAATGGAAGGCTAAGTCCCCAGCGTTGTTTTCTCTTGAGGATCAAGTATAGTTCTCTTTGAGGTTCTATTATTACTGTTAAATTTTGTTCAGTTTTTCCTCTTCACTAATTACTCTGAATTTGTTGCTATTAATTCATGCATGCTTAGTGCTTGATTAATTGTCTCTGCGCTTAATTTACGTTCATGCTTAATGATTGTTTATGAGTAATTGGTGTATGTGTTGCTTAATCACATAATGAATGCCTTATGTTAAATTCCGTTTAGTAATTTAATTTAGGGTTGGATTAAGTGGTTAAATTGATAAAGGATAAATTCTCGCAACCTAGGATAAGAGACTTGTTTGTGAATCAAGGGGAAGCAACGTATTTTAATTCTGATATTTTCTAATTCAATTTTACTCGCTGTTTAATTTACAAAAGCAAACAACCCCCCCCCCCCCCAATTTGTTACTATTTCCTACTATATGTTATGAACATTTGGTTTATCATTGCTCGTTGGGAACGACCTAGGATCACTTCCTAGTTACTACATTTTAATTTTAATTTTTATTTGATTCGGGTACGACCTCAATCAAATTTGGCACCATTGCCGGGGAGCAGTGTCCAAAGGTTCATAATAGCTAGTGTTGTGTTAGTGTTTAATTCTTTCGTGTTGTGTTAGTATTGTTTAGTACCTTGTTATTTTGTTTATTGTGCGTTCTGTTTTAGTTTTTTTTTCCATTCAGTGCTTCCCCTATTTTAGTTTTGGTGTTTTGCTGTGAATAGTGTTTTGCGACGGATTTAACGACCACTTTTGCTGAATAGAACACTTACTGGAAAACAGGGTAGTAGTGGAAATCCCTTAGCGACAGATTTTAGAGACCACCCTTGCTGAATTAATTTGGATTTTTTGTTTTGGTAGCTATAGTTGTTATTTTTGGCTGAATTTTTTTGTGATCACTTCTTTTGATCCATATTATGTGGGAAAAATAGCTGGAGCCCTTAGTTTGGTCAGATTTGAAAGTTCCAAAAAAGTAGGAAATTTGATTTTTGTCAAAACTTCAAACGGCCATAACTTTTGCTCCGATTATCAGAATCACAATTATTATATATGTATTTGGGGTAGAAAAAAAATTCCCTTGCCATGGCAGCGGGCCATAGGCCGGCTGAGGTCTCCTTCTTCCAAAATCGCAATTCTGTCAAAAGTTTTTTATTTTCCAAGTATTATTCTCTTATTTTTCTTAACTTGTCATTTTTAGCTTCTATAGTTAGACTTTGAATTTTTTTTTTGAAATTTTTTGTGCTACCTTCTCATCATTTTATAAGGTTGCTCAAAAATTTCAAGTCATTTGGATATCATTTGAAGGTAGTTGTAGTTCAAACCTACACAGTTACTTGCATAAGAAGGCAACTAATTGTGCATGCTGAATATAGTGTATGACTAGAGGCAATCCATCTGACTTACAACCCTTTGATCCTGAGCATTTTGTTATTGGTGATTTTGAGCATTATTGTTTTGAACATTATGATTTTGAACATTTTGAGAACATGGCACAACCTCCACCCCGTGAGAGGACTCTAAGGGAAATGGCTGCACCTGATTTCACCTGCGAAAGCTTGTGCATCCAATACCCTGATGAGGATGTCCCATATGTTCTTAAAACTAGACTGATCCATTTGCTTCCAAAGTTTCATGGCCTTGCAGGTGAAGACCCGCACAAACATCTGAAAGAATTTCATATTGTCTGCTCCACCATGAAACCCCCAGATGTCTAGGAGGATCACATATTTTTGAAGGTCTTTCCTCATTCTTTAGAAGGAGTGGCAAAGGACTGGTTTCATTACCTTGCTCCAAGGTCTATCACGAGCTGGGATGACCTCAAGACAGTATTCTTAGAAAAAAATTTCCCTGCTTCCAGGACCACGACCATCAGAAAAGATATTTCAAGAATTAGGCAACTCAATGGAGAGAGCTTATATGAATATTGAGAGAGATTTAAGAAACTATGTGCCAGTTGTCCTCACCACCAGATTTCTGAGCAGCTTCTTCTCCAATATTTTTATGAAGGACTCGGTAACATGGAGAGAAGTATGATAGATGCTGCCAGTGGTGGAGCCCTTGGAGACATGACCCCTGCTGAAGCCAGAAATTTAATTAAGAAGATGACTTCAAACTCCCAACAATTTAGTGCCAGAAGTGATGCTATTGTCATTAGAGGAGTGCATGAAGTAACCACGAATTCATATTCATCAGGTGAGACTAAGAAGCTTGAAGGTAAACTAGATACCTTGGTTAACCTGGTAACCCAACTGGCCATGAATAAAAAATCTGCACCTGTCGCCAGACTCTGTGGTTTATGCTTCTCTGCCGACCACCACACAGACCTTTGCCCTTCTGTGCAACAATCTGAAGCAATTGAACAGCCTGAAGCTTATGCTGCAAACATCTACAACAAACCTCCTCAACCTCAGGAGCAAAATTAGCCACAACAGAACAATTATGACCTCTCCAGCAACAGGTACAATCCCGGGTGGAGGAATCATCTCAACCTTAGATGGTCGAATTCTTCACAACAGCAGCAACAACAACCTTATTTTCAAAATGTTGTTGGCCCAAGCAAACCATACGTTCCTCCACCAATCCAGCAGCAACAACAGAAATAGCCCCAGAAATAGCAAACAGTTGAGGCTCATCCGCAACCTTCCCTTGAAGAACTTGTGAGGCAAATGACTATGCAAAACGTGCAGTTTCAACAAGAGACCAGAGCCTCCATTCAAAGCTTAACTAATCAGATGGGACAATTGACTACACAGTTAAATCAACAACAGTCCTAGAATTCTGACAGATTGCCTTCTCAATCTGTCCAGAATCCCAAAAATGTGAGTGCCATTTCATTGAGGTCAGGAAAGCAGTGTCAAGAACCTCAACCAGCAACATCTTCCTCATCCGCAAATGAACCTGCCCAACTTCACTCTACTCCAGAAAAAGATGATGACAAAAATTTAAAGAGTAAGTTACCTAACAATTTCTATGCAAGTGAATCTAAAGAGAAGCAGCATATCTCTCTTCCATTCCCTCCAAGAGCAATTTCCAACAAAAAAATGGAAGAGACAGAGAAGGAGATATTGGAAACATTTAGAAAAGTAAAGGTAAACATACCTCTGCTGGATGCAATAAAGCAAATTCCAAGATATGCTAAATTCTTGAAGCAGTTGTGGACTAATAAGCGGAAGCTTAAAGGAAGTGAAAGAATTAGTATGGGCAGAAATGTCTCTACATTGATTGGTAAATCTGTTCCCCAAATCCCTAAAAAATGTAAAGATCCAGGTACATTCAGCATACCTTGTACTATAGGGAACAGTAAGTTTGACAATGCCATGCTAGATTTAGGAGCTTCTGTTAGTGTTATGCCTCTATCTATTTTTAATTCTCTATCTCTTGGTCCCTTGCAGTCAACTGATGTGGTAATTCATTTAGCTAATAGAAGTATTGCCTATCCTGCTGGTTTCATAGAGGATGTCTTGGTTAGAGTTGGTGAACTGATTTTTCCTGTTGATTTTTATATTTTGAATATGGAGGAGGGATTTTCTAAATGATCAGTTCCCATCATTCTAGGCAGACCTTTTATAAAAACTGCTAGAACTAAGATAGATGTATATGCAGGCACACTATCTATGGAGTTTGGTGATATAACTGTTCATTTTAATATTTTTGATGCTATGAAACACCCATCTGAAGATCTTTCTGTATTTCATGCTGAAATAATTGACCATATTGTTGATGAATACATGACTGATCTTCATTCTAATCTGCATGCCTGTCACTCTTCATGCATTGCATCTGAATTTGTACTTGATCATATATCTAAATTTGATGCTGAGAGTGAATCTGAATTTGATATTGATTACATGTCTGGTGATGTTTTACCTCTTGAGATTGATTTTATAGAGTTAGATAGAACTAACCATGTTTCAAGAAGTACATATACATCTGACTTTCTTTATGAGGTACAGGCTGAGAAACCATCTCTTTCTACCATTATCCAGCCGCCCACACCAGAATTGAAGCCTCTGCCATCAAATTTAAAATATGCTTACTTGGATGATAGCAAAAGTTTTCCAGTAATTATATTTGCCTTCCTTGCTGATGAGCAAGAGGAGAAGTTGTTATCAGTTCTCAAGAAGCATAAGAAGGCTATAGGCTGGACCCTGGCAGACATTCCTGGTATTAGCCCATCCACATGTATGCATCGAATAAATTTAGAAGATGTAGCTAAACCAGTAAGACAGTCATAGAGAAGACTCAACCCGGTGATTCTTGATGTAGTGAAGAAGGAGGTAACCAAGCTTTTGCAAGCTAGAATCATTTATTCTATCTCCGACAACCAATGGGTGAGTCCCGTCCAGGTGCTTGAACGCCTGGCAGGTAAATCTCACTACTGTTTCCTTGATGGCATTGAAGTAGATCCTGCAAAAATTTATGTTATTTCATGATTTTCTTACCCCTCTTGCGTGCGAGAGGTGCGATATTTTCTTGGTCATGCAGGATTCTACAGGCGCTTTATAAGAGATTTAAGCAAGGTAGCCCTTCCACTATCCAACTTGTTGCAAAAGGAGGTGGAGTTTGAATTTAATGATAAATGCAAAGAGGCCTTTCATTGCCTCAAAAGAGCACTAACTACCACCCTTATCATTCAGGCACCTGATTGGACAACCCCATTTGAGCTAATATGCGATGCATCCAATTACACATTGGGGGTTGTCCTTGCTCAAAAGATCTCCTTACTTCAGCTTACTTCTTTTCCACCATGACTTAGGGAGTTTTTCTTTTCCTATCTCCTCCTTTACTTTTATTACATTTGTCCGATTCTATTTGATGGTTTAATTGCTTTTAATCTTTTACTTGTGCTACATTGAGGACAATGTGTTGTTTAAGTGTGGGGGGGAGTGTTCTTTGGTTTTGGTTTAGTAATTTTTTTAGTTAGTTTGTGTTAAATTTGTTAGTTTTGTTGGGTTTCTAGTTTAATATTTTAGGTCAATTCTGTTTGCATGTACAACTTTGCATATTTTTCTTTGAATTATAGGATATGTTCAAGAAATGGGTAATTGTTCTGAAAATAAAAGTCTCTTGACATTTTGTGATTTAATATCCTTGTTTTTCCTCTACATATCATGATAATTTTGAAAGCTCAATTTGAAATTGATAAGTTTACCTCTATGAGAATTTGAGCCATCCATCATCATAATCTTTTGGTGTGTTTCGCCCCATTGATTGCTTGCACAATAGCCTTGGCTTGATTCTTGTTGATGCTTCCTAATTCACATGCATATTTGGAAATGATTTAGGCAATTTTATTCTTATAAACTTCTAGCCAAATGAACTTACCTTGAATTAATTCCTTTGATAGCCCCTTTGAGCCTATGTTCCCCTTTCTTTGTTTTGAAGCTCATTACAAGCCTTAAGTGAAAAACCATGATATCCCATTACCCTTAAGGAATTTTGGAGCTTTGGAATTGTTTTGGTAATAAGTTGGGAATAAGTGTGGGGGGGTATGTTTCATTGGAAGATATGATTTTTGGCCATGCTTAATGTTTTATT
Source organism: Glycine soja (assembly GCF_004193775.1). Taxonomy (NCBI): domain Eukaryota; kingdom Viridiplantae; phylum Streptophyta; class Magnoliopsida; order Fabales; family Fabaceae; genus Glycine; species Glycine soja. The sequence goes on from NC_041006.1 coordinate 7,222,916, forward strand.
TTGGCCATGCTTTATGTATATATATTGCCTAGTTCTTGCTTTAGTCTTCAATTGCTGCAAAAAAAATGAAAAAAAAAAATCAATTGCTGCAGATTCTGCAAATTTGTATTGTTCAAAAAAAAAAGAGAAGAAGAAAAGAAGTGAAGTTGAATAAATGAGGTCTTGTTATGAGGACTTGATTTGAGAGCCTTGGTTGATTTTGTTAATATTAAAGGGTTTGGGTTTACTACTTGTGCTTAATTTCCACTTATTCCCCATTGCTCCTCTATTCCTTTGGGATTTAGCTACTTGTTCCATATTTTTCTTCCCTACCTTGTCCTTGGCCCCATTACAACCTTTAAAGACCTTTTGATCCTCATGTGCATGTGTTTGTCAAGTTGTCAATTTTAGAATTTTGCCAAGTCTATGTGGTGCTTGTTTTCATGGGTGCTTCGAGAGTAAACAGTAGCCTAGACACTTGAGAGATAAAGTGTATATCTTATGAGGCTTTATCACTTTTCATTCTTGAGCTGATTAACTATTTTTCCATGATTGGGTGCTTGGATGATTTTCACGAATGTCTTGACTCTTTGGATCTCTTCATGTTAGATGTTACCCATTCCTTTCATTCCTTGATGTTCATTGAGAAATATGTAAATGTTTGTGTTTGTCTCTCTTTGATATCCTTGACTTTTGTTCTTTATTTCATTTTGCCCAAGAGTGCAAAAGGCTAAGTATGAGGGGTTTTGATGTGTCATTATTTTCTCCTATTTCTTAACCCTTTTTTGCACCATTTTTACTATTGATTAGTCTTGTCAAATTAATTAGGCAGCTTTATTATTTGGGCCCATTCAACTAATTTGATGTTTTTAATCTAATTTCAGGAATTAATGAAGCATTGAGCTTGAATCCATAATTGGACTTGGACTTGAAGAGGGCAGACTATTTTATTCTACAAAATTAGATCTTATCTTATCTTATCTAGATATTATTTAGATTTGATCTCATCTAGATATTATTTCATCTAGATCTTATCTTATCTTATCTAGATTTGATTTTATTTTATTTATGGGCTTGGATTTAAAACAGATTTGTAAGCCTTACGGTTGGAAAACTATATAACAGCACCAAGGTTCTAGTTTAGTTCTCTCTCTCTTCTCTTTCTCCTTTTTTTCGTTTTTGGCAATTCCAGTTCTGACTTTTAGTTTTATCAATAAAATTTCGTTCTTCAATCTATAATTTCGTTCTCTATTGATTAATGGAATGCTAAGTCCCCAGCGTTGTTTTCTCTTGAGGATCAAGCACAGTTCTCTTTGATGTTCTATTATTACTGTTAAATTTTGTTCAGTTTTTCCTCTTTACTAATTACTCTGAATTTGTTGCTATTAATTCATGCATGCTTAGTGCTTGATTAATTGTCTCTGCGCTTAATTTACGTTCATTCTTAATGATCGTTTATGAATAATTGGTGTATGTGTTGCTTAATCACATAATGAATGTCTTATGTTAAATTTCGCTTAGTAATTTAATTTAGGGTTGGATTAAGTGGTTAAACTAATAAAGGATAAATTCTCGCAACCTAGGATAAGAGACTTGCTTGTGAATCAAGGGGAAGCAACGCATTTTAATTCTGATATTTTCTAATTCAATTTTACTCGCTGTTTAATTTACAAAAGCAAACAACCCCCCCCTCCCCCCCCCCGCCCCCCAATTTGTTACTATTTCCTACTATCTGTTATAAACATTTGGTTTATCATTGCTCGTTGGGAAACGACCTAGGATCACTTCCTAGTTACTACATTTTAATTTTTATTTTTATTTGATTCGGGTATGACCTCGATCAGAGGGAGATATAAATAAATGAAAAAGAGGACGCGGGGATTCGGGAGAGGAATAGGTAGATGGTGGTAGGGTTGAAATCCAACTAGCAAAGGCCATGTTATAACGTGGGAAACATCATTTACGACAATGGATACACATTTCCCTTTTTCATTTTCAAATTCATCTGCGTGCATTGCTCTAATTAGTAATTACTACCACTATCTTGTAAATACGTAAACCTTCCCTTAAATATTCGTTTTGGTCGCATGGGACAAGAATAAATTAGTCTCTAAAAAAGATGAAACACTCAAGTTTAATTTTAGAATATACAAAAAATGATACGGATCCCCCGCATAATTTGTTCTTAAACTTAACTTAATGTTAAATTAATCCTTAAAAAATATAACTTATTATTAAATTAATCCTTTAAAATTATAACTTAATGATCAATCTATCATTTTTTATGCATTTGATAACAAATTTTATTTTTTCATCTTTCAAGAATTAATGTGAATATTTATCTCAATCTTTTATTACATTCAAGACTAATAGGATGAAACATCCACTGAGATCTAAATTAGGGATTTGATTTTGAGAATTTTTAAATATAAAATAAAAAAAGGAAATTTGTACAATTTAAATGTATATGTATTTAATATATATATATATATATATATATATATATATATATATATATATATATATATATATGACCTTTTCTAATTAGCATTGAATCATATACTAATTTTTCATTTAAAATCTTTGAACTTTTCATGCCTTACCAAAAATGAATGTGTTTTTGCAGATTTTAATATATATTTTGAATTTTAAGATACAAAATAAGAACGGGAAATTTTGTTACTTAAAAAATAAAAATACTTTTGAGTTTTTCAACTTCCATTTAGTCATACTAGTGTAACAACTCTGCATTGCACGCGTGTATTAAATTTATAATTATAATTTATAATATTATATTATTATGACATTATAATTTATTTTTTAGTTTTACAAAAAATATCTGTCAAGTAAATAACTAAATATGTATATGAATATATTATGAATATTAATATAAATCTAAATAATTTTATATTGACGCATCTTATATAATTTTAATGTGAAAATTTGTGTATTTTAAAAAATATGTTATATTAAATTTTATGATTTAGTTTCTTTACAAAATAAGTTTAATCAAGATTCATTATCAGTGTAAAATGTATTGCACAATTGATTATTTGATATTCTTTGTCTCAATGATTATTTGTTTTGTTATTTTTTTTTCTTATCTTTAATATAAAATAATCTTACGTTTTTAATTAAAACATGTCATAATTATGTTAATTAATTCAAATTAAAATATAGGAGTATTAGTTTGAAATTATGTTAATTATTATAACTATCTAAGTGGATATGGATGTTAATCACGGGTAAATTTGAAAGAAAAAACAAATTATCTCTATTTAAAATATTATTTATAAGAAAAGTCAACAATTTTTTCCATTTACATTTTAACAAATGAACATTGCAGTTTTAGGTCAAATTAATAGTTAACTTTAAATTAATAATCAATTTTTTTGAGACGTCTATCAAAAATCTATTAAATGCATAAATTGGGTGATAATAAAAAATATAGAAATAGTTTAAATAGACATTCTAATTTTATAAATAGTCACATATTTATATTCATCCCTTATTAATTTTGACTCATGCAAATTTTGGTCCATGGAATAACAACTGGGCTATTGTTCGGTATTAAAAAAATGATTGCACTAAATAAATTATTTATAAAATAATTATTAAAAACATGTTAAAATTAATAAAGTAACAAAAATTAGAATAACATAGATAATCGTGATAAAATTTCAGTTGAATTTTATTTAAAAATAATAATTGAATTACAATTTAATAGACAAAAAATTGATTTGAGAAAATATCTTATTTTCGTATGTAACTTAATATAGAAATAAAAAAATTGTATGTTCACCAAAAATTGTTCCATTTATTTTTAAAAATATTACATTTACTTAATATATTATCATCTCTTTCTCTTATTATTAAAGCCAATAAATTTTGTGATGTGACACCAGAATCAGGGATTCTAGTTCATACATTTAGCTTAAGTTGGTGTCACATTTATTTCATTTGCAATCTAGACCCATTTTAAATTTAAAATGTCATTCCTTTCTCTTTTAAAAGACTTTTGTAATATTATATTACAGCATGTTGATATCCTAGAACTTACCTTCTATTTTATTTCTTCTTATGAGGATAAGGATGTTAGGTTGCATTCTTAGCTTTTATATACTTTATTGTCAGAGACACTATTACAAATAAGTTTTTTTATATCGGTTATTCAATCCATTCTACATCGATTTTCACCCGTCTTAAACAAGGGTTTCGTAAAATATGGTGTGCTTTACAACGCCGGTTTTCCACCTGTCTTAGTATATCAGTGTTTCTAAGACGGTTATTTGGATAACCAATCTAGAAACTGTATTACTTTCCACATCGGTTATACGTATAACCGTCTTAGATATGCATTAGTTTACCCGCCTCTCTACATTGGTTATGCGTATAACCGTCTTAAAAATTGAATACTGTGTCTATCTTTCTAGATCGGTTATTGAATAACTGTCTTAGTAGATATTTCATACTAAGACGGTTTTTTTTGCATAACCGACTTAGAATTATTATTTTTTTGAAAGTATGATAAATACAAACTAGCTAATAAAAGTAATTCACAAAACATCAACAAATATTAAATGAAGATTTAATTCACCTTTGTCAGAAAATGTCCTATTTATTTGAAGCAAAGCTTGCAATCTTAGGCACATAATGAATCCAAATAAGTGAAACCCTAGCTCGCCTTGCAAGCAATAAGAAAAATATGAAGCTCTATAGAATCAAAATGAATAAGTCGGGAAAACAAAAAGAAAAATATACATGATGCTAGTCGAAAGGAACTGCTATGATCTTGCCACTTGCTAGTGGTATAACATATTATATTATGGTGTGTAATACTATGAATGCCATGACATTTAATAAGTACATAACTACAAAGAGCCTAATTCATGAAAAGCTTTAGGGGAGGCATCATAATCATATCTATAACGTGATTAGATAAAATAAAATGATAATTAAGTAACTTCAATGCTAGTTGATTATTTAAAAAAAATCCCAAAAACCTAGCTATATGATATAAGCTAATAAACTAGAACAGTGCAGATCCAAAAGAAGAAGACAACAAAGAATAATGCCAAGAAGCATCATTTTCCCAGTGATTGTCATAGATTTGTAGTTCTTGAAAAGTTGAGATCTCATTAACTTCCAAGCAAGTTTCACTTCATGAAAAACAAATTCCTTATACCTTTCAAACGATCACAAATCAACAAAATCACACAAACCACCACCACCTAATCTGTCCAACACCACTCCAGATCTAGAGTGGCACAAGGAACATGATGCAACATTGACATATCTCTATAGTCACACAAAAACCCTTCACACACCAATATGAATCAATCAAGAGTCCCCTATCCCAATCTCAAAAAGAAACACATCCATGACCATTCATAACATTTAAATACAACAAATCAAAAGAAAGCAGCGAGATTAAATTAAAGAGAACAAGACATACCCCACGTGCAATGACAACTCCAGCAACAATAGGAATAAGGGCACTATAGGTAACCCAAGCCTCTCTCTTGAGGGTGATATGAGTGAATCGAGCAACCAAAAAATCTACAACAAGGGACAAGCATAACAGGGAGAAAGTGAAAATTCCATTGAGGTAGTGTCATATGATCTCATTCACATTGATTCAAATGCTATATACAAGTATCTTAGCATCATCTGAAAGCTAAGAAGCCAAGGACAGTTTCAGTTCTGGGGAGTCCTAACTCTTAAAAAAAAATGTACCACCAAGCCACAGGACCTAAAAGCATGACCACACAACATGAAAGATTAATCCAGTGTAAATTATTCTATAAATTTTATTTTTTTTTCTAATTACCTGGAAATAATTCCATCCAAATTCAAGTGGTAACTATAATTTATAATAAAGAAATTTCCACACAAGAGTTTAGCCCTTCATTGGCAATCTTTGACTCATCAAGACTAGCAATTAGACAATTGACTTTCTTTTGACCAAACAAAGACATAAAAGATTTCCCATGCACGAAATTCATACGTATCTGTCGTGAGTGTGATGTTGGCCACTCTTTTCAGGGCTCATAGTCATATATAACTAGTGTAGAAAGGACATAACCCTATCATTACTAGCCAATTGTCCCTAAGAAAAATTCAAAATGTTTGTAACATAGTTGAAAAGAATCATAATGGTAACAACAAAATGATTTTCTACTTTTAGTCTTTAGACTAGGCCACTAGAAGTTGGAGTCCTGTGCATAACTACTGAATACTAATTGACAAAAAAAAATGAGATTAGTTGTAGGACACAAAATATCTACAGTGCAGTTAAGGTATGAAAAGTGCAGTTTTTCCTTCACAAAAAAATAGACAAAAAGAGAATAATCAACAAACAAGGGTAACAAAATACCAACGATATTGCTGTAGCGGACAAAATAAGGCTTTTTTTTCACAATATTGTAAACTAAAGTTTGATTTTGGATGAAAGAAGCGTCTGATTCTATCCCACTGATAATAAAAAAAAATAAGGCTAATAGAATGAATAAAAAAATGTTAACATAATTTGGATAAGAGGTCTATTTTATAAAATTTGTTAGATAAAAAAAATGTAACGGACATGTTTGGGTCTTATTCTTGCAATGGGTCTTATTCCTGCAATGTTTGGGTCTTAAGCTTTTAGAAGAGTTGGTTCTAGACAATTGTTATTACACAAAAACAATCAATATATAAAACATTTTTCATCAAGTAAGATTACGAAAATAAAATTTGGAAAAGTCTCAAACCAAGTCAATTCGCAAGCACACAGCACCAGAACTTAATTCTCAACTCTGAAGCAGCCATTAAGCACATGACATCATTACATGGAGATTAATTATTTCCTATATAAAAAGAGAAGCAAAGAAGAAAAAGGAAAAAATAAAATATTACAAAGGGAGAGAATTAATGGCCTGGACTCCTTGCAACAAGAACTAAAGTGAAGGCACACCAAAAAACAAATGCATACCTGAGGATACTTGTTTTCTTCCTTAAAGCCAGTAGATTTGTGTACATTTTTATACCACCAAGGGGCCCATAAGCCATCTATTGGTTTTGGACCTGCTTCTCAACTGGAAAATTGACATTAAATTTCACATTATTATGATGTTGAAGCTCTACCTAAACATCCAACAAATCATAAACATAATAATCCTATTTAATAAGCATCACAACAGAAAAATACAAGATAACACAAAACCACTTGGCTGGTTCATCCAAGGCTGGCCAAGAATAAAACAAATAAATATTTTCTATTATTTTTTATAAAGAAAAAAGGGTCCATATATTGAAAAAAAACATCATATGTTTGCAAAGATGTCTGAAATATAACTCTCATTTAATTTTTTTTTAAAATATCTTAAAGTTTGTTTTAAGCCTTATTTATTATTGGACCAGTCCTTTGTTCATCTAACTTGCAACCCCATCAAACAGTCTATGCTACAACTACAAGTGGGACTCATACATAGATGCTACTAGCCGCAAAGTCCGCATAAGCGATTCCAACTGAGAATTGGAGCTTGTCCTCATCGCGATTCCAACTGAGAATTGAAGCTTGAGTTTTTGTGAATAGAGCTGCAATTTTTACATTAATTATACATCCAATGTTTTTTCCCTTTAATAAGCATATAAATCCGACTAAAAGGGGATCTCAATTTAACTACTTGATCAGCAGAATATTTTACCTGTAAATATTCAGAACTTAATTCATTAGGGAGACAATGCTGAGAATCCTTCATCTATTGGAAAATATTGAGCCCTGAAGTGTGAATTCTTGATATCAGGGGTTCAACTTGCATAACCTAGCAATCAAAGACAGAGGAAGTAGTGAGAACTTGACATGCAATCAACATGCAAAAAGCAAACTATGAACATCTATGAGATGCAGGCACAACAAAAGAATTACTATACATTCTTCTAGACCAGGTGATAACCCAACTCAAGCAAAGATACTTGCATGTTTCTCACTTTTAACCTGATCACATCACACTAAGGTGGAGACACAAGAAACATCAACCTTTTTGGAAGGACTAACTAAGTTCACTGAGTTGCAGTAAAAAATAAACTTGATCTTCTGAAGATGTTCAATAAAATGACAAATGTACACATTTTCCAAGAAAAAAATCATTTATTTCTCCAAACAAAATGTTAGAAATGATGATTCAGGATCATGACAAAAAAAAAAAGAAACATGATGCAAATTGAAATAATTGAACACAAATCCATATTTGATAAAAGTCGCAGCATTTTGGAAGCCAAAAGCAAGCTACACGTTATCACATGCACTACCACCATCACATCTTCTCTATTTACACTAAATAGTATTACTATACCATCATGTCTTCTGAATCATTAGGATCCTGAACCACAAAAAAAGTGTAATTAAATTGAGGAAACGGAAACGTCACCGTTTAAGGGTAGTGGTTTGCAATCGAAACCACAACCACACTGGGGGCTTTCGAGGAAATTCTTGACACCAAAATCAACGGAAGTGATTTCGATAGAGAAGTAAATATTGTTCCCTTGACAAGAGACCTTAGTGATGTTGAGCCAAAGGAGCAAGATTTTGGCGATGACACCTTTGAGATTATAGAGCCTGCCCTTTGAGATGACACCCGTGATGGTGGATTTGTACTTGAGTGTGTAGGACTCTATGTCGAAGCTGCATGCTCCTTGGAAATACACTACGAACTTGTCGTTGTCTCTGTTAAGCGAATACCCTATGGCTCCCTTGGGAAGAAGACCCACCAGGAACCCGTACTCCATCAGAACATCGTAGGCTGATAGCTTCTGCGGTTGGCTTAACACGCATGATACCTTCAAAGACACCATCAGGATCCATAGGAATCTAATTGAAGACATCACCGCCTCTCTCTCTAGCACGAGGGAGACGGTGGAGGTCTTGGGAGCGAGACGAGCTTTGCATTAGGGTTGTTGCTAGCTGTGTTTTGTATGTTTTATTAATTCAAAGGGAAAATGAAATAAATAAAATAATTAAAAAAATTATAACTTCAATCAAAGGCGGTCTTTAAAAACCGTAGTAGTTAGATCAACTAACAAAGACAGTTTTTATAAAACCGCCTTCGTAACATTCACATCGAAGGCAATTTTATAATACCATCGTAGCTGGATTAAAAAAGTTTGCTTTATTTTCAAAAATGCCACTGTATCATTTACTACATCGGTTTTTATATAACCAATATAGATATGGCGACGTAAAAAGGAACTTTTCTAGTAGTTAGAAGCTGTAGATATGTGTTGCTTATTTTTATTTTTATTTTTTGCTAGATTCTTAGATTTTCTGCACTCTCTCTTTATTACACACATTCTTAGATTTTCTTAGGTTTTAACTCATAAGCACTGCTACTTGTCTAATTCTACCTTTCTAATTATAAGCACTACTAAATTTCAATTGTCTAGTGCTAAGTATGAACATTAGTCAATTTCTTTAATGGTTTTAATCTCAAGTATGTTTCTAACTTTATGCTTTGTAAAATATTTCAGAACTTGTTGCTAAGATGCTATTGTAATACTGTTGTTTAGCTCTTTTGTACAAACACAACTAAGGTAGACTTCCCTCTAATCTTTCTCAACAAAATAATGTCATGGAACCATTAGTAAATCATATAAGCACAAGAGGGATTTTATTGATGTTGATCCATCGGGAGAAGACAGACACATTGATATGCATAAGCTATGTGAGCTATATGTTGATGTTGATCCTCCCCTTTTAGTGGAAATTGGAAAAGTGTACAATTTGGGGTCAACCATACACCGCAAGAAAATAGAGGATGATAATGTCAGGGTGGTGATCGAAGAGGTTATAGATTCAAATGCTCAAGTTCTTTTCCTTATTGATGAAGTGCAAATAGTGGGACATGCCCTTAATCATTTCATTCAATGGCCGAAAAGACTCGTTAGGGCTATTACAACTAAGGTATCCATAATCAATTACTTTTTGGTTGTGATAACTTAATTGTGTTTACTAATATTGTTCCACCTTGGTTATTTAGGTTGTGGAGCGATGTAGCAAAGATGTTCCACACAAAAAGTTGGAACCTGAACTTGATCCACTTGAGCGTTTATTGATGGTAGCAAGTCAAAATAAGGATCCTATACAACTACCTTGATATCCCAATGTACTAAGTAGGCCATCTTCAATGCCCTTTTATATCCATCAGAAAGACCTTTTGGGAGTATATCTAGGTACAAAGATGCTTAACATCTCAATTATGCAATTATGGTTGTTGTAAGTACATTTAATTTGTAAGTTTTTTATTAACTAAATATCGATTTAATATAATTAACATTTATTTCAAAATTTTAGGTATATACATGACTTATGTACTAATAATGACAACATTGCAAATATTTATGGATTCATGGGCCTACACCCAATTCAAAATGTTGGGAACACAGCAGATGATGTTCAGGCCCATTTGCTAAATAGACTGCACAGATAAAAAATAGTGCTACTTAGCACCTTACTTGCATTTGCAAGTTCATGTTTACAACTTATTTCAAATCATGTATCACTAACCACTAATTGTTCTTGAATATTGTAGGAGTCGCTAACAATTGTTGATTATTTTTCATAAGCAAAATAATGTGGTGGCATTGTATTCGTTACATAACAAGAGGATCGACCATGAAATAAAAAGCAAAGTAGAATCGTAAGATTCTCCTAAAACTTTTGTTTTTTCATGTTGATAACTATAAAAACTATAATGTAATTCACACGATTGTTTTTATATGTTAGAGCTATGGATGAATATCATAGGATGATGGGTTTGGGCTCAACAAATAGAAAGAAGCCTATATGGATTTTTCCAGTGTAAGTAGTTTACAAACTGACAAACAATTAAAAATTAAAAGTTACTTAAATAGTTACTAATTATATTCAAATTTGATCTTCTTTTGTAGTGTCAAACACAACCTAGGAGTTATGAGTATGGATATTATGTTATAGAACATATTCTCAAAATTGTCACCGACAATATTAATACTGCATGGAAACATGTAATTAATGAATTTTTCAACAAATTAAATTAATTATGTTTTTTATTTTAATTCGTGAACTAATATTTTACCACATTTTTTGAAATTGTAGAACTTTGATAATTCGGGTCCAATGCCTGATGAGGATATTGCTAGCATTTGACAACATTGGACAACTTTGAACTTGGCAAATTTTAGACTTATTTGTTTTTATATGTTAGCATGTATATATGGTTATGATGAACTCATTTGTGTTGTTTATATTATGTATGGTTCAATGAGAAGTACATGTTTAAAATATTTGACTATAATTTGTTTAGAATGTATTTGATGCTTAATTTTATCGTTAACCAAATATATTATAATTTGTGATGAACTTATTTTCTTGTGGCATGTATGTGGCTATGATGACTATTTTACATGGGGAAATGAATAAAAACACAGCTCCAATTAAAAAAATACTTTTAAGATCAGTTATGACCAAAAACAAATGTAATTTTTTTTTTACATCAGATTGTGCAATAACCAATGTCAAACATTAACTTTTTAAATCAGTTAATGAAACAACTTATGTAAAAGTTAAAGATTTTACATCAGTTATAAGGTAAAACCAATCTAGAAAAATCATAGAACCGATGTAAAAGGTTTACTTTTACATTAGTTGTAAGAAAACCCGATGTAAAAATAGTGTCTTTTAACCAATCTAGACACTTAAGATCACTTTTAAGATTGGTTGTATGGGAACCGATCTTAAAAGGTGACTTTTAAGGTCGGTTAAAGACTGATGTAAAAGGTCAAACTTTCTATGTCACCTGCAAAGGCATCAGTCATACACTCGATGTGAAAGGTCATTTTTAACTTGTCGCAACCTACCCTTCGACGGGAGGGCGAGGCGAAAAGAAAAAGGCATCTTCTCATGAAGAAAACGCGTGGAGTCGCCACCAATGTTTATTTGAGGAAAACGTTAGAAAAACCAAAAAGAGAGGTCTGCAAATTTTGAAAATAAGGATTCGAAAGTTGTTTACGCATGGGAAAGGTATTAGCACCCCACCGACCCGTCACAAGGGACGGCAGTCTTTAATCGAGTGTGCAACGTGACTTCAAAATTATTTACTTTTCCCTTTTTACATCTTTTTATTTTTAGGTTCAACAAGGGTGTTGCCCTTGCTCCTATGTATCCTCAGGTGCGATGAGGAATTCAGACCTACATAATTCTTTAAGTCTGAATGATTGTGTGTTAAATTCATTTTATGCGTTTGAAAGATTGATTTTAATTGCGAACAAAAGGTCGTTTAATGCGTTGGACCTTAAAACGATGTTTTAAATTTTGAAAAACAGAGAGAATCGCTAAGGCGTTGGACCTTGAAACGATCTCAAGTGATATTTGATAAAAAAGAAGTTAGTTATGAGTTGGTTTTATCTTGGTTTTGTTTATTAACTTTTGACCCTTTTGCCCACTTTTTTTGGTATTTTTCACATTCTTGATCAAAACATTGAATGATCATCTGTTTCGCACTTTAACTCGAGTTCAACACCGTAAGTCGACTAGCAAGGATCAAAAGATCAACGAACGATAGTCCCCGGATGAAATTAGGGTATGACATAACTAATGTAAAATTTTTTTTTTGTAGTTGTGTTATATATAGTTACATTTAAAACTCAAAATAAACTTACAATCCGGTCAACAATTTGGCGTGTCATCTCAGATGTCATCTAGCCCAATAAGTTTTTACGAACCAGCTTCCACTTCACGTGTCGTCTAATGGGAGATGAAGGATCAACAATTACTTCACTACTCCCATATTGGGCTACTTGCTTCAATCATTTCTTTCATTTTTCCTCCATTAACTTCTCTTTAAGAGAGTCATAACCTCCACAAGACAATACATGAGGGGTAGTGTTGTGTTTTTTGATGGTTTGTGTCATCTTTCTAATATCCTATAAGAATTAGACATTATGTCAACAAAATGCTTAAATAAATTATATATGTCAATTTCAAAAACAACAACCACAACTAAGCTCTCATGAAGGGTCTCTATGGCTTTGACAAAATTGGTTCCACTTGTCTTTGTTAATATCATACTTGTCACACATAGTCTCATCATCATCATCCTTGCCTTCTACAAGAGCCCATTTAGAAGTCAAATATAACTTAAATTGCCTTTATCACTGTCCTACAGACTAGAGGATTTTCTTCTTTGTCTTTTTATCGAACACTTTTTAAATCTCAAATTCGTGCTTCATTACACAATGACATGTAAGAGTTAGTTATTAACAACAATGTGTCGGTTTAATACATTCAATTACCATAACATACAAGGTTTAACTGAAATAACTAAATATTCTCCCAAATCAAATCCTTCTGAGATGCAAGAACATGTTTCTAGTTAATATACGTAACATCAACTTTGTCTCGAGCGATGACCCCTAAATAGGTCCTTAATTTCTTTTTGCATAGACCAGTAGCTTTCCCAATGTTAGGATCCACATGAACCAGTGGTCTCTCCAAACCCACGGGTCTAACAGACAATGATCTGAGCCTTGTGGCTTGTCCAGTCCTCCTGAGCGTAGATGGTGAAAGTGCTGACTCGGAAGGAAGGGAGCTCGGTGGTGTAACCGTGTTCCTATTAAAAAAGAACATTAATTAAATTCAACTCAAAGTATACTTAGTTATCAAATTGTAAATATGGAAACAAATATATTGAAAAAATGATTACATTATAGGATGTTAATTAATTCTCCTTCATCATGATCATTACGATTTGCATGTATGTCGTCAACTTCATCTTCTCGATTGATGGTAGGCATGTGTGTGAAGAAAAGGATTGTGACAAGTATCAAGGGTTGAATCATCATCTTCAAGATTAACACCAATGATTTTTCCATGTAGAACCATTAACCACCTTTCATCATAAGGATCTTGGATATAAAACATTTGTTTAGCTTGTTCTGTCGTAATGAAAGGCTTATTCTTATATGCTAACTGCTTAAGATCTACCAACGTAAATCTAAAATATCAATTCACACACTAATATTGTTATCAACCTACTTACTCTTAAAAACACACACAGTGAATTTAACATAGTTAAGCTCCCAGATTTCTTCAATGACTCCAAAGTAAGGCATGGATGCCTAACGAGGGTTGTCATCATTTACAGTAGCAAAGTGTTAGGATTCATCCTTACGACTAACCCCACTATTTTGCATTGTACTCTTATCATCTTGTGATTTGGTGTAGAACAAATACTTGTTAATATCATATCCTTACCAAGTTCTAACATTTTGTTTAGGTACATATGCTAACTTCCTTAACGTTTTAGAAGCATTGTCATCAACAAAGATTGTATCTTTAAACCAAATTAGGAACGTTTTGTTATGCTCTTTCAACACCTTATTCTTGATCATTTTTGGGTTACTTTCCTTGACTAAGGCTTCATGACAAACTATGTATGGCACAACTTCATTAGTGTTATTCAACATATACAAATGTGCTTGATTCAATTTCTCTAGACCTAGAGTTATAACATGCAGTCCTCATGAACCTTTACCTCTCACTCTCTCGTCATGATGAGACTCGGGAAGCCCAACAGGTTTCGCCTTTTCAATGTACTCCAAACATAACTCAATAGTTTCTTATGCAATTTACCTTTCAAAAATGGATGTTTTAGGTCGGTGTGGATTCTTGGTATAGCCTTTTAAGATCTTCATGCATTTCTCAACTAGGTACATCCACCGTAAATAAACGAGGCCACCAATTTAATTCCCCTCACTAGATAAACAATTAAGTGAACCATGATGTCGAAAAATAAAGGGGGAAAATACATCTTTAATTGACACAAGATAATAGTAACCTCATTTTCCAAGTCATCTAACTTTAGAGGGTCAATGACTTTGCTACATATAGCATTGAATAATAACCACATGCGAGTTATGACATGCCTAACTTTGTTAGGTAAGATGTATCGTATCGCCACGACCAAGAGTTATTGCATCAAGACGTGGCAATCATGAGACTTTAAGCCAACTAATTTTAGATCTTTCACCTACACAAGGCTCATAATATCTGAAGAGTATCCCTGTGGCACTTTCACACGCCGCAATCACTAACAAAAACATATCTTATCATTTCTTAACAAAGTATGACATGCTGGATGCAAATATATTTTCTTACCATCAAACCTTGGATGTAACTGGTCACATATACCCATTTCAACTAAGTCTTGATGGGTATTCAAGCCATACTTTGTTTTGCCTTTAATGTTAAGAAGCATGTTGATTACACTATCACGCACACTTTTCTCCACATGCATAGCATCGATACAATGTATAACATCTAGATCAGACCAGTATGGAAGATCAAAGAATATCGACCTCTTCTTCCATATGTTTTTCTCACTTGTCAACTTCTTTTGAGTCTTTCCAAATATGGTATTGATGTCCTCAACCCACTCAAAAACCTGCTTACCAATTAAGGGTATCAGCTTAATTTCATTTTCCTGACTTCCATTAAAAGCTTTTCTCAATCGCCAATAAAGGTAATAAGGTTTGAGAAAATGTCAATGCCGAGTGTACACTAGCAAAATAGGACATGAACTGTGGTTAGTGCTTAAATTGCCAAAGAGATTCATTCCATCAATGGCAACTCCAAGCCTAATATTTCTTGCCTCTTTCCCAAAATCTGGATACAAATGATTAATTTTCTTCCATAAGGAAGAATCAATCGAATGGAAGAGCATTCCATCATAGTTTCTCCTATCTGCATGCCACGTACGGTCTTTTGTGTCATCTCCATTAGCAAACAGTCGCTTAAACCTTGAAATAATAGGAAGATACCATAACACCTTTTTTGGGGGTCTTTCTTTGTGCTTTCATCATTACTACACTCGTCAACCTTAACTTTGTACCGTGATACCCCACACTTGGGGCATTTATGCATTTCTTCAAACTCATCTCTGTATAGTATGAAATCATTAAGGCATGCATGGATTTTCTATTACTTCATACCCATCAAACACAGTATCTTCTTCGCCTCATAGTAACTTTTTGGCAATGTGTTTTTTTTAAGCATACCATGCACTACTTTAAGCAATGATGTGAAGCTTTTATCACTCCACTCATATATGGCCTTCACATTGACCAAACTTAACACTACTAACAAGAATGTCAATGACTTCTTGCACTCCAAATACAAAGGCTTCTTCGAATCACTTTCAAATGTATCATACAAAAGGGGCATGTGCTTGCTGAAAAGACTATTGTCCAAGATCACGAATCATGTCCTCTAATTGATCTCTCATTTCTACGTTAACCTGCTCAGTTTGGGACCCATTTGCATGTCTGTCAATTCACCATGTCATATCCATGTTGTGTAATTCTTTTGAATCTCATCATAGAGAATATGTTCTCGTATGTCATCTACTACTTCTTTTCTCTCATTCAAACAATTAATACAAGGACACAAATATTTCTCTTCCTCATTCGGTTGAGTTTTTTCCAAGGCAAATTCCAAGAACTGTTCAACCTCATTCTCATATACAGGGCTTATACAACTTGCATTCATCAACCTTCTATCCATTTTTCCTCTTCTGTGGTACTCATAAAGTTATTGCATGCATGAATATCTTACTTTTTTTCATTAAAGGTGTGACCTTATCCCATTCAGGAAAACATTTTTTTATACTTGATTCATGCACATAGGTTAAATATCTTTTTCTTAGAATTGACAAAATTTCGATAGCATTTTCCATTGATCTCCAAGTATACCACATGAAAGCAATGACATCAATTCCACCACAATCAAGTACGCACCCGGAGAACAAAGCGAAATACATTATACCAAAATGTCATCAAATTTAAGAAAAGAGACTTAACATATGTATATCTATATGAGTGTGTGTGTGTGTGTGTGTGTGTGTGTGTGTGTGTGTGTGTGTGTGTGTGTGTGTGTGTGTGTGTGTGTGTGTGTGTGTGTGTGTGTGTGAATCTAGTATAAAAAATGACTCTTCTCAAACTATCCAAACGGACAATTCAAGATTTAATACAAAGATTAATTCAAATTGTCTATATTAATCATTGTATTAAATCTTAAATGGGAAATTAAGATTCACTCAAAATGAACATAACTTGTATATAAAACAATAGTCATTAATCACATAAACAAGTTATAAAAGCAATCGTAAGAAAAAAGAGCCTGGAAAGTGTATAAAAGACATTCATACCTGAAAAAATGGTTACTAACAATATCAATAAATGTGGTGATGACGATGCAAACAAGAAAAGAAAAAAACCTACAAATTAAATCATATCAAACAATCTAGTTAACCCAGAGATACACCAATCAAGTACAACTAGTACATTTAACAAGTCATGAAGCTAGTCAACACCCAATCTAGAAAAGAGTAATAAATATTTTAATTTTAATTACACACACATATAGGGTCAAGAAGAAAGTCCTCACCGAGTAGATATAGAGCAAACCAAAAACTACAGCCTTCCAAGTAAAACTTGCAACAAATTAGAATCACATAAACCTATAAGAGATAGTAAATGCAACATATTAGAATGAGAAGAATAAAAAATATAAAAAAATACCTAGTGCAAAGTCATGAAACACTCAACAATTTATAATATATGGAGCAATCAACCAATTCTTTACATTCAGCTTTAAAGATTAAATTTTCTTGAACACAAAAGGCTCATAGTTTAAAGGGGCAACTAATGTAATTTGATAGTAATTAAGTGCAAATAAATAAAAGTGTATATATATACACACACACACACACATGAAGAGTTATGAGTGTTCCATACACTAATCATAAACCTTTGAATGTACATTGTATTTTCGTTTATTAGATGATGTAATTCAAAAGATATTTGTATTTCTCTATTTTATTTTAATTTTGTTTATTTTAGGATCTAGTTATTTAGAGATATATAAAAGTCCTTCCTTTGAGTTAATAAAAAATTAGCATATTGAAATCCAAGAAAACCAAATTATGTTATCCATAACAAGAACAATTAGGAAAAAAATAAAAATAAACCTCATGCTCAGGAAATGTTAAATGTATATACTTTACGTGGATGGATCCATTGAGTGAAATGGGAAATTTTCTTTAGATTTTCAGACATTGAAAAGGCTATAGAACTATCAATTTGTTCGTATTGGAAGAATTGTTACATTATTTAATCTCATGATCATTTAAAAGTAAACTATATGGTTAATTACTATGAAATCAAATTAAGCATATAACCATGGCAATACAAAAGAGAGGAGGCTTTCTATTATATATTGAATCTTAGCTTGGTCATTTGACGGTTGACCTATTTCCATCAAACAAATATATTATTGTCTCATGCCTGAACATATAACAATTTCAACACTGGACAAAACTAGTTCAACCACCCAATGTTGTTCCAATGTGGTAGACAAAACATGATGCAAATAATAATATAGCCAAACAAAAGACCAAATTATTTGTTTTTAATATAACCAAACAAAAGAGTTTAATATAGCTCATTGTCCCAATTACCTTGGCAAAGAGTTTAAATTGATCATATTATTACAATTGCTTTCAGACTTCATGGACCCCAAACCACCTCTATCACATGCTCTAAATTGATCATATTGTCCCATTGCCCCCACATTCCAGTAAGAAGCAAAACACCAATATACATCAAAAGGTACTCATATTACTGTAATTGTTTTAAGCCTACTCGTCATTATGTTTCAGTCTAATTGATCACACTGCAATTGGTGATTCACAGTGCATTACCCTAAACTTAAAGAAGCAAAAGAACAACTATAATAATAGTTTGACAATGAGAAAATTGAAGACAAATCCCAAAGGGAACAAAACAAAAAAGCTAGTTATTAGAAAGATCAATAGCATTAAGAGCATAGCATACTCCCAAAGTAAAGGGAGGTTCCTGGCCAAGGAAACAGTTTTAAGAGACCCACAGAGCATTCTCCCAAATAACATGGCACATCAAACATAAATCAAAATTACTACATTTGTCACAGAATCAGTAGTGTGATCCCAGAAGCCCTATTAGTGTAATTAGGACCATCCAATTTATTAGTAAAGCGAACAAAGGAAGCCATGAGCAGAAATATGGAAACAAAGCAGTACCTGAAAGTTGTCGGGAAGTAGGGAACAACCTCACAGGAAGTAGTGTTAATTTATTTACAAACTCAATTTATTTACAAATATGCCACCACATTTTTTTAACATTGGTTTTGATAAAACTGATGTTAAAATGACGATATTAAAACCATATTTTCTAGTAGTGTTAATTAATAATTAGCTAGTATTTAAATGTTGTGAAACTAACTTATTAAATAATTATAAGTGTTTGATATTATTATCTATTTATGTAACTAGTAAATGTAAAATAATATTTTTATGAGAAATAAACTTATTTCATTTCAGAAACGAGAATAGGATGAATACATGAGGAGTACAATCAAAATTTTGGGAGCTAACAAATGATATTGACGCTCTTGCTAGACAATAAGCAATATGATTGACTCACCTCTTAACAAAACTTACCATGGAGTTTGAAGAACTAAGGAGAAATTGTTTACAGTTTGAGAGAATGCCATTAAATTCAGTAAGACCTTTATCATAGGAATTGATCTTATCAACAACATTGCAATCTAATTCAAAAGTGACTTTATCAATACCAAGGGAATTGGTCCATGCCACAACTTACATCAGACCCTACCCAACATTCTATTTCATGCGATCTGGAATACCATTATTGACAAAGGATTTAGCTTTGATAAAGCTGCCAAGATGGTCTCTATCTCTAAGAATCATTCAAACTCCAAAGCTTTTATCTTTCTTAAAGATTGCCGCATTGATATTGCATTTCAGATTTCCTTCCTTTGGAGGTTTCCATTCAACAATATTTTGTTGTTGATTATCATTTGAACGACAAAGATAGTCAGATTTCTTCCTTGTGTGTTTCCAATGATCGAAGAACTGGAAGGAATTTGATACTGTGATATGTGGTGGTGGAGAGACATCCTGCCAAATTTTGTGATTACGAGCATTCCAAATTCTCCATAAAATGATGGCAAATTTTTCAAGAGTATTCCGTATTGGAAGCGATGTTGAAGGTCACAGACAATGTCTTCTCGAGGCGTGTGAGAACACTGGACTAAAGGATTTATCCACGTCATCCCCCGTAAATCCCCAAGGATAAAATCGGAACCTCTCAATCAAGCTAAGGCTACAAAAACTAGCAAACAAGGGCAAAAATTCAAAACCCATGAACAGAGAAGGAAAACGAGTAAGAAAGAAGAAGCTTGAAATATTTTCTCAAAAAGAATTAATTAAATAATAGAATAAAACTTTGCATGACCCATTATCACATGAACAAGGGGGAATCAGTGGATTTGTACTATGACAAGTTCACGATCCAAGCTCATGCGCATAAGACTTCCATTTCATGCTAGCAACTTCGAAAGCCCATATCACAAAATGGTATATAAACACATAAGCCAAAGCTTTCCTAAGCAATGTGGAACTTGAGCTTTTGTGATATGCTTCAAACTACAGCATTCCCCCACATATTACAAATGGCTAAATAAAACATTTTGAGAATAGAAGAAAAGAGTTCATGGGTTTACATGGAATATAATGCATCGGGTCTAGTGTAGCAAGCTATTGAACCTAAAACACCTTATGTGTGCTATTGGTTTACCAATCACGATACATAATTCTTGTCGTTGTCGTTGTGTTGCACTACTAGGTCATGCATGTGCCCGATATGTCATCCACACATAAGCATATAATGACATAATCACCATTCATAGACTTTGTGTGCACACATCTATCGACATCACTAGAGGAAAAAACCCTCATTAAGTAAAGTCTCATTAAACTTTTCATGCCATTTTTTGTGTGCCGGTTTTAAACCATATAGGGATTTTAAAAGTTTGCACACTTTTCTTTCTTGACCAAGAACTTGACACCCTTAAGGTTGAGTCATATATATATCTTCCTCTAAATCACCATTTAGGAAAGTTGTCTTCACATCCATATGATGAATCACTAACTTATGGATGACAACTAAAGCTATCAAAACTCGAATAGAGGAAATCCTAGTAATAGGCGCAAAGGTATAAAAGTAATATATGTTTTGTTTTTTAGGAAATTATTTAGCTACCAATATAGCATTATACTTGTCTATTGATCCATTAGGGCTATTTTTATGGTTTTATTTCACGTTAGATTCAACATATAGAACAGGTGTAACCTAATCATGATGCAGTAACTAAACTATCATTTAGGTCATTTTCCAAAGGAATAAAGGATGGATTTCATGTAATTATTTAACTAAGAACTAGGTTTTTATATTTTTTTGTGATTTTCACAAAATAAATAACATAAAATGAATTGCAATAAAAATTAAATGACAATAAAATAATTAAGTAAAGATAGAAATACTAGACTTGGATGGTGATGTTGATCTTGATGAATGAATGTCTAGTTTTAGACTTGGAATTCGCTCGATCCACTGTAACTTCACAATTCCTTACTCATCTCTCTTGTTTATCCCCAATTCACTAATGTATTCTACCCCAGCTCCCACATGGTCGCAGATTCTAAATTACTTGTCTGATACACAATCCCTTGGACATACCGACACAAGCAATCAATATTAATGGTCGAGAATTAGTGAAGCTTAACCAAGATTATTCTATCCCTAAAGATAATCTCAATTAAGTACTTGATTTATGTTCGGGTTTCAACAAGGCTTGCCAAAGCACAAGTCAATTCCTGAATTCATCTATAAAATGGCCAATCAAATAAAAGCATTAAGCACATAAACAAATAAAGAACTCAAGATGAAGTATTGAATTGATAGAATTAAAACAAAACAATGTTCGTCCTTTCCTCTCCTATGTGGAAGAAATTGCACTTATAAAAATAATACAATAAAACCTAGAGTGTCTAATGGAAAAATGGAGGTGCCTAGTAGGTAGAAGTCTAAAATATAATTCTAAGAACTGCTCATGACTTCTATACTGTTACAATGAATGTGTAGTCTTCTATTTATAAAATTGTGGTTGGGTTTAATTAAGGAGATAATCATAAGAAATTGCAAACAAATAATATCTCTAATTAATTCAAGTAATTATCTTTTTCTTCAGCTGATTTATCCTTGAAAAATAGCTTGCTCTTGATTTTCCTAGCTTTATTCTTCAATTTTCTCAATATTTACTTCCAAAGCTTTCTGCTGATTTTGGGCCTCTAGAGCTCTTTCCATAATGACCTATTTTTGCTTAAAAACTATCAAAAATTCATTAAAAATAACTAAAACATAAAATTCTACCTAAGACAAAGCAAACACTGAATTTAAAGCTATTTTGATTCAAAACAAGGCCTAAAGTTAACTAAAATACCAAATAAACATTACAAAATGCATATGAGAATCCGATAAATTTGACATTTATCTGTTATACTTCCTCTTAAAGATCCACTTGTATCCAATTGACCTTTCTCCTTTAGGTAACTCAACTAAAGTCCATGTATTATTCTTCTTAATAAAATCAATTTCAATCTTAATGGATTGTTCCCAAAGGTTTGCATCTGCAGAACTAATTGCTTTAGAAAAGCTCGTTGGGTCATCCTCAACAAGATATGTATAAAAATCATCTCCAAAATATTTTTCTACCCTTTGTGATGAGAATCCTAAAACTGTTCAAATACAAGGACCTATGACCAGGAGTAGAACCAAACAGTTAGTGGATACCCTCCAACAAATGGTAGCAAGCATACTTAACAAAGCCCAAGTGGAGAAGGATGAAGGTCCAAAGGCAGAGGCACTACTAAGAATATTAATTGTTGCTGAAAGCCTGGACTAATTTGAAGGCCCACACCAAATATGTTCTTTTTTATATTTTTATTTTTTTTCGTTGTCATTTTGGCCCAAACTGATTTGAAGGCCCATGTCTATTTCTACTTTTTTGTTCAGATACACTATATGTATTGATTTTGTTTTCAATAGAAGGACTTTTGGCATTTGATAAAATTTTGTGAGAACTTCTCTCTAGGTTCCTCGCTGAACCAATCTCAAACTTATCAAGGTAATCCTTGTGGCGTCTACCCTGACATATCTTCCCTCACTAGAAGTAGAGTCATCCCAAACTCTGTAACCTGTATCAAACGATCTACTCCTAGTAAGGATCACATCATCTGGTATCAGAGCTTCGACTCTTGTTACAGGTTCTATCCTATCCAATTATTTTTCTTTGTAATTTGTCTCAGGTTCGTGTTTTGTTGTTATTTGTGTTCTTGTTCGTGTTCTTGTTTGTGTCTTGTTGCATTCTTGTTTGCGTTGTTGTTTGTGTTCTTGTTTTCGTTCTTGTTCTTGCTACGTTCTTGTTCTTTTTTCTTTCAAATTTTGTGTCAAAAATTCTATTTGAATTATGTTTCAAATTCTGTTGCAAATTATGTTTGGGGACAATTTGGCTTACTGGAAGAATTTAGGGGTTTAGGGTTTAGTAGGCTCTTTAATCTATTTGTCTATTGAATGAATTGCCTGATTGCCCCTTGAATTTGGATCAGTGGGATTGATTGATTGAAGAATAGTATATTATCCTAGATGAAGTTTGAAAAAGAAAGCATTATATATAAACAAAAAAAAAGTTGCATAAGGTTTTAAAAAAAAAAGTGGGTATATGATCTTTGAATGCGAATTTGAGGCAGTTAGAGGTGTTTAATCTTTGAATTGGGATTTTCCTAGGGATTCTTCTCTGAATTCTGAGTGTTTTGACATATAGTGGGCCTCAAACGGACAACCGTATCAAAAGTTATGACCATTTGAAGTTTACATGTCATCTTTGTTAATTTTGTTCTCTTCTTTTATGTAATTAAGTAGTTTCTTTGTTTCTTCTATCTATTATTGAGTCTGTTAGTTTGTCATTGAGTCTGTTATCCAATATATTAATTTTTTATCCAATCTATTAGTTTGTTATCCAATCTGTTATTCCATAATTAAGTTATCTTTCCTGTTCTATTACCTTTGTGTGTCCAATTTGATTCATCCAGGAACTTAAGAAGGAGTGAGTGGTAAAAGGCAAGAGTGAAAACATCACACAAAAGCCTATATTGAGAGCATCAAACACGAGTATTCTTCCACCAAAGAGAGAAACATGTGAGTAGAGTGTGGTGAGGTCCTCAAACCTTTGTTTAAATTACTGTAAATTTTTTTGTTCCTTAATTATGGCAGGAACTGGTGACGATGGTGGTGAATATCATCAACTGGACGGATCTCAGCGTTTGTTATTGGACGTGATGACTACATAAATGCAATGTTTGCTAAACCGTAACAATGAATAGCTCTATGGACGAATTGAAGGATTGGAGAACCAATTGAATTAGAACGTTGAAAGACATTATGGTGGGAACAGAGGGGGCAATGATGGACCCAGACAAAACAGAATGGAGGGGCAGAACCGAATTGAGGGAGTGAAACTCAATGCACCTCCTTTCAAAGGCAGAAGTGATCCACACGCCTACCTTGACTGGGAGATGAAAATTGAGCATGTATTCTCCTACAATAATTATACTAAAGAGCAGAAAGTGAAGTTACCAGTAGCTGAACTCTCCTACAATGATTGGTGGAATAAAAATCAAAGAGAGATGATGAGAGA
Source organism: Glycine soja (assembly GCF_004193775.1). Lineage (NCBI taxonomy): Eukaryota > Viridiplantae > Streptophyta > Magnoliopsida > Fabales > Fabaceae > Glycine > Glycine soja. The sequence continues at coordinate 7,247,559 of NC_041006.1, forward strand.
GGAAGGGCGGGAGATAGATACATGGATTGAGATGAGAAGGGTTATGCGAAAGAGGTATGTTTCAACTAGCTACAACATAACCCTACGACAGAAACTCCAGAGGCTGTCCCAGGGAAGTCTGACTGTGGAGGAGTACTACAAAGAGATGGAGATGGCATTAGTGAGGGCAAACATTGAAGAGGAAACCGAGGACACAATGGCTCGTTTTTTGAGTGGCCTAAATCCTGACATTAGAGATGTTGTTGAATTACAGAAGTACGTCAAATTGGATGTCTTGCTACATAAGGCAGTCTGGGTTGAACAACAACTGAAGAGGAAAAGGGCAGCAAGAAGGAACTCATCCAACACCTTCAACCAGAACTGGACCAACAGATCCAAGAAGGAGGGAGGCAACTCGTCCAGCCCATCAACACAGTCTTCACATGGAAAGTCAGCAGCACCCAATGCTGGAACCAAGAATAATTCTACCTCATCATCCAACATCGGTACCAGAAACATAAAATGCTTCAAATGCTTAGGCAGAAGACATATTGCTTCTGACTGTCCAACTAGGAAGACCATGATCACGAAGGCAGATGGAGAAATCACCAGTGAATCTAAAATCAGTGAAGAAGAAGAAGTTGAAGAAGAGCTTGAGGAGGAAGCTATGCAGGGTGATATGCTAATAGTGAGAAGGCTCTTGGGAAGTCAGATGCAGCCATTGAACGACACCCAAAGAGAAAATATTTTCCACACCAAATGTACAATTAATGGTAAGCTTTGCTCTTTAATTGTTGATGGAGGAAGTTGTACCAATATTGCAAGTTCCAGGTTAGTGTCCAAACTGAATTTGGATACTAAGCCCCATCTTAGGCCATACAGGCTTCAGTGGCTTAATGAAGATGAAGAGGTAAAAGTGACTTAGCAGATTGAGGTGTGTCTCACCATTGGAAGATACAATGGTAGGATGCTGTGTGATGTGGTTCCAATGGAGGTGACTCATATACTGTTAGGAAGACCATGGCAATATGACACCAAAGCAATGCATGATGGCTTCACCAACAAGATTTCTTTCTAGCACCATGACCAAAAGATTATTCTTAAACCTATATCCCCTAAAGAAGTGTGTGATGACCAAATCAAAATGAGAGACAAGAGAAAACAAGAGAAAGAAAAGAGTGAAGCACCAAAGAGGAATAGGAAAAAGAAGAGTGATACACATGAGAGAAAGAGTGATACACATGAGAGAAAATTTAATTGTTTAGCAAAGGTGAGTGAAGTGAGGAAAGTGTTACTTGCTCGTGAGCCACTTTTTCTATTGTACTGCAAAGACAATAAAGTTTCTGCTAATAATTCTAATGAGTTAACTATCTTTGCTTATCCTAGTGTTGAACTCTTATTTTAGGAATTTAAAGATGTCTTTCCCAAGGAGATTCCTCATGGACTACTCTTATTTTAGGAATTTAAAGATGTCTTTCCCAAGGAGATTCCTCATGGACTACCACCTTCAAGAGGCATAGAACATCAAATTGACCTCCTTCCAGGAGTTTCATTGCCTAACAGGCCAGCTTACAAAATGGGGTAAGGTTGTAACAAAGCTTCTCTTTTCCACCGCATGTCATCCTCAAACCGATGGCCAAACTGAGGTAGTAAACAGAACTTTGTCTTCTCTTCCTAGACCTTTGATTAAAAAGAATATAAAGAGTTGGGAAAAATGTGTGCCTCATGTTGAATTTACATACAATAGGGTTGTACATAGCACTACACAACATTATCCATTCGATGTAGTGTATGGTTTTAATCCCTTGACTCCTCTTGATTTGTTACCATTGCCTAACATTTTTTATTTTAAGCATAAGGATGCACAGGCTAAAGTTGAGTATGTGAAAAGATTGCATAAGCAGGTGAAGGATCAAATTGCAAAGAAAAATGAAAGCTATGACAAGCAAGCCAACGAGAATAGGAAGGAAGTTGTACTTGAACCAGGTGATTGGGTTTGGGAACAATGAGGAAGGAGAGGTTCCCTAAACAAAGGAAGTCCGAACTTCAACCTAGAGGAGACGGACCTTTCCAAGTACTAAAGAGGATCAATGACAATGCTTACAAGATCATTATTCCAAGTGAGTATGGAGTAAGTTCTTCATTTAATGTTGTTGACTTAACTCCATTTGTTGCAGGTGATGATTCTAAAGATTTGAGGGCAAATACTTTCCAAGAAGGAGGGAATGATGAGAATCCTAAAACTGCCCAAATACGGGGACCTGTGATCAGGAGTAGAACCAAACAGTCAGTGGATACCCACCAACAAATGGTATCAGACATACTTAACAAGGCCCAAGTGGAGAGGATGAAGGCCCGGAGGCAGAGGCACTACTAAGAATATTAATTTTTACCGAAGGCCCAGACTAATTTAAAGGCCCATGCCAAATATGTTCTTTTTTATATTTCTATTTTTTTCATTGTCATTTTGGCCCAAACTGATTTGAAAGCCCATGTCTATTTCTATTTTTTGTTCAAATACACTATAGGTATTGATTTCGTTTTCAATAGAAGGACTTTTGGCATTTGATAAAATTTTGTGAGAACTTCTCTCTGGGTTCCTCGCTGAACCAATCTTGGACTTATTAAGGTAATTCTTGTGGCGTCTATCCTGACTTATCTTCCCTCACTGGAAGTGGCATCATCCAAAACTCTGTAACATGTATCAAGCGATCCGCTCCTAGTAAGGATCACATCACTTTGTCTTTTACTCTTTCTTTAGTCCTCACACATAGGTTCACTATAGGTTTCAACAGGTTGCTCAGGGATAGTATTGGAACTAGTACTAGCACTAGACCTTAAGAGAAATATGTCCTCAAAGAAATCAACATTCTTAGTTTCTATAATGGTATTGAAATCAGGCACATTACTCTTGAGGACAAGAAACCTATAGGCAACACTATGTTCCACGTAACCAAGAAATTTGCAATCAGAGATCGAGGTCCTATTTTCCTTTTCCTAGGATCTAGCAACATCACTTTGGCTAAGCACCTCCATATTCTCAAATATTTCATGTTTGGTTTGTAGCATTTTCATGACTCATAAGGTGTGTTTTTCATATTTTCCTATGTGGGATCCTAATTTGTAAAAAATAAGCCATCAAAAAGACTTTTCCCCAAAGGTTATCAAGTGCGGAGGAACTTATAAGAAAAACATTCATCATATCCTTAAGGGTTCTATTTTTCCTCTCATTTACTCCATTGTACTCATGTGAATATGGTGCGGCTACCTCTTGGATTATACCTTCCTTTTTCACAAAAGTTATTAAACAAAGTGTACTCATCACCCTTATTGATCTTATTCTTTTTATTATTCAATTTTATTGATTTTCAACTTCAGCATTATAAGACAAAAATATGCTAAATGCTTCATCTTTATGTCTAATCACATAAACTTTAGTATATCAAGAGAAGTCATCTATAAAGGTAGCAAAATAACTCTTACCTCCTCTAGACATAGTTTGTTTTAAATCAACAAGATCAAAATGAATTAAGCTAAGCAATTGTATTTCACATTGAACAAAAAGACTAAGGGGTTTAATTAAGTTTGATTTAACGCATGCATCACATTTTTTAGTTTGATTATCCTGCTTGTTGATTAAGCCTAGTTGCATTTTAAAAACATAAGCAGAATTCCTATGTCCTAATCTAGCATGCCACATATCCTAGGAATCACTCATATAAGCAAAAGTAGATGCATTTCCATAAATTACTTCATAAACATTCTATACAAAGAGTCCATAATCACAATATCCCTTTCCCACAAACACATTGTTCTTAGTCATAACCATTTTGTCCGATTCAAAAGAGACTTTCACCCCAACCTTTCTCAACAATGCTACAGAGACCAAGTTGACTCTGATGATATGAATATGTAGCACATCACTCAAAGCCAACATTTTCCCATATTTGAGCTTGAGAAGAACCTTTACTTTCCCTAAAACTGGAGTAGTCCTAGAATCACCAAGATAGACATTCTTCTTTATCCCCCACATCAGTGTAGGAGGTAAAAGCATTTCTATCATCACATATGTGCCTGGTAGCCCCAGAACCTACCACTCATTTACTCACATCGGTCACAACATTGGCCTGAGAAATGAGCATAACAATTATGTCATCTCCTTCAACTAGGTTAGCCCTAGGCTTAGGAGGATTATCATTTCTCATCACTCAATTCTTGCATTATGGTGCATAATGTCATGAATTTCCATAGACAAAAAAATTTCCTTTTTCTTGAAGGTGGGGTTAGAAGTAAGAACACATGGAAAATTATTTTTATTTTGATTCTCATTCTTATTGTGATCAGTTTTGTACTATACCTTTTCTGAATGGGTTTGTCTTGCACCATATTTGCCTTGGCAGATAAAGCTTTGGCCCTTACAGCAACATATTCCATTCTGTTGGTATCCTCAATGATGATGTGAGTGATAAGGTCTGATAAGGACATTATTTTTGTGTATGTGCTTCAATTGTCTTTGTAATCAGTCCATGATTCGAGCAATTTCTCGATCAAGAGCTCAGAAACAAATTCATTAGGTAAGGTTGTGTTAATTTTTTTCCTTTAGGTCTTCTAGTAGCTTGTGGTACTCATTGATTTGCAACTTGATGTCCTTATCCTCGATCATTATCCAACTATAATAGTTTTCAATGATGAATCATTGTCTGACCATGTCCTTAACATTTTATTTCATAACAAGGGAGTCTCATATCTCCTTTGATTCCTTGTAGGAATAGTAGACATTGAACAACTCATTAGACAATGTACTCAGAAGGGTGTGATGACATACCTTATTCACATGATTCCATTGTTCAAGCTCTTTAGCAGGCCCTACAAAGTTTGGATTCTTCATGGTAAAGGCAAAGGCTACCCCATGCATGTCAAGTAGTGTGTCAACATGTTCCTGCCAACATCAAAAATGTTAGCCGGCAAAACCTCGATTTTTGACACGTTTAGGAGTGGTTTGTCAAAGGTAGCGTTCGACATTGGAGGAGTCTACACCATTGTCGGAGTGACAGTATCAATGTTCATGTCTTCAGCCATGATAATTCCTTTAGATTGTTAAAAGCGGTGTTGAAGGTCATGAACAATGTCTTCCCGAGACGTGTGATGACACTTCCCTTAAAGACTCATATGCGGTATTCCATGCAAATCTCCCAAGATACAATAAGAACCTCTCAATCAAGCTAAGACTACATAAACTGTCAAGAATGAAAATTCAAAACCTCGAAGAGAGATTTGTGTGGTGTGTCTGAAACAAGGTCTAAAGTGTGTGTATATAGGGCTGAGACGGGAGCACGAAAACAGAAAAAAGAGAAATAAAAATGGATGATAGTAGTAATATACAAGAAGATTTTTTCTTGTCACGTAACAATCCAATAAATGAAAAAGAAACTATTAGATAGCATGCTGGAAAATCGAATTCGATGATGCTTTATCTCACCAGTTATCATTGGCCACCAACCATTGTACAAAGCACATGCCTGCCTGCCACATAGAACATATGTTAGTAAACAAATAAACTTTAGCCAATAACGTGCAGATATGAGAGTATTAGACTAGGAAAAAAAATGTTAAACGAGAAAGCGATTCCAACAAATAGACACTGTAGCTATAGTTTTTGTGAGCTAACAAAAGTGAAAGCTGTATGACTATCCAAATTCCCAATTTTCTAAAATATCAATACTTTGAAGATTATCTATCTATAATCTATTTTTCTGTACTATGTATTTGTGTCTGTATGGCCATCTATCAATAATCTTCCCTAACCAATATGCAACTAAGCACGAAGAAGCGAATAGTTTTTAGAATCAACATTTTGGTCATTCCGTGAAAGTTAAATATCGCCTTTAATGTAATATATTAGTATTGATATGATGTTTATATGATAAAAAGTTAAATAAAGTAAAAAAAAAAGTAGTCGTAATATTTATTACAATTTCTTTTTTTTATCATAAAAAAATTTATGATTTTAATTTATTTTTTTAAACACAACTTTAAAGTTGTAAGAGTTTTTTTTTCATGAATTTAAAGTTGTAAAGGAAATTTTTTTTCTTCTTCTTTATTCTTCAATTTTCTTTTTGCATGTATTTTTTTAAGTCGTAAATTATTTTTTATTTTAATTATTTAATGAATTAATGTATGTTTTCTTTTTTTAGTTTTATTTAATATATTTTTATATTTTTTGATATTTTTTATTTAATATTATCTATATTTTTTGTATGTTGTTTTATTTAATATATTTTCTATTTTTTTATTAATGTTAAGGATTATTATTTTTTTTGTAAATTAAAAAAATAATACAAAAGACTTAAATTTAAATAAAAATATTAAAATGTACTGCATATTGGAACAAAAATATTAATAGTGAGATGATATACCATAACGAGTTATTCTGGATATGCATCAAGGTCTTTCATCTTGTTGCATTAGATTTGTTAGTGGTTGTTGTTTTCTTGTTAAATGACATCTTCCTTCTCTTATTCTAGGATGATCATGTGTTATTGTTTGTTTTTTGTTGAGGAACATCATCACCATCATGGTCATCATTATCATCATCATTGTTGTTGGTGGTGGTATTGTTATTATCATCATCTTCCTCCTCATCCTCATGATCCATGGCATGTATTTGAGTATGTAATGCTAGACAATAACAAGATGGAAAACATTTACAAATTTTATCAGCATGAGTTTCATTCCCTTGGAAGCGAACATAAATGTTCTCAATATTTGGGTCCATATATTATGCATGATCCTTTGAAGTTATGAGATACGACAGGAAGGTCCGTCTAGTCGTATACATAATGAGATGAACGAACCAATTTCAAATAGGGCTAAAATATGCTTATTGTATAGAACTGAAGGACATAATCGTAACAATTGTCCAAACAAGCAAGTTGACGGCTTATTAATTTATATTGTTCATTTTATATTAATATATTATGTTGTTTTTATTTTAACAGCTACTTTTATTATTAAATTATTTTTTGTATATTAAAATAATTTATAAAATAAAATTAATTAATTATTTTTTTTAAAATAATATTATTTGATAAATTATAAGTTAATATTATTTGTTAATATTAGTAACAAAACATTTTAACATTTTTGTTAAACAATTATGTAATACATTTTAATATTTTTATTTAAATTTAAGTCTTTTGCATTATTTTTTAATTTACAAAACAAATAATAATCATTAAAATAATTAGTAACAAAATATATAAAATATTAAATAAAACTAAAAAAATAAAACATACATTAATTCATTAAATAATTAAAATAAAAATTATTTACGATTTAAAAAATACATAAAAAAATGAAGTCATAAAATAATTTATAACTTTAATAAAAAAATTCATTTACGACTTTAAAGTCATGAAAAAAAAATCATAACTTTAAAGTCTTGTTTAAAAAAAATTGAAGTCATTAAATTTTTTACCACTTCAATGTAAAAAAAAAAAGTCATAACAAATACTACGACTTTCAATTCAGATGTCATAACACATGTTACGACTCATCCTTTTCGAGATATTAATTTAAATTGTACCCTCAAATGATAAATTTGAAAAAAAAAATGTCACTGATTGGTTGTTTGGCCTCTATATTAATCCGATTACACTCTCATTTACTATAGGACATGGTGTTAATACCACTATTTTTCAATTGTATTAAAAATTGGTTTTTGGATATTGTGGTTATCAAAAGGTGAAGATCAAAGGCCAAAGTCATTGATAGTGAATATTGACGCAAAGCTATTAGCGGTAGAGATCAAAAGGGAAGATTTAGAAAAAGTTTGTAACGGTTACAAGTAATTAGCATTTGTAGTGGATCTATAAATATTGAACTTGTGTTCTATAATAAGGGTTGGAACTTGTAAACACTTATGTATCCTAAGTCCCTATGACACTCACGAATCGATAGGTTAGTGCAATGTTCTCAACCATTTTTATTTTCTCCAATAAATTCTTTTGATTACCATCTCTCCTTCCTATATCCCCTTCTTCTTCCTATAACCTTCATCTATCAATGTATCCTTCTTCTTCTTGTAACATTTTCTTCTTTCAATATCTCCTTTATTACTTGTATTGTCTTATTAATTTGTTCGATCATGCTTACAATTATACATTTTAGATCAAATTGAACATAAAAGTTTAATATATTGACTCATGATAAATGATCTATAAGGAAAATAAAAAATCTTCAAAGGAAGAATCTTCCCTTTCTCAAATTTTTACGGGATTATGTTTGGTGACAAAAATAAAATACAAAATTCACCATCAATAAAATGGGACGCTAGGTAGGGGGCTGAAAATTCAAAAAATTGGTCAACCTTATTACTGTTCGTGATCTCTTTCAATGATATTATTTTCAAAATTCAAAGAGATTTCTAAAGGCATATAGAAAATATGAAAGTGGAACGGTTAACTTTGAAATGTAACCGTGCAAGTTTTCTTTCTGAAAACCACTAATTTTGAATGATGACCTTTCGGGAAGAAAAAAAAAAGTGTAGAACGATACTTTTCAAAAGGAATTATGGCCTCGCTAGTTATGGAATAAATAATAATAATAATTTGTCATGAATGATTCAACTATCTCCGGCCATAAAGTCATACAAAGTTAAAACTCCATTATCATTTGAAATTTAGTTATAGCCTTAACTTTACTTGTCATATAACCTTAATTATGGTCTATTATTTTGATTTGCATCTTTAGATTTAGTTTCGATTGTCATATATATGGCCCTCTTCTGCATCTTCTTACTTGTGTTGAAGAAAATTAAAGCTTCTTTCTTTTGGTATAAATGAAAATTGAGAGTAAAAATCCATTCTAAATTATAATAAAAAAAAAAACTGGGGAAGTTAGCAGAAGTTATTAAGAAAAATAGAAATGTTAGTAGAAGTTATTTATCGTGAAAAAAATCTAGAGAAATTAGCAGAAGTTATTTATCGAGAAAAAAATGGAGAAGTTAGAAGAAGTTATTTATCGAAGTCAAGAAAAAGGTTGAATCGAAAAAACATTTGATTTTGCTTTGATGTTTAATCCATATTTGGGGTAGTATTGATGCTTAGAAAAAAAAGAAGAATGTCTCTATCGATTTGCTTTTGGGAGTTTGATGATTAAAAAAATGAGAGACCAAAAATAAAAATAAAAAAAATGGTCAATGGAACATTTTGAAAATGCAATAATGAATCAATTACTATTTATCTTTTTCTATTTCACTTAAAAGATAAATACTTGTAACCGTTATAAACTTTTCATAAATCTCCATTGTTGATGGTTTTAATCTTTGTTCCCCTAAATCTTCCCCGTGGACAATGAAGATTGGTCTTTGGATATCGTGATTATCAAAAAGATGAAAATCAAATACCAATGGTGAAGATCAAAAATCAAAGTCATCGACAATGAAGATTGAAGACAAAACTATCAATGATAATGATCGAAAACTAAAGTCATCAACGATGAAAATTTAGGGGAACGAAGACTAATACCATACACTAAATGTTTAGGGGAAGTTTAATAACAGTTACAAGTAGTTAGCATTTGTAATCTATAAATATCGAACTTTGCAATAAGGGTTGGAATTTGTAAACACTCTTATATCCTAAGTTCCTACATCTCATGTCCCTACAACGCTCATGGGTTAATGGGTTAGTGCACTGTTCTCAACGGTTCCTTTTTTTCTTAAATAAAATATCTTTCAATTACCCTCTCTCCTTCCTATATCATCTTCTTCTTCTTATAACACCTTCATAAGTTAATGTCTCCTTCCTATAACATTTTCTTCTTTTGATGTCTCCTTCATCTTTTACTTAATGTGTCTTATTAATTTGTTCAATCATACTTACAATTATATATTTAGATCAACCTGAAGGTAAAAATTTAACACATTAGCTCATGGTAAACGACCTACTAGAAGGATAAAGAACCTCCAAAGGAATAATTGTTTATTTTCTCAAATTTCAATGAGATTATGTTTGTTGACAAAAATAAAATGTAAAATTTACCATCAACACATGATTTGCCCCTTTTAAGTGTACAAGTTATGGTAGCATCTTCTTGGCAAAGAAATTTGGATCTTTTAATCTTCATCATCTAAGCTATAAGATTTAAATTTTATTTGCCATGGAATTTTAGAGAAACAAAGCTTGATGGTTCTTTCTTATATACTTTCACAGCTTTTATCAATCAGTTTTGAGTTATATTTTATTTGTAATTTACATTCCTCTATTTATGTATTGCTGTAATTTTATCAATCATGTGTAAAATCCTTCTTCAAATAATAACATTTTGGAATTTTAAAAATAAATATAAAACAGACAGTTTTTAAATAATATTGGTTTGTTTAAAAAAACAATAATAGAATAATGAATTAGTTTGGAATTTTAAAATTACAAAAATGACAATTTTTAAATAATAGTGGTTTACGTCATTCATTCTTAAATTTTGTACTTATCAATTTATTTATTTTTAAATTGGTGGGTTCCTTCACAATATGTATGTACGAGTATGACTCTACATGTATATTTAACATTGAGTGTCTGCAAATATGTATAACTAATGTATCACTTGGTTTGATTTATAAATGGTAATTGGTGGCTTTTTTAAATTTGAGAGAGTGTGTGTGAGAGAGAGGAGGAGGGAGAAGATAAAAGCATAAAACATGGATAAGACATGGAAAAGAAATTATGAAACTAATTTCACGTCCATAAATAATAAAAGAAGAATAACATAAGACTTTAAAAATAAACAAAAAAATATCAATACAAATTAAATATATATGATGAAATAAAGAAAAAAATATAACAAGAGAGAAATGATATAAAATAAAGTGACATAAAATATTTCATGTGATAGAAAATTTTAACTTAGAAAAATTAGAAAAATAATATATAGATAAGCATGTATTCAGGAAAAATAATTTATGTAAACAATTTACATATTAGTTTATGAAATTTAATTTAAATTGGTAAAATTTAAATAAAAATATGTAAATTATTTAAAACAAAAATATGTAAGATGATATAAAATAAAATTAAAAGATTTATATATTAAATAAATTTGTTTAATTTATAAATTTTTATAATTAAAAAAAATTAATAACTTTGGACATAATGATACGTAGAAAATATTTTTTTTGAAATTAACAAAGCAAGTGATATAGTGGTTCATTAGTTTATTATTGTATAAAAGATTTTCATTTAACAAGAATTGTTTATTCTGAAAAAGTCCTCCAGAACCACTAGCAGAAACGCCAATAACCCAACCTCCATTGTCAAAACGCCGCGTGCCACCACTTATCACACCAAAATCCAACCACAATTTTTTTTTGAAAGGCATCCAACCCCAACTTAAATTGTTCCCATTAGTGAATATGTGTGGGGAAATACTAGGTGCACCTAGCAATTTTTATGAATGGGCCATTTTACCCTTTAAGACAAAATTATAAAAAGCGCGAATTACCTCTCGGAAGAAACACTTTCTTTGAACAGCTTCTTCTTCTCTTCTCCGTGAACCTGCTTCTTCTCCGCGAGGCGCGCCTAAGGTTGTCTTCTTCTTCTCCGCGAACAGGTTAGTCTCCCTACCCTTTGCTTGTAATATGCAGCATTGTTGTAGCAATGAAACCTTAGGATAGTTACCTTAGGATAGTAACCTTAGGGTAGAAGACGAGAGGACGCCAAAAAAAATGGGGAAAATGGCTCACGGCGGAGGCTTCCGGAAGACCCGTTAGAGGTTCTTCCGGAAGTTCCGGAAGAACCTGTTCCGGAAAGTTTCCGGAAGAAGTGTTCTTCCGGAAGTAACCAAACGTCTTCCGGAAGAACACTTCTTTCGGAAGTCTCCCGGAACACCTCTTCCGGATACTTTCCGGAAGAAGTAGTTCTTCCGGACGAATTTCGGAAGATGTGTTCTTCTGGAAGACCTTTCAAATTTCCGGAAAAACCTTCCGGAAGAAGTAGTTCTTCCAGAACAATTCCGGAAGAACTACTTCTTCCGGAAAGTCTGTTTTTTTTTTTAAACAAAAAATGCTTTGTTTTTTTTAAATGAATTATTACATTTTTTTTGGTTATTTTGTTTTTGAGATTTTACGAAAAATGAGGTTTGGGTTTTTGATGTCATGTTTTTTTTATAATTTAAACTGTGTATTTTTACTAAATATTAGTTTGTAAATTATTTATTTTTTTTGTTTATAAAAGTAGTTGTGTTTGTTTTTGTTTATTGTTTTTGTTTTAAATTAGTATTTTTTGTTTATAAATGAAGTTGTTTATTTTTATAAATAAAGTTGCATGTGTTTTGGAAATTTTTTAAAAATACTTATTTTTTTATAAATGATATAAATTAAGTTGTTTATTTTATTATAAATGAAGTATTTTTTTTTTAAAAAAAAGTTGTGGATGTTTACTAATTAATTATTTTTACATTAGTTGTGTTTTTTTATAAATGAAGTCGTTTATTTTTTAAAAAAATTAAGTTGTGGATATTTTTTAATTAATTAATTTTACATTAGTTGTGTTTTTATTTTAAATGAAGTTGTTTATTTTTTTTAAAATGAAGTTGTTTATTTTTTTTAAAATTAAGTTGTGCATGTTTAGTAATAAATGTTTTTTACATTAGTTGTGTTTTTCTTATAAATGAAGTTTTTTAATTATTTTTTTAAAATTATGTTGTGTATGTTTTAAAATAATTTGATTTAAATTAGTCTTATTTGTTTATAAATAAAGTTGTTTTTTTTATAAAAAAAATTGTGTATATTTTGACTGAAAAAAATACGTGTTCGACATGATTTGCAGATCATGGCCAGAACACGAGGTTTAACTCGTGCCATAGGTAGACTTGTAGGCAGAGATAGACCTGATGACCAGGATGCTGCTGATGTTCCCGAGAGGTGTAGGCCTATTGCCTCAGCCCGTAGGCTACGGATTCATCAGATGACTGCGGAGGGACGTGATATGGCTGAGGACGTTGCTGACATGACTGACGATGTCCCTGAGCTGGCTGCAGAGGCACTTGAGATGCGTGCGGACGTACAGGGTGCTGATGGTGGTGAGGGGTCAGATGCTAATGATGTTGCTGAGGGATTTCCTGGTGGGCCACGTGACCCGTCAGTGCTCACATCATTTGCCGAGCATGTTGCACATACTGTTTGGAGTGGACAGGTATTTTAATTTGTTAATTATTTATCATTGTTGATTTATTTGTTTGTCATTAATTTTTTTAAATAATTGTATAATTTGTACTTCAAATCAGGAACGTCCTGATTTGAAGTTAGTGTCACATGGGAGGAAGGTGACACTGATTGGGAGGCCAGTGCCTGAGATTGAAGGCTTGGTGGCTGCCACAGGATTAAGTCTACTGATCGATTGTTCAGTTATTACTGGCGATCTTGGACTGATATCCGCATTCGTGGAGATGTGGCACAGTGAGACTAGCACCTTCCACCTTCTGGTAGGAGAGCTGACGATCACATTGGATGATGTGTCGTCACTCCTTCATTTGCCTATCACTGGCGCCTTGCACAGTTTTCATGCTCTTTCTATGGAGGAGGCCAGATTTTTGCTGACAGAGTTGCTCGAGGTGTCTGCCAAGGAGGCCAGAGCCGAGACAGCACTCACACGTGGGGCATATGTACGACTAGGATGAGTTCGATACATTTATGAGACGAGGTGTCAGGCCCGGCGGTGGATTGTCGCAGCTCGCGTTTATCTGCTGCACCTTGTCGGTTGCACTCTTTTTGCTAATACGAGTGCAACATACGTGCATGTGGTTCACCTTGACGCTTTCCGGGACCTCGCTCAAAGTGGTGGTTACGCTTGGGGAGTTGCCGCGCTGGTTCATATGTATGACCAGTTAGATGAGGCTTGTAGGACCACCACCCGACAACTTGCGGGGTACTTGACGCTACTTCAGGTAAATTTTGTGTTTTTTAATATGTTACGTTCGATTATGATTTAAACATGTTTTTATGTTATATTAACCTCAATTATTGTGTAGTGCTGGATCTATGAGCACTTCCCTAGTGTGCACCAGTGCGTGACAGACGATACATACCAGGAGACGTCCCCACGTGCTTCACGGTGGTTGACGTCGAAGACGCACATGAAGGGAATCATAGGAGCACCTTACAGGGCACGTTGTGATGGTTTGACCGTCACAGATGTGTCCTGGTTGTCGTACACGGAGCATCGGGGGGGTTAGGGCCTTTCAGGAGATTTCATCTTTCCAGGGTCAGCTGAGATGGGGTCCTATGGTGGTCACAGTTCGACCGGAGAGGGTGGTACGCTAGTTTGGTTACATCCAGAGCATCCTTCCGCCGCCTGTTAGTGCACGATTGTCACACGATCAGATAGATGACAGGTGGATGCAGTTTGCGGAGCACTTACTACTTGCGGGTCAGCTTTGTCTAGTGCCTGGGCAGGTATATGCAGATTACATGGAGTGGTTTTTCCGCATATCTCACACATTCATGATACCGACCCAGGCATGTGACCAGCCGAGAGATGCACCAGCTGCAGACCCTGAGGACTACATACAGTCGCCCAGCCCCCAGGTTCCAATAGCATTTGACCCCCTCCACATGTGGTAAGATGCTTTGCGCGTTTAATATTTTATGAGTTGTTATTTATTTTAAATTTCATAATAAATGTTTTTAATGACTTTGACAGGATGGTTACAACGGATATGAGGCGATTGCACAGAGGTTGGAGCGTGTGCTCAAGCTTAGGATAGTCACTGCAGGCACAGAGTTATATGACATTATGCAAGATTGCCTGACGATTGCGAGAGGGGGACCCAGTGCTGATGGGACTGTCAGGGCTCGTCAGAGACGCCGCACGGACCATTGATCATTGTATTTATTTTTTGTGTTGTAGTTGACATGAATATTTGTAATTATTACAGTTTTTTGTTTGATATAGTTGACGTGTTTTGCACAGTTTATTATTTTATAATATAGTTTATTATTCCGATTGTGGTCCTTAAGCGAAGTTTATGAGTGTTTTAAATTTATTTTTAAAAAAAGTGAACCTAAAATCATGAGTTTTGTTTGTAAGAATTACATAAAAAATAAATGTTTTTAAAATCATTCATAATTCATAATTCATAATTATGTGTTAGTAAGATTTTTAAAGTAATTATCATATATAATAAATTATGATTCGATCATAATTTACACTATTAATATATAAGGTCGTACCAAAAACAAAATATTAAAAAAAATTACATGACAATGAAATCGCCATATAAGATACTACAAAGATGACTTTAAAAAAAATTCATGTTTAAGTATCCATGTTTGGGGTTTTTTTGTGTAGGTGTGTCAGTGCCGTGAGACAATGGAGGGCGGTCATTTCTCATGTTTGGACGTCAAAGAAACCAAAAAAATTAGTCTCGTTCCCCGGTTCCATCAAATAACACCTAAAAACAAAGCCAGAAAATCCAAAAAAATAGGAAATCGACCCTTTTTCATGTTCAAGTACCCATGTTTGGGATTTTTTTGCGTGGGTGTGCCAGTGCCGTGAGACAATGGAGGGCGGCCATTTCTCATGTTTGGACATCAAAGAACCCAAAAAAAATAGTCTCGTTCCCCAGTTCCGTCAAATAACACCTAAAAACAAAGCCAGAAAATCCAAAAAAATAGGAAATCGACCCTTTTTCATGTTCAAGTACCCATGTTTGAGATTTTTTTGCGTGGGTGTGCCAGTGCCGTGAGACAATGGAGGGCGGCCATTTCTCATGTTTGGATGTCAAAGAACCCAAAAAAAATAGTCTCGTTCCCCAGTTCCGTCAAATAACACCTAAAAACAAAGCCAGAAAATAAAAAAAAAATAGGAAATTGACCCTTTTTCATGTTCAAGTACCCATGTTTGGGTTTTTTTGCGTGGGTGTGACAGGGCCGTGAGACAATGGAGGGCGGCCATTTCTCATGTTTGAACGTCAAAGAACCCAAAAAAATTAGTCCTGTTCCCCGGTTCCGTCAAATAACAGCTAAAAACAAAGCCTGAAAATCCAAAAAAATAGTAATTCGACCCTTCTAACAATTAATTTTTTGGACCATTGAAACAACACATTCAACTTTATTATGAGAATTAAACACGCCGTAAATAGATAAAGGTTACATCAACGGAAAAGCAAAAAAATAAACATCACATTCAGTTGTTTAGCGACGTCCCAGTGACCTCGTCTTCGATTTTCACAACATATTTAGTAAAGACAGCTAAAATTTCTATTGGTCCATATTTTTTCCAGTAGTTAGATTGTCCTAACACCTTCAGCAGTTCTTCGTTGGTCATCAGCTCATTTATTTCATATTTTATAAGCGTATCGGAATACTCAAAGCGAGCTGGTTGGCGGAAAAACAATCGTCTTACCGTTTGTGATTCGTGAATTCCAAGAGGGGGAATCCCTTTAGGTGCAACTTGTTTTATTAAATTCTTTAGTTCATCGATGGTACATGTTGAAGGAATTTGAAATTTCTTAGGATTTTTTCCTGTGAACGCGCATCCAACAAATTTGTTCTGCGGTGGCATGTTCCATTCCCCGTTGTAATACAGGATCGCGTCATGAGTACGAGGCATTAACATTGTGTTGACATCGTCATCATTTATCAATTTCATACACTGAAAGCGAATTTGGTTACCTGTATCGGTGAATGGCTTCCGGTAGTGAATTTCATCCAAAAATTGTTTGTCGGATAGCTGAAGGTTATTGTGTATTCTGGTTTTTAGGCTTGCAAAATCACAACTATTTGGTACTCGAATGGGCACCGGAGTGGAAGTTTGGAAGTAAACGCCAGTATCATTGTGAATAATTGATCCATTTGGAAAAATGAAAGCCAACCTTGAGTTGACAATCGTCTGACAGCTAGTTTCTTCTAAAAATGTCATACTTTGTGTATCAATTGGGAGACTATTTGAAAATAAGATAATGTGTGATTTATTAGCCGTGTCTGTCATATATATAGATGGTTGTGACCGAGCGATTGCTTAACTTTGTTTACAAAAAAATAGACACGCGTGAACATGTTTCGTGATTATGTTTCCTTCAGAATGTGTAGTCAAGTCAGCCAATGTGTTGTCGCGGTCAAACTATAATACGCATGCATGTCATTATGTGTTGTCAATTATGACAATGATGTATGCTGCACGCGTAAATGATTTTTGTTGGGCCAACAATTTTCTTGCTTAACCAAACGAGTACTTAATAATATTAATTGGTTAGTAACGGGTTACAACAAATTATATCGCATAATGAATACAATTACATAAACAATGCATGTTTAGTCTTCATTTAGGTCGACATAGTGTGTTTTGAATGACATCAAGCTTGTGTATTGTTGCATTCTACTAATATATGGAATTGTTCACTGTTTTGCCTGAGAATAACAATTGCTTGACCACAACAACGCTGGAGGTGGTAAGGGACAATGGTCTTTCAAATAAACCTGTTGTACATGAACAAAGATTATATCATGCGGGGACCGTGTCAAACGAACCAGCGAAGTTATTGCATAATTGTTATACTAACTATATTCAATGTACCTGAACAAAATGATTTCCAAATACGTGACCGACACATATCATGCGGTGCCCAAAAGAATCAGGTGGTGGTTGACCTCTAAGAGGAAAAAATGTCATGCTTTGTTGTCGGGACAACGATACAAGGATTATGTTATACCGTGAAGCAATCACATATCCCATCTCCGTTATATCCATCCACTTGTCCACACTAACCTGAATGAACCAAACATACACATGTAAGTAATTTAAAGATTGTTATTAAAAAAATTAACCTAAAAACATAACTTTGAAAACCCATCAACAAGTAGGGACAACTTTAATTGTTCAAATCTCTATGTGCCACCGAAGAGGTTCATGTACTCATGCGATCACCTGCCAAGTTCTTTAATCAATTCATTACGCACTAACGACCACGAATCTTCCCCCATACCTAATAAAGCGGCAATGGACCGATATCCACAGTTACCATCCGCTTTCACATCCACAACGTCACGAATGAAACCTTGAATGAATGGCGCAAATTGATCCAACATCGGGATGATCCTTGTTGGTTGAGGCGGTTCAGAACATGATGCACTTCGTTTGACTGGAGAGTTGCTGCTTTGAACAGAATGAAAAGCATCAACATACTCCCAGTAAGACGGATCACGCTTTGTGGATCTTTGACTTATTTTCATTGATTTCTTCGGTGCACCTTTAGTGTTGACCTTTGACGAAGGAGGGCAGATAGAGTTATGATCAGGGTATGCAATTTCTTGAAGTTTACTCTTCAGAGTTACTTTGCCAGACACATCAAGTTCATCAAACCTTTTAGATATGATCTCTATCTCTTCCTTGATGCTGACTTCCGTCTCACATAACCCTTGGTCTGAAAAGCAAAGTCTCCTCCAGAAAAGATGGACTGACTCCAATGGGATGCTGCCAGTAGTATACCTAGAAAGCTCACATGCACAAGGAAGACCGTGCGTGCTTCTCATCACACAACCACAAGAAGAGAGATTATTGTCGAGATAACATAGACGGTCAACCTCAGAAGCAATCTGATTTAAAGCATCCCTTGAAACCATCCCAAGAAGCCTCTTGTATAAGGTTTTTTTATATACATGCCCAACCACATGCGTACTGGTTTCAAATGATGCTTTAATTTCGACGTGTTGCAGCGTGATCATGTTGTTCATGGCATCCCAAACACTACATAGGTCTCCAACGCTATTTTGTAGTACTCTTTTGAGAGCCCAATGAGCTGATTCAACCCTACATTTAAAATACACAACAAACATGAAAATATACAACAATTAAATACCATTTATTACTAATCCTTACTAACAAATAAAATCAGTTCTTAATACCTGTTTGTTGTTGTGCTACCTAGGTGCATGACCTTATTCGTCCATGCTGTAATAAATTTTTCTTTGTGGGGGATAATCCATGTGTCGTTAACATAGTCAATAAACATCGGCCAAGGCAAACAAGCAACTTGAAACTTCTGATGTGACTTATGGAACTGGTGTTCGGACGGACAATCAACCAAAGTACCCCAATTATCCATTACATAGTCCCACACATTTTTTTCACCGATTAAAGATTTGCACTTCGCCTTCACATTTTTATCGATATGAAACCTGCACAACGAATTAGTAGACTCGGGCAACACAGTTTTCACTGCATTCATCAGTGCTAGGTCTCTGTCAGTGACAATAACAAGAGGGAGGCGATCGTTTCTTAAAAATAGGCCTCGAAATCGTTCCAAAGCCCATACAATATAATTAACACACT
This sequence comes from Glycine soja, assembly GCF_004193775.1. Lineage (NCBI taxonomy): Eukaryota > Viridiplantae > Streptophyta > Magnoliopsida > Fabales > Fabaceae > Glycine > Glycine soja. Next base: position 7,266,863 of record NC_041006.1, read on the forward strand.
CAGCCTCCAGATATGCAAACCCAACAAAGAATGTCATCGTCGTTGGTGTCACTCCAACAAAGTCAAGAAACGGGAGTCTGTACCTGTTTGTTTTGTAGGTACTGTCTATAAAAAAAACACCAGATGACATGCATTGCATAACTTTACTGCATCTGGGTGACACCAAAACAGATCATGCACCACAACTTCATCCTTCAATCTATGCCAATGAATGTATTGATCACGTTCGAGAAGCTTCATCAGATGCTGCATTTCGGTATCAGCTCCTCTTATTGAAGAACGATATGCACTTCTTGCATTGTAAATTTGCTTTATCGTGGTGCAACTGTTGGCATTGTGTTCCTTCAACGTTAGCAAGATGTTTTTTGGTTTCACCATCGACTTTGTCATATCAGCAATAATTTTCTTTTCTTCCTTAGTCAATCGTCCGGCATATGGATGTCCAACTAAGGACTTGGCCAATTCATGATTGTGAATCCCACAGATCAACTTCACCATCCAACCTTCCCCTCCATGCACTGGTTTCCCACGAAGCCTGAAGGGACAACCACATTTCCTACTCCCAGTGTCTTTTCTAACGAATTCTTTATTCCTACACTTGTACGTACCACTCCTTTCACACCCAATTAAGACAAATGAACTTCTTCCTCTGCTACCGGTCTCTGTGTCAAACCTCATAATCACTGCAACAAATCCATTTTCATGGGCAACTGTTCGAGCCCATTGCAAAATATCATCTCGAATAGCGAATACCTACAACGCAACCCTAACATATTAATTTTCATACAAAACATCAATTCAACCAAATGACTCAAATTATCTATGATTACCTGAGACTTATTAAAAGCATTTGAACAATCCACATGTGATTCATTCACCCCACATTCTTCTTGATTATCATAATCATAATCCATATGAACTTCTTATGACATCGCATAGTCATACCTCCATTGATCTTCGTCCATCTTAAGGGCATATGCATCATACACAAGTACATTCAAATTATCATATAACCACATCCAAAAATTTACTACACATTAAATAACAAACATATTAACAGGACATATGCATCATACACAAGTATATTCAAATTATCATATAACCACATCCATAAACTGACTACTTATTAACTAACAAACATACTAACAACTAATACAAATATATTCTAAATTTATAACTACATTATTTACTTAAACTAAACTTATCACTATAATAAACAACTAATAAAACATTTTTCTACTACAACAAAATACAATTAAGTTACCTAAATCATTTAATATTATACCAAATCATTATACCTAATTAAACCAATAATCCACAATATATATATATATATATATATATATATATATATATATATATATAAATTTTAAAATAGAAATAAAAAAAAATTGTTAATAATGTAACATTCCGGAAGAAGTGCTTCTTCCGGAAGTTACTAACATTCTCATTCCGGAACTTCTTCCTGTTGTGCCTAAAATTTCTTCCAGATACAGCTTTTTACTGTTTTTCTTCTCTAAAAACTAGCCGGAAAACACAAAAAATACCCATAAATGTGTACCTCCGACGAAATAGGAAGAACAGTAACTAACAAAACTTCAAATACGGAACACCTGCTTCACGGGGACCACCAAATCTTCAAATACTTCACGGGACCACCAATGGAAAGCAACAGCAAGAAAACGAAAGAAAACAAAGAAGGAAGAAGGCGCAGTAAGAAATGGAAGCGTGAAATGGAAGCGTGAAGCAGTAAATTTAAAGAAAATTACACAGGGGCAAAATTGTCATTACATATGCATTAAATATTATTTTATTTTTACTTATTATTATAAAATGAAAATTATTTTTTCTTGACATTGTTATAAAATAATAATCATTTTTTTATTATATATTAACTTTTGTAATAGAAATTAAATGTTATCATAATAAATATTTTATATTTTTAATAAAAATATATGAATTAATTAATTTTTATGGTTTAAATTATACTAAATTGTCACACAAATTAATATTTACAATTACATGCGCGTAAAAAAGAAATTATAAATATTATTCATAATTACGTTCACTAATTATTTAATTATTTGTGTATAATAATATTAATTATTTTATAATTTAGTTTATTCATTAAAATTAAATTATTACAAAAAAATCATTTTTTAAAAAAAACAAATTTCCGGAAGACCCTTCTTCCTGAAGTAAAAGGACATCTTCCGGAAGAAGCTTCTTCCAGAAACATTCCGGATGGCGTTCTTCCGGAAAGAGTTTCTGAGTACTTCCGGAATCACAAATTCTTCTTCCGGAAGAAGGTTCTTCCGGAAAAAGAGTCTTCCGGAATGATTCCGAAAGAAGGTTCTTCCGAAAATGATTTTTGCGGAAGGGCATTTTCTCCACTTCACTGTTCGCTGGGTGCCCCAGCAATAATGCTGGGTGCATGTAACAACTCCCATATGTTTGGTAGAACTGACAAAATGGAGGAGTCAGACTAAGTTGGACAGCAAAAATATTGGCCCAAATAGAAACGGGCCTATTTGCACTAGCCCAATCAATAGCATCCAAAGTTATTTAAAAGATGAAATGACTCACACTTATGAAGAATATAAAATATGGATTAAAATAAATCTTATGCAGATATTTTCAGCGGACACAGTTGTACATTCATGAGACCTGCATGCTTAAACAATGGAATGTCTTCTTGCAGCTTGTAGGAGAAAAATCAAATCAAGTCCTTTAGATTCGCTACTCCAGTTAGTCTCTGATTTGATAATTAAATTAAGCATTTTGGGCCCAGAAAGTCCTTTAGATTTGCTACTAGTTGGTCTCTTGTTCAATTGTTGTAAAAAAAGTTTGGTAAGTAATTGAATTTGGATTGTTGCTTCCTGCATCAAAAATTGTTTCTTACACTTTTTTTTAGCTTTGGGATTGGTCAATTCCAAATATAAAATCATATTTCGGATTGATTGTAGCTGTTGACTACCTGGAATGACCAATCTAAAAAGTAAAAAATAAAATAAAAAATAGAAAAGTGCATGAAGCAATTCTGGAGAGACAGGAAGTAACAACTTGAATTTGGTAAATTTGGCCCAGAAGGTAATACAGAACTTGGCAATTTGGAAATGAGTGATGAAAAAAGACATGACAGGAGCCTCTAATGAAGATGGTGACGGGAAATAATGTGAGAAAATGATGCATTCATTTTCCTGTTGTGTCGGCACTCGACAGAGATTCTTGCTTTGTTTTTTTTCTTTTTTCCCTTCTAAAATATTAATATTAATAAGTATTTGTGAGATATTAATTAAAAACTCAAGTAGAAGAATTTATGAAATTAATATTATTTCTAACAATTTTCTATCTATGTTTTGTTAACAATAATCTTTTAAACAGGAGCTAATTAACATTTTTTAGTCAGTATTTTATAAAGTTACGCTTCTATCAAGTGATTATTAGTTCAGCATATTTAAAATAGTTTTCAAATTTTAATTTACCATCAATAATGTCACATGCTAATACTAAGTTTTTTATATTTAGATTAATTAAAAGCATTCAAAATGGATTATTAAAATAAGTATCTATTTTTACTAGCATTGTTCTTTAAAAAAATAAATAAAAAGTATCTCTTTTAGCCATATCATTAAGTACATCTCATATTTCTTTCTCCTCTCTTTTCTTCTCTATATTTTTTCACTCTTTATTGTAAAATGTGTTGTACATATAAATAACATTTCTCATAAATATATACGCTTCTCCCAGAAAAAATCACCTTACTTTAAGAATCCTTTTAAAAAAGAAAACTTACTGTGAGAGATAATTAAACTAAATTTGAGGTAAAACAATTACAGACTTTGAGTCTAATTTTAAACTGTTTTAAAAGTAATTTAGTAGTATTACTTAATACCTATTTCACAACCTACAATCCTTGAGCCATGTCCATTGTTAATTTGTGGTGTTTAAAAGAAATCAGACTTGGTTTGATAATGCATGGACCAATGGTGCTCACTATTTTAATATTACCAAGATGTCAATTGTATAAAGTCGTTAAGATATACTTCTACACCGACTGCACGTGATGCGTTTCTTTTTCATACATTACTGAAAATATGCCATAATTATGGACGCGTTTTATTATTTTTAGTTATATAGTTAATCAGTCAGAAAAAATATATTATATAGTTAATATATCATGCATGCATTAAATGATGTTTAGATTGAATTAGTTATTAGATCCCCTCAAATTAAGGATATCAATTCTTTGTCGCTGCTTAATTGAATTAGGGAAGTGACCAAACGGGGTTGAGGACATCTCCCAATTTCTCATTCAACTTTAATACGTTTTACTATTTCTTTTGCTGAATTAAAACGTTATACTATTAGAATTAATTTTTGTGAGAGAAGTTAAATCTCTTGATAAAATTTTATTTAAACAATACCATATGTCATTCTTAGTGTTGTATTTCTTAAAATTTCAATTTCAAATATGCACATATTTTTTTATATTTGGCTTAAATAAATTTTGATATTGTTATTTTGTTTAATTTACAATTTAATACCTCTATTTTAAAATAAAAATATTTGGTCCCTTGTTTTTTAAAAAGCTGCGATTATAATTCTTATATTTTAAAATAAAGATATTTAGTTCTCATATTTTCTTTAAAATATATTTTAATCAAATTTTTAATTTTATTTAAGTTTTATTTCTTTTATCTTGGTTCAATTGAATCCTAGATCGAATATATTTATTTAGGATACCATAAGTTTAATAGATAAGAAATACAAAATAAAGCATGAAAAAAATTAAAGACTTAAACAAAAATTGTGATTTTTAAAAAATATGAAGATCAACTATTTTTATTTTAAAATAAAGGATCAAAATTATGAATTTTTTAAAATAGTAGAACCAAATGTTTCTATTTTAAAATAGATGTTTAAAATTATGAATTAAATCAAAGGAAGGAACTAAAATTACATTTAAGTCTTGATATTTTAAATACTTATTTTATTTTGTATTTTTCATAATTTCAATATTTATTTGAAGTACATTATCATTGCTAGCAAAAAAATAGTAAATGAATAACCATTGGCATGTAGATTAACTGTTACGTTTCAATTTAACTAATAATCTTAAGTTAAAATCATTAATGTACGATTGTATTTTGTATGGAATACTCATATAAAAAAAATTATGGCTCGTAATAATCATATATCTGCCTTGAAGAGTATTACTTTTCGTGTACAATATATGCGTTCTATTAAAGAAAAAGAAAAATAATGTACATTCCTTCTTTACTTTTGTATTCCTCTGCCTCCCCTAAGGTAACGGCGTCAACTAACGGTTGACATTTTAAGATGAATGACAAAATAACCCTTCGGTCCACCACCTTCTTTGCTTCTTTCCTTATAAAAGAATAAAATCTGATCTAATCCTAATCAACTAAAAGCTTTTTAGTAATTCACGTTTCTGCTTTGTGCTTTTCAAATAGGTGGAGACATTTGCAATCAGCGTCTACATGTAAATGAAGCAAAAATTTAGATTTTAATGTATAGTTGGGATGGTCAAGGAGATTAATCTTGAAAGGATGAAAGATTATTAAAGCACTCTCATCGGATGGTGGTTAGCCTTTATAGAAAATTAAACCCCAATGACAAAAAATGATTAATTAGAATACTTCACCTGTGTAAATCAGTTCAACCACAATATATTGAAATTGATTTGGTGTTGTTGAATTTGAATTTGAGATATATTTTGAACTTTGGTGTTCTTGTAATAGGTGTTGAGAGGAAGACGGGGGCATAAGCGTCCAGAAATTTTAATAAAAAAAATTGAATGTTTATCACATTGATGTGTTTCGTTAACAGAATAACATCACAAAAGTTAGGGTAATTTTGCATAAGAATAAAATAAGGAGGAGATACACGTGTAATAAATTCTAAATTAAGAAAGAATGAGTGTAATTTGTTGAATAAAAAAAATAGTATATGAATCCTGAATAGCATAACATTACATTTTGATACCAAACATACTTCTTCTCGTTAAAAAACAAAACTTACATACTAAATTAAAATCCCTATGCAAAAAGGGTAAATTGATAAGATATGGTGAATTAGTGAATTGGTTAGGTAAAGTTTCATCAGCATTGGAATTCTATGGGCATCATTGCAAGCCAGATAGATGCCTGTTAACTAGTGAATGTGGATGTATTTGATGCCGTGTGTCATGACTCTCCTAACGAGTGGAGGAAGTTATAAACCAAGTAATGAATGGGTTTACCTTACGCTTACCCCTGTCGGCAATAAACTCTAATAAAGGATCAATAGCTAAAAATGTAGTCCAACTGTCCAAAGTCATCTTCTGTTCCCCTTCCCGTTACTACTAGTCACTTTCCAACTTTGTTCCACTGAAAAACACATACAAATAGTAGTGTAGTGCTAACTCTCTCTCTCTCTCTCTCTCTCACACACACACACACACTCTCCCCGAGGTAACTCATCTTGCTGCTAGTGCTGTCTCTTTTTTGTGTGATTTGGATCTACAAGGTTGAAGAGGAGAACAAATGAATTTTTTAGCAAATTTTTCTTTCTGGGTCATTTCTCAAGTGATATTTTCATGCTGATGTTGCTTTCTTTTTTTGAATTTTCCTACATATAGAATTTATTTGGTTGTGTTACTGTTATTATCATTGCTAAAGTAGTTGGATTTAGTTTGCAACCTTTCAGCTTGATTTGTTCACATTTGCACTGAAAAGTTTCAATTTTTATGAGCTTTGATTTTGGTGGATGTAATTTTAGATCTTCAGCCGATCCAGCTTAACAGTTGAGATTGGGGGAGTGATGTGACATGCAATACAATTATACAAATGAGATTGTTTGAAAGTGGGTATTAGATTCTATGAAGATCAGACAATAGTGACACCAAAAACTCTGTTTTTAAAGTTAGTCTTTTTCTTCGTGTAAAATCATTATCAATCACATGTTAGTGTTAGATCCGCTTGCATGTGTGCTAGAAGAAAATAAAACAAAGTTCGGATGAAACTATAGTTGAAAGAGAGTTAAGCTCGTTTATTATAAGGTCTTCTTCTGCTAGAAATTGTGCCCCCAAACTACCTTATAGATTCTAAATCAGTTCTAGTACCTTTTTTGTTAACATATAAATTCTTTGTGCTTAGATAATTATTAGATCTATTTTGATGGTTTGCTTGGTTTTGAGGCTCATTAATTTCAGTGTACACTGCTATAGGTTTGAGAGGGTACTGGCATCCAAAAAATGGGTTCTAAAACTAATGCTTCGGGCCATAGAGCACGAAGGCCGCTGTCAATATTTGCTGTGCTTGGTCTTTGCTGTTTCTTTTATCTTTTGGGAGCATGGCAAAGAAGTGGATCTGGGAAGGGAGATAACCTTGCATTGAAAGTTAATAACCTGATGACTGACTGCACTGTTTTACCCAATTTGAGTTTTGAATCTCATCACAATGATGTAGAAATTGTCGAACCTGCTGAGCCAAAAGCTAAAGAGTTCAAGCCGTGTGATGTGAAATATACTGATTATACACCTTGCCAAGAGCAAGACCGAGCAATGACATTTCCCAGAGAGAATATGATCTATAGAGAAAGGCATTGTCCCGCTGAAAAGGAGAAATTGCGCTGCCTCATTCCAGCCCCCGAAGGGTACACAACTCCTTTTCCGTGGCCTAAAAGCCGTGATTATGCCTACTATGCTAATGTTCCTTACAAGAGCCTGACAGTGGAGAAGGCTGTTCAAAACTGGGTGCAATTCCAGGGAAATGTGTTTAAATTTCCAGGTGGAGGGACCATGTTCCCTCACGGAGCAGATGCATATATTGATGAACTTGCGTCAGTTATTCCAATTGCTGATGGTTCTGTCAGAACAGCACTGGACACTGGTTGTGGGGTAAGTCTTAACGATTAAGTTATTCTTCTGATAGTATGCTTGTTTTCTTTAGTTTAAGGATATGTAATAAATGGAAAAGCCTCCTCTAATAGTCTAATATGGATTAAGATAAGAAAGCTGTATAATTCAATTGATGGATGCTTACATTCTTACTTATCTTGGATGCCTAATCAAGTTTTATAACTCAGTTTCTTTTATTTTCCCTGCATCTTATACCACTAAGGAATTTCAGATTGGATTCACAATGCTTAGCTAAAGGATCTCTTTATTTTTTCCTGTTAAAAGTGTGTATTTTCAATTCAGGGATTTCAGATTGGATTCACTATGCTTAGCTAAAGGGTCACTTTATTTTTTCCTGTTAAAAGTGTGCATTTTCAATTCACAATTCTTGTGTCAATGTTCTTTTGAAGTCTTTTCCTCTGCAATATTTATAGCTTCCCTGAGATACAATTGAGCAGAAAGAAATTTAAGAATTACTTGTGATGGCTACTGCATGGGAATCTCATGTTGATCATCTACTTATATAATGTTCTTTTGTTTATTGCATTCCAAATTTCTCAATTTTCATGTATATAATTTGAGTATACTAAGAATCAATTGCCATTTTGTTTTTTGTTATGCTTGTTGGCACAGGTTACTTGTTTCAATAGGTATCTATTAATTGTTTGTGATTGCTTTATCAATCTAAAAATGAAAAATTATACAGGTTGCAAGCTGGGGAGCCTACTTGCTAAAGAGAAATGTGCTGGCTATGTCCTTCGCTCCAAAGGACAACCATGAAGCACAAGTTCAGTTTGCTCTAGAACGAGGGGTGCCTGCTGTTATTGGTGTCCTTGGCACCATCCACCTTCCATACCCATCAAGAGCCTTCGATATGGCCCAGTGTTCTCGATGTCTAATACCATGGACCTCAAATGGTTAGTGCTAAATTGGACAGTCAATATGATTGACCAAGAATACTTTGTTATTATCCTTTTTCTTCTGATGATACATCTGAACTTCCAAACAAAATAATGCATATGTTTGTAAATTTGGCATCCTTTTGTCCACTGTGTCAATGCAATTGCTTGTCAAATTTAATGAATGTCCACCCCATTATTGAATGCAGAGGGCATGTATCTAATGGAAGTTGACCGAGTCTTAAGGCCTGGTGGATACTGGATTTTGTCTGGCCCCCCAATTAATTGGAAAACATACTACCAAACATGGAAGCGATCCAAGGAAGATCTGAAGGCAGAACAAACAAAACTTGAGGAGTTAGCTGAAAGTCTTTGTTGGGAAAAGAAGTATGAAAAGGGTGATATTGCTATTTGGAGAAAGAAAATAAATGCTAAATCCTGCAAAAGAAAGTCTCCCAATGTTTGTGGTTTAGATAATGCTGATGATGTGTGGTAAGTCCTATCATAGTTGAAGAGATTTTAATAATGAATAGTTACACAAAATTGAAGATTTCATATCTTGTTCCTCTGGTTGATTTTATTTGTTATTCACATTTTTTGGACAATTATGTGCTCGTGGATAACTTCATGCCATGCTAAAAAATTTAGCAATTTTGCAGGTGAGCTAGACTTAGTCGAGAGCATGACCTACATGGTGGGGCATAAAATAATAATACAAGGAAAATGATAATATGACAATTCAACTTCTTTAGTTAACTTTAGTACATTGGATATTCTCACAACAGGAGACATCAATAAACAGTTGAGTAATGTCTAAAATATTCATTTTGTTTTCGTAAATAACTTATGAAACTTGGAAGGAAAAGGGAGAAAATTAATTTTCTACTTTATCTGCGAAGAGTGTGGGTATTATGTGCTGTGGTATATGCTTGAATCTTGATAAGGGATTGGTTTTGTCATTCAAATATCAATACTAATGTATGATATCATTATTATGTAGGATTCATTCTCTATGCTTTCAATTTTCCCTATATCTGTATTATGTTCTTGTTTGTGTTGAATTTTTTTCTTGTTTTAATGATCCTTTCTATAGGTACCAAAAAATGGAGGTCTGTAAAACCCCTTTACCTGAGGTAACCAGCAAAAATGAAGTTGCCGGAGGAGAGTTACAGAAGTTTCCTGCTAGACTTTTTGCAGTCCCTCCTCGAATAGCCCAGGGAGCTATTCCAGGGGTTACAGCTGAATCTTATCAAGAGGACAACAAATTATGGAAAAAGCATGTTAACGCTTACAAAAGAATGAATAAATTGATTGGCACTACTAGATATCGGAATGTGATGGACATGAATGCAGGCCTTGGAGGATTTGCAGCTGCACTTGAATCACAAAAGTCTTGGGTGATGAATGTTGTGCCGTCAATTGCTGAGAACACTTTGGGTGTTGTCTATGAGAGAGGTCTGATCGGCATTTATCATGACTGGTAAGTTTCTAAAACTCTGTTGAACTTTGTAGGAGTCTTCTAATTTCATGAAAATTTTCCTTGCAAATGAGCTTCATATACTCAAAAGAATGATTCATTAAGTTGAGATGCATGTTAATTGTTGTTTGATCTTTCATTTATGATAACTGTAATACAAAATGGGCATCTTTGTATTTGTTTAGACAGCCTTTTTTCCTCCCTAATTCGGAACCTACTCAAAGATATATTGGAATTGTTTGCTGTTGCTGCTTCTGGTTACTCGCCATTCAATAATTGTTGTATTTCACTATTTCTGATGGAGGACTTAAATTAAGCAAGCCATCATGGATGAGCGATTCAATACTGCTCATTATTTCCTCCACCAATAAAAATAATTCAACAGGCAATTATTCCCTTTATGCCTATTGGTGGAAGGAAATTATGTACTATGAAATTGCAATGACATTATTTTTCTTTCTTCAGGTGTGAAGGCTTTTCCACATACCCAAGGACATATGATCTTATTCATGCTAATGGTTTATTCAGCATATACCAGGACAAGTAAGTTTCTTCCTCTTCTTCCATATGCCACTAGTCATTTTGTGGATTCTACTCACTCTAGTGTCAAGACATAAAAGTTGAATGTTATCAACTGTCATAGAGGCTTTTCATCATCTTCCATCAACTTTTATCATACAAATGGACCTTTGATGAAAATCTTGCTGATTTGATCGACAGGTGCAACCTAGAAGACATCCTTCTAGAGATGGATCGCATCCTAAGGCCTGAAGGAGCAATCATCATCCGGGATGAAGTTGATGTTCTTAACCAGGTTAAGAAAATTGTTGGGGGCATGAGATGGGATGCCAAACTGGTGGATCATGAGGATGGCCCTCTTGTGCCTGAGAAGATATTGGTTGCTCTCAAAGTGTATTGGGTTGGCACCAGCAAAAACAAAACATCCAATGAGGAATAAAACCACTATTGTTCGGGTGTGAATCTTGTACTTCAGCCTGCAGTAACATCCAAGGTTTCTAAATCCAACCCAAAGAAGGAATGGGGAAAAATATGAATAATGAGAAGAGAAAAAAGATTGTAGAGCAAAGCAAAAGCAAAGATTGGTATGGTTATTCGAGTTTATTCTACGTCTGCCTTACACCAAGTGTAGAACTGTAGATAAAATAGGTTCTAAGTAGTCTTAAATTAATTTTGGAGGATATGGACCAGCAAGTTTAGCTGTCTGAATAATTTAAGCCCAAGTTGTTGTGTTGATGCCCAGATATGAATATTTGATGTTAGAATATTGAAATATTGCAATTTTATTTATTCTCATCATTATTCAGTATATATTTGTTTGTGTTCATTTGAAACTGCTACATTGGGGTTTATTTTGATGTGTTCATGACAAGAAAGGATACTAACATATTCACCTAAACACAAATTCCAAAAGTCATCGATTATTCCGGATATGCTTTGAATTATTTAGCTATTTTTTTCATTTGGGGGTGGGGGCGTGTCAAGGGAGTCAAATTAAACAACCAACTAACACGTACAAGCAGATACTGTATATGTAAACATTGATTCCACTACGAAAGCATCAACTAGGAACAAAATAAACTAGGCCACAGACATAAGTCACATAACTAACATCTACACTAACAACCTGGTGTTGAAGTAATTTAGTACTCCTATCACACAGGTGTGTTTCTTGCGGATAATTGAAATATCATAGTGTGATACTCATCATCAAGAAATTATTAGATGATCCTGGATAATTGAATTATCAGATCATTTGTTGGGCTTGTTTATATTTTTTGGGGTATAGTTTTGGTATATGGTTTGGGGACATGCTAGGTGCACCCAGCAACATTGTTGGTGCACCCAGCAATTAGGAGAATGGGCAAAATTGTCCTTATATTAAAAAAAATGATTTCTTCTTTCGGAAGAAAGTTTTTCCGGTTGTTCTATCGGAAGAACCTTCTTCTGAAAAAGCTATCGGAAGAAGATTCTTCCAGTAGAACAATTTGTTCATCCGGAAGAACATTCTTTCGGAGAAGCTACCGAAAGAACTTCTTACAGTAGAACAATTTGTTCTTCCAGAAGAACCTTCTTCTGGAGAAGCTACCGGAAGAACTTCTTCCGGTACCGAAAGAAGGTTCTTCCGGTAGAACAAATTGTTCATCCAGAAGAACCTTCTTCCGGAAGAAGAAATTATTTTTTTTTAAATTAGTTTTATTTTTAAACTTTGGCACAAGGGTAATTTTGCCCATTCACCTAATTGTTGGATGCACCAGCAATGTTGCTGGGTGCACCTAGCATGTCCCTATGTTTTGGTGGGATTGGACCCGGGTTATTGAGTATTTATTGTTATCTGCATGTAATTATTACTTAGTAACCAGGGGTAATATTCTGTAATTCAAACGTTGTGGTACTTCTGGTACCAGGTATAATACACTTCTTTGCATTTCAAAAAATAAAATAAAATCATGTCATTCATGGTTCCAACAAGTAATATTCATGTGTCATGTGATTATTAGTTGGAACCACAGAGGATAAGATGATTTGGATCATTTAATAATTTTTTTCATTGAGAAATTATTGGTTGAGATCATAAATAATATGATGATCTTAAATCATCTAATAATTTCTCATTTCTCTCAATGTTTGAGTCACAACATGACCCAATAATGTAACGTAGTGTGATTTACTCGTCAACGTTCGACCCCCAATACGATCCTTCTAAGGACAAACACATTGCTAATGTTCATGGACTACTTAACATATCACCTCTTTGATTCTCAAATATATTCTAGCAACCTCTCTTTCTTAGGTGTATTTTCTACATACTAATTGTTCATGGGCTAATGTTAATAAAATAAAAAAAAAATACAATAAATAATATGCTAGGAGTACCCTATCTATAAATAGAGATATGTTTTCATAGTGACGCTAAGTCTATATGCTTTTTCTTCCTCTCAATTTTATTTTTCCTTATTTCTCTTCCAAAATTCTCTCTTTTTCTCGCATACACCCAAACTTGTCTCAGTAAAACGACGATCCCGGACTCTTCAATTGTTGGATTATCGTGAAATTTAAACAGCAGATTTTCTTACATTCTCACGGTTGGGATTTGCAAAAAAATGTCTGATGTAAGAGAAATGTCCTTCACATCGTAGTTTTCTTTTTACCGCATATACTCAATTTTGTTCTAGTAAAATTACAATTTTGGACTTGTTAACCATTGGATTGTTGTGAAATTTAAACACCAGGTTCAAAATTCATGTTCGCACACCTTCACCGTTGGAATTTGTGAAATAATGTCCATAGAGATAGAAACTTCTCTCACACGGAGACAGTAAAATGAAAGCTTCAATCTCTTCTCCTTCGCTCTAACGCTTGAAAATTCTAATAGAACAACCAGAGGAAAAGTTTGAGGAATCTTAGAAAACTCTAGAGATGTCGTTATCGCTATTGGAATACACACGTGAGTCCGCTTAGAGGTAAGGAATGAGTTTATCGCAATTGGGGTTAGAATGAACATGTGTAGGGATCCTTAGAAGTAAATTGGGGTTTATTTTGGGATGTTTATTGAATTATAATTTTTCTTACGATTATAAATACGATATTATTGTGTTTGACTGACCAATTGATGTCCTAATGTGAATTGGTTGATAAAATTGAATGTTCTAGGTGTTTTCGTGTTTTTGACCTATGATTTTGATTCATTAATTTTAATATAATTGTGTGAAATTGTTTGAGTGGATTTACTCCCCATGTTGTGAGAAATATTTTTGTATAAATTGTTACATTAAGATTATGAAATGGTGATTCAAATTGTGAGTAAGTGACAAATTGAACCTGTGATGAATGGTGAGATACATGTGTATTGAGATGTTGTATGTATTAAGTTGTGAGCTATGAACTGTGCAATCACACAATTGTAAGATCCTTTAAGGGCGACGAGTTTTTGCCCGACGAGTATTGTGATGGGATCCACCATGGGAACCCGGTGAGTTGTATCACTTTGAGACACGAGGAGTTAAAATGATTTTGAAAATAATTAAGTAGTTGTGTGTATTGCATAGTTCATAGATAAAGTGTATATGATTCATGAGGTGTGATAACATGTTACTTTGGGATTATATCATCGTGATTGAGACCGAGTGTATGTGATAAATTGAGTATGTATTGATTTGTAATACATATGTGCATTGAGTTTTGAGCTATGAATCGTACAATCACATGATTATAAGATTCTTTAAGGGTGTCGAGTTAATGCGCAACGAGTATTGTAATGGGAACCATTGTGGGGACCCGACGAGTTTAATCACAAGCACGACAAGATAAAATTATTTTGAAAACAATTGATGTTGGATCAAGTGGCCTCGGAATAATTAAGAAGGGGGGGTTGAATTAATTATTAATGAACCTTTATTAATTAAAAATTTATCCTTCTTAATGTTACTAAATTCAATTAGGCTTTTACTATAATGTTAAGAAAGTAAAGAACAAAAATAGAAACTTAACCAAAAGTAAAAGCGATAATTAAAGTGCACAGTGAAAATTAAAGAGTGTAGGGAAGAAGAAGACAAACATAAGAATTTTATATTGGTTCGGCAACAACCTATGTCTACATTCAGTCCCCAAGCGACCTGCGATCCTTGAGATTTCTTTTCAACCTTGTAAAATCCTTTACAAGCAAAGATCTACAAGGGATGTACCCTCCCTTGTTCTCTTTGAACAACCAAGTGGATGTACCCTCCACTTGAACTGATCCACATGAGATGTACCCTCTCTTGTTCTCAGTTACAACAATCCAAGTAGATGTACCCTCTACTCGTACCACAAAGGATGTACCCTCCAATGTGTTAAGACAAAGTTCTCAGGCGGTTAGTCCTTTGAAACTTTGTGAAGGGAAAACAAAAAGATATCTCAGGCGGTTAGTCCTTTGAAATCTTTTGTTTAAGGGAAAGAGAAGAATCAAAAGAATTCTCAGACTGTGTCGTTTTGAATTCTTAGAAAATGGAGAAGGGAAACACAAAAGAATTCAGGCGATTAGTCCTCCGTTCTTTAGGAAAAGGGAGAAGAGAGACACAAAAAGAATTCAGGCGGTTAGTCCTTGGCGAATTCTTTTTGGCAAAGGGAGAAGAAAAAGAAAAGGATGAATAACACACTTTTGTTTTCTGAGAAAGAACAAGGTTTGGAAACCATAAAACTTTGAAAGCTTTTGGCAAAGGAAGAAGAAGATATTCAAAAGTAAATTGGAAAAGTTATTTTAAATGCAAGTCAAGGTCTGGCTTTTATAGACTCTCCAAGTCTGGTAAAAAAAAATCATTGGAAGAGTTATGACCTTGAGAAAAACTAAAAACCATTGGAAGAGTTACATCTTTTGATTTTTATTCAAAACTTGTCACTGGTAATCGATTACCAAAACCATGTAATCGATTACACAAAGCTTTTTATGAAAGGATATGACTCTTCACAATTGATTTTGAATTTCAACGTTCAGATACACTGGTAATCGATTACCAATATTTTGTAATCGATTACACCATTTTGAAATCAATTGGAACGTTGCAAATCCAGTTAAAAACTTTTTGAAATCAAACTTTGCCACTGGTAATCGATTATAGGAAACTAGTAATCGATTACCAGAGAGTAAAAATTCTGATAACTTAGAAAATTTGAGAAAAACTCTTTTGAAAAACAAAATTGTGCTATGTTTGTTTTTTGAAAAATCTTTTCAATACTTCCCTTGTGAAGTCTTCTTGCTTTCTTCTCTTTGAATCTTGAATTCATCCTTTATTGAATCTTGAAATCAAACTTCTCTTGATTCTTGAATCTTCTTGATTTCTTCTCATGAAGCTTGAAATTAAACTTGATCTTGAACTTGTTGACTCAATCTTGAAATCATTCTTTGGGCTTTTTGTCATCATCTTTTTCATCATCAAAACTACTTGAATCAACTTGATTCATCATCATGAAGCTTGCTTCTACAATTGAGGAGTCGTGTGTTGTGTACAGTTCATAGATAGAGTCTGTATGCTAAAATGTTTTATGGATTAGACCTGAATCAGGAGGAAGAGACCCTAGCGAACTCTTCGGAGTCTAGGCCTTGGGGGTAAATACACTTGATTTAAGTACTCCTTTAAGCTTATGCTGATCCCACATGATTGGAGCATTCTCACAAAACAGTGTGTCCCTGACTGGTCTTCCAATAATTTTACCTAGTGAGAGTGACCTGATTTACCAATGTTTGGTCTGTCTTGTCATGTACTCTTAAGCACCCGACAAGGTTTTTCACTCACATGGTACCTTAAATGAATATGTTAAGGTAGGATTCAACTGGATCAAAATAAAAGAAATAAAACACAAGCAAGATTGAAAATTTGACTAAAATTAAAAAATTTAAAATAAGAAAATCAAATGTCTCTATTTTAAAATGAAGGAACCGAAATTGGAGGTTAGCAAAGTAGAGAGACCAAAATTATACTTAAGTCTTATTATTATTATTAGGCTTAACGATATTTTTAATCCTTCAAATTTGGATAATTATTTTTTTCATTAAAAAATAATTTATTTTTATTAGTACTCAAATTTTTGAAAAAGTTATTTTTAGTCTTTCTTTGTTCAATTTGTTTATGATTTTATAATTTGTAATGGTTTTTAACTATAAAAATTTATGTTTAAACTTCTTTTTTTTGAAAAATTATTTCTGATGATTTTAAACCACCGAAATATTTGACTCATGTGGTTTGATAGTTGTTTTTTTATATATTTTTTTGGTTTTAAAGAAGAAAAATAAAAAAAAATAGATGTAAAATTATCGTAATTTTTTTATATATATTTTGATTGTTTTAAATTGTCATAAATCATTTAAAAATAAATAAATTTAAAAAAATTGACAATAATAAATCATCACAAATAATAACATCATTAATGTAAAGAATGTAAAGAATGAGAAAGACTAAAAGTAATTTTTAAAAAAATTAATAAATTAATAAAAAATAAATTTTATTGAAGGACTAAAAAAATAATTACTCAAACTTAAAAACTAAAAACATATTTAAATCATAATAATGATATCTGAATATTATATTAAACACCTAATTAATTTGAATCTTAGATGCATCTAATTAATTCAAGTCAAACCAAATGTAACATTTTTTCAGTTACAAATATCTTCTACTCGAAATTATATCAACAATTAAAGTTCGCGAAGTAACCCACCCAAGAGTGGAAATCAACTACAAATAGGATTTTAAGAAGAAGAAAAAAAAGGAAATGTTCAACATTGATATAAATGGGATTCTTCGGATTATACATTTTTTTACTTTGATATAGTAATGAAAGTCATAAGCCCGTCTAGCTCAGTTGGTAGAGCGCAAGGCTCTTAACCTTGTGGTCGTGGGTTCGAGCCCCACGGTGGGCGTTTTGATTTTTTTTTTTATTAATTTCAAGTTTATTAATTTTGAAATTTTATTGTTTTCTACTTGTCTTCCTTGCATCTTATTTAACAACATTATTTTTTTCTCTCTTCAATTTTGGGGCAAGGAATCATGATTGAGTTTGCCTTTGCTTAATATTATTAGAAAAATGAGAGTGCATTGATTTGTTTTAGCTTTTTCCTCAAAAAAATACTTTTAAAACATGTTAATTCGTTCACATAAGCTTCATAAAAAAATAGAATTTGAAAAAAAATAATTAAGAAACTATATTAGCAATAAGTTTGTATTTATTATTTAACTTAAAATGTGTATTGCCTCTTGCATCATTGTGAGCATTCTTGTGACAACGGAAGATGGAAGAGGTCGTGCAAATCAACAACCCAGTTGAAGAAACAAATATGCATGGTAGGAGAATTACTAGTTAAGAGTGCGTCGCTGGAAATTAAAGAGGCGCAGATTTTGCAGTTCATGCGTTCAACTACATAGTTGTACAGTGATTAAATTGTCAAATCGATTAAAAATAATTAAAAAAACCAAAAATCTAAAAAACCACATTTTGTGCGGTATTGTTTGATTTTCGCATCTTATTATAAAAAATCAAATCAAAACAGATTGTATAATATAATTATATTAATTTTTATTACGACAATTTACAATAAGTATTAAATAATTTTTTATTTTTCATTTTTTTTAATTAAGATGTATATTTTACTTTCATATATTAACAATGATGTACTAAGATTGTTAAAAAATAATATTAAATATTAAGTGATATATAAATTACTATTATATTATAATAATAATTGGTAATATTATTTTATATTAATGTTAAATAAAAGTGAAGATAATAATTTTTAATCAAAATATGTTAAACAAAATTTAATAAAAATAAAATTTATTTTTAAAATTATATGATAATTATGTAAGTTTAGTTGACAGGTTTAAATTACGATAATAGTTAAAAATTAAAAAATCACAAAACTGAATCAGACAGCAAAGGATTAGTTTTGTTGGTTTGGATTGGATTTGATGTTATATTTAAGTATCTTTATCTTATGTTTGGTTTGTATGACTTTTTGTATATAAATCGAACCAAATCACATCACAAGCATCATTAAGGTTTCTATATCTGAGATATTGTTCGCTTAGGTGCTTGATAGATCATCGCAATTTTATTCTTATAAAAGACGTTTAAAAAAAAATCTATGTAAAAAAAAGATCTTTGTAAATAAATTACAACCTCAAGTCTTAAATTATATGAGATTTTATAGTTACTGGAACAATTTTACTTAATTTTATTGTATTTCCCGATCAATAAAATATTTTTTTCATTTTTAAATACAACAACGATCGACAACTCTTTCACCTGATATAATTATATAAAACATAGTCTTCGATCGACAACTCTTTTCACTTTTATCTTCTTCCCACATGGTCTGACTTAAATGTAATGTTTGGTACTCAAGTATGCATGGTAAGATACTCACCACAAATTGGTTGTATTAATTACGCTAGGCCCACGAGGGAGTTGGACACATTACATCATGCATACCAATAAACATATTCTCTTCACATCCAAATAATTATCTAATAATAACAACACTCATCGTTTCAATGGTCCTTCCTAAGGGATGCCCTCGCCCCCACCAACTACAGTCCTTTTAGCAAAATTCTTATATTGTGTGGTGCCTCAGTCTATATATGGTTCTTGTCAACAATCCCCAAAATTTATAGAAGCATATATATCTGAAAATGGTTATCATGACAGGTGGAGAATACTCTTTATATTCAAGAAGTTTCTGGTCCAATTAAAATATGTTCAGGATTAATGCATAGCTTTCCTAAAAAAAAGAAAGAATTGAACCATGCAGCCATTTCTTCTGTTTATCATATAATTCCTTAAAAGGTATATTAATTAGCTTGGTTTATAATAAAAGAATAACAAAAACTATAACTTCAATTTTTTCTTAAAATCGTACGTAAAACTTCGTAACTCCTGTCGATTTCAAAGCTTGGATAAAGAAGAAAAAAAATGTGTTAATTAGGTTGTCGACAACCAGTATAAAATTTGTGACTAATGAATATATAAATCACTCACGATAAAAATTTCTATAAGGTGATGTCATTATTTAGAAGTAATGCATTATATAACTATAGTAAAATGTGAAATGAGTTAGATTCATTACATCGAAGTACACTCTAATATAGTCTTAAATGAGTAAAGGTTCTCATATTTGCCGGATAGATGTGGGTAAAGAAGTTAATTTAGAAGTGTTCAGTTTAGTTTGTTATTTACTTGAAATATTGATACTTTAATATATTTATATTCTATATTATAAAAGAGAAGTATAGGAAAATTATTATTGTGTCCGTGCTTAGAAAATTGTCATGTGTTCCTTTTGTTGGGTTTATGATCATTTTATTGTCATTTTTGTTTCTTCTTCAGCAGCAACACGTGTGTGGTTTATGTGTTTGTTTTTTCCTTAAAAAACAATTGTTGTATCGTGTATGATGCTTAAGCTAGCTTGCACTCTTTGGTTGGGCACGTGGTTTGGGTGTTTTGTGGAATCCCGTTGGTCGTTGTTGTGTCATTTTGGTTTGTTTCATTTTCGAGTTGGAAACCAAAACTGTTTCTTTTCTCTTTGTTTGGTTCTGGATTTCAAGGTGTGAGCTTTTTAGTATACTGAGCATGGTTGTGTTATGTTTTTTTGCTGAATGTCTTTGCCTTCGGTTTGTTTTCAGTTTTCTTTTTGTTTTCCAATTTCATTTTGCTCCGTTGCTCGGCTTGGTTGTGAGAAAAAAGGTAATGTTTTTTTGCTGAATGTCTTTGCATTCGGTTTGTTTTCAGTTTGTATGTGTTACCTTTTTCGGGTGATTTTAGAACTCTTTTTTCGTGTTTTTCTGACTTTGGTGCTTTGTTTTCTAACTTTTATGTTGTGCATGGTTGTGATTTTATAACTTTTCTTTGGTTGAGAAGTTTGTTTTCTAGTTTGGTTTTGCTCCGTTGTTGGGCTTGGCTGTGAGAAGAAAAGGTAATGTTTATGTTGTGCATGTCTCTCTTACCTTATCCCCCTGATTTTAGAACTTTTTTCGGTGTTTTTGTAACTTTCATTTTTTTTAATGAGTTACGTTTATTTTACAGTTTTCCTTTGCTCGGTTGTTCGTTTTGGGTGCGAGAAATGAAAGTTATACTTTCGTACCCATGTTTGGGTTTGGCTGAGAGAAGTTGAGCCTTAACTTGAGGATGGTTGTTTTTTGTATGCTTTGTTAAGTTTCGTGTTAATGCATTCTTATATGTTTGTCGCCTCTTTTGTTAACTTTGTTTACTCACATGGTCAGGTGTTTATTTTTACTGATTCATATGCAGTTTGTTGTGGTCTTATGTGTGTTTTCTGAGTTTTCTTCTTTGTTTTTTTTGTCATAGGTTGTTAACTTTGGTTTCCTGTGGTTGAGGTGGTAATTTTATTTTTTTCCCCTTTGACTATATGCTTGGTTTTTAACTAATGTTCTGTTTTTCTTGGTGTTGTTGTTCAAGGTTTGCGATTGTGTAGATCATAGATTTACGAGGATTCAATTTTATATAGATTTGCGAGCAACCAATTTTATATAAAGTTATGGCACGTGTTCCTGATAAGATTAAGTTGATAGATGGATCAAGGGAAACTCTTAAGCTTTCTGTAAGGATCACTGATCTTTGGTTCATTGGGATCCCTAAAAAGTCTGAACAAGCCGAAATGGTGGTTGTTGATTCTGATTATGTTTTTGCCCGTTTTTTTATTATTATATACTATATTATTGACCATTCAATCAGGTATTTATATACTTTGTATATTATAGGGAGATGAAATCCATGTTGTTTGCAAACAAGATCAGCTAAAGTCTTGGAAGACTGATTTGAAAGAAAATTTGACTTATGTGATGCATAACTTTAAAGTTATGAAGAATGATGGGAAATTCAGAATTTGTGATCATGAATATAAATTATCTTTTATTGGAGTTACTGTTGTTAGGCAATATGATACGGAACACTTACCTTTTAGGAAATTCAAATTTGTTGATTTTTCCGCTGTCATTGCTGGTCATTTTGAAACTGGACTCTTGGTTGGTAAGATCATTTGCAATTTGTGCATTGATTTTGATTGAGGTACTTATGGCTTTTCAAATAACATGCGTTTATCTTGTGGTTGCTTTATACGTTATTGGCGTGGTTGATGAAGTGGTATTCCGATATGTCTCATAAAAAAATACGAGGGTTGTTTTCAAATTAAAGGATTTGAGGCAATGTTTTAGGATTTAAGTTTTGAGTGCGTGTAATTGTTAGGGGTGGGAATAGGTCAGGCCGGCCTACAGGGGCCTACGACTTAACCTACATAAAGTCTGACTTGAACTGACCTATTTAATTAAAAGGTTAGGCTCATGTTTTTTTAAAAGCTTATTAAATTAAATAAATCAGGCTTAGACTTATTAAAAAACCTTATAAGCCTGATAGGCCGGCCTATATATATGTATATATACTTATATTATTTTTTGGGTACCAATATATTCTTATATTATTTTTTGGGTATAATTAATTTTTAAAAAAAAATTAGCAGACTTTGATTACACATTACTGCTCCATAACTTTCATTCCTATAATCAAGCAAGACTTTAATAACAATTTAGGTGTGTGTCATGTGCCCCTTTATATTCCTCATTATTTTTATTGGCTTTCCTATTCCTATTAACGTTTCCTTTAACTTTCTTTCTTATTATGTTCCTACTCCAGAGCAAAGAAATATTAAAGATTTAATGTGAAGAAGGCTTTTAAAAAGGCTATCAAGCTAGGCTAGGCTTTTAAAAAGATCAAGCCGAGCCAAAATAAAAGCCTTTGATAGGCTATAGGCCAGACTCAGGCCTCAAAAATTCATCGTAGGCTAGGCTCAGGCCTTTTGAAGCCTAGCCTATTCCCATCCCTAGTAATTGTTATTTGTATTTGATGATGATTAGATACTGATATACTAATACATTTATTGTTGTTTGGTTCTGATAGTGGACAGGTACTATCCTGCACACTCTAGGAAAATTACTGCTTACAGTTTTTGTGTTATTTGAATGAGGTTGAAGATGAAAGGTCCATCGTTATTCTTTTGACACATGCCAGGATCAAGGAAGCCCAGGGTTAGTGTAATGTGAAATTTCTCAATTTTCATTACTAAATAATGTTTTTTTTTTGTCTGATCTACAGGATCATATCCGCCGTCAGTCAGTAATTCTTTCAGGGCGTCTAAACTCATGATCAACGAGCTTGTGCTGGAAATCCAAGAATTCAGAGAGAGGTATTTTGACAATGTGTTACTTTTGTGTTTGTAATTTGAAACTGTTAAATATGTAACTAATCTTTGCTAGGGTTTTGCATTTGTTCTATTCTTATAGGCTTTTAGATTTAGGGATTGAGGTTAGATCAGTTTTGACATAGATGGTGCTATCCGGCTTGCGGTCAATGTCACAAAAAAATTGACATAGAAACTGTGCCATTCACATGTCCATGTGGCAAAGACAACGATCAACCTGTACTAAGGTCATTGATTCACTGCTTAATTGGTATGGCCTTCATCAACTACTTTTTCTTATACTGGTATGTACATTGGCAGGTATAGAGTTGAAGTGATGCTTAATCACAAGGGCGAACAGACCAAATTTTTGCTCTAAGATCGTGAATGTGCAGAGTTAATTGGTCAATCGGCGGATGAAGTCAACGAGCTCAAAATAGAAGTATGTTATTGTATTATCATGCAGTGTTTTTTAATTTACAATCAAAATTTGTTAGGTTGCTATCCATTTTGATTGTTTGTTTTAACTCATTGATTTTTTTTCCCGCAAGGATGGTGATGTTGATTTAAATGCCTCTCCTCAAGCACTAGATAGGCTATTGGGTTGTTTCCTTGCATTCAAAGTCAAGGTACAGCCAAGGTTTAGGAATGTTGTTATTCTTAAATATTCAGATGAATCAGACTTGATCAATGTTGTGATGGATATGCTTCTCGATACTGAGGTTGTCTTTTGTCAAGTGTATTTTAGTTATTGTGACTGTATCCATATATTCCATTTTTTTTTACTCTCAATTCATATATCATGCAGCCATGTTGCAAGATCAAGAGTTCAATACTTGACTCGACTGACCCTACAGAGCTTGAATTTGTAAGCTAACGTTGTCTTTCTGTGTTTTTCCTGGTGTATCTTGCGATGATGGCAACAAAATTTAGTTGACTCATCAATTAATATTTTATGCAACAATCTGTGTCTGTTACCGCCGATGATGACCGTTCAATGCTTGACTCGACTGAGCCTACAGAGCTTGAATCTGTAAGCTACTGTTGTCCTTGTGTGTTTTTCTTGGTGTATCTTGCGATGATGGCAACAAAATTGAGCTTATTGATCAGTTAATATTGTATGCAGCAATCTGTGTCTGTTACCGTGGATCATGACCCTTTTCTCAGTATTCCATTAACACCAACTAAGCGTGTATCTTCTAATGAGTTGAATGATGGACCCAAAAACTTTGAGATTTCACCTGCCCAAGTTTCCTCAAATAAATTAGCTAAGCATTGTCAGGCTGAATGAATTATGTTGTTCACAAGTTGTGTTGAATGTTTTTTATCATCGTATGAGAAAATTGTAATATTTTCCCCGTGGCACTTTTTGTGGTTTTTTCACTCTTTGGATGGGCCACGTGGTTGGAACATTAAGTGCTGGGTGTTTTGTAGAATCTCATTTTTGTGTCATTGGTTAAGTTCATTTTGCAGTTCGAAGCTAAAATTGCTTCTTTTCTCTTTCATTAAATGAAATAATAGTTTTTTTTGGGTTTGCATTACTCTATTTGTTAATATTGTTATGAAATTGCAATCTATTCTATTGTATTTTGTTCTATTATGAAATACTATTACGAAATTGCAATCTGTTCAATTGTTGTCAAAATCCTTATCAATGTAAACAACTCAAGTTAACTGATGAATTAAGGTTTTTCTTTTCTCTGCTGAGTACTAACTAAAGAGAGATTCAACACAAGAATTATTTTGATTCCATACTATTACGAAATTGCAATCTATTCAATCGTTGTCAAAATGCTGATCAATGTAAACAAGTCAAGATAACTGATGAATTAAGGTTTTTTTTTAGGGAATTACACAAAAACTAAAACATAAGCAGGCATTTACCAATTAAACTTAGTTTTTTGGCTACTTAAACATTAATTATGAGTCATTACACTCAGCAAAATAGATTGGCATATTAAGTAATTTTAAAAACTATTTAATTCTATCTTTATTGCTATTGCACAGCTAACCTTGAAATTAAATATAATCAGTACTAACTAAAGAGAGATTCAAGGCAAGGATTATTTCGATTCCATTAGGAATGAGGATTCTAAATATCACATATTGATCAATCAAAGAGAGATTGGACAACCTTTGATATCAAATTTTTCTGCACTGGCAACAACGCCTGCCTCTAAATGGAAATGCAATAATTGCTATATACCAAATTTTTCTACCGTGCATCTTTAGTTGTAGTTTTGCCTTCTAATTTCAATTTCATGCTTAGCTTTCTTTTTTATTGCAACAACTCTAGATTTGATACTTACCATCTCTGCCTTTGTGCCAAAAGAAATTTGTTTATTAATTATCAAATCTATTATATAAAAATGTCTAATCACAATTAATCCACCAAACCCAGATTTGATATTTTTCATCTCCTGCTTTATGTCAATTAAAATTTTTTTATTAATTTACCCGTGAATCTTTAGTTGTAGTTTTGGCTGCTAATTTCAAGATTTGATACTGCATATCTTGCTCTGTGCCAAAAGAAATTTGTTCATTAATTATGAAATCCATTATATAAAAACATCTAATCACATTTAATCCACAAAACGCAGATTTGATATTTGCCATCTCTTGCTTGATGTCAATTAACATTTTTTTTATTAATTTACAAAATATTCCATCTTTTGTTGCAAGCTGAGTTCTAAATTCTTCAACTTTAAATGTGCAGATCAATCACATAACTGATTCTACATCAAGAACTTACTCCTCTATATACAATATCTTTACATGTGAGTCTGATCATTGTTACATGGGTCATTTTCCAACGTACTTAAATTCAACTTCCATCTTTAATTTTCTCTTTATTACACAACTGCACATTTGCAATTCCTTTGATGTGTAATTTTCTCTTTGTGCATTTCAAAAATTTGTGGTGATGAATTGATATATCAAACAGCTTCATCGATATCAATTGACAACATGCAAAACGATACACATGCAAATCCATCTACCTCAGCTAAAGCCAGGATGAATAGGAAAGCTATCCTGTAAAAAAAAAAAAAAAAGTAAGACTCAGCCTGACACACCACATGAGGCAACTATAGATTCCACTTTGAAAGATATACAATGTCATGGTGAGAAATTATAAATAAGATGTTTTCTTTTAAAAAACATTAGTCTATTCAATTTTACTTAATTTGTCTCTATTCTTAAGTCATAACAGTTGATTCATTAGAGGATATAAATTCTGAATCTACACAAGGTATGATGATAGAAAATCCTTGCTCCATTTTTTTCGCAAATTTTAATTATATCTATGATATCTAACTCAAATTGTTACAACATCTGATTCTAATTTTTTTGTCTGGGATGAAAATTGTCAATCCAACACTAATGAACCTGCAATCAATAGTGAAGGTAATAATTATAGCTTTGATATAAGGTTAACGATATCAACTTATATGCTTTAAATTAAACTGTACTATCTCATTAAACAATTTCAGGCTATTCTGACTTGGGTGATCAAGCCATGCAATGTAGACATTGTAATGTAAAAATGTGGTATAATGAAAGAATTTCTAAAGATAAAAATACAACAAGTCCAAAATCCAGCTTATGTTGTGGAGATGACAAAGTTGAACTTCCATTATTACAAAATCCACCAAAATATCTTGAACGACTTCTGTTTGATGATAATGGAACTAATAGTAAAAATTATCAGCATAACATACGGACATATAACATGATGTTTGCCTTTACCTCTGCCGGTATTAAGCTAGACAAATCAATTAATGAAACCAGAGAACCTCCTACAATTAGAATTCAGGGCCAACCATACCATCGAATAGGCAGCCTATTACCAATGTCTGGAAAACAACCGAAATTTGCACAATTATATATCTTTGATACGCAGAATGAAGTTGAAAATAGAATTAATACCATGAGGTAGTAGTTCTTTTGTTTCTTTTATTATCAAATATGAAGAATTCTGATTGGCAAAACATGTTTTCTGACACCAATGGATGTATTTTTATATTGTTTTTTGCAGCCAACATGCTGCAATTCAACCAGACATTGTTTCAACTTTAAGTCAAATGTTGGATGACCGCAATGTCCATGCAAAAAGTTTCAGAATGGCCAGGGATAGATTGGCAAATAGTCAACTAGATAATGTGAAATTGAGATTGATAGCTGGACGTGAAAAAGATGGTCGTACATACAATCTCCCAAATGTTTCTGAAGTTGCTACCCTGATTGTTGGTGATTTTGATGCAAACTCAAAAAGGGATATTATTGTTGAAACTCAAAATGGAGAATTACAAAGAATCCATGAATTACACTCTAGCTATCTAGGACTGTAGTACCCTTTACTCTTCCCTTATGGTGAAGATGGATATAGACCTGACAAACTTCATCGTTCTACATCTGGCAGCAAAAAAAGGAAGAGAAATTGTCTAACGATGAGAGAGTGGTTTGCTTATAGACTCCAGTCTAGGTCAAATGAAGCACAGAGTTTGTTGCATTCTAGAAAACTATTCCAACAATTCATTGTTGAAGCATATACCATGGTTGAGTCTGAAAGACATAGCTACATCAGGAACAACCAAAAAAAGCTTAGAGTTGACAAGTATTGCAGTTTATAAACATCATTGGATGCTGGAAGCAGTAAAGGCTCATCTAAAGGAAAAAGATTGATTTTGCCTTCAACCTTTGTTGGCAGTCCACGTTATATGGATCAACTTTACTTTGATGGTATGGCAATATGCAACCATGTTGGTTTTCCAAATCTTTTTATTACTTTAACCTGTAATCCAAATTGGCCTGAAATCCGTAGAGTACTTGCACCTTTGAATCTAAAAGCAATAGATAGACCAGACCTTATCTCCCGTGTTTTCAAATTGAAGTATGAACAAATGCTTTTAGACTTAACAAAAAAACACCTGCTTGGAAAAGTAGTCGCATGTGAGTTTGCTATTAATGTGGTTGTTAAACTTATACATTCGTTTATTACTTTCCATTTTTCCTCATATGATACAACTATGCAAAATTTCTATATTACTATTGCACTATTAATACGATCAGCTAACAATTGCAGATATGCACACAATTGAATTTCAAAAAAGAGGACTTCCTCATGTGCATCTATTGCTATTTTTACACCCAGACAATAAATATTCATCTTCCGATGAAATTGACTAGATAATATCAGCAGAAATTCCTTCACATGAAAATGACCCTGAACTCTATACATTAGTGCAAAATCATATGGTACATGGCCCATGTGGAATTCTACAATCTAAGTCTCCATGTATGAAAGAAGGAAACTGTAGCCGTTTATACCCTAAAATGTTTCAGCCTCAAACTGTTTTAGATTCAAATGGCTATCCAGTCTATCATAGAAGAAATGATGATCGTACAATCTCAAAGAATGGAGTTATTATTGATAATAGATATATAGTACCTTACAATGCAAAATTGTTGAAGAAATACCAAACACATATAAATATTGAATGGTGTAATCAAAATACTTCCATTACATATCTATTTAAATACATAAACAAAGGTTATGACAGAGTCACTGTTGTTTTTGTTTATGATGCTAATGGTGGTGCACTTGAGAATCCTATCACTCAAAATGATGAGATTAAAGAATATGCAGATTGCAGGTAATATTAATTTAACATGCATACTTAATTTACTCATTTTTTCTTTAATTATGGATTTTTTATGGCAGATATATTTCTCCCTGTGAAGCTACTTGGAGAATTTTTTGTTTTCCAATACATGCTAGAAAGCCTGCTGTCGAGAAATTACATTTTCATCTGCTAAGGCAACACAGTGTTATTTATGAAGACGATGATGATATAGATGATATCCTATCAAAGCCAAGCATTTCAGATTCAAAATTCTTAGCTTGGATGAATAACAACAAATATTTTTCAGAAGGTAGAAATCTTACTTATTCACAATTTGTTTTCAAATTCATGTATAACCAAAAGGCTAGATCATGGAACCTCATAAACAAAAGGCAATACAATTGGCAGGCTAATATGGGTTCCACCAACCACTAGTGAATTATTTTATTTAAGAATGATGCTTACTACATGCAAAGGACCTACTTCATTTGAGGATATTAGACCAGTTGAAAATGTTCTATACCCTACATATAGAGAAGCATGCTTCACAGTGGGTTTTTTGAAAGATGACAGAGAATTTGTGGAAGCAATCAAAGAAGCTAAGGACTGGGGCACAACTAATTATTTGAGGAAATTATTTGTCTTAATGCTATTAATAGGTGCTATTACTAAACTTGAAGAACTTTGGAATCAGACATGGAATTGGTTAGCTGAAGACATTGCATATCATTATAAAAAAACAACTCTGAACACAGATTAGTTTTTATGAGTTTGTAACTTTGTATGTTGAATAACATTAGAGATAGCCATTGTTTAACTATTTTCTTTATCATTTCTTAGAATTAGACATTGATGATGAGTAACTTAAAAATTTAACATTACTGGAAATTGAAAAACTTCTACATGCAAACCAAAAATCAGTCAAAGACTATCCTACAATGCCATATCCTGAGGGTGCAAATCCTACATGGTGTCTAGAGAATAGCTTGATATTATCTGGACTTAATTACAACAATGATGAGGCTAGATCAGAATTTGAAAATCTTTTTTCATCTATGACAAGTAATCTATCAATTCATATATTACAAATTGCATTTAAGAAAGTTAAATTTCATCTGTATCTTCCAATTTTGCATCTTCTTATTCTTCATTTCTATCAAATCTCAACTTATTCTTGATTCTAGATGAACAAAAGCAAATTTATCAAAAAATTATGCAAGCTGTCAACAACAATGAAGGTGGCATGTTTTTCCTATATGGATACGGAGGTACAGGAAAAACATACATATGGAGAACATTAGCAAGTTCACTGAGGCCAAAAAATCAAAT
Source organism: Glycine soja (assembly GCF_004193775.1). Taxonomy (NCBI): domain Eukaryota; kingdom Viridiplantae; phylum Streptophyta; class Magnoliopsida; order Fabales; family Fabaceae; genus Glycine; species Glycine soja. The sequence goes on from NC_041006.1 coordinate 7,296,834, forward strand.
TGTGATTATGGTTGCTTCTAGCGGCATAGCTTCTCTGTTATTTCCAGGAGGCAGGATTGCCCATTCCAAACTTAAGATACCTGTGCCAATTTTCGAATACTCAACATGCTACATACTTCAAGGAAGTCAGCTAGCAGAATTGTTAAATCAGACAAATCTGATAATTTGGGATGAAGCACCCATGGCTCACAAATTTTGCTTTCAAGCACTTGATCAAAGTTTAACAAACATTATTAAAAAAAATTCCGAATCAAATTTTTGGGGGCAAAGTTATTGTATTTGGTGGAGATTTCCGACAAATTCTGTCAGTCATTCCAAGAGGAAGTCGTTCAGACATTATAAATGCAACAATCAATTCATTATATCTCTGGCCTTCCTGTGAAGTCTTAACACTCACCAAAAAACAGCGTTTACAAGGCAATGCCCAATCAATTGATGATCAAGAAACTGCTAAATTTGCAAAATGGATTCTAGATATTGGAGATGGAGTTATTGGGAATCAAAATGATGGATATGCTACAGTTAAAATTCCTGAGTACCTACTGATTACTGAATATAATGACCCCATTGATGATATAGTCAGATCAACATTCCCAGATTTATATCAACACCACAGTGATCCTAAATTCTTCAAATGTAGAGCAATATTAGCTTCCACCAATGAAACAGTTGAAGAGGTCAATGATTATATACTTTCTTTGATTCCAGGTATTTATGTATATCTGAAACTTACAAAAACTAGCATCTATTTAATATTTGTGCTCTATTTAACTTTTAATGCTAACTGAAATAAATATAATAGGTGAACACATGGAATACTTAAACTCTAATTATATAGAGAAATCAGAAATCATTGACAGTTGGCATTTCCAATCAATTACCACTGAATTTCTCAATTCACTAAACACATCTGGTCTGCCAAATCATTGTATCAAGCTAAAAATCGGTAGTTCTATAATGTTGCTAAGAAACTTAGACCAAACACAAGGCCTGTGTAATGGTACTAGATTAGTGGTTACAAGACTAGCCAAACATGTAATTGCAACTGAAATCATTTCTGGCAAAAATCTTGGTCATAATGTTTACATCCCAAGAATGTCAATGTCGCCTTCACAATCACCATGGCCTTTTAAACTTTTGAGAAGGCAATTTCCAATCATGCTATCTTATGCAATGACAATTAACAAGTCTCAGGGCTAATCACTTTCTATGGTTGAACTTTATTTGCCAAAACCTGTCTTTAGCCATGGACAATTATACGTTGCATTATCAAGGGTCAATTCAAGGCAAGGATTAAAAGTTCTTATTCATGATAAAGACCAAAAAAATATGACTTCTACTACCAATGTAGTTTTCAGAGAGGTTTTCAAAAATCTTACAAGGTAACTCTAAATTTTGAAAGAACAAATTATACTATTTATTGGCAACAATTTTTAACTGTTATCTTACTCATGTACATTCTAACATACAACTAAGGATGACATCATATACCACAATCTTAAATATTACATTATTAGGTCTGTAAGATTAGTTACTACATTAATATCTTCCATTTATAATTTCATTTACTTAACTTTCTTTTAATAACGTTATATTATTAACCGGTTTACAAAGATATCCATAACCTCTGAATATTTAGCACTTTATCACAGCTTAGCATAGTGCTATTGTAGCTTTAAAAATGTCTTTTACTTAATTAAACAATGTTATTGATATTCAATTGCTTTGTTTTATAGCGAAATCATAGAATGACCGCCTTTCATCCACAAATAACAGCTACTGCAAGTGAACTACAATCAAATGACTTCAATATATCTGAGCCATGAATAATATTATGAAAATAGGATACAAATTTTTGGCAAACATATTCAATTTCTATTATGTAAGAATTGTCTTTATTTTTTCCCAAAGCATAGAAATTTAAACAAGAACTACCTTGCAAATTCTTGCTTTGACATTTACCTGTAAAAATTATGTTTATTTTCCTCCAAAACATAGAAATTTAAACAATTGAAGTTCAATAATAAAGTATCTAGCATTCCACTGAGCTTAAAATTTCTTTTTGTTTCATTTGCTACTCCATATATGATAATTAATTTTTAAAGAATATTTATCAAATTTTCCTTGCACTTTTGTGCGACTGAAAAAAATTTGCTTATGCCAATCGTGCAAATATATTAGATTATGCTGCATATACTCCATTGGTTGAAAACAACATCATTCTTATTTTACAAAAAAGACTACATTAAAAAAAATCAAGTTATGCAGCATGACATAATTATTTTTAAAAAATTGCTATATATATGCTTCAGACATCATATGATTAAAAAATACCGTATCATATTCACTAGGCACACAAAACACAATATATGTTCAAATTTGCCCCCTATGCAATATATTAAAAACCAAATCCTAAGAAGGAATTCTAAAAATTGCGCCAATCCTCATATCCAGTGCGAAAATAAATCTAGACCGTTAATTCCCCCACAATATCAACGATGTTAACCTTCTGCTTTTAACAAAAACTCTTCAGTTACTTGGCACTTGTTCACTTCATAATTATTCACTCCACACCTGTTGACAACCGTGCTAAATTTAAAAGCAATGATCAAATCAACCGTCAGAGAGAGAGAGAGAGAGAGAGAAATGAGTCTCTCTTTTCCAATCTTCATCCCAAGTCTTTTCAGTTTTCTTTTTATTTTTCCATTTCTCTTTATCCCGTGGCAAAAGACTCATTTCTCTTTCTCTCTCACTCACTTTCTTTCTCTGTACAACTTGGAAGCTTTCTCTCTCTAAAAACAAAGCTCCTCGAGAGGGGTTTTGACGAAAATGCAGTTGAGGTTTCAACTTCAGGGGAGAAGCTCTGTAATGAAGGGAAAACAAGGGAGGGTTAAGGAGACAGAGGGTGTTTTGAATGGAGCAGTTTATTCTCACTGCCATGGCTTCTTCTCAGTTCAGAAGATTCTCAGGTTTCACTGCTTTGCAGTTTTCTTCATGAGTGTCCTTTTGTCGTGGTCATCCTTTCCAATGGATAACATTAACATCTCAGTGTTATATTTTTTCTTACTGATTTTTCAATTTTGTTTTTGGTTCCTTTTTATTTTGCCGGGCTATCGACGAAGAAGCATCCAGCACGCATGTCTTTTCCTCTTTTGTTGTTATGCATGTTTGTTTCATTACTATTTGTTTTTATTTGCAAGGTTCTAATTTTGTTTGTTGTTATGCATGTTTGCTTCTTAATAATAGTTTTTTTTTTTTTACTGATTTTTCAACTTTGTTTTTTGTTCCTTTTTTATTTTCCAGGCTAATTTTTTTGTCATCTTCCCCATATGGGTTGTAAGTTATGTGTTTGATGAAATACCTAAATGAAGTTTTAGTTTTTAATCTTAAAAATTAATGTGCATCAGTGCGCATCCTGCAAATTCCACGCTGGGTGTCTAATGAATGATACTTGCAAGATTTTGATGATAATCATTGTAACAATTGGTTGGTATTGATATCATTTATATTCTTTAATTATTTTAATCTATTGTTCAACAAGAAGAAACCCAGGTTTTTTGTTCAACAGGAAGAAGTGCATGTTTTTTTCTTGCTCTCTCTTAGTTTGTGTTTTTTTTTTATTTTCTTTAATTGTTATTATTATTATTATTATTATTATTATTATTATTATTATTATTATTATTATTATTATTATTATTATTATTATTATTATGTAGTTGGATGTCCTTTTTTATGTTATAATGACCGAGTGAACTTTGAAAATTTTCTTTGAGGTTCCTGGTGTATGTAAGTGGTGATAACAAAGAAAACCAAAAAAGGTCTTAGAAGATTAAAAAGGTACTCCCTTGACTTGGTTCCATTGTCTGTGCTTAAAGTCTTTATAACTATTGTTAGTCAAAAGCTTTAAAAAAGTGATTTTAAGATTCTGAAAAATGTGAGTTTTTATAGAGACTGTTTTAGAAGCTATTATTATTATTATTATTATTATTATTATTATTATTATTATTATTATTATTATTATGTAGTTAGATGTCCTTTTTTTGTTATAATGACCGAGTGAACTTTGAAATTAAATAGTCTCTAATATCTAATTTAAGTTTATAACATATGAAGGAAATTCTTTGGGCAATTATTTTTAACATCTTTGCTTCTCAAGCATTAGAAAAGAAGCACACTTTATTTTATTTTGATTGGTTCACTTCTTTTAATGGGTTCGAGTAACTAATGCACCTAAATCATTGTCCTTCTTTTAAGTTTGGCTTAGGACGTGGATAAACAACACTGGTGTGGATAAGCATTCTTTAGGGAAAATGTCATCAGTAAAGAGACAAATGAGAAAGCCAATCACATTTTACTTTTGTGTGTTTTGCCAATCATTGTTAGCCTCCCGAGAGACTTGATGGTTAAGAGCATTGATCTCTTTCTTGCATTATTGATGCTAAAAATGATGTGGTGTATTGCTAATTTGTTGTCGTGGCATATACTATGAAGATAATGTGGGGTATTGTTAATTTGTTCTTATTCATTTAAAGTTTTGTTTGAATTTTTTATTATGATTTTGATATGGTGGGTGCAGCTGAGGGTTACACACATGGGGATGTATTTTTACATTAAAAAAGAACTTCTATCATTTCATAATATATTCATTGGACTGATTGTTCACTTTTATTTGATGAGGCTGCAAACTTTTGCTTCCCTGTTTCATTCTTTTAGTCAATATTTTGTATTTAATTAAAAAAATGTTTAAATTGCATCTCTTGATATAAAAAATTATAATGTATGTACCTGTTTCATTCTTTTGAAAAATAATTCCTCGCCATCCGCTAAAATTTGTCCCTTTTTTATACATTTACCTCGGCAAACCTGGGGTTTTTGAGCATACAAGTATTTTTGTTGGAACGTTGATATATAGTTAAAGAAATTGCTTAGTACTTTACTGATATTTCTCAATTCTTTTAAACACATTCTTTGCCTTGCTCTATTTTCCCATTTTTCCCTAAATCATGCACACATATTGGCTGATAATATTAATGTATTGTTGCAAGCTTTAATATGTCTAATTGGTTGCCTTGAGCAGCCAGTGTTAACATGCAAAGCCGGGTGGGGATTCCGATGATATGTCGGCTGAGGTTGTCAAGAATTCTTGGAAAAATGAGCAAAGGAATCAGTCGTGATTAGCAAAGGGGAGGTAAAAATTGCATTTGTAGGCTCTTCTTAGATGTGGTTTGATGCTGATGACTCAAATGGTTTCCCTGAATTAGGGAAGAATTACAACTATATAATAATTGCTCAACTTTTGCTATATGGATACTGTGTAACCATGACAACTTTCTCTTTCTTTTTCCTCCTTTTAGGCTCCTTGGAATTTTTTACAATAGTAGTTACTGCTTTATATATCAAAATTTAGTGCTTTTTCTTATGCATCAATATAGGGCTCTGATTTTGTGGCAAAAGCTGTGGATTTAGCAGCCAGAGAATTAATAACAAGTGCATCACTAGGACAAGGTTTGATCTGCGTTACTTTTTGTCTCTTGCTGTGAATCCTGATATGTGCCAAATTAAATATAGGCTTCCTGCAATGATAGTTACATAGGTACAGCTTGACCATGCCAAGGTATCCACGAAGTCTGCAGTTCTAATGAATTTAGAGTCCAGAGTATGCTCTTTCTAACTCTCACTGGTAGTTTGAATGATATCTAATTTCTTTCATTTGAATGATATCTAATTTCTTTCATTTACTCTTCTCTCCGCACCTGAATTAAAAATAATGTGTCCCTCTTGCATCTTTGCTTCCTTCTATATTATGATATATTTTGCCAAATCCCCAAAACAACAAAAAAAAATGATTGAATGTAAATAGGGAAATTAGGTATATTATTAATCTTCTTTATAAAGGGAATCTTGAATAATTCATTATTTATATTATTACAATAATTAATATTTTTTATATTCTTTGGTTTATCATAAGGAGTAGTGGATACGGTTTAGGATCATTGTTATAATAGACAAAATTGATGGTGATCGTACATAGTGGCTAGGAAGGGATATAATGGCTACTGCTGCAGTTATTGGACTCAGTGGAGGAAAGAGACTCTTGAGTTCATCATACCATTACTTTGATATTATAGAAAAGCTTTCTTATGGTAGTGATTTTGGATCCACACACTACCAAATTGGATTTAAGTATTATGACTTTTTCATCGTAACCATGAACATATTTCATTTTATGTTGAGTATTGGCAATTGTTCCTTATGTTATCCTGTGCTTGGCAGGATATCAGAAGAGAGCTTGGAATGGAAATAATTGAGGAACATACAGTGATGGAATATTCTAAGGTGATGCATCCTGCAATACTTAGTAGTTTTTTTTAGCAGATTTTTGTATGTTTAAATGTTATTGTTTTTTGACAAGTCAACAAGAAATGTGAAAAATGTGGCCATGTGGAAGCTACCTATTATACTAGACAGGTATCTTTAATGTAGATTTGCCAATTCAATTTGAAGCTCTTATTTAACAGTCTAAATTTATTTATTTTAATCATTCTAATTTCATATGATATCAGCAGACAAAGGGCAAGCTACTTTCTACACATGTACCGGCTTGGTCATCAGTCTCAGGAAAATTAGTGATTTACTTTAAGGTTATGCTTAGTTTGGGAGAGAAAAGTGGAAGGAAAAACAAAGATAAAGAGTGAAAACTGAGATGATTTTTTGGTAGGAGAGAAAATGAAAAGAAAGTTAATTTTTTTTCTTCTTATTTGATTGTGTATAAAGGAAAAAAAAGCATGTATGTGAAATGTAATAAATACTTGCTTGATTATTATTTAGTTATTATTGTTTGTTTCATGTTTTTTCTTCCTTACTGATTTTTTCCCTTTTTTCCAATTTCTGATTTTCTTGCTTGCAAGGTTCTTTCTTTGTACTTTGTTTTATGCATGTTTATTATTATTATTATTATTATTATTATTATTATTTAAAAAAATTTTATGGAAGGTTCAAGCTATTTGAGAGGTACTTCAACTTCAAATTTCATGCTATTGTGCTATGGATTTATGTCTTCTTTCTTTATTCTTATTAATTCGTCTTTCATTTTCTTCTTTACAATTGCAGTCATGCTATTATCACATTTTTTTGTTTGCTTCTCTGATCCCTTCTCTCCACCATGAGTAGGTTAGAACAATCACGGGATTTTAAAACGTTATGATTCCTCTCATTTTTCACTTGGATTATTTTTTTTGTGGCGAAGTGAATGACAATGAGAAAATTCCCATAGAAATGGTGGTGAGTTCTATTCTTTTGCATTGTCTTTTAGATTTAAGTTGTTAAGACAGTGCAGTTAATAGAACATGAACATGAATTTGAAATTGTTAATTTTTCTCTATTATTGCAGGTAATTAGAGGAAATAGTGTGGTCATTGTTGAGGTGCTTCAAATTCAAGTATTTAAGTGTAAATTAACAATTGTTAAGTGACCTGACAAATGTAAATATGGAGTAATTTATTTTATAATTGACATGTTGTCATATATTCATAAAAAAGCTATTTTACTTATTTGAAATTTCAATTCTCAATTTAATTACACTTTTTTTTACTTTTTAATCTTTTTAGTTTTAAACATTTATTTTATTTATTATGTTTAAGTCTTATGAAATTCATCTTAATATAGTTTGTTAATTTTGTGATCTGAAACAATTGTTTTGCATGAACATCAAGTTTTCTTAATCAAGTGATCCATGCGTATACACAGGTTTTAAATTCGCATAAACATCAACCTTTGAAGTTCCTTAATCAAGTAACTCATACGTATGCACGGGTTTCAAATTCACATGAATATCAACCTTTGAAGTTTGGTTAATCAAATGACTCAAACAATTTGACAATTGATCAACTCTACTATTTACAACTATTTAATATGAATGTTAGTTCTTTTATCTTTTTACAATCTTTTTCTTTTTATTCTTTCATCGAAAATCATTTAGACAAAAGACGCGTGCATGCGCACGGGTTACCGACTAGTTTAATATATAAAGTTGGACAAGCAATAAGAATGAATTGGGTCAAGCCAATCTATATTTTATATGTGTCTTATTTTTTTAAGTACACTCAGGCCAAGTGGATCGAATCGATTCATATTGGTTTTCATTCTAATTTTTTTAGTCTAAATTTATACAAATTTAAATAAAAAAAATATAAATTAAAAAATATCAACCTAGAATAGGTGAGTCCGACAAGTTCAATCTATTTTAACAACTCTATAAAACTCTTGTCATTACAATATTGCTGGGCGAGATTCATCGACGTCGTTGGGATCCAATTGTGTGGCTGCAAATTAAGAGTGAACAATGTGTAGAACAATATTTATGCAAAGGAGTCATAGTCGTCCACCATCATCACTGATTAGAGTTTGAAACCCTAGCGTTACCAGTACACTAAGTGAATAGAGATCTGCACACACACCAGTGGTGGTGGGCCTTGTACTGCTGCATGTTAGACCTGCATAAAATGACAACAAGCCAAACAACATTTCCCTCTATAAGCTGAGTTCAAAGCAAAATTAACTAGCATACTACCACCAACAAGGTCCACTAGCACCAAGCTAAGTATGAAAAAGACTTTAAAAAAAATAAATAAAACTCACTTCAATGATCTCTATTTTTTAAAGATTAATCTTGTGTGACTTTTAATTTATTTTTTTAAGAAAAAAAAAAAACTAACACTACCAATGCACAAGACAAGAGATAAAACAACAATATTAAGAAAAGCAAGCATGTTGGCGCCAATAATGCTTCTTTTGTTGTGTGAGGTTCCTGAACCGTTACATTCACACATGTGATATAGATTTGAATTTGATTGGGCCATCCAACATCTCGAGCTAGCAGCAGCTCCTGGAACTGATTTCTGGGTGTAGCTTCTATAGTTATATCGAAACAAAGACAATCGAGCAACAAAAGCAAGTTTGCGGGACAGCTCTCGCTCGTTAATTGAGCAACTTCACACGACAACGTTATTTTCTCGGCAAATAGTAATATACTAGTATGCAATTAATCTGTGCTGATGTGGTTCCAACTTATCCATCGAGTTTCGCACTCCGTTACACCCAGCATCCACGTATACATCAGCAATTAATAAGGATGACTTGTATTACTATTTACTAGGGGGAAAACTGTTTGTACAATTCAGTCAATAATTTAATATAGTAGCTGAAAATGTGAAAATGTTATATATATATATATATATATATATATATATATATATATATATATATATATATATTTTTTTTTTTTTTACTTTCAATCACATAGTTTTTTTTTTTACAAAATTGTGATTTTTGTCCTCTAAACTGTAGGTTGATTTTGATTTTTTCATCTAATAATTTTTTAATCAATTTAGTCTATTAATTTATATTTTTGTATCACATTTGTCATTTCGTTACAGGAAGTTCTAAATCTTACTATATATTAGTTCTCCAAACCTTGCTAGTATTTGGGCTTTGATGAAATAATGAATTTTAATTTAGTTATCTATTGAGTATTTAGTTTTAATTTTTTAGTTTTTTATCCCTTTCAAATACATTTCTTAGTTTTGATTTCAAAACTAATTTTATTTAACAACAAGCCAAAAATTTATTTTAAAACCACTCTCCTTTTTTCTTTATTCATATACTTTATTTTTTTTAATAGCTTATCTCTTTCAATTTATTATCTTCATTTTTCTTTTTAAATTGAATTTCAATAATTTTCAAAAATAATTTATCAATAATCTTTAAAAATAACATTGTATTATAATTCAAATTGTCTATCTAAATCTAAAATATAATGTATATGAGTATACCAAGTAAGAAATTTTATTACGAGAGATGAGAAGATTAAATAACAATCTTTAAATTAGATGAGGTATATATATATATATGTGTGTGTGATTGGCCTGATGATATCAGTTTTCTTTCAACAACAATTTTATTAGGCTGGCATGATACAAGAGAAATATACGAGGTACATCTTTTTTCTTTTAACGACATATTTCATATAATTTAAAATAGAATTTTTAGTTATTTATATTTTTTATATAATAAATATTTTTTGTGACAAAAACGTTTATTTTAAGTGTTGATACTTGATAGTAACAAAAACGTTTATTTTTGTTTCATGTTGTTGATCGAGTGTAATTAAACCACTTCTTTTATGATTAATTTTTTAAAACAATTCTGTTGATTACTTGAATATAAAACTTTTACCGCCAATTAATCCTGACAATTGTTATTATTTTTTATGATATATTTTTTATATTTTTAAATTACTTTGAGTGTCCTAAAAAGGATTAGTGCAAAATATTTTACACCTAAAAATGGAAGTCGGCATAACAAAAGCACAAAAATTAAAGGATTTCTGTAGAGTTTAAAAATGAAAAAACATCAAGCAAGAGCAAATTTCAGAAAAATCAGAGTAATTTACTCTAAAACAAATACGGCCCACACTAAAAATAAACATTTGCTTTGTGTTTAACTTTTATATAGTTGATACACAAGGGAAAAGGTGTTACCATTATTTCTGTATAAAAATCATTAGGGTCATAATTATGCACTAAAACAAGCTTTGATCCGAGAGAATATTTCCCAAAAGAAACAAACAAAATGGACACCAACAAAGTGATGGTCATAATAAGTATCCCTCCTTCAATCAAAGTGGAAAAAAGAAAAAGAAGTTGGAACGAAGAGAGGCAAAGAATATTAATGGTGAGGTAATGAGCTCAACTCAAGAAACCAGGTGGCAGGTGGGACTCAATCATTCAAACATGGCAGGAGTAAAGACAAGGACGTTATATAGGCGGTATTTGAAATCTGGGTGTTTGCCTTTGCCCTCAAAACTCAGCACAAAACTAACGAAAACGATTGGGGAGACAAAGATATCTATGGGGTGATCATGTGGGACTTACCACGGACAAGTGAGGTCCTTGTTTTTATCTACCATGCCTCAACCGTGGGAATGCATCACGGTTAAGTTATTCATCTTTTTTGTGGATTCCCTGTACACTTTTGTAATACTGACAACATTACCTGCTTCACTTCACATGGATGCTATAATTAATATAGATGAGACTTTTTTTTACCAATTTGGAGCAATTTTTTATTTTTTTGAAATTATCAAATAGAGGTGCATTTTGAAAAATTACCTAGTCAGGGTAAGGCGTGAATGACATACCACTTCGTGATTGAAATCAAAGATGGATTTATGACTTTTGAAGTTTTTTTTTTCTTGAAATAGAAGTCGAAAATCTTGTTACAACTTACTTCATTTGTTCTTAATTATAAAATTCATGATTCATTTAAGTCTCTTAACAAAAATAATTAATTTAGTTAATCATATTAAATTTATAAATTAGTTGTGTTATCATTTCAAAATTATTTTTTTCTTAATTTTTTATCCACTAAATTGTTTAGGAGTGTTTACGGTACGGGTCACCCGCAAACTCAAATTGACCCAAATCATCTAAACAGTTTGGGTTAATTCATTTATGTATCTGGGTCAAAATCGAATCGATCAAAATCGTTCATGCACGGATCGGGTCACGGGTTTAAATTTATAGATCCGATTAAAATCAAACTGAACCGAATTAATCAAAATCAACAAAAAAATTTAGAGTTATTTGGTTTGATTTTAAATACAGGGACTCAAAGTGTTGGAATGACAAGTGTTGAGATTATTAGTGTTGGAACTTCTTAAGGTATTACTTTCAGTTACATTATTATTTGTTTTACCATTTTCATATTTATTTTTTCTATCATGTTTATAATATTAATGAATCATAATTTATTTATTTGTTTAAGTAAATCCGGTTGCAACAAATCTAATTGTAGTAAATCTGGTTGCAGCAAAGCTTATTGTAAGAAATTAATTTGTATGAAATAGTTGTGATTCAAATTATTACAATAAATTTCATTGAAGAATATTTTATTTTAATTTGTATTAGTCTATTTTAGAATATTATGTTGATGATATTAAATGAATCAAATTTACTACATTCAGACATTTGATATTATGTTAATTGTATTAGATATTTGGATGAATCATATATAAAATAGTAGTTATAAGAAAGAAAAAAAATCAAATTTAAATGGGTAACTCATTGGTCTAAACCAAATCAAAGCATTCATGAATGAGTTGGGTTAAATGTGAAAATCAAATCGATCAAATTTAATTAGATTGGGTGGCCAAAACCGATCCGAACCGGTCCACAAATACCCCTAAAATTATTTCTTATCAATGTTTGAAGATAAAATAATTGAATAAAGATAACAGAAAAAAAAAATAATTAACGCATCTAAACATTAGAAAAGTGACAATAAAATTTTTAAAAAGGATAAGACGAAAGAAATATTAATTTTCCTTATTTTTTTATTCATTCCTATTAGAAGTCATAAAACATGAAACATGCATTGACTTCATGATCTTTTAAATAAGAATTAATTTGTTTTCTAGTTGTAAAGAAGTCCTAATTTTATCCACCACTTGTACTTTTGCATGTGTTTTTTTACTTTCTTATTTTTTTTCGTTCATTTTGACGTTAAGTTTTTGTTTAAATTTTAGAAACAAATAATAATTCATAATATATGAAATAAAATAAAAAAGTCACCGCTTTTTAAAAATAAATTAAAAAGATCATCTTAAACAAATTTTAAAACAAAATATTAAAAAACATGTATATAATATAAAATAGTAAAAAAAAAAAAATTTACAAGTTGTAAATCTATCTGCGACTTCTTAAAAAAAATAATGACAATTATCGAAAGTCGTAGTAATGTTCACGACTTCTATTTGAAAAGAAATATAAACAAAATTATAAATAGTAAAATAATATTCGACTTCAGGCACAAAGTCATGTTTGTCATCCATAACTTACCCTTGATCAGTAATTTTTTAAAATTCACTCCCATTTAATAATTTTTGAAAAAAACTATCCCCATTTAGTAAAAAAAAAAAAAAAAATTCTATGGATGAAGATCATGATATCAATGGAGAAAAATGTGAAGCCGAAGAATTTACTTTGGTGTAAGTAGAGCTGACAAAAAATAGATTGAGATAGTTTGTTGTTGCTACAATCATATCGAATTGGGTTGAAAAAATGTTGATCCAAATAAAATCAAATCTATTTGAATTGGTCCAATAAATTAGCTAAACTATGTTGAACTTAAAAAATATAAGTCTGAATTCATTTGAGTTTATTTTCTATTTTGAGACATATATTATATTCACCCCGTCTCTAAATGTGAGTATTGTTTTTTTTTTTTAAATATCTTTTTTATAAGATTATTTTCTAATTTTTTCTTACATTATTTTTTTTTACCAAAATACCTTTATTTATTTTAATCAACAACTAATAAATATTGAATTGTCTCTTTCTCCTTCTTATGAAAACTGATGAGTTAGTTTGAAAAATTAAAACTCCACTAGTATTACTCTTTCTCCATACATTAATTATTTAGGTGAAAAGTAATTAAACTACTACCTTCATCCCTAAATATAAGGTTATTTTAATTCATTCACATTCTTTAAAAAAAAAAGTTAGTTAATTTAGTTAATAACATTAAATTTATTATTAATTTGTATTATTTTTTCAAAAACTACCTTTAAAATTATTAGGAATCATTATTTTTCTCTTTTCACTCAATTAATTAATGTTAGTATTATTTTCTAATCATTATAAGAGAGAAGATGGTTTTATCTTACTCCCTCATGTCTAAAATATAAGGAAAAAATAATTCAGGCTAATTAAGAAAAATAATTAATCACATTTAAGTACATCAACCTCAATTAAAAATGATTTTTTTTAACTTACTTTTCATTGAAACTTGGTATCAATAATAAAAAAATATTTATTTTAACTAAAATTTTAATTAAATTAAGAGTATTTTAGATATAGTAATATTAAATGAGATAAAATTAGTGAATATTTTTTATATTTGAGATCAATAAAAGATAATTTTTTTCCTTCATATATTTGAGATCGGATGGAGTATTTAATTTATAACATTTATTATAAAGTAATTAAGGGTATTTTGGATAAAAAAAATTAATACAAAAATAACTTTAAAATAGTGTTATAAAAAGAGGTAAAGAAATTTAAAAACGAATCTTATATTTAGAGACCTAAATAGTATAAAAATGATAAATTAGTTCTAATAATTTTAAGTGTAATTTTGAAAAAATATACTATAATGACAAACAAATAAAAATGTAATTGCAAACATCTTATATTCAGGGATAAATGGTGTCTTTTTTTATGATAGTGTTTGATTTGGACAATTGAACTTGTATGTTAATTTGGACATGCGTTGGAATATTAGATAACATGACTATTTTTTTTATGGTGTTTTAGTTGAATTGGTTTATTTTTTAGTCATTTTAAACTTTTTTATTTTTAAAGCAACTCATTTTAGACTTCTTTCCATAATGTACATGTCATTTTGATTGTCTCTAACTTACATGTTTATTATTTAGTTAGCTTTTACATATTTAAATACCTTAATTTTGAATGACTTAAACTGATTAGATATTTAATTTTTAATTGTAATAGTATGATTGTGATTATATGCTACAGGTACATGTTAGATTCTAAATACAGGTTACGAGGTTAGTATGATTAATATAGAGTATTGATCTCATTTTTTTAAAGTGAGATTTTCATTTTTCTTTTTAGTTTTAGCTATATGGTTATGAAATGTCAAATTTTTATTTAATCTTTCGTCCTGTATTCATTTGGATATTATTTGTTTTCTAATTTTTACTTTATTTTTTTTATCATTTTCAATTTTTCATAATATGTTAATATTTTAATCAATCAATTCCACTACCCAAATCATTCCACTCTACCCAACAATTTGTTATATTGAATTGGATCTTAAAATAAATCAAATTCAATCTAACATAGATCTCTTATATTATTATTAAAATCATTCTCATTAAAAGTGGATTAAAATATAATTTTAATTCTCTTATTTTATTTAATTAATATTTTTGTTCATCTTATTTGATATTTGATTTTCCTCTTTTACAAATAAAAAAAATCGGTCCATTAGTCAATTTTAGGACGTTGAATGTTAATAAGAAAAATATTATCCGTTAAATTGCTAACATAATACTATAATATTAAAATTTTAAATTATTAATTTAATAAGAATTTAATTAAAATAATAATATCATGTGCCACATCATCAATTGAGATCAACATTCTAAAAATTGATGGTTGAATCAAATGTTTTTATTTTGTTTTATTGGAGAACCAAAATTGAGAATGCAATAAAATAAGAGATCAAAATTATATTTTAATTTTAAAAACTCAAAAGCTTCTTATTTAATATAATTATTCCAATTTATATGTAAACACAATTATTTAATAAAATTAAATAA
Source organism: Glycine soja (assembly GCF_004193775.1). Taxonomy (NCBI): domain Eukaryota; kingdom Viridiplantae; phylum Streptophyta; class Magnoliopsida; order Fabales; family Fabaceae; genus Glycine; species Glycine soja. Next base: position 7,312,237 of record NC_041006.1, read on the forward strand.
ATATTTCTTTTTTAAAAAATAACCTAAATAAAACGCTTAATAACTTAACTCTTTGTGCTGCCTAGGTCCACCTGAATTGATGAAATATTTACATTACCTTAGTCGAAGATTATTTCATCGGATAATATTAATGCACGATGATTGGGCACCCAACAACTTTAAAAGCATTAATAAACCATTTTTTTTAGAGAAATAAATGCATAATAATTATTATGATAAAAAGAACTCCATTAATGGCACTGATGAGGAAAAGACACGTTATACAGTTAAAACCTCTCTAAATCTCTAATACCAATGTCAATAAGATACTATTCCCTCTTAAACTTTTTTACTATAATGAGTAGTTGTTGAGCGTGTTTTCCTGCAACCATTTTCTTCCTTCCTCGGTTGATTGATTGGTGATGTTGCTGGTGCCCCCAGAAGAAGGGGTAGTGTTGGAATATTATTAAGCTTTGAACTTTGAAGTTGTGGCAGAAATCATTGACCCTTTTTGAGAGACTTACTTACTTGTGGTCCAAAACTGCTGATGGCAACTGTTCAGTGGTCACAGGAAGCACCCTCCAAAGCCAGCATTTAAAACCTTTCATCCTCTTCATCTCTCTTCTTCACCCTTCTGTTTTATTAACAATTCAATAAGAGGAGAAAGAACACTCAGTTTAATTAGCAATGGAATTGAAGAAGCATTTTCTTTTATGCCAAGGTACTTAAAATGGTTTCACAGGGAGCATTTTTCTTCTTCTAAATATGCTTTTTTTTTTTTTTTATGTGCATGCTAATGCTCTCTCTCTTGGATCAAGTTCAAGTGTTCATCTTTTTTGCTTCTTTGAATTTTGTACTTTTTAGATTAAATATGTGCATGCATGTCTACCCTTTTGAGCCTTCTGCTTGTTTTCTGGATTCATGGTTATGAGTTGCTTGCCTGACCCGTTTTTTGTTGTAAAGTTTTCTACTTTTGTTTTGCTACCATTCATGATAGCTGAGCTTTTCTTTTTGGTCTTCATGAGATCTCAATTACTGGGATGGGATAATTGTCTGTTTGCTGTTTTGTGAAAGTGGCATCTGCCATCGAAATGAGATCTTTGAAATACAAAAGTGGTGGCTTTTGATTCTGTATTGTGTAGAAAATGTTTCCTGAAAAATTGGTGGGAATATATGTTTTTTGTGATTTACCAGCTGTTTCATTGGTGATAAAAGGGCATGGCTGTTTTGATCTGAACCTTGTTTTGGGGGTTGATCTTCAGATGGCATGCCAGTGTTCTGTATTACGTGTTAGTTATTTGGGCCATTTAAACAAATTTAAGCATGCAATCATTGGAGTTTGTTTTTGTTTTTGTTTTTTTAGCGTTCTTAATCTCATGCTGCATTCTAGCTTACTGAATCAAGCTTGTAATCTCATGGTTGTGCAGAAGGAATTGGATGCTGATAAGTGGTATCGATTGATCTGTTATTTTCTGTGGGAGACTGAGAAACGATGCCAAGCCAGCTATGGTTTTCTCTGCCAATGATTTACAAGAATGGAAAGATTTTCCCAAAGGGCTCAAGGTTCTTCTCCTTGAGAGAGACAACATTTCTGCTGCCGAGATAAGGGCAAAGCTTGAAGCCATGGACTACAATGGTTTGACTTTTTGGATTCCTTCTTTTTGTATTGGCATGTCTCACTTCTTTATCTACATCTAACAATTCCCACTTCTGGCCCATAGTGGGTAAAGTTGGTCCCATCTTTCTGTCCTATGGCATCTTGCAGAGCCACATTGCTTTAGAATCCTTATATGGTTATTTGCAAAATTGTGGTCTCAGATTTTTGTTGCTCTGTGGAGCCTAAAAATTTTGAAAGACTTTAGTTGCTCTTGGGAGCCTAGAAATTTTAACGAATGCCTTTTTTCATAATTTTTTTTTCCAAACTCTGTTTTCTTGTATGGTATTTCTTTGCATCTTATGAAGCTGCTAAAGTTTACATTTATGCTTCAACTATAAGTGTTTTCAAAACTGAATATGGTCTACATTGTAAAGATATGAAGTATAAAAGAATTATCAGATACCTGACTCATATGTTCTAAATTGGAAGATATGAAGTTTAAAAGAATTGTCCCTTGTCTGACTCTGAACTACCGACCGAGTCTACACTGTTTTTGTTCATTGGGTGTCCTTTCTGTTGCCTAGCCAATATGGATTATTTGGCTGTAGGAGACAGGAATTTATTATTGAAAACAGAAGTTTCCATGAACACAAGTTTAAACAAAATTATATCTTATATCTTAAGGTTCAACCTAAGTATAATTTGATTATATTGAAGTCACATGGTTCTCTTACTCTACTCCTAGTCTCCCACATCACCATTCTTGTTTCCTTTACATGCTTGTCCTCTATTAATTTATTTAGTAAGCTTTTGAGTTTCTGTACAGTTTCTACATTCTGTGAGGAGAATGAAGCCTTGTCAGCAATCTCAAGTGGACTCGAAAGCTTCCACATTGCCATAGTGGAGGTAATGAACTTTCATTTTCTATATAAATGAAAAATCGTAATGCAGTAATTGTAAAATTTAAAAATAGAAAAGAAACATCAAAATGATGCTATCTAGTATGCTTGTTAAAAATAAAGTGGACGTCTATTAGGAGGAATGATACTCCTGTCTGTTATTAGTTGCTGCCAAACTTTAGGCAATAAAATATACTTCTGTCAAAGGCATATAACTTGAAACTTTTTTAAATGCTAGTCATGAGAGGGGACTTTTATCATCTTTATTCATTTTTCTCGTATAATATCATGAGAATTATTTTTTCTCTTCCTCAAAGTTCTATATCTTAATCTTGTGATTGTTAAAATAATAAAGCTTTTATGATGTCATTTTTAATCATAATCATCCATCCTAATTGCAGGTGAGTTCAAGCAGTGGCCAGGGAGGTTTCAAATTTCTTGAGAATGCCAAGGACTTGCCAACCATTAGTAAGTACAGATACCAAACCCAAATTTGTCAGTTTAACTTCTTTTAGTTCTCCAAATCTCCAATATGTACTCTGTTTTAGTGGCCTATACAAGCCACATACCTAGTATGAATACTGGACCAAGAGCAGCACCAAATAAGGAGAGAAACACCAATATGCCTTTCCAGTCTAATTTTTGCTATCACATGTTGCATAGGCTTTGGATAATAGTAATAATTATTTTTTTTTCTTCTCTTTTATTTGTCATGTGATTGTTGCTTGCCATTGATTTTATACCTACATGGCTTCTGTTTGTTTTTTGGTAGCTTTTACCAATTGAAATTGATGAATGATCTAGAAGGGAACACACCATGGTAAATATGGGGAAAGGTTTACTTAAAGGCAGTTTTCTCTTAATTCTAAATTTTCTAGCCATTGATACTTCCAATTTTTAATGCAGTGACTTCAAACAATCATTGCTTGAACACCATGATGAAGTGCATAGCGGTAAGAGTTAGTTTTTCTGTCTCCATTATTTATGGGTCAATATCTGATTATGTATATTCCTTGAGCTAAGCTAACTGCAATCTTCTATTTCATTGTTTTTCCTTTTTTCTTTATTATTTGCGTTAATTCTCACTTTTTATTCATTCAAATTATTGACAAAATTTTGAGCTTCTCCTTTAAAATCAGTGTACTGATAACTTATTTGGATTTTCAGTTCAATATTTGCCCAAAATACGATCTTTAACTCATTAGATAGAGTACATTTTCATTCTCTTCTGATTGTTAATGCATACTTCTTGACTCTGCTCCATTTTTATTTTTTAAGCTTGGTGCAGTTGAGTTCCTCAGAAAACCACTATCTGAGGACAAGCTCAGAAATATCTGGCAGCATGTGGTTCACAAGGTCTGTTAATATTGACGATATTACACTGGCATTTACTATTAACATAATATGAGCAAAATAGTTTCTCATGTGGTTGAACTCAAGCAGGCATTCAATGCCAGGGCAAGCATCCTGTCTGAATCACTTAAACCTGTCAAAGAATCTGTAGTGTCCATGTTGCAGCTCCAAACAGACGATGAACAACATGAAAGTAGAGTATCCAGGGATATAGAGAAAGTATCCCGCTTTGTTGATAATGATCATGAGTTGTCTTCTGGAAATGATAAATATCCAGCTCCTTCAACCCCACAATTGAGACAAGGGACGAGATTGTTGGATGATGGTGATTGCCAAGAGCAGACTAATTGCTCCACAGGAAAAGAAAGTGGGGAACATGAAGGAGAATCTAAATCTGTCGAAACTACATGTGGTAATTTGAATGCTGAAAGTACTCCTCAACAAAGGAAATCTGAAATTACTTTGGTTAGGGAGGAAGTTGAAAGTACTCCTCAACAAAGGAAATCTGAAATTACTTTGGTTAAGGAGGAAGTGGATATTGTTGATGCTTCCAAGGGTGAGAGTGTTGCTTCTCCACATACACAAAAAAGAAAAGTTCTAAGCAACACTGACAGAAATACAAAAGCTTTAATCAAAGTAGGTGTTCATAGTGATTCATGTGAGATAAGAGGAAATCAGAAAAAGATAAAAGTAAGTTGCTTTATGACTTTTCATTTTACAATGTTTATGTTCCTCTTACCCTCTTGCAGATTACAATGAGTGTTTCCATTTAATATGAAAATGTCAATGTTCCCATTTATTGTTTCTTCATTCTTGGAGTTGATCCAGAAAGTTCAGACATATATCTCCATTCCATAGGAAATACTCTTTCCATTGAGTTACAGTTTTGGTACTTGATTTTGGTCTTAGGTAGACTGGACACCTGAGCTGCACAAAACGTTTGTGAAGGCAGTGGAGCAACTAGGCATTGATCAAGCCATTCCTTCTCGAATATTGGAATTAATGAAAGTGGAGGGCTTGACAAGGCATAATGTGGCAAGCCATCTCCAGGTCATTATTTACATTACTGGTTATGATTAATCATTGTGTTTCTTATCGACAAGCTAAGACTCATTAAGTTATTTTTGTTAAAACAGAAGTATAGAATGCATAAGAGACAAATCTTGCCCAAGGAAGAACGAAAATGGTTGAATCTAAGAGAAAGGAGCTATTGTGTTAAAAGACCAATTATGGCATTTCCTCCATATCATTCTAATCACACCCTTCCTCTGCCTCCTGTATATCCTATGTGGGGACAATCTGGCAGTCCAACGGCTGGCATGCAGATTTGGGGCTCTCCAGGTTATCCCTTTTGGCATACTACTGCTGAAAATTGGCACTGGAAACCATTTCCAGGGGTAATATTTGTTTTTCTGAATTCAAGGATGAGGATATGAAGTTTTTCTTCTGTATTATTATTAGTAGCTAAGCTTTCTGGCTTGCGGTGTAGAGATTATGGTTATGGATGAAGTCCTACTTGTGATCTCTTGATCTTGCAGATGCATGCAGATGCATGGGGCTGTCCAGTGTTACCATTACCACCTCCTCAAACTCCTGGTTTTCCCTACTCTCAGGTGAGTATCAGCAAACCAAGGATCTTAATTAATAACCTTGCTATTTTGCATGTTAATGGTTAATGTGTCTATGCCTGCTAATTCATTTTTGCTAGTTATTTAAGTTATTTACCAGTGATATCTAATAAGATATTTTTCATCAAATCTCAGAATATGCCTTCGTTGCTCAATGCTGATGCAGTGGATCACACATTTACCATGCCACAAAGTTCCTTCGAGCATTATCCGGTAATGCAACACTTTCCTTTCAGTTTTTTCCTACTTGATCATGGTGGAAACTGGCCAGTCACCAGTTCATACATAGATACATACATTCATTCTAGTTGGCACTCAGCGAAAGTCCACATTGAGGAGAAATTGTAACTTTACTTAAAAGCCTTTAAAAGATTTAAAACGAGGAAAATGTAGTGATTTTTAGTCTCTGTTTGAATAAACATCTCCATAAGCATCTGTTGGAGAAGAAAATAAGGTAAAATAAATTGATCTTCTTCTGTAAGTTAAAATCAACTTATGCATGTTAACTTTCATAGAAGCTCTCTTATCTAATTTCTCCAGATGTTGGAAAACTAGATTTGAAATGTTTTTCTACTAAGCATGCATCTTACATCATCCATGGACTTGGTTAGAAATGTCAACTATCTAAATGCTAATGCTTTTGAAGATTACGAAAAGACCATGTATCTATCTTGTGTCTAATCAATCTTGTTAGATTACTATCAATGTTCTTTGAGTGCTGATTCAAGTGGTACTTCTAATTATACTTGCATGGGAACAGGCCTGAACTCAACTAATATTTGAGTGAAGTCCAAACTCCCAATGATCTCTCTCACCATGGAGTGTGTTACCATGCATGCATGCAGGCAGAGGAGGTAGTTGACAAGGTGGTGAAAGAGGCAATAAGCAAACCATGGCTACCCTTGCCCTTGGGTTTGAAACCTCCTTCCCCAGATAGTGTGTTGGCTGAGCTATCCAGGCAAGGCATTTCCAACATCCCTCCAAAGGGTTCAAATTCATGCTGACCTGGATGCATGCACCAAAGAGAGTGGTTCTGATGGTGACCAACTACAAAAGGGTTCCACCTGATCAAACACCCTGTTGCAATTATTTTTGTTTTCTCTAAGTGTATGAGGTTCCAACTTGTAGTTTGAGTGGGAATAGGAGTTGTTGGAGTTGGGACCATTTTGTTTTGTTTATTTGGTCCCACCAAACCAATTTTAAGGTCTCTCCTATGCTGTTGTCAGCTCGTACGTACAATACTCACTTACCATGATGCAACAACCAAAGTATTAGTAGACATTGTTCCTATCCGAAGCCACATGCCAAAACAAGGCAACAAATAATAAATGATGAGAAAAGTCAGCTTCTGCTTTTAATGCAGTGCAGGACACCCGTTAGGCAAATTGGCCGGTTGAGAATTGGCCACGCATCTCTTGATGCTTCTCTACACAAATTTTTGTGGTTGTAAATACTTGCTGATGTGTGCAAACTTTAACGGGGATATGATATTGTTGTAAATGTGGAGCTTTTGGGGGGCATAAAGTATACCCTTAACAGTGATTTTGAAGGGAGAGAAGGGGGGTCTCGTTTTGTGTCGTTGAGTGTGGGGTGCCTAATAATGATGGAGAGGATAGGATACACTTTGTGAATAAATATGAGTACACTCGACTTTGACGGATGCTAACTCTTCTTGAATTTGTTAGGATGTTTGCTCAATTTAGAATTGACTTGTTTATTCTTCAATGTTCCTGCTTTTTTTTTTTTCCTTTTTATCATTGACAATTGTTAGTCTTTCAACTTTAACTTGTTGTGCGGCACGTGTCAATGCTGATTTCTTTTTTATTTTGTTTTACTTTTGTATCTCTTCGATAGCATTGAGATCAACAAAAATATATGTTTTTTCTCCTTTGTCTTTCCCTTTGCTGGTTTTGACTTTATAGGACGATCCATGGTAGTTGAAGTTGGATAATGACTTGATGGCTGTGTTCGAATTAGAAGAGGGAGAATAACCTCCTGAAGTAGAAACTTTTGTTCTCTTATTAGATCCTTCAAATGGTGAGAACCATTTAGGTTGACTCTTCACTAGTTGCTACACATGCTCTATATTAAAAGATTTACGTTTATTTTTAAAATAATTTAGAATTATTAATGTACTAATTTTACCCATGTTAATAATCATTAACTTGTTATGGGTGATGTAAAAAAGTAAAGTCTAAGATCAATATGCACCACTATCAATAAAAAACACAAATACTTTAGAATATTTAATAAGGATAAATAATATAAATAAATAAAATGGTTCATAGAAATTGTAAAATGCCTTATAAAAAGATCATCAATTCCTTTTAGATGGTGCCTTGTATTGAGGACCAAAAAGAGCACTTTTTGCTCTACTCCCACAGTTGCATTCTTGATCAAAAACTTTTGGGACCTTTTGAAGTTTGATGTGAAATGCTTTCTAGATGAGTTTCATGTAAATAGAATTCTTTGTAGAGGTTTGAACTCTTCTTTCATATCACTTATTCCAATGGTAGAGGATCCTCTTAATTTAGGGAAGTTTAGACCGATTTCCTTGGTGAACTCTTTGGATAAGATCTTAGCTAAAATTTTAGCTAAGAGATGGTCTAGAGTTTTACCAAAGATAATTTATGAGAGGCAAAGTGCGTTCTTGGGTGGAAGATCCTTACTTCATAGTGAACTTGTGGCCAATGAAGTTGTGGATGAGACAAAAAGGAAGAAGAAGAAGTGGTTGGTTTTTAAGGAAAATTATGAAAAAGCTTAAGAATCGGTGAATTGGTAGTTTCTCCTTTACATGATGGGTAGAATGGGATTTTTTGAAAAGTGTGAGAGGTGGATTAAAGAATACTTATCATCAAGCTTTGTCTTTATTCTAATAAATTGTAGTCCAACTAGTTAATTTAAGTTGGAGAAGAGCCTTAGACTAGGGAGATCGTCTAACTTCTTTCCTCTTTACTGTGGTGGCGGGGTGCCAAAGTGGCCTAATGAGACAAGTGGTAGCTAAGAAGATTTTCAAAGGGGTTCTTGTGGAAGACAAAAAGGTGGAGGTGGGTCTTCTACAATATGTGGATGATACAATATTTTTTGGGGATGCAAGTTAGAAAATGTGGAGGTAATTAAATGCTTGATGAGGTCCTTTGAATTGGTTTCCGGTCTTAAGGTAAATTTTTTCAAAAGCAATTTTGGGGCATTTGGGGTGGAAGAAAGAGTTATGAAAATATATGTGGCGCTTCTTAATTGTAGATGCATCACAACACCTTTTGTATATTTGGGAATTCCAATTGGAGAAAATCCTAGGAGCCAACACACATGGAAGAGTGTTACTTCCAAATTTCAAAAGAAGTTGGCCATTTGGAACCACAAACTCTTTCTCTAGCCAAAAGGGTATGTCTTATTAATTCGATCCTTAGCTCTTTACCTCTTTTCTTTATGTCCTTTTATAAAATGCCTAAGAGTATGGTAAGGAAGCTTGAGAGTATACAAAAAATTTCTTTGGGGAGGGGTTGAGGGTGAGAAAAAATATGTTGGGTGGGTTGGAAAAGAATTTGTAGTCCAAAGGACCATGGTGGTTTAGGGGTTAAAGACCTATCTATTTTAATGATGCTCTATTGGCTAAGTGGAGGTGGAATTTTTTCCTCTCAAAGCCTAGCCTTTGGAGTATGGAGGGTGGAAGAATCTTGTCGAGGGGGGGGGGGGGGGTGGAGAGTAATGGAGAGTCTTCGGTGGAGGGACCTTAGGAAGGTTTATGGGGGTTTGAGTAATGTAAATTGCTTTGAGAGTTTAATTGAGTGAAAGATTGGGGAGGGGGTTGTTTTGATTGAATGGTTGGAGAGGAAATGAGAACTTGGCCATGTCTTTTCCTAGAGTTTTTCCAAAATTCTCATGAAAATAATGCATGGGTATGTAATATAGGGAGGTGGGTTGATGGAAATTGGGTGTGGGATTTTAAGTGGTATAGAAGGTGGTTTGAGTGGGAGAATCCAAAAGTCAAGTGTTTTTTGGAGCTATTAAATGGAATGCATTTACAGAAAAATGAAAGAAATGTGTGATAGTGGTGTGGTGAGGGTTCAGGATTGTTTTCAGTAGCTTCAACATATAAAGCCTTGCATGAAAAGGTAAGGGGAACAATAGAAGATGAAGTAATGGTAGAGGTGTGGAAGCTTCAAGTCTCATCTAAGATAAGAATTATGATTTGTAGGTTGTGTCTCAATAGAATACCTACCGTTGATAACTTAAAAATCAAGAATTGTGGAAGTGAAGCTATTGGTGAACTATGTCTTTTTTTATAGTTACACATCTTTTCTTTACATGCCAAAGGATAGAAAGTATTTGGAAACATTGTTGTAAGTTGTTGGATTTTCAAACTGTCTTGCCAACCGAAACTGTCATGCACTTTAAATAGGTTCCAGATATTGTAGGGAGCAAAACTCAACCACAAAAATGACACATCATTTGGGGAGCAATTATTTTTGAGCATTTGGAATATGAGGAACGATTGTGTGTGTTCATAGTTGAATCGTTCAATAGAATGGAGTTGATAAACAAAATCTCATTCACAACTTGGAGTTGGCTTAAAGCATACATGAGTAATTTTAATTTCTTCTATGCTCAATGGTTGATGAACCTAAAAGTATATTTTCATGAGACATAATGTTATGATTGACAACACTAAGTTTACATGGCTAGAGGTAATGACTAATATGATGGGTAGTTAAAAATAGAATAAATAATCATTTTTGTCTCTAAATGTGTAGAGTGTTGACAAATTTATCCCCAAAAGATGAAAATTTAATTTTTAGTCTATGAAAGTGAAAAAAGTACAACAAATTCATTCATCTGTTAACTTTCATCTGTCACCATTAATGAAAGAGCCTACGTGATACAGAGGGATGAAAATGTCACAAAAATGATTGCCAACATAACTGTTAAATAGATTGGACCAAAATGTCAGCAAGTTTCCATTAGACCAAAATGTCAATAAGTTTTCATTAGACTAATTTGTTAAACCCCAAATTTCATTTCATTTAAGGATAAAATATTATTTAATCTTCATCTTCCCTGGTTCCCCCTTTTTGTGATTAGAAAATTTGTAATGATTGATACATTGTTACAATGTTTATTTTGGTACAATGATAGAATGTTTATTTTGAAAATTTTCTATTATGACAATATTAGGTAGTGACAAAATCAAATTAGATCTCATTTTTTGTAAGGATTAACTTAATGACTGTGTATTTTTGTTTAAGTCTCATATTTTGGATAAGGTATTGTCACATTAGAAATTTCAGATCAATAGAAAGATTATACTTCTTAATTAATATTATGTTTATTTTAACTTATGTTTGCTTCCTTATTTTTTTAAGTATTTATTGTAATGTTATGCTTGCAACGATTAAAAAATGAGGAAAGATGAAAATTAAATTATATCTTACTCTTAAATGAAACAAAATTTGAGATCTAACAAATTGGTCCAATGAAAATTTATTAATATTTTGGTCCAATAAAAATTTATGAGTGTTGCTAGGTGCACCCAGCATTCTTGAAAAATACCAAAATTATCCTTACTTAGTTTTCCACTTCCGGATCAGCTTGATCCGTAAGTTGATCCGTAAGTCTCTTCCAGATCAACTTGATCCGTAAGAGGAAAAAAAATTATAATATACTTTTAAATACAACATATTTATTTATAATATAATTAAATCTATTTTTTATTTTATTAAATATAATATACTTATAAATATTGATTTATTATAAATAATTAATTTTTTAATATATTTTTTTAGAATAAATTTGTTTAGAAGATGATATTAAAATACTTACTCAATCCCATTATAATTATTGTTTAAGGTTATTTTATACATATTAATAAAAATCAATAAATACATAAAAGATAATATTATAAAGAATTAATCATATCATTATTAATATTATAAAGAATATAAAAAAAATTAGTATTATATAAAAAATTAAAATACTAACTACTTTACAATACATTTTTTTACATGATCATTAGTATAAGTGGGAAAATTGTAATTATAAGAGAATTTAAAAATATTAGTACGTTATATACGATCTTAGATAACGAATGATGTCCATTTTTTGGTTAATTATTTTTTTTACACCCTTTTCAACTTCTTTATTTCAATTATATTTAAAGTTATAACACGCGTGTATATAGACACAAATGGAATACACAATCAATGAAAATAAATAAAACTAACATTAGTAATGAAAATAAATAAAACCAACAATACTCATGAAATGAGTTCATGTACAATATCTGTATATACAAGGAATATCAATGTAAAATATGTATATAAACTAAGCCTGATCAGTGCGCCGCCTGCGTCTACACCTAACGTATAATAGATGGTCCTGTGTGACACTCCTGGCCAATCTGAGACATTCTTCGATCACCTCATGTGTAGATGAGCCAGGCGTGACCACCCCTAGACTCAGATGGCGCTTCAACCGCTCAGCAATGTCATCACAAACTTCCTGTTACATACAAAACAAACTAATTACACAAATTATTATGCAAATATTGAGGTAAATGACGTAAATTATTAGTATTACTTACCACTGCATGTCTGGGCTCCTCCGTAGATGTCGATGATGCTCCTGGCTCCGGCACGCGAGGGATATCTGTCTGCGGGGCCTGAGGGATGACTCGGGGCTGCAGGGCGTGACCATGAGGCAGAGGATCTACTGCGTGGCCTGGTGTCATGAAAGGATGGGAGATGCGGAAGAACCAGTCGATGTAGTCATTGGAACACGCCCCTGGCACCACGCACACCTCACCTGCAGGTACGATATGATCCTCGTAGTGCATCCACTTGTCGTGTATATCATCATATGAAATCCATGAATCGACAGGAGGAGCAGGAATGGTCTGCGTGTAACCAAACTGCCGCACAACCCTCTCTGGTCGGTAATACACAGCAACAGGCCCCCAGCGCAAGAGACCGGAGTAGCATGATCTGACGTGGAAGTCCCGGACCTCCCGATGCTCCCCATACGGGATCCAACAGACATCCAGAATCCGGAGTCGGTCCAGGCGCTCCCTATACGACGGCGTGCGTATGCTCTTCACGGTCTTCTTCGTCGCAATCCACCTGCACACACGCGGAGAAGCCTCGTCGTAGTCCTAATCAGCGGTGGACTCCGCAACTGAGGGAAAGTGCTCATAAATCCAGCACTACATATGTAACATTCAAATTATAAACATTAATAATGAAAGTGTAACAAAATTTAAAGTTGAACATTGTTTAGCCTGAATGAATGAAAAACATATTTGTTACTTGCAGCAGTGTGATGTAACCGCCAAGCTATCGACTGTGGCTCATGGATGCATCGTTCAGCTGGTCGTACATATGAACCAAAGCAGCCACTCCCCAAGCGTACCTATCTATCATACTGAGGTCCCGAAGGGCCTCCAAGTAGACAATATGGACATTGGTTGCACTCTTGTTAGCAAGCAGAGTGCAACCCAACAGGTGAAGAAGATATGCACGAGCCGCAGCTGTCCAATGACCTGCCTGGCATCGGCGCTGATATATATCACGTACCCATTGCAGGCGTACGTACGGTCCACGACACTGGACTATCTCAACCCTAGCAGACTCTGGAGACACCATCAGCAAGTCCACCAGCATCTGAACCGCATCATCCACGTGCAAGGGCTCAAATGCGTGAAAGTCGCCTATAACGGGAAGATGGAGAAGATAGGAGACGTCGTCCAATGTGATGGTGAGCTCACCCACCGGGAGATGGAAACTAGACGTCTCCCGGTGCCACCGCTCCACAAACGCGGGCAAAAGTCCCCGATCGCCGGTGTCTACCGAACACGTGATCAGAGGACTTAGTCCTGTACCAGCGATAAGTCCCTCAATGGCAGGGACAGACCTGCCTAAACTATGGACCTTCCTCCCATGCGAGGATAACTTCAATTCAGGAGCGTCCTGAATTGAAGTATAAAAGGAAGGCAAAATTCGTTAAAATTATCATTTAAAGGAAAACTAATAGTATAATTTACAAGTAACTAAAAATAAATAGTATAAATACCTCTCCCCTCCATACGCTGCAAGCAACGTGATCCGCATACGTTGTTAGCACATATGGGTCACTCGGACCACCCGGAAATCTCTGAGGCTGATCCTCAGCCGCCTCTGCGCCTGCGTCCGCAGGAATGTCCTCCACAGCAGCTGGTGCCTCCATCGGGTCATCCTGAACGTCTGGGTCAGCGATGAATGGCTCATCGACGTGATCTGCAGTCATAGCGACTCGCTGCCTCCGTGCGGATGCAGTAGGTCGTTGACGCTGTGGAGCATCATCAGAATCATCATGATCTCCTCTGCCCACACCTCTGCGAGTGACCTGACCTAAGGCACGACCTAATCCTCTGGTCCTAACCATGATCTGCAAATGAGTACTGCAAAATCCATCACTCATTTCATTTTCTCAAATTTCAAGCATTTGGTTAACTCAATTCAATTACTCTAACTTGTTGAGCTTTATGAATCTGACAAACAATGGTCAACAAATTTGTGTTTGTGGTCAACAACATCTCAAATTTGTGTGGAAAATCAAACTAAGCATAAACAATGGTCAATAGCATCTCAAATGCTTAGTGGTATTGACCTTGATTCAGCAAGGTGTTGTTTTATGATTGACCAAAGCTATTTTTATGATTGATGTGTTTTGTTCTATTAGGAATTAATGCTAAGATAGTGTTTGATGTGTTTTGTTCTATTTTTATGATTGACCAAAGCTAGAATAGAACCCATTAGAGGATTGAGTGAAGAAATAAAATAGCTAACTTGAACAAGTGCAGAAGAAGACTTAAATTCTTACTAAAATGTACAAATTTGGATGACTCTAATAGAAGTAACCCACTACTTTAAACTAATTCAATAGCCATAACATGTTCACTTCATTATGATATCAATGTCAATTCCCTCCCTTGTTGGCTATCACAACTAGGACCATTCCTTGTTATACTGCTTGTGACAATTCCATCTAAGAACAATATATATTAATATATAGAAATAAGAACAGCTAGTAAAAGTTGCAATCATTATAGGATTTGGATTGATTGTTCTCCTAACCCTCATAAAACTTTCTCTCTAAATGTTTTCTATATACACTAATTGATTGTCCTTATAGCATTCTATCTAGAAATAATCCACATTGACCAATATGTTTTTGTTGACCAGTTCTATAAAAAGCTAATCATGCTAGTCCTAAATATGTTGTGAACGTTGAAATTGAAGTTAATAGTGTGACCACCGGATAATGATTCATGAAGGAATGATGTGTGTGGATAAACGAAATAGAATCAAACCAGGATTGATGTGTTTGATGTGTGTGGATAAACAAAAATTAGGAATTAATGCTAAGATAGTGTTTGATGTGTGTGGATAAACGAAATAGAATCAAAATATACCATTTCTCAACACAATATTGTGTTTTGTTCTATTTTTATAATTCACCATTGGTTATGTTCCATTTTGTAACTTCTGTTCTAATATGTTTACCAAATGCTACCTAAGAGTATAACACTTACCAAAAATATATGATTGGATTCCTAGGAATCAGCATTTAGGACTGTGGAAGGTGTTGGTGGGGGTGGCATCTTTGTGCCCGTGCTTACTCTAGTTGTGATTTTTATCTTCGTAATAATGAGACTAGTTTTACTAGCAATATTTGGTTTGGAATATTTGGATAATTTCATACAAGCACTACCTATCTCTTGGAATTTTTTAAATGAAGTAATTCATGCTAATCATTCAACGCCAATGGGTATTGATGATGTATTTTTTTTTGTAGGGTGGATCACATCAGTCCGAAAGTAGCATCACATGTGGATCCACTAGGATTTTTCTAACACGTTGTAATTATAGTACCTCTGGTACTCTTTTATTAATATATATATATATATATATATATATATATATATATATATCCTATTTTGCTGATAAAAAAAAATGCTAATCAATATATACTATTTGGATAATTCCCTAACTAAAAGAGGATATATCTATATATATAGAAAAGTTTATCTAAATAGACCCATTAATGTAACCACTGATGTGTGTTTTATTTTATTCATCATATAAGGGGGAGCATCCTAACTAATATGTATGTCTACCAAAAAGTTCAACAATATTGAAACAACAAAAAACAAAATAATTCAAGTTCATTTAAAAGTAATTAAAATGAAACTGGTACTTTTACGGATCAAGTGTTCCGTAAATTGTTTTTTAGTATTTACGGATCACCTGATCCGTAAGCCTTTTCCGGATCAAGTTGATCCGAAAGAGGCTTACGGATCAGGTGATCCGTAAATACTAAAAAAACTGTTTACGAATCACCTGATCTGTAAGCCTCTTCCGGATCAAGTTGATCCGGAAAAGACTTACGGATCAGGTGATCCGTAAACAACCCATCAACTTCCCAATGGCGGTTTCCGCCATCGACGACAACAATGGAGGAAGAAGAAGCAACGCAAAGGAGAAAACGTACCTCGAGGAAGAAGCTGAGTGTTGAAGATGAAGCAGAAACGTGAAGAAGAACCACACCCACAGTCCTACGCAGAAACGCGAAGAAGAAATGCGAAGAACAATGAAGGAATTGAAACGCCAAGAAGCAGAAACGCCAAGAGCAGTGAAGAAGATGGAATCGCGGCGGCGCACAAGAAGAAGATTGAAGAAGCAGATGATTGAAGAAGATTGAAGAAGAAGAAGCAGAACTCCGAGGAAGAAGAAGAAGTTGAAACGCGACGCGGGAGAGAGAGAGGCGAGAGAGCTGTTTTTTTTTTTAAAATTACTGAAAGGCATAAATGACTTTTCCCATTAATTGCTGAGTGCACCTAGCAACACTCAAAATTTATTCATGTCGGCAATTGCGCAACAAAACAAATTTAGAAACCATGACTTTTGTTGGACGGATTGAATAGACTATTTTCATGAACCATTTTATTTACACCTCCTTTTTTTCTCTTTGCTTGCCATTTTCTTTTTTGTGATATTTTCTGATAAAAACATCCTTTTATGAAAGCTACAGTAAAATCTGCAAAATAAAGTGAGAGGAAAGCAAAAAAAGAAAAAATAAAGTGAGAGATGTAAAGAGCAAAAAGGGAATATAAATAACATCTATCTATTTTCACTAGGAAACTCTTGATTGACTTACCGGTTATGGGTGTGTACTGTATAGTTTTAAACAACCAAATAGAAAGAAAGAAAAAAAAAAAAAACAAGGCTGTTGTTTTTTTTATCTTGATTTCGCTTTTACAAAATATGATGAATGAAAATTTTAAAAAAATTACGAAGTGATACAAAAACAAAAAAGAAAAGAAAGCAATATATAAAGCATAATCATATTACAACTCACGAATATGGACCACATGGTTGCAGAAAAATCTTATTGGGACATGCCCACATAGTTACAGGGAAAACACCACAAATCCCACCGCCCGCGAGCTTTGATTCAATTATGCTTCCTACACGTGTGGGTAAGCAATAAAACTTTATAGCATAATAGGAAAAATAAATAAATATGCGTTGCTTGAGATTATGGATAATCTTATAAAAAAAACATTCTGGATAATGGCCTCAGAATTTGATTATATTTTAAGGAATGATAACGAATATAATCACTAACAGAACATTCACGACACTCAACAGGTGCATCTTGGATTGTTCCCTTTAAATAAAATTGGATTGTTCCCTTTAAATAAAATTTTGAGTTCGAACATTACATAAATATTTATAATTAAAAAAAAATCTATTAAAAATATCAGTTGCTTGAAAGATCTTAGAAAAAGCTAATTGCATTAAAGTCATCACTGTATTTCAAAATAGCCCGTGACAATTTTTATATAAACACGGACAAAATCGTCAATCCACGTTGTTTCAATTGGATTCTAAGAGAAAAATTAATAATTAAATTTTCTTTTAAAAAATATATATTTAAGTCGCTGCTTAACATTTTATTTGTGTCGAAATTAATTAGTTGTACCACTAAATATGAGTTATTTCAATTTAATAAGAGATTTTTTTGACTTCAAATTTTGGATACATATCAAAAGAAAAATATGATCGAATTATTTTTCATAAAAGATACATGTGATTTAAAAGAAAAAAGAATAGTTGTGCGTGAATGTCAAATCATAGTGTGCATATGAACGACATCGGAAACTAACGTCGTTTAGCGTTATGACACAGAGAAGGGCATTAATGTCATTTACGTTTCTATTTTCCATTTCTTCTTTTCTGTTCAGTGAGTCAGCGTTACCTTTATGCGTTGGTTTCGGTGGGTGAATGATCATCCGAAGAGGCTCAGGAAAAGGACAACTTCGCAACTCGTGAATCGATTACTGTAGAAATCGTCGATTCTATCTTGTGAGTAATTGCACTTTTTTTTATCAATCGTAGCTCTCGTCCACATTTTCGATTTTCTTCACTTTTTTATTTTTCTTCATTACTGAAAACCTTTCACTTTGTTTTTTTAATCCGGATTGCCAATTTATGTATATCTTTTTGATTCAATTAATTCTCATCTTGATGATTGTATGAGCTAGATTTTGTTGGAGATTCTGGTCAATTGCATTCGAAGCGACTTGATCAATTTTTTGAAAAAAAAAAAATTGGGGATGTAGTTTGTATTGAATATTCACACACCCAATAAAACAAATAAAGAGTTCCAGTAACAGAACCTTTTAGGCTTTCTAGTGGGTTTCTGAAGAAAGATTGATGAAAATAAGGTTAGGTGTTGAATATGCCTGCATAATTGACCTGGCCAATTATTTTTCTTTTGGAATGCCTGATGTTAAATTCATGTGTATGTTGAAAAACTTTGAGTTGTTATTGTTTTGGTTCTTTTTATTAAGGTAGTAAATGGGGCATAAGTTTATTTATCTGTCTTGAAATTGAACCTGAATTGTGGTCTTATTGTTGCTATGATGGTTTGTTTCCGGTTATTAGTGATGGTTTATGGAAAAAGGCTTTTTTTTGTGCAGAAAACGTATTGGGCACTGGCCGCCATTTTGAATTCTGGTTGAGGGATTGAAGTGCGATTATAGGTGGAGGAGGATGGCTTGTAGGGGATGCTGGGAATGCCTTTTGAAGCTTTTGAACTTCATATTGACCCTTGCTGGTCTGGCCATGGTCGGCTATGGGATTTATCTGTTTGTTGAATACAATAAAACTCCGGATAATACTCTCACTGTCGGTGATGATCAAACTCTAGTTCAACTTGGCCGACCCATGCTAGTGGCTGTGTCTCTGTCCAACAGTTTTTTAGATGATTTGCCCAAGGCTTGGTATGAATGCTGCTCTTCTCCTGCCAATTTTTGGGGCGTATCTAATGAGTAACGTGTATTGATTAATGATTGCTTTGTATGATATAAAGTAGACAATTATGTTTTTTTTGTTAGTTTCCTCAACTGAAGTTAAATTTGTGCTGGAATTAACACCTGTGCTTTTTTTTTTTTTTTTTGTGGGGGTGGTGGGGTGGTTCAATTTTGTTTGCCATTGTATCTCTAAGATTAAGATTCAGTAAACAAATAACAAAAAAATATCTTTCCAACTTGCTTTAGAAACAACTATGAGTGAAATGCAATTGGGACTTGCTACCAGATTTGCTTAGCTCATGGGAATCAAACCTCTGCAATCAGTTTCAGTGACATGGTCAATATCTTAAGCTTTCAATCTGGTCAAGTTCAGTGAGAGAAGCTATGTTGAGCTTTTAGAATGGCTCACCAATTACTTGTGGTTATGCAATAGTTGGAAGCATCCTTTGTTATATGGTGCAATTGGTACCTTACTGATTGTTTTGTTGTTAATGTTGAAGAAAGCAAACTTCTAATATATTTGCTCTATTCACTTCCGATATTGCTACACGAGTTATGAATTTGAAATAACCTTTATTTCTTCCACATGTATTGATGATTTTTAGGCCTACTGGTGACATCTGTGTATTTGCATGACAAAGACAATCACTAATTATAGAACGCATGTAGTATTTTCTCCTTGATAGCTTTTGTCTGCATTCACCCTTGTGGAATTTTATCACATGTGCATTGTTTTATAAAAAAGACATTGACACAGCTCAAACTAAATTGTCTGTACACTGTCCTTTACTGATTGTGTATTTTTCATGTTTTGCAGGTTTATTTACTTATTTATTGGAATTGGTGCAGTCCTCTTTGTCATTTCTTGTTTCGGTTGTATTGCAGCTCTGACACGGAATGGGTGCTGCCTGAGCTTTGTATCCTTCTAAAATTGTCTTATAATTACATAGCCAAGCAAAATTTAATGTTCTCAGCTTGAGATGAAGCATCTCTTCCTCTCTCTCTGTCTATGTGTGTATTAATCTTGAAGGAATTGATATTAGTTTCCTTAATCCAACAAAGTATTCTGTTTTAGTGTTGTTGTTGATCTTAGTGGAGCTGGGATGTGCAGCCTTTATATTTTTTGACAAAAGCTGGAAAGAAGTAAGTTGTCACTGGCAATTTAGGATATGAAATTCAAGAAGTTATATTTGTAATCTTATAATTGTATTTCTTCCAGGAAATTCCTACGGACAAAACTGGAGATTTTGATATGATATATGGATTCCTGAGAGAGAACTGGAATATTGTGAGATGGGTTGCTCTTGGAATTGTCATCTTTGAGGTAAGCAAGAACAGTCATGATCGGCATTTAAAAAAAAAAAGCAGTGTTATTTCATGGACATGCTTATTTCATTGTCTGTGTACCCACAGAGAATATGTGCAAGTACTACAGTGAAATAATCACTTCCAGAAAGGATGCTAAAAACTAAGAATCGCATACTTCAATATGATTTGGCAAATGAGCGAATCATATCATATGAGGAATTGGAGGGGACTTGAAATTGTGTGATACACGGATGAATTGGTGTGATTGCATATAACTGACATGAACCACACGATTCAGCCATTTGTTTCTTTTCTTTTTGCTTTGCTTTCACTAATTATCATCAAATAATATGAAAAGACATAAGCCTAAATTGTCAAACGAAAAGAAACTGATAGAGCACTAATGAACACATCTGCACCCTATTTGATTATTCTACAGCTCTCTTTATTCTTCTAAAATAGATTCACTTTCACATAGTCATTCATTCTATGCACTTAATTTGGTTGTTTTACTGCTCTGTTTTCATTCTTCTGAAATTGTGGTTTCACACACTCAGTTATGACATACAATTTTGTTGTGAGACTTACAGTTAAATGCATGTTTATAAAGTGTAAACACATTCATATGCCATTGAATGGGAATCCAACAAACTTTCTCTTTCATGTTTTGTTTAATGGATGGAACATGTGCAATGGGTGCTTCAGTGGATAAGCAAAAACACACTAAGTAGTTTTTTCAATATCTAGTTTAATGGATGGAACATTTATATGATATATTTCAAGCTATTTTTTTGTGTCTTTGACTCTTTACAATTCAATATGATTTAAAAATTACAAAAAAAAATAGCATTGCATTTCACAGTTTGAATTGAATTGCTATATGATAACCATGTTTTTAGTATGTTTGACTTCTTGATTAGGAAAATACTGTTTTTTCATAGATAGAAACCTTTAACAGATCGTGGGAGTTAGAGGAAATGTAGTACAAATACTGCTAATATAGGCAAATTTGACCAATTCAGTGATCTTTAATTATGAAACTGTGAAAACAAAGTGCCTGTGAGATGCCTTAGTATATCAGTTGCTCTAATGTGGTTTAACACTATAGCTTCTAGTTCTCAAAAGTACTTCACTATCTTGGAAAGGTTTCCTCCTGCTGAACCCCACTTACCTACCACTGGGATTGAGGAGAGACCAACTATAAAACAACTTTAGACGTGTACATGGTACTATGAATATGATGTGCCAATTGTTGTTTATGGAATTGCAGGCTCTTCTTTTTGTATTAGCTCTTATTGTCAGGGCTGCAAATAGGCCAACAGAGTATGATAGCGATGAAGAGTACATTAATCCAAGGCAGCAAGCTCGTCAGCCTTTGCTCAACAGACCAGCAGGCCCAGTATCAGGTGCACCAGCAACTGGCACACTTGATCAGCGTCCAAGCAGAAATGATGCTTGGAGTACACGGATGAGGGAGAAGGTGCAACTCTTTTGCTCTGTTCACTTTATATATTTATGGGGAAATTTTCTTTTGGTTGTCTTAACTGTGCTTTTATAACCAGTGGCACAGCCCTATTGGAACAAGGAGATTGTTCACTTGTGTTTTTCCATAACAAGTGGATTGCATATACTCTCTCCCCTCCAAAAATACCTCAACTGTTAGCAGGCTCAACTCCCCAATAATGTTCTTCAAATTTAGTGATACTTCATTGTCTCTAGGGCACTTACTTCAGTCACTTGCAATAGATTGACGGCTTGACCCCTTTCTTAATTTGCTTTCCTGTTTAGTAATCTAACTTTCACTAAAAGTTAAACCAAATAAAAAGAAGTGGATAAAGTTTTCATTGAAGCCTTTTAAGTAATTACCATTTACTGTTTGCATGTTAAATTAAAGTTATAATTAGAAGTAACATCATTCGAAACTAAAGAATAAATATTGCAGCTTTAACCTAAGTGTTTAAATTTGATCCGCTTTTAGTGTACTACCTTTCACAGTCGGGAAACAAGAAAAAATCATATTAACTTTTTTACTTCCAGTGAAAGCTTTTAACAGCTTCTTAAACTGATTGCACCATCCTAAGCATGAAATTCTATTCCTGAATTTCTTTTGTGTTTCATATTAAAACTTTCAGATTGTTCATTCCTCTATCAAATTTGAAAAAATTATTTTGGTTGGAAAGCAAAACTATTTTCAATAGATTGATGGTCTGCAATCTTCTTCCAGCAACGAACTGTTTTAGCATTTTGACAAGTTTGTTGATTATAATAAGATTTTGCATTTTCCTGCAAATATAGAATCATTGTAATAGCACCATTTCGAATATAGGAATTTCACGAGACCTTTGGAAATATATAGATCTTTCTGTCGACTTCATTTCTTCATGAATGCTGAACCTGTTTGTCCCATCACCTATGTCCCCTGGTGTCATGAAAAGCCGGATATCCTTTTGTGCATGAGACTTCTTGCAATAACTGTCTTTTTGCCATCTGAATCGTTGATTTACTAGTTACTTTTTGTTTTTGTTTTGGACCATCACTAATTGTTGCTGAAGAGATAATTGAAAAGTCACATACGTTATTACTTTTGTTGTGTACAATTTATTGTGAAATTGTATGTGGCCATCTGACACTGATAGTGCTCCTTATGCAGTACGGGCTGGATACTTCAGAATTTACGTACAACCCATCAGAATCACACAGGTACCAGCAAGTAAACTCTCAGCCAACTGAAGAAGGAAGCCGCTGTGCCATCATGTGATCACTTTGCATTTCTCCAAAACCACAGCAGATTGAATTTCAATGATTGTTTTTGTGGGAAAATGGCTCGAGTCTAAGTTTGTCAGAAAACACTCTTCCTTTTGCTTAGTTTGTGTATCATTCACACTTTACTGGATCTCCTTCACTTTTTTTTCATGACATGGCAGCAACATCTTCATTGTGTTGTGTGTAACATTCTGCCGAGTGAACATAAGAATTTATTTCTCTTTGTTATGTTCATAATGTATTGGAGTAAATGAAGTTGTTTTTGGTTATGGTGTGATGTCATTATTCTTGGCTGGAAACCAGTGCTTTTTGTTTTCCTTATTTTGAATTGGTGTCAATTGATGGTTGTGTCGTGTGTATGTCTATGGGAATATTGGATAACAAATTCAAATATACCAACAACAAACCACAGTACCACCTGCATCCTGATGTTTTTGTGTGCAAGTCTAGTGGCTTTAAACTGGTGTAGGGTAGTGTGAGATGTAAATAACGTACAGTACATGATCAGAAAGTTTATCTAACTATTTTGTATTAATAATTTATATTTTTTCCTGTAAATTCTCTTGTTATTGAATGATAAAAAATGTTTAGTTTTATCTTGTTTAGTAAAAATAATGTCTCTAGGGGTGTGTTTGTTTTAGAGAATCAAAATAGAAGATTTTTTTAATTAAAATAGTGTAAAATGTGTGGATTCCATAATAAAGTATAAAATTTCTTTCCTTGGTTCCAAACACAATCCTAAGTCTCGTAAAATATCTCGTAAAATATCCTGTCAGCTCTGCGATACTGTAATATATTATATGGCTGTTTAGTTCTTATAGAGGTTTATATATTTGGGATGGCCCATGATACTGACGATTTCGAACTTCCCATCTCACTTTTTTGTTGTTGATAAAAATACCCTTGACGAAAATGTCAAAATTTTATCAAAATATTCATTGGAAGTTTTTGTTATGACTGTTTTGTATCTTAACAAAGTTGACATAACATGAACTAGTTTTTTTGTCTTATTCGTGGCAAAATGGAATGCTGTCGGAAAAGAAGCAATGGAGGTGCAAAATATTACATGAAAAGAATGGAGGATATGGAAGAACAATGCTTGTAGAAGAGAAAGTGAGAAGGAGAGATGACTTAAGTTCAATTCACACAAATACATTCTTAGAAAGAAGTAAAAAGTTTTAAGTATAATTAATCCTCAAATTAAGGATTAAAAAGATTGAAGCTTGTAGAGATAATTAGAGTCTCTTTGAAGGGGGTTTTCAATATCATGGGCCATTTGGGATGACTAGCATCTTGTCTAGGTTCTTATGGGCCATTTTTGGGCAAATGTTCTGGGTTTAATTTCACGCTTCTTTCTGAAGTTATCACTGTGTTTTTGGAGTGTAGCAAAATTTATCACAAAATGTAATAGGCTGTTGCTAGGTGCACCCAGCAATTGAATGAACTTTTTAAAATATCCTTCATTTAAAAAATAAAAGTTAATATATTTAAAAAAAAAACATTTTCTTCTTCTTCCGTTTTAAAAAACGTTTTCTTCCGTGCTTTCCTTGTTCTCCCGTGCACCCAGCAACCTCCCCGCAAGCTTCTTCTTCCTTGGTTTCGTTCTTCTCTTTCCTTCCAAAAAGGTTCGTCTTCTTCCTTCGTCTTCTGTGTATACAATGGCAAGCTTCTTCTTCCGCACTTTGAAATTTGGTTCCCTTCTTCTCCTCCACAGGTATTGGCATCCTCCATTGACTAGCTTTGTTCGTTTCTTCCGCCATCCAGGTTAGTGTTCTAACCTCGTGTCTTCATTTGGAAGCGTTAATGGCCGTAGGATAGACGACATGAGTGATGTGTGGTGGCTGAGGTTGAAGACGAAGGTTCTTCCGCGAGAAGAACCTTCTTCCACGCATGTGGAAGGGGCAGTTGGATATTGAAGCGGAAGAAGGAGTTCTTCCGCGGGAACCTGCGAAAGAAAAGGGAGAAGGTTCTTCCGCGGGTTCTGGTGGAAGAAGGTTCCGAAGGTTCTTCCGCGGGATCCAGCGAAAGAACTATGTCTTCCGCGGATCTCGCAGAAGAACCTGCGGAACCTTCTTCCGCAGGCAACATTTCCTGGTCGCGGAAGAACCTATGGAACCTTCTTCCGCAAGCTACCTATCCTTCTCGTCGAAGAACATTCGAAACTTCTTTCGCGGAGCATGTTTTGGTGTTTTTTGGATATTTTTCTTGAAAATTTTGTCTGAACCACCAATTTATTGATATTAGTAATTATTATTTTTTATTTATTTGCTATTACAAAGTGTATATGGTATTTAACTTACACAAACTCCCTAATTTTGATGCATCACCTATTGTATTTTGCTTTCATTTGGTTAGGATGTCTAAATTGAATTGTTATTTGTTGTCATTTGGTTAGGATGTATAAATGACTGTATACACTGCATAAATTATGTGGATTAGTTAGGATTCTTTTTCCCTGATGAATGAGAGGGTTAAGAAAAAAAAAGGTAAGTTAGGATACCAATATGCAACTATTAGACTACTGTTAGACTTGTAATTAAGAAAAAATATGAGACAAGAAAACAAAGTTCCTATGTTACTCTGTTTCTAAATTTATTTTGATATTGAAAAGAAATTTGTCTAATCTAATCTAATAGCCTGCAACCTGTCAATTACAATGGGAATTCTTTTGATATTAAAAACAAATTTGTCTAATCTGATACCTACACTATCTAAGCAATGTTATAAGCTTGGCAATTGAAAGCATCAATCTACTGCTCTCCATCTCTTTTATGTAAATGCTTCCTCTTTTTTTTTTCTTTTGTCAAAAGATCAATTGATCATTCACTAAAAATGTATAACGACACTTACACAAGCATAGTTGATGCTAATGAGAGTGCTACAATCAAGCACGCATGCACACTGAATGCTAACAAGATAGCAATCTTGAAAATACAAAACCAAAGAACAAAAACATATAAAATACACATTTCCCTGATCTAAAGAAACCTAGAAAGTGCCATGAGCTTTTTTCTTTTCTTTGGAATTCCTTCTGAACATGCACACACTCCACAATATCATATAAATTAAGACAACTTAAATCCAATCTCTGATTGTTAGACCAACAGCAATATGGAACTCAAACTTGTTCATTGAAAACAATAAATGTGTTAGATAGAGATAAAATAGTGGGAATTTTTTTAAGTGATCCTCTAGGCCGTTTTTCCCCCCTTCGGATCCGCTCATGATTTGAACCACTCATCATTCATCTTGGGCTTTGTGTTACTAATGAGAGAAGGGTAAGTGTTAATATGTTTGAGCTGTAAAAAGAATTTAAACATGATCCAAATGTACGACCACATGAATTTAAACATCATTCTCCTGGGGAGCGGCTGCATTAGTCCACATGTACGACCATCTGAATGACGCGTCGCAGGCCTCTACACGGTAGCTGGGCGGTTATATTACACTTCTCCATGTACGTATTATCACTGATAATTTAAATTAAAGTAGCATTGAATCTCTTTTTTTTGTATTGATGTTGACTATGTGTTTGTAGTGCTGGATATACGAGCACTTTCCTACAGTGCATACATCCGTCGTTCATGATGCTTATGATGAGGGGAGCCCACGGGCCTGCAGGTGGCTTACGAGTAAGGCTCATATGACGGGGATCAAGGGAGCCCCGTATCGGAGACGTTTGGATGCCCTGAGTGTGACTGACGTGTGCTGGATGCCCAATGGTGAGCACCGGGGAGTCAGGGCCTTTGACTTGATATCGTCGTACACCGGCCAGCTCAGATGGGGTCAGATTGTGGTGTACGTTTGACCTGAGCGGGTTCTTCGATAGTTTGGCTACCTTCAGACGGTCCCTCCGCCGCCGGTTTGTGATTCTTTGACGGGTGATGATATAGATGACCGGTGGCTACATTTTTCAGACCATTTGGTGCCTTCACAGGAGCTCTGTGTAGTTCCTGGACAGGTGGCGCCAGACTACATGGAGTAGTTTTTTCGGATATAGCACCCATTTGTCACGCGGACCGAGGAGACTGTTGCGCCGAGACATCTGCCTCCCCCTCATCATGAGGAGTTCGTCGAGCCACCCATCCCCGAGGTTTCAGTCGCGACCGATCTCCCTATGCATTCAGTGGTAAGCATAACTTCTGTAGTTTTCATAATTTAAATTTTTTTAAAATGTGATATTGACTTTGTTATTTTGACTGTGACAGGTTCACTACGAAGGATGTCAGGGGATGGCTCAGGATTTAGGAGCGATTGCTAAGGATTTGGAGCGGGTCATCAACCTCAGGATGGTCACTGAGGGCACTGACTTACATGACATCATGACTCGTTGTCTGAGGAGAGCTAGAGGTGACACCGTAGATGGAAGTCTTAGGCCGCGCCAGAGACGCCGCATAGATTAGGATTTATATTTTTATTATACTTAAATTATTAATTTTTGTATTTGTTTATGTATGTCATAAAACACATTTACTTACATCATTTATGATTTTTGTTTGTCTCTCTATAAATATATGGTTTGAAATTTAAATATAAACCACACACATGAGTCACATTTATAATGGCATTTGAATATATAAAATAAAGAAGATAAAATAATTTGTAATTTAAATATTAACATTTATAACTATTCTGAAATTATATATTTTAACCATATATATACGTACACTAAAGAATAAAAAAAATTGGTTTTGTGCCTTTTAGAAACATGCCTAAGTACCCTTGTTCGGGCTTTTTTTTAAATTATGTGGGAGCCATTTGAGACTGTCCAAGGCCGCTATTTGGCATGTTTGCACGTCAAGGAACCCAAAAAAAATAAAAGCAGTGTCCCGTTCCATCGAATCGCACCTCAAACGGAGGCACCAAAAATCAAAGAAGTTGGTTTTCTACCTATTAGAAACATATAACTAGCATTCAGTTTAACACAAATATAACAATTTGACACAGTAACACTTGTTCACAGAACAATTGATTAATTACATGAACATAAATCCAATGTACATATACATACATAAATATTACAAGTTCAGTGTCCGCTTAGGTCTACATGTGTTGTATTAATTATTATTAGGCTTAAGTATTGTTGCATTCTACCTACATATGCAGTTGGCCATTGTTTTGCCTCCGGATACGCATTGCTTGACCACAACAACGCCATAGGCAGTAAGGGACAACGATCTTTCAGAAAAACCTGTTGTAAGTGAAATTACAATAATAAGTTAAACAAACAAACCAACACATTCAATAATTGAAATTATTTGAGTAAACGAATTTTTAATGGACCTGAACAAAATGATTGTCATACATATGACCGACGCATATTATGCGGTGCGCAGCAGAATCAGCCGGTGGTCGACTTCTGAGAGGAAAAAATGTGAAGCTCTGTTGTCGTGACAATGATACAAGGATTACATTATATCTTGACGCAATTACATATCCCATATCCGTTATATCCATCCATTTGTCCATACTAACCTAAATCACATAACAAATACACGTGCCAGTCATGTAAACATTACTTATGTAAATAAAAAGCATAAAACACATACCTTGGATAACCCATCCACGTGTAGGGACAACCTCAGTTGTTCATATCTCTCCGTGCCACCAAAGATCTTTATGTAGTCTTGCGACCATTTGCCAAGTTCTTTAATCAATTCATTACGCATCATGGCCCAACACTCTTCTCCCATACCTAACAAAGCGGAAACTGACCGATATCCACAATTACCATCCGCTTTCACATCAACAACATCCCCAATGAAACCATGCATAAATGGCGGAAATTGATCCAACATGGGGATCATCCTTCCTGGCTTCAGTGGTGCAAAAGATGATGCACTGGGTCTGACTGAGGTGTTTCTGTTTTGAACCGAATGATAAGCATCAACTTACTCCCAATAAGATGGATCACGCTTTGTCGATCTTTCACTTCTTTTCATTACCTTTTTCGGGGCACCTTTCGTCTTAACCTTTGTTGGAGGAGGACACATAGAGGTCTCATCGGGAAACGCGAATTCTCGGAGTTTACTCTTGAAAGTAACTTTCCCACAAAC
Organism: Glycine soja; assembly: GCF_004193775.1. NCBI lineage: Eukaryota > Viridiplantae > Streptophyta > Magnoliopsida > Fabales > Fabaceae > Glycine > Glycine soja. The sequence goes on from NC_041006.1 coordinate 7,341,171, forward strand.
ATCAAGTTCCTCGAATCTTTTATATATTCTGTCCATCTCTTCCTTGATGCTCACTTTGGCCTCACATAGCCCCTGGTCTGAAAAATTAAGTCTCCTCCAGTACATATGGACTGCATCCAGTGGGATGCTGCAATCCTCATACCTTTGTAGCTCGCATGCACAAGGAATACCTAGCATGGTTCTCAAGACACACCCACAAGAAGACACATTGTCTTTCAAATAACGTACGCGCTCAAACTCAACCGAAATTTCATTTAAAGCGTACCTTGACACCATTCCAAGAAGCCTCTTTTATAAGGTTTTCTTAAAAACATGACCAATGACATGCGTACTTGTTTCGAATGATGCTTTAATTTTAATGTGATGCAGCGTCATCATGTTGTTCATTGCATCCCAAACACTACAGAGGTCTCCAACACTATTCTGTAATATCCTCTTCAAAGACCAATGGGCAGATTCAACCCTACATTTAAAACACACAATAGAGAAGATAAATTAATAACAATAATGTTCCAAACAATCATTAAAAGAAACTTGACTAATATAATAAAACATTTAAATACCTATTTGTTGTTGTGTTGCCTAGGTGCATCACCTTATTCGTCCAGGCCAAGATAAATTTCTCATTGTATGGGACAATCCATGTCTCACATACGTAGTCAGTGAACATTGGCCATGGGGAACACGCTACTTGAAACCTTTGAAGGTGCTCAGGGAACTCCTGTTCCGAAGGACAATCTACCAGGTTACCCCAGCTATCCATTACGTAGTCCCAAGCATTCTTCTGACCAACAAGCGATTCACACTTTGCCTTCACATTCTTGTCTATGTGAAACCTGCACAACAAATTCTTACACTTCGGAAACACAACTTTCACAACATTCATCAGGGATAGGTCTCTGTCTGTGACAATAACAACAGGAAGGCGATCATTTCTTAAAAAAAGGCCTCGAAACCGTTCCAATGCTCATACAAGATTGTTCACGCGCTCACCCTCCAGATATGCAAACCCAGCAGAGAAAGTCATCCCGGTTGGTGTCACCGCCACAATGTCAAGCAATGAGAGCCTGTACATATTTGTTTTATAGGTACTGTCTATCAAAAAAACAAGATGACATGCGTTACATAACTTAACTGCATCTGGGTGACACCAAAACAAATTACGCACCACATCTTCATCCTTCAATCTATGCCAATGAATGTATTGGTCACGTTCAAGGAGCCTCATTAGGTGTTGCATTTCACTGTCATCTCCTTTGATTGAAGAACAGTATGCACTTCTTGCATTATAGATTTGTTTGATTGTGGTGCAACTGCTGCTGTTGTGCTCCTTCAACGTTAACAGGATGTTTCTTGGTTTCACATTCGACTTCGTCATATCAGCAATGATATTCTTCTCATCATCTATCAATTTCCCAGCATATGGATGTCCAATTAAGGTCTTCGCCAATTCATGGCTGTGAATCCCACATATCAGCTTCACCGTCCAACCTTCACCTCCATGCACTGGTTTTCCACGAATCTTAAATGGACAACCACATTTTCTAGTACCTGTGTCTCTTCTAACAAATTCTTTGTTCCTACCCTTGTACTTACCGCTCCTTTCACACCCAATTAAGACAAATGAAGTTCTTCCTCTGCTGCCAGTATATGTATCAGACCTCATAATTACTGCAACAAAACTATTTTCATGAGCAACCGTTCGAGCCCACTTCAAAACATCTTCTCGGGTTTCAAAGACCTAGGACACAACTACGACATATTAATTTTTACACAAATCATACATTAGACCAAACAATTAAAACTGATCGACATGATTACCTGAGAAGTATTAAAAGCATCTGAACAATCAACATGTGCTTCATTCACACCACAATCTTCTTCATTTTGAAAATTCATATCAACTTCTTCGGACATCGCACTGTAATATGCCCATTGATCTTCGTCCATCTTAATTCAAAGTATAACTATCACCTGATTCAACATTCAACTAAATAATTTGAACAATATAGCAACTCAAAAAAATTTACAAACTATCAATACCAAACTAATTCAACATTTGACAACCTCACACAAATATTTAATCTACATATACATAACCAAATTCAACTTTTAACCAAAATTATAACCTACAAAGCTCATTTAACCAAAAAATACCTCAACCTAGGCAAAAAAAATCAACAATTCAACCAACAAATATATTTTTGTTTCACATAAATTACAAATAGAATTAACCAAAATAACATTCAAAATAATCTTAAAACAAAAAAATCATAAAACGAATTACTCCACGGAAGAAGCAGTCTTCCGCAGTTGTAATGTCAATTGCGGAAGACAGCTTCTTCCGTGGAGACTCACGGAAGACGTCTTCCGCGAGACTCCACGGAACAAGTTTTTTTCTTCCGCAGTTGTAATGTCTTCCCCGGAAGAAAATTTTTTGCGTCGAATTTGAAAAGCTTACACCATTCTACTATAAAAAATAAACAATCAACCACACAAAAGCAGCTACATACCTTAGTTGACAAATATCAAACCAAAGCAGAACACAAGCATGACCAGCACCGACAAAAATCGCACAACACAAGCACCAAAACGAAGAAAACGCACCAAAATGGAAAAAACGTGCACCAAAATGAAGGAAACGCAGGAGAGAGAAAGCAAAAAGGAAGAATGAAAAAAAAAAACAAATTTTTATAAAAGGAAAATGTACAGGGGCATTTTTGAGTTTTTAAAAAATTGCTGGGGAGCAATGTTGCTGGGTGCCCCTAGCAATTCCCAATGTAATACTAGCATGCATGATTTTGTAACCAACAAGGCCTTATAGTCTTACGTTACATTTCTATAAAATATCTAATACGGCTGATTAAAAAATGGGTAAAAAAACAAATTAGAGCAAGACATGGTAATATCAAAACTTGAGTGAAAGGTTATGATAACTAGGACGGTTGTTGCAATGGATAAAATAGCAACAATTTTGCATGGCAGTAAGTGGGATTAGTTTCAGTTAAGGTGGCACTTTTAAGAACTATTTATTAATTATTTATTTTCTTATTTATCGGTGGAAGCTATCAACTAATCTAATCTATCTAATGTCATACTTTGATGGAAAGAAAGGTAAACAAATGGCTACCGCCAATGCTTCAAGAGAGAAAGGCAAGCCACCAATCCTAAGATGCTTATATTTGGGTGTATCTACTCGTTATCATTTTTATTTTTGTTAAGCTTAATTTATCTACTTGTTGATATTAAATTTTTAATTTATAAATTTATGTAGTTCATAAATTTAAATTTTAACATATGTCAAACTAATGCTTGATTCGCACAATTTATTTCTACAAATCATTCCTCAATTCCAAAAAATAGTATATTTTTATTTATTCTTATATTATAAAATAAATCTACATTCTTTACAATAAGGACTTCTCCTATTATATTTTTTCTTTCTTGATTATTTGATCATTGTGATACTTTTTCTTTTATTTATATATATTCTTTTAATTTATATTTTTAAATTTTATTTAAATTTAAAATACATGTATTCAAAAAAAAAACTTGCGAGCTAGTTTCTAGTACATATTTTCTTTTTATTTTTAATTCATTCCTTATTTTTACTAGATCCATCTTGATTCTTTGCAATAAGAGAGATGGTTTTTCTCCTCTTACAATTTGTATGCGTGTGTTTTCATTTTCTTACAATGATATCAGTAACCAAATTGAAAGGAGATATTACCATAAAAAAAAGGATATCAGTAACCAAACATCAAGCTGAACATCTGATTAATGAGTTGAGTCAAGTAAAAACATTGTATACCACTAAGTCTTTCGTCCAAATTTTTAATGCATGTGTTTTCAAGAAAGTTGAATTTGAAATTACTAATTAAATTAGAGCAATCTCTTACCATTACCAACTAAATTACGGTACGTATTTAGAATTATTATTTTACATAATTATGTTTTCTCTCTATTTGGATTATGTTGAATACTAGCAAGTCAACTACTTTACACTTCATATTTTTTCAAAGATTCTTATTTTTAGACCTACAAATCAATGATATAAAGATATTTATGAAAAAAAAATTAAATTTAAAATTTAAAATATTTAGGGAAAAGTAAAGTTTTTTTATACATTATTTTTTAAAATTAAATCAATTTTAAATCCTGAAAAATTATAGGCACTAGTTGAAATTTATCATATATTTATATTTTCTGTTTCTTTTTGGGCAAGCTCAATCTTAGTGATTCCCTTTTGCTGGTCACTGTCCAATACCCTGTCAAAGACTCAAGATTATTATTCTGTACGTGTGGGTTGCTACCATCCAAAAACAATAGCAAGTGAAGGAATTTTTAAAAACATTAAGAGAGATGCATGTTTGTTGCACGAATTTCTTTTTTTATTTATTACACACACCTTACATGTCTCACCCACATAAGCATGTGCAATCAAACAATTCTCGACAAAAATATATATATGAAAAAACAAAGACAAAGAAGAGAGGAAGACAAACCAACTTGAATACCTTTTTATCCGTACATACTATTAAATATCTCAAATTGGCAATAAGTGAGTGGTTCGAGTGTAACCATTTGATCACTATTTTTTGATTTGAAATGTGAGGCACAAGTGCATGTCCTTTTCACGTCCATATACTGTTGTTGGTAGTATGAGCAAAGAAGCCTAACAATTGTGGTCCATATATTAAGCTCTCTCTCTCTCTTTTATCTCTTGGTTTAGTTGGAGAATATGACAACTCATTGGTTCTTTCCCAAAGTTATAGTTTTGGCTTGTAGATTCTGAGAAATTTTCTCAGGTTCGGTTCGATTTGACCACATAAAGTTAATTGATGTGATCATAAGGGTGTGCTGTTGGTGATAAGAATGCCATCACAAACCACCGTGAAAAACAAGTTATAGATATATGCTTCATGTCCACTGCCAACATAAAGAAAAACAAGTCGATATATAAGTTAATGGGGTGGCTATTTTAATTGGTTGATTTTGGCTGGAAACGGATTCCAAGTTCCTCATCCATGCTTTTTAGTCTAGATTGATTTGATGAATTGTAAAAAAACTTATTGACTATTTTAACTTTAGAATCACTCACATTTATCGTGAAGATAACTCTTGTGAGAAAAGGTTTGTCTCTTTTGGTATCCATTCTATTAGATATACTTGGTGGGATGTTCCACTTTTGTTTCTTAGGAGCTCCTTAGATACAGATAGAAATTTCCTTTTTTTTTTTTTTTATAGATTTCCTTAGTATTCAAATTAATTAATATATTTAATGAATGGTCAGGTTTGAGAGATAGGATTGAGGTGCCAACATAGAATGTAAACCCAAATCTCCCTTTATCCATCCCTTCCTTTTGCTAAAAAAATTGACTGATTTTGAGTTGAGAAATATATATACATTTTGTTTGGTAGAGGGTAATTTAGTTTAAGTTAAACTTTGATTCTTCTTGGTGGTATGCTTCTACTCGTGATTGAAGTGTGAAGAAGTCAACCATGCTATTGCCTATTTGTACTCTTTTGCCCTCAATAAGATTTTAAAATATGAAATTATACCTACTACTTGTGTTTTTTAGGTACATAAAAATATCAAAGATATGACAAGAAAATTCGTACCCATGAGTACCCGTTTGAATCCGTTCCAACCTTGAAGAGTAATATCCGAATTAACCGGGTATGAGTTCGGGTTTAGGTTTTTTCCGATAACCAAAAGTCGGGTATGGGTATGGATATGAGATTACTACATCCGTCCCGACCCCGGACCCGTCCCGTCATTTAATTTTTAGAATTTTTGCATAATTTAATCAAAAGGCCTAAAATTTTTATTACTAGTTAATTTTATTTTAGAATTTTTACATAATTTAACATTTTTTTCTTAACGATTTTTATAGACACATGTGCTATAATAAATTTATTGATATATAAGTAGTTAAAAATAAATATTTAATAATCAATTTATTTTTTCTAAAATTAAATTTTTAATATTTTCTTTACAAAAAAAATTATTTTTCTAATTTGAATCGGATACAGGACAGGGTCAAGGATACCCGATACCCAATGGGTACAAAAATATGAGATGATAATAAATTTTAACCCATCAAATATAGAGTACGGATATAAAGACATGTTGAGGAGTTGAAAACGAGGATTGGAGAGATAATACTCATCCTCATCCCCCTCCTGTCATGTCTACGTGTACGTCTCCTTGCAAGATCAGAAAAAATCACAAATTTCATAAAAAATTTATAGTGAAATTTATATATCCTCTACTAACAGGTAAAACAATCTTAGGGTGGTGGATACCCTTGGTACCCCTTATCATCTTTCTTTACTAAAAGGTTTTACTTACAAAAATTAAAAAAAAAAATAGAAAAATCTAAGAATCAAACTCTAAGTCATAGCTAATGTAAGTAAAAGGTTCGGCCAGATATACCAACTCTTGTTCCCTTTCTCTAATTTATACAAGTGATATATCTGTTTAGAATGTACTTAGAGTAGTAATCAAAGGTATAGAATCACTAAGCATGATTACTTCACACAATTAAGAACTTGCTACTATAATTAACTAGGCTAACGTTACAGCAACAAAGCTGAGTACATTGACTGCCTAGGCCAGTGTAGTAATCCTAGATTAGTACAGAAAGCATTAAAGAAAAGAAAAAGAAAAAAGTCATAATCTATGATTACATATCCAAAAGGAAATAATACATCTAAAAGCTCAAACAGTTAATAAACTATTCCAAAATTCTCATCTGTCACATTCACCGTTCCTTTAAAACGTTTCACTAGTTACTTTTATTACTTTCGGTTTCTGACATAATCAACAAAGGCGATATATCATAAAAATTTATTTAATTTCGATCAAATTTTAAATTAATCAAATTATTATTATTTTAATTAATCAGAGAGTTAAAATAAAAAATAAATAAAAGAATCTCAGTATCACTTTCTCTTACACTCAAAGGACCCAAGACGTTGCTACTTAGTTCCAGCGTCTCTCCTTCGTTCAACCAAGGATTATCCACACTGATACAGCTTTCAACTTTCAAGAAAAATAAAAATAAAAACTTTCCATGGAAAAGCTTTATTTGGGAGCCTTTAAAGACAATTGAGTTGCATATGCATTCGCCATATCTCCTAAAAATAAGGGTTTAATTTATGGATAGATAATACAAAGTACACTTTTTTTATTACTAATACAAAATACACTAAGAATGTATAAGTTTTTGTCATTAAAATTCGGTAAGTAAGTATGATAAATTTATTAAATTTAATAATGATTATTTAAAAGTTATAAAAAAATTTAATTAATTAATAATGTATAACTTACATTTGGATAAAACTTTGTCTACACTTGAATTTTACACACTAGAAATCAAAATTTTAATTTGATTTTGACATACTATAGGTTTAAGATTAGTATATCCCTCTAATTCAATGAATCAAGCTCATCGCATCAAGTCAACAACTTTCACTTTCAACAGAGTGTATTAAGGTTTCTATTTTGTCTGTGGTAGGTATGTCTCTGTAGTTGAATGCCATACTTGTCAATATTTTAAAATTCGGACACTGAATTGATGAAATGATTACTAGTTAGTTCACAGTTAAATAATTTAACTGTAACTGAATTGGGTCAAACAACTGGTAATTAAATATATATATTTCTTAATATTATATTGTATTATATATTAAATAAAAAAATTAACATGAGGTATATAATAAAATTAAGTGAAGTTTTTAAATTAATATAATTAAAAGGATCATTTTTTATATATTCTACAAATTAAAAAATATAATAAATAGTTAAATAATAACAATTCATGTGTCTATTACTCTATTTCATATATATAACTCTTTATTTATTTTTTTAAAAACATTAGAATTATAATATTTTTGTTAAAAAAACAACAAAAAAATTAAATTAGTTCAGAATGGTTCATTGGCACTGGTTTATACTCAGTTTTGGACGGTTTTTGAGCAAATTTTTTATTCAACCAATTTCTTAACTTGCCCTGACCAATATCTTGATTGGTTTCCCGTCAAAGTGGTTAATTTAGTCTGAGTTTTGAAATCATATGATATTTATATAAATACAAAAACAAGATGTCACATGCTTAAGGGTTTGACATTGGATTAGTTTTTGTAAGTATAATCCTTGTTTTACATAATTTGAACCGCATTATTAGCATATACCTATCATACAATATATCATATATTAAAAGATGATTTTATTTGTATAAAATTTATATATATATATATATATATATATATATATATATATATATATATATATATATATTGTAGAGATAGTGTCAATTTGCAATTTTTATATTAATAATTCGCAATAATTTAGTTTTTGTGAAATATTTCTGATGTTAATATTAGTGATGAAAAGGATATTTTAATTTTGTCACTAAATATCATCAATACATTAATTTCTTGTCGATATTACTATAATACAATAAATTAAAATATTATAATTAAATAACATTATTTTATAATAAAAATAATACAACCAATCATTTATTTTTTCTTTTAAATATGCCTGATTCACAGAGGAGAGGCCAGTGGTAAAACAGCTTCAAAGGAGGCACAAAAGCACAGTAATGTACAAAAGAAAAGTACGCCATTGAAAACACAATATCAAATTGTCAATAGATATTAGATAGCCGTAACGAAATTGTTATTCAGTGATACCGACCATGCCAAATGTCAAGGCAAGTTATCGTTACCAATATTAATGCCATCATAAATCTCAAGTTCTAAATGTCATTGTTTACCTTAAGCCACTCAATGTTAATTATTTTAAGATGACAACCACTTCTCTGGTTAATTGATTATGTTCATCTTGCATTTTTCAAATTATAACATTTTTTATAAATATATTATGTACAAAGTATTGATCCACTTTAATAATTAATTTTTGTTAAAAAATCTAATGAATCATTTTTATTAAAATCTCTTTTTTCAATTATTTCTTTTCATTCTCAGAATTTGAAACAAAGACCTTAACACCTTATTTAAAATGACAAAATCTAATATTACTCAAAACAGCATCCAACAACTTATTAATAAATTAGAATAGGCTTGATTTGGCGAATTTTAAACCGTGCTGATAAAGCTGATAATCTTTTTTCTTTTTCTTTTTTTAGGCATATATTGACAAGGTCGTAACACTTTTATCATGACTCTGGCTCTCCTGTATTGGGTCTCACTGACATCGTGTCACAATTGTTTTACTGTAGCTTTCAAACTTTATGCGTCTTCCTCTCACTTTCTTTGAATTTGTTTGATGCATAAATGTTTTATTTTATGAGCTCTCACTTTCTTTGAATTTGTTTGATGCATAAATGTTTTATTTTATGAGAAAGTGTATTTGTTGGTGTGATGGAAAATCAGAATTGTTGGTGTGATGGAAAATAAAAATCAGAAGAAAGAAAGTATGAAATTAGAATTGTTGGTGTGATGGAAAATAAAAATAAATAAAAGTATTTAAAAGTACTATATGAAAGAAAGTATATTTTAATAATAAAGATAAACAAGAAAAGAAGAAAGAAAGTATGAAATCAGAATTGTTGGTGTGATGGAAAATAAAAATAAATAAAAGTATTTAAAAGTACTATATGAATAATATAATGTTATTTTTAATTTTATTATATGAATAATATAATGTTATTTTTAATTTTATTTTAATTTTTTTATTATACAAAATCTGTTGGACATTTTAGTGTAATTGATCTCTTTATTATGTTAAAATAAGAGTGCATGCTTGTTTTAATGTAATAATGAGATGTTCGGTTTAGGCAAATTTTGGAAATTACATGGAAGTGACTTTCAGGAAAAGGCAGTTTTTAAAAAAGATAAAACTTCCATCAACCGCCAAAAACCACCTGTTCATCAACCGCCAAAAACCACATGTTCTTTGATCATAAATAATCATTCTGGTTCAGAAAGCATAACGGGTGACAAAACATACAAGACCAAAACAAAACTCTTGAATTATAATATTCTGATTTTATTCGATTGAACAATTTTGGTTGAACCCCGAAATTTGATTCAATCTGAAAGTGTTATACACGACTTCAGATTTATCTAGTATTATCTCGATTTTCAAATTAACCAACAAAAGATTGAATCAAATTTTTCGAGATGACGAACGATAGTTCGAAGATGACAAGCAAGTTTGCGAAGTTGGGCAAGTTTGAAGGGCAGGATTTCAGAAGATGGCAGAAGAAGATGCACTTTCTCTTGACAACATTGAAGGTGGTGTATGTGCTGAGTACACCGATGTCGATGTTTATGGAAGACGAAACTCTGGATCAAACAAGGAAGCGTTCGAAATGGGAGAACGACGATTACATTTGCGTGGACACATTCTGAACGGTATGTCTGACTCTCTCTTTGATATTTATCAAAATGTTGAGTCTGGTAAGGAATTATGGGACTCTCTTGAATCCAAGTATATGGCAGAAGATGCCTCAAGTAACAAATTCTTAGTTAGTAATTTCTTTAATTACAAAATAATTGATTCGAGGCTTGTTATGGAACAATATAATGAACTGCTGCGGATTTTGGGTCAGTTTACTCAACATGATTTGAAAATGGATGAATCCATTGTAGTTTCATCTATAATTGATAAACTGCCTTCTTCTTGGAAAGACTTCAAGCATACCTTGAAACATAAGAAGGAAGAGTTGACTCTGGTTCAACTCGATAGTCATTTCATGATTGAGGAGTCGCTGAGGGCTCAGGAAATTGACAAAGTCAATGATAAAAACGTAGCAGGTTCCTCTTTCGTTAATATGGTAGAGGAAAGTGGAACAGTTAAGCAAAATTACAATGCTAAAGGTAACAAACGAAAATTTCAAGGAAATAAGAACAAAGGTCTAAACAAACAGACAAAATTGTCATGTTGGAAGTGTGAGAAACCTGGTCATTTAAAGAGAGATTGCCGAATGTTCAAAGGAAAGAACAAGGCTGGTCCAAGTGGGTCTAATGATCCTGAAAAGCAACAAGGTCAGATTGTAGTGAATAATTTTAATTCGAATACGAATTCAAATTATGTATCACTCATATCTGATGCATACTATGTGCAGGATGATGACGTTGCTTGGTGGTTTGATTCGGGAGCAACAAGCCATATGTGCAAAGATCGTCGTTGGTTTAAGGAATTTAGACCAATCGATGATGGCTCTATTGTGAAGATGGGCAATGTTGCAACTGAACCAATCCTAGGATTAGGTTGTGTGAATTTAGTTTTTACTTCCGGAAAAAGTTTGTATTTGGATAATGTCTTATTTGTACCTGGTATTCGTAAGAACTTATTGTCTGGTATGGTTTTAAATAATTGTGGTTTCAAGCAAGTACTTGAAAGTGACAAGTACATCTTGTCAAGACATGATTCGTTTGTTGGATTTGGTTATCGTTGTAATGGAATGTTTAAATTAAACATTGATGTTCCTTTTGTTCATGAATCTGTTTGTATGGCCTCGTGTAGTTCTATAACTAATATGACAAAATCAGAAATTTGGCATGCTAGATTAGGACATGTTCATTACAAAAGATTAAAAGATATGTCAAAAACAAGTATGATTCCTCCTTTTGATATGAACATTGAAAAATGCAAAACTTACATGTTGACCAAGATCACTAGGAAACCTTTTAAGGATGTTAAAAGTGAGACTAAAGTCTTAGACCTTATTCATAGTGATTTGTGTGATTTGCATGCTACTCCATCATTAAGTCATAAAAAATATCTTGTTACTTTTATTGATGATGCATCAAGGTATTGTTATGTATATTTATTAAATACAAAAGATGAAACTCTTGATAAATTTAAAATTTATAAGAAAGAGGTAGAACTTCATCAAAATGGACTAATCAAAACTCTTCGTACGGATAAGGGAGGTGAGTATTATGATCCGGTTTATTTTCAATCTACTGGAATAATACATCAAACTACAGCTCCCTATACACCACAACAGAATGGTGTAGCCGAAAGGAAGAATAGAACCTTGAAAGAAATGGTGAATTCCATGTTATCCTATTCGGGTTTAAGTGAAGGATTTTGGGGTGAGGCTATGTTGACAGCCTGTTACTTGTTGAACTGAATTCCTAACAAAAGGAATAAGGTTACCCCATATGAACTTTGGCACAAAAAGACACCAAATTTGAGTTATCTCAAAATTTGGGGATGTAGGGCTGTAGTCAAGCTTACAAAACCTAAAAGGAAAACCATAGGTGAAAGAGGTATAGATTGCATATTTATTGGATATGCTGAACATTCTAAAGCATATAGATTCTATGTGCTAGAATCTAATGATTCTGTTGCTGTGAACTCGGTTATAGAGTCACGGGATGCTATCTTTGATGAACAAAGGTTTACATCTATACCTAGGCCAAAGGATATGAATTCCATGTCGAAAGTCTCAGTTAATATTGAGGATATACCTTCAACTAGTACTGAAACTAGAAAGAGTATGAGAGTAAGAAAGGCTAAGTCATTTGGTGATGATTTTCAACTCTATTTAGTTGAAGGGTCAAGGAATGATATTGAATTTCAATATCAATATTGCCTTAATATTGAGGAAGACCCAAAGACTTTTAGTGAAGCAATGGCTTCAAGGGATGTTGTATTCTGGAAAAAAGCAATCCAAAGTGAGATGGATTCCATCATGCAAAATAATACCTGGAAATTGGTTGACTTACCTCCTGGATGTAAGCCATTAGGATGTAAGATGATCTTTAGGAGAAAGATGAAAGTGGATGGTACTGATGACAAGTACAAAGCCAGATTGGTTATCCAAGGCTTTAGGCAAAAGGAGGGTATTGATTTTTTCGATACATATGCTCCTATTGCTAGGATATCCACTATTAGACTGTTGTTAGCACTTGCTGCTATCCAAAATCTGGTGATTCACCAAATGGATGTGAAAACTGCATTCTTAAATGGTGAATTGGATGAAGAGATATACATGAAACAACCTGAAGGGTTTGTTATGCCAGGAAATGAAAATAAAGTGTGTAAACTGATGAAATCTCTTTATGGCTTGAAACAAGCGCCTAAATAATGGCATCAAAAATTTGATGAGGTTGTGTTGTCTAGTGGTTTTGTTCTAAACCAAGCAGATAAATGTCTATACAACAAGTTTGATACTCATGGCAAAGGAGTTATCATTTGTCTGTATGTAGACGACATGTTGATCTTTGGTACCGACCAAGATCAAGTTGATGAAACTAAGGCATTTTTGTCTTCTAAGTTTGATATGAAAGATATGGGGGAGGCGGATGTGATCTTAGGAATAAAGATCAAACGTGGAAACAATGGCATTTCCATCTCTCAATCACATTATATTGAGAAGATATTGGAGAAATTTAATTTTAAAGATTGTTCTTCGGTAAGTACTCCCATTGATCCTAACCTGAAGCTATTACCTAATAAAAGTGTAGCAGTGTCTCAACTTGAATACTCAAGGGTGATAGGATCACTCATGTGTGCAATGATTAGTACTAGGCCTGATATAGCTTATGTTGTTGCTAAACTTAGTAGGTTTACAAGTAATCCAAGTTCTCATCATTGGCAAGCTATGAATAGAGTATTCAAGTACTTAAAGGGAACCATTGACTATGGTTTGACATATACTGGATTTCCTTCAATTATTGAAGGTTACTCTAATGCAAGTTGGATAACCAATATGGAAGATTATTCATCCACAAGTGGTTGGGTATTCCTCTTTGGAGGAGGTGCTATCTCTTGGGCATCCAAGAAACAGACCTGCATTAAAAATTCAACAATGGAATCTGAATTTGTAGCTTTAGCAGCAGCTGGTAAAGAAGCTGAGTGGCTAAGAAATCTGATGTATGAGATTCCATTGTGGCCCAAACCTATACCTCTCATGTTTATCAGGTGCGATAGTCAAGCTACTTTGGCTAAGGCATATAGTCAAGTGTATAATGGGAAGTCTAGACACTTGGGTGTTAGACACAACATGGTTTGGGAGTTAATCATGCATGGTGTGATATCAGTGGAGTTTGTGAGAACTCAGCATAATTTGGCTGATCATTTAACCAAAAGGTTAAGTAGAGATCTCGTGAAAAGGTCGGCTGTGGAATTAGGATTAAAGTCCATATGAAATCTCTTATATTAAGATACTCAATTCCCATCTAATATGACATTAGGTGTTGAATTCAATGTGGAAAGCTTAACATGTAGAGATTGGAACACATCATCGAAAGTATCCCAAAAGGTATGTGTTCGGTTCTATAAGTTAAGGAGGTTGAAGTATAACTTCTCAATGGTTCTTTTGAAAAATTGCATTTGCAGGTGCAAGAAAGAAAAGGACTACCTATATAAGCATGAAGTTTAGCCGCTTCAAGAAGCTGGGACTTGGCTTTGATATGCTTATGAAGGATAGGGACACAGGCTAGTAAACTAGTGTCGAGCAAGAGTAATGTTATAAACTATTGTGCAGATTATCTTCATGTATTCATTATGAATAGAAAGGGTTCAATCCTTAGTGACACCCTGATATTCAAATATTTGAAACGTGTAATTTGCTAAGATGAAATTCAATCGTCACGATATTTCATCTATGCAGTAGTTTGTGGTATGTTATGATTTTGGTGATTTGATCGGTAATTACACTAAAATGGGGGTGGTTTGTTGGACATTTTAGTGTAATTGATCTCTTTATTATGTTAAAATAAGAGTGCACGCTTGTTTTAATGTAATAACGAGATGTTCGGTTTAGGCAAATTTTGGAAATTACATGGAAGTGACTTTCAGGAAAAGGCAGTTTTTAAAAAAGATAAAACTTCCATCAACCGCCAAAAACCGTCTGTTCATCAACCGTCAAAAACCACCTATTCTTTGATCATAAATAATTATTCTGGTTCAGAAAGCATAACGGGTGACAAAACATACAAGACCAAAACAAAACTCTTGAATTATAATCTTCTGATTTTATCCGATTGAACAATTTTGGTTGAACCCCGAAATTTGATTCAATCTGAAAGTGTTATACAAGACTTCAGATTTATCCAGTATTATCTCGATTTTCAAATTAACCAACAAAATCAATGTTATACGGACATGTCAAATTTAGAAATAAGTAGTAAAGTTGTTGAATCTAGGTGACATTATGAGACTCATAAATTTAAGATAACTTTAAACAATTATGTATTATAGATCCTCTAAGAAGATCTAACTAAGTTAATTAAACAATATGCATGAATAGTTATAAATTTCTTGTTATCTAAGTTTGATTCTTACAAATTAAATAAAAAATCTTAATTAACATTAATTAGTTTTTACTCGAATTTGAGATTGAAAAGAATAAAATATAAGAAATTGAGGAATGTTAATGACATTATTTTTTAAATTCTTTTTCTTAGAGTCATTAGCTAAAATTTATTAAAAATAATTAATTTTTATATATTTTACTTTCATTTAATGAATCTCTCTTAATTTAGAAGTGGATCCACTAAAATTGATTATTTTAAACAAAATTTAATCATAGAACGTTTATATATATATATATATATATATATATATATATATATATATATATATATATATACTGGCATCCCTCTAAGAAATTATACGCAGCGGAAAAGGTGCAACACCCTGGGGGCGGAAAACATATTCCTCTATCAAGTTCTCTTCCCATGACGTTGCACCTACGTGCACCAAATAGAATTACTTGATCTTCTATAGAGGAATAGTGGAACAAAATATGGGAAGTATGAAAGACAAAATTCTAGTGGGATGAATTTAGGAAAACTACAGTTTTTTTTTCTCCCACTTTTTCAACAAGGAAAGGCTTGCAGAGGAGGGGGAGAGAACACAGTTGTGCCATATTTTCCATCACAAACCCTCAATAATGCATAGCCAGAATAGGAAGCAACAAGCACGCATGCAACCAATGTATTACGTTCTCAATATGTCATGACGTATATGTCTTTACTCTTCGTTATATCATGCCAATTAATCAGTGATTTTAAATGATGAGAATTTGTTAATTTGATTGACACTACTTTTACTAATTAATTCCACCATTTACTTTAAACTTAACTTTTGAAACTTTAAGATCATACAAACTATGTGTTACTTGGTGCCTTGGTTATTTAAGAAAACCATGTAAACTTGTCATCCAAAGAGAAGACCAAGTGTTCACCACGGTGGCAATCACGTTTTTGTAATAGTTACCATTCATTAGGTTCTTTATGTTAGTTAAATCTAAATTTTTTTTTTTTTAGTCTAAGACCCTACACAAACTATGAAAACTCTCCCCCTACTCATTTTTGGCATTTTTGTTAGAGCTTATTTTTGGCATTTGAGCTTATAGCTTATTATAATTTTTTTAAAAATTGTCCTTAATAATTTTATAAAATTAATTCCTCATTTACTTTCTTTATTAATAACATATTATTCCCTTTAATATTACATTATATTTTTTAAATCAAATACTTATCTTTAAGCAAAAAAATAATAAAATCTTAAAAATTATAATTAATCAACAAAAAAAATTGTTGATGCCTAATTTAACAACATACTTATCAAATATTTTCAATTTAACAAGTTGGCTTAACCATTTTTAACTAAAAAGTATATTTTAAATTTTTTTAACCAACTTATCAATTATTTTTGTAAAACATAGCCAAAGTTTCCTACACAAATAAAAATTCCTTCAATGATTAGATTCAATCAAATCACATAATTAAGCAATCATTCACAGCTTATAAGATTTGATTAATTTATTGTGAATCCTCCACATAGCTTCCTATTGATGTCCCCCACCCATAGGATAGTTGCTTTACATTTCAACATGGCCATGATAAGACTTATTAGGAAGAAAATTGCTTAATTTTCTTAGGATATGTTTGAATTTTTGGTGGAAGGGTTCAAAAGTTTGTTTAAGAATAAAATCAGTTTAAAGTCATGTTTAGTTATCCTAAAAATATGTTTGAGAGTAAAATTTTGCCTAAAAATTTAATTTTAGAGCAATAAGAGATATTTTTATAAACTCAAACCTAAGTTTGCAAACTTTAATCTAAAAATACACTTATTAACTCTTACCAAAGATTTTAACATTACTTTATCTATTCCGTTAACATTATTGAAAGTTCTAACCTGCGAGTGAGAGATATGAATCTTCTCGTGAATCTGTTATTCCCCATCAACTTGCTCGTCAATTTGACATAAAATATGATTAGATGCATGCTAGCTTTCACAGTTGAAAACTCAACTGTATGTTACCTTCACATATAGTGCGCTGGCCCTACATGCAATGCCATGGTCTCACTCCCTCACCCTCATCTTTCACTTTTGTGGTCAATTTATTTATTTATTTATGCAAAGGTTGTCAATTTCTCAACCTGTTTCTGCATGGAAGAAGAAGAAGAAATTAATAATGATGATGAAAATGAAAGCGAAGACAATATGGTCGAGTAGCTAATTAACCAATGAGTCTACAGCTGTTGTTGACATAATGAATCCTAATCAGTTCAC
Organism: Glycine soja; assembly: GCF_004193775.1. NCBI lineage: Eukaryota > Viridiplantae > Streptophyta > Magnoliopsida > Fabales > Fabaceae > Glycine > Glycine soja. The sequence continues at coordinate 7,358,686 of NC_041006.1, forward strand.
ACTTTCGTTAGTTGCCTATTTGATCTAAGCATCCGTTAATTAAATTAAGTCTCAAGTCTCACAACTCTGGTTTTGTTTATTTATTAGATTGTTCCTTGTTAAAAGAACCTTCCCCTTTTGTGGGGTCATTAGCAAATCTTGGCTGTGATTGTACACTTGATTTGTATGTATCCTTGCTTTTAGTTCCCTGTCGTCATCAGTTTTGGTATTTGCTGATGTATTAATTTCTACATTTGTGGCACTGGTAAATCACCATGTAGTAGTAGGAGTAACAGATATAGGTATGTGCATTATTGTTCTAATAATAATATACAAATAACCATTTGGAATTTTTTATGGTTTGAGCTAGATTTTGCTATTAGCTAGTTGCTTAATTGAATATGAAACATAATATAAAGAATACATATTTGTTAACTCGCAATGAATACTATATTAGTCCAACAGTTTTGTTTGTTGGTTCTGGCTCAATGATTTATCTTTCATAGAGAAATTATATTTATGCAATTTCTTCATTTAATGATGACTATAATAAGGGGAAAACTAGGGAGAGAAAAGTGTGTGATAAGTGATAATTGATGGAATAGGGGGGGGGGGGGGGGATAGTGCTATAGAGAAGTGTTACACCAAGAGTATAGCTCTTTTATGTATGTATATCTCCTTTTTAATGTGGCATTTGGTGTTATTGGATTTCCCTTTAAGTTTCTCTCGAAATTTCAATAAATGAGAGTGTTTTCCTTTTAGGACTTTCTTTTCCTGTGTTTTTATCATCATTCAGACAATTGAGAAGTGCTGTGAGGACCAGTATTATTCTTTGTTTTCTTTTCTCCTTCTGCAAGATGTGGATGTGGATATCTGGCTATAATGCTATATAGTCACACATTTTCTGTCTTTTTTGTTTTTGGCTCGATAGGGGATCTCCCTTCTATTGTGCACTCAAATAACTCCAACTTTTCATTGTTAATTGTTACAATCTAAGGCCCTCTTATTTTAAATATCGACTGTCAAATAGTGCCTAAAACATGTCAGTGACTGTTTCCATATTTAAGAGCTAGAACTCTGAAAGTCTTAATACACAGTACACAAAACAAATGCTATTTTGGTTCAGTTATAGTATTTTGACCTGAGGCAATGAAAACAAGGAGAGGAAAACGCTCAGAGGTAAGCATCAACATGCCTCGTATACCTCTGACTTGTGTTTAAGGATAACTATGTTTCTTAGAAGCTTCTAATGTTGTCTCATTGCAGGCCTTTTGGCCTTCCCTTGTGATGAAGAAATGGTTGAACATAAAGCCAAAGGTGTATGATTTTAGTGAAGATGAAGTAGACACTGAAACTGAGAGTGAAGATGATGGTATGCTTTAGGCTATAATACTATATGATTTTTTCCTGTTTAGCTTGTTCTTTTTCTTTCTCTTTTTCATTTGTTTCCCTTCTTTGTTCTTTCAATTTTCATTCAGCTTGCTCTCTTAAAGATTCAATACTGGGTGTGCGTGAAGATAATCCACTTAGAACACAATCCATATTCCCAAGTCAAACATCAGGCAATACTTTTTTCCTTTGCATTACTATGGTTCTTTAAAAGAAGAATATGTGCTCTTTGCTTTTATGCACCTTCTGCCATTGCTTGCTCTGGTTACATAATCAGTTATAGGAGCAACTCGTTATGAAATATAGAATCTAAACACAGTATCTTTCCATAGGTTGCATAGATTTGTTCCCTCTTTTTGGAGGACATGGGAAACCTGTGTTCTTAAATGATGTTCAATTAAACTTGACAAGTTACACATTATATGTTGATTTTTATGGTGCAAGTATGGAGCTGAAATGTTCCTTGGAAAAACAAAGGAAGTCTGAAGCAAATTCCAAATATTTTACTAGCTTCAAAGTACACGAAATTAAATTCTTAAGTCAACTAGCTTGACTAATTTTGTGAAGTTCGAATGATTGACTGTTTTTGACACTTGATTGAGTTCAGAGTGTTAAAACCACCATAATATGTTGATTTTGTAATTCAGATGCACCTTGTAAGGGCTACAAGACAAGACATAAAAGAGGGAAATCAGAAACTCTTCGTGTTCAATACATAAATACAAAGGAAGTGAGGTATGGTGGTAGTCAAGTTATGTGTTGTGTTGCGTTATTAACTTAATGATATGAATGAAATGCATCATAAAATGGTTATTTTGCAGGGTAACAATTGGCACATGGAATGTTGCTGGAAGAGCTCCAAGTAAGGATCTTGATATTGAGGACTGGCTTTGTACCAATGAGCCAGCAGATATTTACATTATTGGGTAAGTAGTTTCTCTATAGTTGCCTAATTTTTTACTATTTCTACCATGTTCAGGGTGCACACGTGTCCTATGTTTGCTTCTTCAACATAATGAACAAGTTTTTGGATCATTCAAGAGATTTTAGGTAGAACTTAATGAGCTTACATTTCATTATAGATAACCTGATATGCTATATAGATTTATTTTTGCACATCTTGTTTATGATAAAGTTCATGGAGTTTCACTTCTGTTAAGTGCACTAATTTCACATGATTGACTTTTTCCCCTATTTATGTTTTATTTTTTTAAATAGAGAGTGAGTCTGCTAATATTTTTATTGAATAAGTTCATAAAAAAGATTAATTGATGCAATATGCGACTTATGGCAATACCCTCCTTCCGTATGCAATTAGGTAAGTGATTCTATTGATCATAAGTTCATGTTTTTCGATGGAAATGCCTATTTATCTCCAAAACAGTGATTTTAAGAATAAAAGAAAGATATCATGTTCTTAGAAGTAAAGGATTCGCTATATTTAAGCTCATTCCAAGCCTCTAAAAAAATCGCCTGGGATTTTATTTACATCTTGCTTTAAGTGAAATTTTAATATACAATGGGATGCTGAATTTTCTTTCCTATGCTTCATAAGGATGGATCCAATCGTTCAAACTCATGAAAACCTTCTTTGCTATTCCTTATGAAAGGGTTGTCAGATGTGCTATCCATATTTGAAATCTAAACTATGGATGAGTTTACTTCATGCAACTTATCATGAGTTTATTTTAAATAATGACTGTCAGTGATAATTGTCTCACATGTGCTATTCAATCAACATCTTATCTTGTTTTACTTTCATTTTCCCGAGTAGTTCTTTAGTGGTTGTTCACTTGTTCTATGTAATGCACATGATGCAATGTATCTATCCTTGTTCACTTGTATACTTTCAATCTGACCAATGGCTTCCAATTTAAGGAAAAGCTACGTTAGAATTTCTAGTCAGAACTGAATTGAATGGTCCAGATTTGCCACACGTATCCTTCTGCTAAATAAGCCTTCTATGTGCACTTTGATCTTCAGAGATGGATCCTCTTACGTACATAAATAAGTCGTGTCGAAATATTGTCTCTCTCTCACTTGATAAATCTTAAATAATATGCCCCCATTTATTTAATGGGTTAACTAGGAGAGAGATAAACACGAAATGAGAAAACTGGTAGTATATATTCTCTCTCACATTTTTTGTTAACACACTCTCCTGTAAAAAAATTGAAATTTGTTGGAAATCACATAATTGTACGGGAGCCTATACCTTATTTAAGAAGCCTTATTTGTTGCAACAATCTTTAATGACTAGTAATTGAATCTAAAAATTTAGTGTAACTGTCTGCAAAAGAGAAGAAAGAGAATGTGTAATTCTCCGAGGCATGTGTAAACACTTAAGTTTTAGGTTTGTCAATCTCTATAGAAATTGGATGCAATAGGATGTCTTGGCGAATCCCCTTCAAGATACAATTTCTGTATAGCTTGGTAGGAAACGATTGGTGTGTTTACACATGCATTGGAGATTTGCACATTCTCTCCCTTCTCTGTTGCAGACCAGTTGCACCAAATCTTTACACTCAATTACTAGTCAATAAAGATTGTTCAAACATTATTCATGATGTTGTAGTTTTCAATAAATTTTAACCAATAGAAAAGTTTGTGCTAAAAAAAGTGTTACTAGCACTCCTCAACATGAAATTTCTGTGACCTTATCATGTTAAAATTCAACATGAGAGGATCCATGTATGCTTCTTTAGAGTGTTTGTAAAATTGGTCTTCTGATGCCTTTTATGTGATTGGCTTCCACACTAATAACTGGTTTCAACAACAGTTTCCAAGAGGTTGTCCCCCTGAGTGCTGGAAATGTTCTGGGGGCAGAGGATAACACACCCATCCGAAAATGGGAAGCAATCATCCGAAGAACTCTAAACAAATCTTCTGAACCTGAAAGCAAGCACAAAAGCTACAGTGCCCCTCATTCTCCTGTTTTAAGAACTTCTGCTTCTGCTGATGTTCTAGCAGACAGTGTAGATGTTAATTCACTAGACATGATGAATGAGGAGTATCTAGGAACTTTTGACAGTGATGATCTAGAACAAGAGGAAGTGAAAAGCACATCTGGTATAGGAAAGAATTTACAGCTGAGGAAAAGACATGACATTGATCTTCAGACTATACTTGACTGGCCTGAACGTCCATTAGATGCAACTCCACATACTGATTCCAGTCCAAAATTGCGTAGAGTACTAAGCAGCTCAGACAGAACTGGCTTTAGCTGGACAGATAATGCTTCAAAATATGCTGGTGTAATGAAACGATCACACCATAGTTCTGGAAATTTGGGCTTGTTATGGAAAGAGCAGAAAGTGATGCCTGAAGAAGTAATTGATACTATTGACGACTTGTCTGATGTGCTATTGGACGAGGAAGATGATGATTATTTTGAAGTGCCAAATGACAAAGAAGTTAATGGAATAGGTATGGTGAAATCTCATCGTAAGTATCTCCGGATTGTCAGCAAGCAGATGGTAGGAATATATGTGTCTGCTTGGGTGCAAAGGAGGTTGAGAAGGCACATTAATAACTTGAAAGTTTCTCCAGTTGGAGTTGGTCTTATGGGCTACATGGGAAACAAGGTAATGGAGTAATGCACGTTTTCACACTGAATTTGACATCATTATAAGATAGGTGTAAATTTAATATGTTCCAGGACAATAGAAATTTCAATGTCAAGTGTTAACAAGGCATCATAGAACTTTTCGGCACTATAGTATGCATTCTATGATCACTGCAATGTCAGTGCACAAAATCTGTAGACCGATCACATTGATGCCCACATAGAACTACAAATGTGAGCAGAGAAGTGTCTTATTCACTTGTTGCAGTTTTTATGAGAAAAGAGTAGTGTCTTCCATGTTATGTTGTGTTACAATGTGATCGGGGGGAAGCTATGTGCATTGTTATATGTAGAGCACAAGAAAACTCACCCTATGTGTACATTTACAAGTTAGAACATGTTGACTCTAACCTGAGTGAATGTGATACTGATACCAAATTATGTCTTATGCAGGGATCTGTTTCAGTTAGTATGTCTCTCTTTCAGTCACGTTTGTGCTTTGTTTGTTCCCATCTGACTTCTGGTCAGAAGGATGGAGCAGAAATAAGACGAAACTCAGATGTTCATGAAATTATTCGCCGCACTTGTTTCTCATCCGTCTTTGATACAGATCAACCACAAACAATCCCATCTCATGAGTAAGTTTTACTTTATGTTGAAAGTGGTCCGTTACAGTCACCTTTTGTGCTTCATAAAATAAAAAGGGCTGCTAGAAAGATGTAAAAATAACCAAGGACTGTGTGTGTTGAACAATTTGACAAACAATAATGTATATTAAATTTTAATCTAGAGATAATTTAAAGAATCTAGGATCAACAAAGAAAACTTGTTGAATGGAAAAATAACTAAAGTCAACTGAAGAAATTACATGCAAGTAACAAGTCTAATTTGATTTCTAAGTAAATAGAACAGTTGTAGGCTAAAACACTGATGAGGAGAAACCGAGAAAGTACTTTGCTGATTGAAGGAACATAAGTAATTCATAGAAAAGGACATTTGTAGACTGAAAATGGTGATATATAATATGTTTACCGTTGCTGTTATGAACATCATGGATTCATTGATAAGTTGATCCTTGCCAACAGTCAAATTTTCTGGTTTGGGGATTTGAATTATCGTATCAATATGATGGATGAAGAGGTTCGAAAGCTGGTAGCTCTAAAGAAATGGGATGAACTTATGAATTGCGATCAGGTGAGAATTGTGAAACTTAGACAAGACCATTAGTCTCAAAATGCTAGAATATTTGCATCTTACAAAATCTAGACCTGGAGATGCAGAAGAGGTTTGAAGTGTTGGCACCAAACTTGGAGTCATTAATTTATCTACACATGATTTTTTATCAACGAGAATTTCTAATTGCTTCACCTGATATGCATTGCAGCTAAGTAATGAATTACGTAGTGGTCATGTGTTTGATGGATGGAAAGAGGGGTTGATAAACTTCCCACCCACTTACAAGTATGAATTTAATTCTGATACATACATCGGTGAGAACCAAAAAGAAGGGGAAAAGAGGAGATCTCCAGCCTGGTAAGTGCAAACTTGTCAATGTTTTGTTGGTGCATGCATTAGATACTTCTTGTTTATTATATTAAGATAAGTGACCCTAGGTAAGATTATATAGGTGTAATTTCTTTTTTTTATAAATAAATATTAATTGTTAATTTTTTGTTATTCACCACTAAGTCAACCTTATCATCCTTCCAGGTGTGATCGTATATTATGGCTAGGAAAAGGAATAAAGCAACTTGAATACAGGCGTTCAGAAAATAAGCTCTCAGATCATCGACCAGTTAGTTCAATATTCTCGGTTGATGTTGAAGTATTTGATCACCGGAAACTGCAACGAGCATTGAATTTCACAAATGCAGCAGTACACCATGAGATTTTCCTTAAAGAAGATAGCGACTGGTCATATTAGATATCCACCAAAGATTGGGGTATTATAAACATACTACTAATTACTGGTAAATATACATTTCTATCTTCAAGAGCTGTTATGTAGGAAATGCTTTAATTAAAGACAACGGACTGGGCGTTAGCTTGACAGATCATGTAAAAGATGTCAAATTTTAAGGGTCACACTAACAACTAGTTCTGCAGGCAGCTTCCTTTTTGAATCTCTTTTTGGAGTCTTAAACATTACAATTAGAGGTAGCTCTAACAAGCAAATGTACATAGTCATGCATTAGGATACTGTGAAAGTTTTTTCTCTGTATTTAACATCTGGGTGTCCAATTTTGATCTAGTTAACTTCCAAGTTAATATATCTAAGTTCCCAATGTAGACAACAATAAACTTTAACTAGTAGTGTCTTGTCTTTCATTGTATATTATATGTTACTCATTGCATATTATATTCAATACTGTTATTGATCGAGTATGCTAGTTTTTCCATCTTGCAGGGAGTGAATCCTCTCTAGTGAGATTTCGTATATATTTGTTCATGTTAAAATTTCAACCATCAAAACTTGATGCCTTATTTAAATTTTTCCTATCTATACTTTTGAAATAAGGGCTCTGATTTCACATATACTGATTTCACATAAACGAGGGAATCCATCTTTCTATTGCTAATAATCACCTCAATCAACAACAGATAATCGACCATTAATCTTCGCATTTTTTTGTTTTGACCGTGTTATCATTTCTTATTGTTCAAGATGTATTATTAATTAAATATAAGCTAATTCGTGTCAACGTTTCCAGAGGTTTATGTCATCTACAAAAGAAATAATTTGAAATACAATTTGAAACAGAAATATAAACACGGTAAATAATGGCAAAGTTGTGGGCATCAGTTCTCCAAGGTGATACAGCATCAAAAAAATTCAGACGCAAATTACCCATTTGATGATGAGATTCATCACATGCCCATTATCTATTTTGATTTCAAAATTCAATAAAACGAAGTTGAAAATTCAATAGACTGAAAACCTAAAACATAGAAATTCTAAAACCAAAGCCAGCAAAAAATGAAAGAGGGAATTAAAATAGCGATCAGAACCTGTCGGGATTCATTAGTACATCACACGAAATCAGCGGATTGACAGACAAATGAATTGCTATCATCACCTCGCTTAACTTTTCCCTCTTAACCAAACCCAATTAACATTTAAATTATTCTCAACAAATTTGAGAATCTCCAAATTAACAGAAAATCAAAAACAAACATAGATAATTTACAAAACACTACAAATACCAATCAAAGGTTGAATGTTGAGCTCAGAACTTCTTAGAGGAATTGCGCCGTCATCGACGAGCAAAACATATCACTCGCCTCCGGCACAGATAAATCTTCATCACAGACTCAGAATATTCGCATGTGCAAAAGAATTTTAAGAAAAATAAAACCACGTTTTTCAGCAACAAATCAAACAGCGCCAAGAACTAGATGAAACGAACAGCAGCAACAGAACAAGTAAGAATACAAACAGCGGAAGAGAACTAGAACCAGAAATCACCGCGGTTTAGTGGAGTTCTGAACGAAGAGGGTGAAATTGACGATAATTTATAGATACAAATTAGGGTTTTATCATTTGAGGCACGACTAGGGTTCCGCTCGGCAAAGTAGAGTGGTTGATCCGACTGGATTGGGTAGATTTACATGAACCTTTTGTAGGCCCAATAAGTTGTGAGTACTAGGCAATTGCTTCCTGCACCCCCCATTTGCTTCCGGAATAATTCTGGAAGCAATTCCGGGAGTACAGCAAAAAACACCCTGTGTAATATGGGTACTGGGATAGTTGCGTAATCAGGCCCTTTAGGTTCGTAAAATAAAATGTATAAAACTGAATAATAAAACTAATATATTACCTTTAAAAAATAAAAAGGTGACTATTATGATCGAAATGTTATAAGTAACTAGTATTGATTTATTAGTATGCAGTAATAGAGTCTTGCACAATTCTCCTATAACCTAAATCACAAATTCGTCTTTACAGTAATTTGTAAAAAACAAAAATGTTTTAGACCACATATTCAAGATCACTGTGGACGAAAAAATCTAATGAGTATTACAAAAATCAAACAACATATTTAATCAAAATTAGATAAATCATTAAATTTAACTGATTACGTCTTATGTATGGTCAAATTTGAAATAAAAAAAAATTTAAAAAAATACTAGTTTGTCTTTAAGAAAATAAATTCATTCTGTGAAATAAACAATTTGCATTATATGTTGGTTAAGAGGGACGGGTTAACGAACTATACTACTGAATCACATTTAGGTAAGTTAATTTACCACATGTTTTGCAACACATTCATTTCACTTGTGTTCATTCCTATATTATTACTAAAGTGTCTAACGTGTGTCGTCATCCACCAGTTGAGTATCTTTTATGAATATTTTAAATATATAAATATTTTACTGATTTTGTATTAAAATTTGTTGACGATTAAAGTATAATATTTTTTTAAAATGAATTTAATTTGTAAAAACTCATGAAGATATCACGTGTAAATTTCCTTTTCAAAAATATTTTCTTTCGTATATAATATAAATTTTGTGTCCAATCCACTTCAAAGTAGTTTTAAAATCCAATTTCAAATACACACACTTGCTAAGATCCTTTTAAAAAGTTACATCAACATGAATAGGGGAAGGAGATATGAAAGTTGTACCTATGAATTAATCTACAAGCATAAAGTTAACCGAGATTATCGCATCCATTTACATAAGAAAAATCCACTAATGATATTTCTTAAGGAGAAGTTTCATTTAAATAGAACTTTAATTCACTTGAATCTTTTTTAAACTTTTATAAAATTGCTCATTCAACATTAGTGTTTTTTTATGTTGAACGATAGTTTTTTGTTTTTTAAATTGAACACAATATCACATATTCAGATATTTAAAGAATTTAAATCTCTTAAACTAACACATAAGTAAATCATAGGATTAGCATAGTGATATAAGGTTCTATTGAATTCACATGAGGAGAAATAATTTATTTAGCAAGAGAACATGTATTCAATTCCTACCGTGTGCAAAATTTTATTGATCCAATGAGTTAAGGGACACCTTATGTCTCTAACCTAGAACAAAAAAAACAACACATGCCTTGTAATAACATTCTCTACAAATACAAAGGTTAAGAATTGAGTCTTATAGGACAAAATTAAAATAAATGTCTTAATATCTCATATTGAAAGGGAGAACATAAGTTAATTTGAACAAAAAAATTAAAAGGTAAAATTGTAGTCATTTTGAGACCGAGGGAGTATATAGGTTTGACAATGATGATTTCATATAACCTGCCTTACCCTGCCTATTAGCAAGGACTTTGTGTTTTTGCCGATGAGTTCACCTTTCTTTTTAGGCTTAATTACACTTTTTACTCCTAATTTTTTATTTTTTTGGCAAATTTTGTCCCTACCAAATTAGTTTGATACATTCTAGATTTTACTTCCAATTTTCAAAAATACATGTAAACTTTACCTTCGGTCATTGAACTAACACAATGTACTGACATAGTTACACTCTTTATTTCAAACTTTTTACTTTTTAACCAATTTTACTTCAAACTTTTTTACTTTTATCTCAATTTTGTCTTTAACATTATATTTTTTAGCAAATTTTACCCCAACTTTTATAAATTATTGAGTATGTCTTAAATATTTATTTCCTCGCTTGTTTTAGAAGAGTCAATTGAAACTTCCCATCGTGAACTTCATCAATTTGCAAACATCGTTGATCTTCCTATTGATAGTAGAAGTTTTGAACCCTTTGATATTATGCATTCTAATATGTAGCACCTACTTTTACTTCTAGTATATATGTGATATACTATCCGGCAATGTCTGGGTATTTATAGTCTTTTTATTACAACAATAACAAATTTATTGTTTATAATTGGAAGTTTTGACATTTTAGGATGAGATGGCCAACACACTGGCACAAGTGTCAGTGTCAAATTGAGTAAGAAAAACTTAATTTTTGTTGTGTATTTTCTTAGCGTAGTTTTTTTAAAACATGTGAAAAATATATTAATATGTTCAGACAAAAAATAAGAATACATAAAACAATATTAAGGTTGAGTAAATTTCTTGTGAATGAAATCCTCCAAGCGTATACCATCATCATAAGTCGTGTTTAAATAACCTCAAAATTAACTATCACTTATTAACTTTTTGAAAATATTCTAATCCATATTCCAATACGATAATGTCATAATTTTTGTTTAATAATCTCTATTTTTTATAAATATGGATATATTTACTTTATAAAAACAAAAAAAATACAATATCAAAAGTGCACAAAAATCCCCATCTTTTTTTTACTTTTGTTTCCATCATGTACCAAAAATAGTAGTACTTCAAATATTCTTATATATTACTATTTTTTTGTTAAGCATAGAAAATATTAATAACAACAACACAGCACAAGTGGTACTGCTTAAGAAGCAAAATAGCTATTTTTTTCCCCAAAATATACCTTCTCACTCTTATGTCTTCCTAAAATACACATGTTTTTGGAAAAATTTCCAATATAGGCCACTTTTATGTAGCTTTGGGAAGTTGGGTTTGGCCACCCAACTTTCATTTAAAATATTAAAATAATATAAATATTATATTATATAAATATATTTTTAATTGATTTTAAAAATATTTTTATTAAAATAATTTTTTAAAAAGAAAATAATATTATTAAATATAATTACTTTTCTTGTATTATTTAATTTATATAAGACACTTTGTAGGTGAAATTTTTTTAAAATCTAAATTTTGTCCAATAATAAATTTGCTTTAGTAAAAAAATTAAAACTTTTAATATTATTAAAATAATATTTTTTTATTAAAAAATTAAAACTTTTACTAATAAAAATTATTAAAATTGTCTAATAATATATTTTCTTTAAATTAAAACTTTTTAAAATAATTATTTTCTCCAATTTTTGTTAAAATAATTTTTATAATTTTTTAAGAGATATATATAGATAAAGGAAAATGTAAAAATTTGATAAAATTATAGTATAATTTTTTAGTTACGATGTATATATTTTTTTAGCTAAATTTATGTGTTTCGTTGAAATTTTTGTTTTGTTATGTACATTAATTAAAAAATGAGAAAATTAGTTAGTAGTATTGAAACAAATTAAAAAATACACTGAATAAATAATTGATACACATAAAATTAAACAGTGCGGTGACTAAGATAATAGACGAGAATAATGGAACATACTAAAAATACAACTGCAACTCAAATCTGATGAAACTAATGATAGTCTAAAAGATGTTGTACAGGAGACATGTCTTCTTCCATTTGGATTACTGGTTTGTGAAAATTTCTATTGGGAAGAATCATTTCCAGTAGTTGGATTGTACTAACACCTTTAGCACGTCTTCGTCATTTTTCAATTCTGTTATTTCATATTCGATTAAATTTTTTGAATACTTAGCATGACCTGGTCGTCAAAAGAACAATCGTCTGACCAATTGTGATTCGTGAATTCCATAATGAGGAACCCCCATAGGTGTAACTTGCTTGATTAAATCCTTGAGTTTGTCCATGCTACATCCTCAAGGAATGTCAAATCTTATTGGATTTGTTCCGGTGAATGAGTAACCCAAAAACCCACCTTGGTGTGGTATGTTCCACTTCTCGTTGTAATACATAATTGCATCATGAGTAGGAATAATAGTGGATTGAAGCAGGTTGAGTATACCATCCGGTGTTCTATTGATGGTACACAATAATTCTATAGGACCAACACATAAGTATTGCTCATTACACATTAACATTGTGTAAACATCATCATCATTTTTCAGTTGTAGAGATTGAAAAAAAATTGTTGACCTGCATCTATGAATGGTTGTCGGTAGTAGATTTCATCCACTAATTGATCGTTGATTAGCTGAAGGGTATTATGCATTCTATTCTTGAGTGAATCAAAAGAACAGTCATTAGGAACTCGCATTGGTGTTGGAGTGGAACTTTGAAAATAAACACCTATTTGGATGTGAGTGATTGATCCATTTGGAAAAATGAAGGTGATGAGGACATGACCAAGAGCAAGGGCAAGGATCCACTTGAAGGACTTGGAGGACCTATGACAAGGGCTAGAGCAAGGAAAGCCAAGGAAGCTCATCAACAAGTATTGTCCATACTATTTGAATACAAGCCCAAGTTTCAAGGAGAAAAGTCCAAGGTTGTGAGTTGTATCATGGCCTAAATGGAGGAGGACTAAATGGCACCACTTTGTCTCAATTTTAGAGTGTTTAGTTTGTCTAAATAATGGCTCAATCCTTGTAAAGTTGGTTAACCAAAAATATGTTTTGGGTTAATCAACTAAAAGGGCTTTAGTTTGGTTTAGTTCAAGTTGTAATAAGGGTCCAATTGGCAACCTAGGCATCAGCCTTTTGGGAGACCAAATGGTGGCTGGCTTAGTGGCTGTTGGGGGTGACTTTTGGTTGTCACAATTTCAGTTACACTCAGCCATTAAGTTCTTTTAATTCCCTAGGTTAGTGGCATTAAGTTCTTTTAATTCTATGTTAGTGTATCATTACTAAAATCTAATGTAAAGCTTCTATATAAGTTAAACCATTTTATCAAAAAACACAAGTTGAGTTTTATTCATAAAATTAGAGTTTATCTCTTTTATCTTAGTGAGAGTGATTCTCCTAAGTTCTTGAGTGATTCAAGAACACCCTGGCTATATGAAAGAACTTTCACAACCTTTGTGTGTTGCCGTCGCCGGAAAGAGTGATTATTTCCTTCCTTTCATCTTTAACCTTGTTCTTTCAAACCACAATTCCAGAAAATCCACTTCTGCCCAGAATTATCTCGTGGCCATAACTCATGTTTTACGCACTCAAATTAAATGATTCTTGAGCCTAAATTAAATTTCAAAACGAAATCTTTCACCTCGTTTTGGAATCACCTCATTTGGAGCCATGTAGCTTGAGTTATTGTCATTTCTATATTTCTGTCCAGTCACCACTTAACCTACATTTTATCATCTCATTCTTCCATTTTATGCCAAGAACCACCTTATTAAGGCTCACGCAATTAGCCACCACCCAACCCTTAAATCTTGCCAATTTTCCATCCTTTCCTTAATCAATTTTTGCATTTTCCATCAAGGTTTAATCCTAGACGATCCTAAGTCAGCCTTTGTGCAATGAAGGTTCATATCAGAAGGCTAATCTCGAGTTACCAATGATCTAACTGCTTGTTTCTCCCAAAAATGACATAGTAATAAGATTGAATTTGGTTTGTGAATGTATGTTGTGTGAAATTATGTGTTTGTATTGAGGGTGTTTTGTGTTATTTATAGTTGTATGAACATTTTGCCCCATTGATGTGTATTGGAATCTCATAAGGTTAGAATTGTGTTCCTTCTAAAGGCTTCTATGGAATCCAATGTTTCTTTTTCCCTGATAACTGATGTAGCAGACGTCCATTATAATTTTCAAAGTGAAAAAAGAGATTCTGAGTTATCTATTTCGTGTCAATTTTGTTGGTGAGACATTTAATTTTTTAGAGACGTGTGCAAATTGCAGAGTGTTGTCAATTTGGAATGTAATTTTTCAATTGTAACTAATGTAGCAGACGTCCATTATAATTTTCAGAGTGAAAAAAGAGATTCTGAGTTGTCCATTTCATCTCAGTTTTTCAAATGAGACATTTAATTTTAGAGACGTGTGCAAATTGCAGAGTGTTGTCAATTTGGACTGTGATTTTTCCCTTGTAATTAATGCAGCAAACATTCATTATAATTTTCAGAGTGAAAAAATAGATTATGAGTTGTCCATTTTATATCAGTTTTGCTGGTGAGACATTCTATTTTTTAGAGGCGTGTGCAAATTGTAGAGTGTTGTCATTTTCGACTATGATTTTTCCATTGTAACTAATGCAGAGACGTCCATTATAATTTTCAGAGTGAAAAAAAAGATTATGAGTTGTCCATTTTATGTCAGTTTTGTTCGTGAGACATTTTATTTTTTAGAGGCATGTGCAAATTGTAGAGTGTTGTCAATTTCGACTGTGATTTTTCCATTGTAACTAATGCAGCAGACGTCCATTATAATTTTCAGAGTGAAAAAAGATATTATGAGTTATGCATTTTATGTCAGTTTTGCTGGTGAGACATTTAATTTTTTGAAACAATCTAGTGTAAATTGAAAAGTGTATATTACAAAAAATTTATTTCATTTCGTAAAGTGACCACTGAACACGAACATAAGACACTACATGAAAGCCTCAAAGCAGAAACAACTAAGACATGAATCATCCCTAGATTACCAATCTCGTTTGAATATTGTTTCATGGGATGGAGACATGTTACTTCCTTTAGGCCTGGAAGAGGAATCAATATCACTATCATGGTTTTTGACCCAACAAGTCATGTTGGTTGCTTGGTGGGTTATTATTGTCACATATTATGGCAAATAACTCCACAAATGATAGTGATGGGTTGTTGTAAAAAATGTTGAATATTTGTCGAACATCAGCATCATCTGGTAGAATAAAAGATGTGTACATATAATGTTGTCCTAAATCAAATATAGAGCATCGAAAGTGGAGATGTTGGATATGTTGTTGTGGTTTAATGTTTAGTTTTTGGTGAACAAGTTCAAGTAATTATGTAAAGGTTATGACCTTGTTGACTATGAAAGTTTTTGTGTTGTTACTAACGAAGGTGGTGCCCTCATTAGTGTTGCAGATTTGGTCGTTGTAGTAAACACAAACATATGCAGTTGGCTGACACATTATGGTAGAGATTGAGATGAAAATTTGAAAATGCTATGAATGTCTTTTGTTGTAGTAGTATTTATAGAATTTGTTTATAATTAGGTGAGTCACTAGTTAACTGTGCATTTAGATGAACGGGTAAATGAGCACTTAAGCATATTTGCAAGGGTTCACAATGTGCAAATTGCAGAGTGTTACTGGTGAGACATTTAATTTTTTAGAGACGTGTGAAAATTGCAGAGTATTCTCAATTTGGACTGTGATTTATCCCTGTAACTGATGCAGCAGACGTCCATTATAATTTTCAAAGTGAAAAAAGAAATTCTGAGTTGTCCATCTCATATCAGTTTTGCTGGTGAGACATTTAATTTTTTAGAAACATGTGCAAATTGCAGAGTGTTGCCAACTTGAACTGTGATTTTTTCCTGGTAACTGATGCAGTAAACGTCCATTATAATTTTCAGCGTGTCCAAATCATAGTTTTTTCGATTTTGTGTTCCTATTTTGAGGTGGTTGTCCATGGAACTGGTGCACAATATATTTTTTTTGGATTCTTTAAAGTTTAAACTATGGAAAAAGTGTGTCATGAATATCATTAATGTGTTGGATATAATTTTAAAAAAAATGCAGAACATGGGCACTTAAACATAGTTGCAAGGGTCCAAATCATAGTTTTTTCGATTTTATGTTCATATTTTGAGGTGGTTGTCCATGGAACTTGTGCACGATATAATTTTTTTTTGGATTCTTTGACGTTCAAACTATGGAAAAAGTGTGTCACAATATCATTAATGTGTGGGATATAATTTAAAAAAAATGCAAAATGCACTTAAGCATAGTTGCAAGGGTCCAAATCTTTTTAAGGGTTGCAAACATACTTTTTTTTTTACTCTTAATTTGAGGTATTGCTTGATGAAACCATTACATGGGTACTTAAACACATTTGATCCCATTATCACAACATTTTATATTTCAATGACCAAGATGATGACCAGTCCCATAGGACGGTGGACGTCGATTACGTTACAAATTTCTTCTTTCCTGTATGACTGGTTCTCTCACGTCATGATGATGTTGTTGTTCTATATCAGTATATTCAGTGTTGGTTGCTATAGCTCAAGAACTTTGTCCTTGTTCTCTAAACAAATGTGGTGCATTGAACTGTTGTAAAGAAGTTAAATATGATGCCGCAAAATTTGGTGTATTCAAATCAACACCAAATAAATTGGTCATCCATTCATGGCTGGTTGCACTGACTGACTCGTCAGTCTGACCAAAAGTTTGATAAATATGTGTAGGAGTACAATACATTGGCTGAGGATGTGGAATTTCAAAATGTGTATGTTCAACACTTGCCCCTGCAACATTATGATAATTGTTGTGCGTAGATCATTTAGTTGTTGTGTAAGAGACAAGAACAAAATAGTATTTTTCCTATATCATTCCATGTACGTTGGTGTATGTGTCACTATTCCTTCAACTCATTGCCCAGTTAAAACATTATTGCGTTTGTTTTTCCAGATATTAATCCACTCCGCATGATATTCCATCCAGTCACTGTAATGATTGTCTCGCATGTCAATTTGGTGAAGTCAATCAAGATTCATGGGATCAATAAGGATATCATGTTGTAGTCCAAATTCTAGCTTGACCCGATTTGTTTGATGTCATTCCACAATCGGAAAACAAAATAATTACAGTACATGCAGACCAAATCTCTATGTCTCTGTATGCATGTCTCGGTATGTGTTCTTCAAATCCTCTATATGAGACCCAAAAAAAGTGAAATATATGCTAACAATGCAACATTAGTAAATGTTAATATGTACACATTGATGGTGTAGTTAATGATAATATTATACCTCATGGCTCTCCATATGATCTATACGAGATCTATATCCTACCAAGTCACCATAAGGTGTGGCCCTATATTCTAATCTACCACCACTCCATCTGAAATATAAAACATACAAAATCTGTATTCATTGTAATGTTATAATACGCGTCATTGAAATTAAAAATTTAGATTTTGCTATATGTAAATAACCTTTTAGCTAGTGGATAAGTTGTTTCAGGTTTTGGGACTCTTGGTGCAATAAAAGGCATGCGGTACCAAGCTCATGACTGCAATAGTATGACACAATAACCTCCAATGATGTCCGACATAGTTCTCTGTAGAGGTTTATGAGCCACGACAACGATGTCAAATGGTAAATTGAGTAAAAATGATATAAAATATGAAGTTAGGTGATGAAAATGTGGTATTTCCGTGCACCTCTCATCTATTTATCATATAAACTGTGTTGAGATTCCAAAGCACAATACACATTATCTCATTGTAAGGCCTCGATATTCCAAAGCACATTTATAATTTGTCTCATTGTAAAGCCTCAAGATTTGAAAGCATGTTAACACGACTATGCTAGTATCACACATCGAGATTCCAATTCATGTGAACCATGGACCTGTGATTGATTGTATATATAAACGTACCATATCACCAAAGATTTGTGCGTACGTTTATATCAATGGTGACAAGACAATCGTTACTGCTGAATCAATGGAGTAAAAGCTGCCCAATTCCCTGAAATTAGAATGAATAATTTAACATATTTTGTTGTTGTACTACATTTAAGTTTTTCTCAGTCTTTACTATGTATTTGTAGTTGTTCCATGCTTTGAAGTTATTTTTTTCAATTTACTTCAATAATAATAGTCTACAATTGTATGATTTCAGAGATGCGAAATAGTGTTGTACCTAACCCTCACATGCATCGAGAACCCCATTAATGTGTGGTGTTGCACACTTTTCACTCACATGCGTATGTTTACCGCATTAACATGATTCTCAACAATCCACTTGGGCTCAACATTACACTTTATCTCATTGTAAGGCGTCAAGATTCCAAAGCACATTTTTTAATTTGTCTTATTTTAAACCTTGAGATTCGAAAGCACGTTAATTCGAATGTGCCAGTGTTACGCATCGAGATTCTAATTCATGTGAATCATGGACCTTTCATTGATTGTATATATAAATGCACCATATCACCAAAGACTTTGCATAGTTGCATCAAATCAAATTGTGAGAGAAAACAGAGAGAGCAAGCAAAATGAGGTTAGGGCCAATTTGTGTGTACGTTTATATCAATGGTGAAATCATTCAAAGTTCAAGTGCAAATGCAGTTTTCAGAAGTGACAAGACAAAATCATTACTCTTGAATCCAACAATGACGCTGCCAAACATAATCACCGCAATACAATCATCAATTACAGATAATGATGTTACGACTATAATTACTACAATTTGGTATCATTGTCCTGTATATGAATTCAATGGCGAAGTTCAATATAGGGAAATTCAAATTATTGACGAAGAAGGTGTTTTGTGCATGTTTCATACATTTGTGAATATGGCAAGTGTAATATGTATGGAACTTACAGTTGATGTTCATAATTCATTATCACCTACTCAAGTTAATGACCTAAGTTGGGCCGAAATGGAGCAAAAGTTAGACAATTCCCTGAAATTAGAATGAATAATTGAATATATTTTGTTGTATCGCGTTTAAGTTTTTCTCAATATTTATTATGTTGTTGTAGTTGTTGCATGCTTTGAAGTTGTTATTTTCAATTTACTTCAATAATAATAGCCTACACATGCATGATTTCAAAGATGCGGAGCAATGTCGTACCTAACCCTCACATGCACCGACAACCCCATTAATGTGTGGTGTTGCACATTGTTCACTCACATGCGTACATTTACCTTGTTAACGTGGTTCTCAACAATCCGCGTGAGTTCAGCGCGCGATGCAAAACACCGCGGTCCATACTCATGATGCAACGGACAGTCTGTCATGTACATTAATGTGTGATGTTGTACATTGTTCACTCACATGCGTACACTATTCTGCAGCTGCACAATATTCACTCACCTGCATTGAATATCCTACCTATGTCTCTCACCTAACTCTTCTACCTAAATTTTTCACCTATCCCTCCTACTTAACACTCCCACCTAACCCTCGTAAGTAACTTTGTCTCTAGCCCTTTCACCTAACCTTACAATCTAACTCTATTACCTAACTTTGTTACCTAACTCTCGTACTAAACTTTCTCATCCTATATATAATATAACCATTTGACAACATATCACACGCAATAACATTCTCACAAAACAAAACTCTATTTGTATCACTCACATTATTTCCACTCATCCCACAAACACCACCATGGCTCCACCTAAAGAAATTAAGACCATTATTTACCACAATGGTCACATTGCAGATGACCCAGTTGAGGGATCGGTGTACACATGTGAACCCAATATTTATTTTCATTAGTCGTTCTATTACGTTAACACAATTGATTCGGAAAATTAACAACCGTCTCCCTAATCGAGCAATTGCAAAAGTTGTTCAATTGTTATTTCATGTTCCTATTTTATTTCATCAGGGTCAAACATGTTATATTTCAGCATAACTACTCGACAATGACGATCTCAAAGGCACGATGGAAACAATTCTCCAGAATCCACAATTAAATTCTGCTAAATTTTATGTTGTTACTGGCCTTATTCCTCAACCACAACCATAGTCTCCACAACCGTCATGTTCACAACTACAACTACCTCTTCCACAAAAATTACCGTACAACAACCTGAACTTCAATAATCCAATTTCTTCATACAATAACCTTGAAACACAAGACACATTTAACATTTATACTTCATACACACAACTATTATCCGAAAATGATTCTTTTTTTTATGTCCAACAAACCTCCTTTGACCAACAAAATCATCATTCATCCCCCTTTAGGTCACCTTCACAACAACCACAAATACAAACATCAAACTGAAATGAACATCTCACCGCTAACGAAGATTCCATTATACGATTTCATGAGGAAAGCATGGATGATTTTAGTAAGGATGAGGATCAATAGTTCTTTGATCACATCAATCACCAAAGCGATGATGAGGGAGTTGGCGGACCAACGACACCTCCGTCACCTTTGTTGCAATATCACCAACCTAGGTGTCCAGTCGACTTGAACTTTGACCACCTACCACATTACGTTGATCGACACCATTTCGTTTAGCAACAACATAATGTACAACCACCAACCGGTGCACTCGAGGTTGGCATGGCCTTCGATGAAAAAACACAATGCATTTGAGCAGTCAAAGAATACAACATCAAAAATAATTTTAATTGCAGAACAATTTATTCTGACCAGAGAAAGCTAAACTTCGTATGTAAATCACATGAAAATGGTTTGTACATGGAGCTTAAGCGCATGCAGTTCAAAGAGGAATAAGAAATGGATATTATCAAGAGTATCAGAGGTCATCACACTTGTCTCGCGTTAGTACTCAGACAAGATCATCGGCAACTTGACAAACGCGTCATAGCACAGATCATCCAATCAATTGTCAAAACAAATTCAATCATCTCCATCAAGACGTTGATGGCAGAGATCAAAATGTTCATGAATTATACTCCATCCTACAAAAAGACATGGTTAGCAAAGCAAAAGAGCGTTGGGGATGATTCATGGAAACTAGGAAGAATCATATGTCAAGTTGCCAAAACTTTTGAGAGCTTTGCAATCTTGTATTCTAGGGACTGTGATGGCTGCCCAAACAGAATCCGTGTTTGAGGGGGGGAGAAATCGTATCGGGCAAAAAGATGTTTAAATGTGTCTTTTGGTGGTCCATGCATTAATGGGTTTGCATATTGCAAACTCATAGTACAAGTAGATGGTACATGGCTTTACGGGAAATATATTGGCACATCATTGATAGCTAAAGCACAAGAGAGTTAACCATATCTTCCGGATTGCCTACGCCATTATAGAAGGGGAGACAACTTCAGCTTGGAGTTTTTTCTAAAGTATTTGAGAAGACATGTTACTCCGCAAATTAATATTTCTCTCATTTCAGATAGACACCCCTCGATTATAAGTGCCTACAACAACTCAAGTAACTTATGGGTTCAGCACACATCACATTTCTTCTACCTACGCCACATTGCACAAAATTTTCTTTGCGGTGACTCAAACTGCAAACATTTAAAGAAACCACTCATGTTGGCTGGTGAGAATTTATTTTATTTTTTCGTTAAACTTTACTTTTGATCAAATTTCATAACGTAATAGATTGATTGAATATTTACAGTAACACAACTGGCGACATCTTGGGGATATCTATGCGAATAAGCCAAGTGTAGTTGAATCACTTGATCAATTGCCCAACAAAAATTGGGTACAATGCTTCGATGAGGGGTGAGGACATGACTACAAATTTGCCTGAGTCTATTAATTCTATGTTAAAAAACACAAGACATTTGCGGGTGTCATCGTTGGTTAAGGAGGCGTACTTCAAGACTGCACAACTCTTTACTATTAGAGGCCGACAATGAACAGCAGAGACTCAATCCCCACTTCAAGCACCCAAGCCACGGTTTAGAGTAATGTTACAATCTCAAAAGTGTGATTGTGGTGAATATTAGGCTAAACACTTACCATGTTCTAACGTCATGGTGGCCTGTAAATCTGTCAGTGTTGATTCCATAAACTATGTGTCGCCGCTATTCACTTTACAACACATCTTGCACGTCTATGATAACTCATTTGGTTTACTATCACACAAAGAGATAAGTGAGGTCCTGATCCAAGGAGAAAGAGGACGACAAAGGATCATCCAGATTCAACTCGCATTCCTATTGAGATGGACGAAAACAAAAATAAACGGCAAAATAGAAAAAAAAAATGTGAAATTTGTCAACAACATGACCATAATAGAAACAATTGTCCCAACATGCCTTCATGTTAAATTTTTCCTTACCCAAATGTAATTGTTTAAGTATTTTATTTATAATATAGTATAATGTTCTTCTATAAATAAATTGTTAAACAAAAAGTATTATCATTTTTAAAAAAATCTAATGACATAAACAAACAAATTATATTTAATAATATAATAATATTAAAAGTTTTAACTTTTTTACTAAAGCAAATATATTATTAGACAAAATTCAAATTTAAAAAAAAATATTCACCTACAAAATATCTTATATAAATTAAATAATTATATTTAATAATATTATTTTCTTATTAAAGAAATTATTTTAATAAAAAATATTTTTAAAATCAAATAAAAATATATTTATATAATATAATATTTGCATTATTTTAATAATTTAAATTAAAATACAAATTAATTAAAAAAAGTACCGTACGGAAATTAGAATGGCCAAATCCGACCTCCCAAAGCTACATGAAAGTGGTGTGTATTAAAATTTTTTCAAAAAATATGTATATTTTAGGAAAAACATAGGAGTGAGAAGGTATATTTTGGGGGAAAAAAACCCAAAATAGCAATTACAAAAAATTGAAAGTAAGATTACTGATGAGACCTATCTCCTACAAACAAATTAGATTAGTTACCTTCCCTACATAAGAAAAATTAAATTCTTCCCAACATCAAATCCAGTCAGTGTATAATAATTGGTTCCTATGAGGTATAAAGCTTTAGCCCTTGTACAATGCTAAAATCCATTGTCTACATAATGACGACCCTTTCATGCAACGGTATGAGATTCAATAGTTGCCTACACTGTACCGAATCACCTACCATATTCACAAGTTGGTTATGCATGCACTGGATTAGCCATCCACATTTTTGTGGATACTTTGAAATCTGTCATTTTGCCGAATATGACCAAGCCTTAAAACCAACCTCCTCTATGAAATTTGTGCTATCAATTGTGTCATTCCTAAAGACAATCTCATTTCTACATTTCCATAAAGTCCATGTCACAGAGCTCCATATAATTCCACACTTCGTGTTGCATCTTCTTCCGTCTCCTTAACTCATGTTAAAAATGTTATATAGTAGTTCCTGACAAAACTGTTTGAAGGCCTAACCGTGTACAACATACCTTCCACACACGATCTGAAACTATACTTCATACGTTCAGTTTTAGACTTATTTATTCCCTACGCTAAAATCAACCAATAACACGTCTTTTTCAGTAACTGAACCATGCCTTTTGTTTGTGAATAACAACTATAATTAGAATTAGAATTAGTACAACAACAAAAAAAGTGAAATAGAAGGAAAAGGTTAATAACCCAAAGAGCCAAAAGTTATATTAAAAAAAAATATATGTATATATATAGATGGGTTTTGTGTTATATTGGTGCATATCATAAACAGGTCACCGCATGAGTAGAAGAGTAAAAGATATCAATCTTTGTGCAAGGATTAAATAAATATCTCTTGCGCGCGTTCTTTGTGCGCTAAAAAAATAAAAATATAATTATTGATTAATAGCAGTGAAGTATTGGCTTATAAAATAATGAAAGAGTATATCATAAAAATACCTTTTCACCCAAAAAAAACTGGATTTTTAGTTCAAGCTGAGGCATGCTGAGAGTGTGACTCGAGAACATTCACGGTATGAAGACACAACCAACAGCTTTGGAAGTAGTTGAAATCCAAAATACTTACATCTTTCATAAACAACAAAGCAAAAAGGAGTAGCACATCATATTGTCCTAGATAGATCATAAAAATTAACAACATTCAGGGTAGACAATGCTAACTAATTTTAGAGGCAATAGTTACATAGATATTGTTGTGATTGTAGTAATATAGAAAGAACAAATGCAACGTGGTATGGAATACTATAAAGTCGAATGCTATTTATAGTTTATAGATAGTAAAATTAAGTTCTCCAATCCGCTGTGATATACATCCGGCAACCACCTAATGAACTCAAAATCCAAATGCAACATTCTATTTATAGATTGTAAAAAAGTAATCAACTCATTATCTTTAGTTACTTACTTACTTGTCACCATCACCACATGTCTCTAAAATTCAAACTACAATTGACAACTAACGAATTTAGGTGATATATAGTGTCAGCTTTACATAAAATATTGGTCACTTGTAATATTACTTTCTACTTTCTTTATTAATATATTTAACCTATTGATCGGTATTAACATCAGTCACGCAGAGATAATTATGCAAATAATTATGTAATTAAACAGAAATTTTAAATATTAACATCATGTTATGGTATAAATAAAATTATACAATATATATTTAAATTTCTCTATTCCTAAAATTAGGCATTGGGTAATTAGATAATACATACATTTAAACCAAAGACTGGCATTTCGACAATACCATTCAAACTTCCCGACACATTACAACTTGAGATTGATACCAATAATTTGAAATATCAAACTCATCAATAATTCAACAATGAATTAATTTATAATTTAATATATTATTTTTACAATAAATAATTTTAATATATTTCTGACAAGAATGAATGGAGTTTTTAATATGATTCATAATTTTGCACCTATTCATTAAGTCCCATCATATATTCATGTAATTAAAATAAAATCATTTATATTTTCAGAAAATTGAATGAGTTATCCATATTGAATTAATTATTTAAAAAAAATCAAAATACTTACTTAGAGTAATTAAACACGTATTTGTGATTTTATAAATCAAACATTTTAAAATAATCAATAATTTAAGGCCAAATCAAGTAAATCACTGGATCACTCTTAATTCTCAAAGTCAATCATGTACGTGCAAGATGAAAACATGAAAATGGTACATCAATTAAGTACAAATCAAGTAAATCACTGCTAATTCAACTGTAAATTAGCACCCCGGGCATCAATTAGCATTATTATATTATAGATTATGTAATTAAACAGAAGTTCTAAATATTAACATCATTGTATGGTATAAATAAATAACATGCTCACTTATCAATCATCATTATCATTTATTGATGAATACACTCAGATCTCAAGAATATTTCTCATGAGTGAAAAATTTAAAATTTACCGTCATTCTTAAATTTTATCACATGCCAAAACATGTAAATCCAAATTTTTCCAAGTTTCTCGGGGAAGAGGGCATGATTACTCATATGCTAACGTGTATTAATCGTTTAAGACTCCAAATATTTGCAACCCCAAATGATGATTGAATTTAGAAAATAATGGACTAGAACTAAAAGTAAAAATTAAACAAGATAGAAAAAACAGGGTTTAAAATTTAAAAAAAAAAACATTTATTGATTAAATTAACTGCAAAAGGTCATTGGGATTGTTTACTGAAAAATACTACTAACAGAACTGTCATCATGAACACGCCAAATCGTTTCACCCAATAGGTTTGCTACAGTAAGAATAGTTAACTGGGGGAAATAGTTCTTCTCTGCAACTGGAATGGTGTTTGTGATAATCACCTCATGAAACAAGCCACCGGACAACCTCTCAATTGCGGGAGGACTGTAATTATCCAAATAAAAAAAAACCACCATACTATTAATATTGGTTCGTACATAACCACCCCTCAATTACAAGAGGATTATGATCATCCAAATAAAACAAAACCACTATCATATTAATACTAGTTCATATATAACAAAACCACTATCATATTAATACTTGTTCATATATAATGCTAAACAGGAATGCATTCAAACAATGCCCAAGAAGCTGACTAACAATATTGATTACTAAATAATTAACCATCAGATTTATAAACTACATAACAGGAGAATTTGTTAATTTAAGAACAAATCATTACAAGAACAAAACATGCTTCATATTTGGCAGTAGACCAGATTCTATTATTTTACTTCAACTATTTATTAGGGAGAAACAAGGATAAAGATTAAAAACACAGAAGGCAAATACCTGAAAACGGCATGAGTGCAGCATGCATACACTTCCCTAGCTCCCTCCTCATGTAATAGTGCTGCACCCTTAGCAATGGTCCCTGACATCCAAAATCATTAGAATAAGTGCATGCACCAACAGCTGTTAGTAATTAAAAGGGCAGAAAGAAACTAAGCAACCACCATTCTTGCCTACTCAACAAAGAGGAAACACCATAAATTCTCCCTAAGGAAAATGCAAGCTGAGACCTTTCAAATAGCAACCAACCATCTTCTCAGCAAATGGCTGGATTAGAATAAGACTAAATTTCCCCCCTCTGTTACAATCTTGAGATAGTATTTATCATTTAATTAATTTCTGGTCTCTATAGCCACATTCAGCCGTTCCCTCATAATACTAGAATATACGAATATAAAATTCTGATGCACATAAAAAATTAGGAATACCAAAATATGCAAAAGAACATTTGGAATCTTTTCGATAAAAAGTTCATTAAAAAAATAGATATTACGAGTTCAATCTTCAAATGTAGCCGTTCAGGTAAATACACTAAGCAAAATAGAAAGGCAGGATTTCAGAGCCAACAAGGAACATTATTGAGAGAAGATACATCAAGAAAAGGTCTCGAATGTCAACATATGTAAACTTTAATTAATAAAACAAGCTAAAATTTGTTTGCTTAGCTAGATTTCTTTAACCCAGCAAGTAAACACCAAGTGCAACAAAATAAAAAACACTGGAAAAAAAATCTATCTTCAAATTTCAAATTGGGCATTGAAGATGGCATACCAGCAGTGTCAATCATATCATCCACCATTACAGCAACTTTTCCTTTTACATCACCAATCAGGTTCATCACCTGCATCACAAACATAAGACAGAAGACAGATAAGTTTGCCCGAGGATAATTAGTATACCATAAAACTAGCTAAACCATGAGCACATTCAAAACTAACAATAAAAAACATGAGCTCGGGCAAAAACCAATGTAACTAAGATTGGCCACCAAATAATAGTAACATGGCACCCAAATATCTAACCAGTCACCGAAGCCAGAATTCTAGGCCTAACATTGGAGTATTATAATCCCTCGTTCCCTCTGGAACTCAAATAATTCACAACCTTGTCAAAGTCAATGAAATCCCAGACAACAGCACGACACTAAGACAGTACCTTCGTATCAAGTGGCATGGATCCCAAATTCCCAATTGACTCTACTAATACCCCAATTTTATCACAATCTAAAAGGAACAATAAATACTATGCATACCTAACAAAGCTAGTCACAATTAAAAGAGAAATATCACTGTAACTTCTACAGTACAGTGCATAAGGAGGTATCTTACACTTATGAACTTCCATCTTTTTTAAATGAAATTTAAATGAATATATATGATAATGCCAAAGAAATAATTTAATATACTTCAACACATCAAATAGACATTATCAATGGCCACATTCGTTGATTAAGCAAAGTGTCGTGAAGAGGGCAATTTATTTTTGGAAAGAGTAACTATTGCTAACGAACGCCAAGGAAAACCCAATAAAATCTGTTTAAAGTACACTCTGTTACATAGATAGCAATTCCAGAAGAAAAATGCTGCAGCAGCATGTCAAGGATAATGCACATGTTTTGTTCCAGCTATTACCTCAGCAACATTGTGTCCATGGCGCCTTTTGTCTACAATAGCTAAGGGTGCATCAGATAATTTCTTTGCAAAAGCACGAGCTCTTGCGACACCACCAACATCAGGGGAAACAACCACCAAGTCACTTGAACTTATTGTCTTGCTGGCAAGATAATCAAGGATCACGGGCTAGTGGACATCATAAACAATAGTATTAGGAAACATGTTACCAATAAATAAACTACAACCATTAAGAACCTACTTACCTGACAGTGTACATGATCAACAGGAATATCAAAGTAACCCATGGACTGCCCTGAATGAAGGTCACAAGCGAGAACACGGTCTGCCCCAGCTTTTGTAATAAGGTTCGCAACAAGTTTAGCAGCAATTGATTCACGTCCTTGAGTCTGCCGAGGGGAAAAAAGCTCCATTAGTTGCATGTGAAACCCATTTGTTGACATCATCAAGCAAAATGCAAAAACCAATTGAAGGTAAAAAAATTCAATAAAATAACAAAGGAAACAAGCACACAAGACAATGGGTAGAACTGAACAGATACATCACAAACAGGACAGAAAATTTCCAGAAAGAGAACACAAGTACACGAAAGCATTTAACCAATGAGTAGGAGAACATTGTCTGCAATAGCAATTGTGGATCATAGGTAGACTCCTTGAATAAAACTACCAATTACAAAGATACAAAAGAAAAACAGTTATGTCCAAAATACTTGCCTTTCTATCAGCTCTGGCATATCCAAAGTAGGGAATCACAGCAGTGATATTCTTGGCGGATGCTCTCCGACAAGCATCAATCATTATTTTAAGCTCCATGAGATTCTCATTTGCAGGAGGACAGGTAGGCTGTATAAGGTAAACATTGCAACCTCTAACACTCTCTTGTAACTGGACATAGATTTCACCATCAGCAAATCGCTTGATGGAAATCTTTCCAAGTTCCAGGCCCATGTACCGAGCAATTTCCTAATCAAAGCAACACGGTTAGAAAACCCACAAAACTCAACAAATAAAACCAGCCCAATAAAAAGACACCATATACCAACTTTATTTTATATCAAGCAACCAAAACATCAGGTAGCTACTAGATCCTGAGTTCAAAAAATAAGTTTTTTTTATCCGTAAGAATCAAATACAGGTACCAGACATTTACAACAACTCACGCATCATACTCAACTAACTAATCTAGACCCCCTTGGTAAAAAAAATAAGTTTTTGCAGCACCTATTTTATAACAACAAATTGATGCACACCACGGTGCTAGATGACAACACCTTCAATTATATTGATCCTTTGGATCAGAAATCAAACTAGGAATATTTATTCAGTTAAAAAAAACTCATGTTTTAAAAAAAAATCCACCGAAAGACCAAAATATTATCAGATAAGCCTGTAAAAGTTAGTGCGTCAGTCAACAGCCATTGAATGATGAAAAAGTCCTCGGTCAAATATTAGTCCCAACGAAACACACATTAATTTTCATTATTTAAAAATTAACACAAATTTCAACACTTAATTTTGACCCATTCACTCAAAATATCAAAGTAAACAATAGACAAATAATAATAACCTGGGAGAGTGTGGGATTGGCCGTGCCAGAGAACAATTTCAACCTGTTACTATTTCTGCTGACGGCCTTCGCCTCCCTCGCGGATTCCATGAACTTAGGCAGAGTCCTTTCGTTGAGAACCGGAATGATCGGTTTCCCATTGACGAAATTCGACGATTCCGACATGTCACATTTCTGCCATTAAAACAAAAACAACAACACAATCGAGTGAAAAAAAATAATAATTAAAAAAACGCAGAAAAGAAAAAAAATTGATTAGTGATTAGTTGAATACCACGGTGTAAGGCGCGGAGATTCGGGCGCGGGAATGGTCTACAAAATCTAAGGTTCGGAGAGTGCCGGCGAAGAGAGAAGAGGAAGAAGAAGGTTGAAGGAGTGAAGAAGCCATGAGAGGGGGGTTAGGGTTTTTTTTTTTTTTTGGTCTTGTTCGGTTTTTGGTTTCTGTGCAAGAGAAAGAGGAAGCGAAGAGAGAGAGAGAGAGAGAGAGGCGAATTTGGAGCTCTGTTGTTAGCAGTGGTGGCGGGTCTTTGTATTTTCCACGAAATTCGGCTTTTTATGTGTTCGCGGCTGTGGTCACCGCGACGTCGTTTACTGGTATATAAAAAATGACATTAATGAATTAATGAATCAGGGGGAAAAAATGCAATTAAATAAGGAAGTATTTAATTGAAATACTGTTATATTCATAGTGTGAATGTAATCCAGTTTTTGCTTCAGGTACGGTGCGCAGGTTCATCTGAATGAAAAAATATCATTTAATGCATTAAATATTTAAATGAATTTAAATATCTTGAAGAATTAGAGGTGTGTACAGGGTATTTTTTTTTAAGGTACATTGTACGTATTTATTGAAAGAAAATAGGGAAAAAGATAAATAATTTATGTATAATTAATTTTAATTTATGAAAAAGTTTATTTCAATTTTTCTTCTTATTTTATTTTCTTACATGAGCTTTTAAAGAAGCTTATCAAAATATATCCTTAATCTTAACTTCTGCCTAAAAATATCCTAAGTTCATGAAAAAAAAACCATTTTTAGTACGAGGTCATATATATCCTACAAAAACTAATCCTGGATAAAATTACTAAAACACTTTATGTATTTAACAAACTTATATTAATATATTCATTGTTCGGTAATAAAATTTAAGACTACTTTTTATCCACATTGATATTGATCTAAAGTATTCAATAATTTTATTGATGATTAATTTTTATTGAAAAATCTAACCAATCATCTTTAGTAGAGTCTCATCTTCCAATCATATTTTTTTAATCAACAAGACTCGAACCCGATTAGGGTTAAGTGTAGTATCACTCGGATAAATGGCTTGTTAGTTAGATTCAAGACATTGATTAAATTAGTTTATTAGTCATTTAATTTATTTTTTAGGTTCAATTTGGTTCTCTAATTTTTTTATTCGATTTGGTTTTCTAAATTTTAAAATTGATTCAATTTGATCATGTTATCTAAATTAAGTCAACGGTGTTAAAAAATCACATTTTGTGACCGCTTAAAACCACTTAATAATGATTTCAAACAATTACAAAATGTTCATTTAGACGATAGGGACAAATTTAGACGACATGACCACTTAAGTTAATTTAGACAATGAAACCAAATTGATTTATTTTAAAAATTAAAAAATCAAATTGGACTAAAAAAATTAAAGGACTAAATTGAACTAATTTTAAAACTTAAAGGACCAAATTGAATGTTAAAAATAAATTAAAGGAAAAACTAATTTAACCTTAAAATAATTTTATATTAATTGATTGGTCTACTTCATTGTGTAAATATAAACCGGTTATGAATTTTTACATAATTAAAAAATGTTAAGTTTTTAAAAAGTTATATTTAAAGATAATTTTAATTAGCTGATATTAAAACAATATTTATCCTGCAAAAGAATAAAACAATGTCATAAAAATTTTCTCTTGACTTAGAAAACTTTTTATCTAAAGAATATAATTTTCTTGACTTGAAATAAATTTAATTTAAAAAAAAAAACTAATGACAACGATATGAAGAGAGGAGTGGGAATTTGTCTTTTGGTAACCGTGGTTTGGTGGAATTTGTATACTGCCAAAGGAGGTGTTGTTTTGGATTAGGACTTAGGAGAGTTTGTGTTAGTCAAAATCCTTCCAAGCGATGAAAGCAAAGCTAAAAAGTTTATGTTCTTCTTGATTGCGAAATTGAGCCCCTATACGCCGCTGCTTTTGGTTCGGTGCAAGTGCTTGGCATTCAATATGCTTAGGGATGAATATGCGTCGTGCACCACCAAGCATCCATCCAATATGCTTCTCTTTTTTTCTTTTTTATGATATGTTTAGATGAACAAAACTAGAAAAAAAAAATATAGATGTTAATGTATTTTCTTTTGTTAGTTAGAAAATAATAATAAGTTAACTTCTATAAACAAAAAGTTAGTATTTATTTTTCGTTTTGCCTTCACTTTGAAATTTGTATTACATTTTTTTCTCAACTCCCTCACTTTTCATTCAACATTAATATGGTTCCTCTCTTGGGAGGATAGCGTCAATTTGTTCTTATCCTTGTCTAAAAGACTAAAACCGTGTCTTTGATGGAAAAATATTAATTAAAAATATTTAAATATATTTTTAAATCTCCTAGTATAGTATTTATTTAATATTTTAATTCTTTATAAAAAAAATTAAAGGTTTTGATTCCTATAAAATTTTTTTTACAGTTTTAGTCTTTAATGCTAGTTTTTTTTGTCCTAAGCTTTTGATATCAAACTTTATTATATTAAAAGATATTCATTTTGTACCATATTATTTAAGAAACATCACACTTGTTATCCAATAGATAGTTTAGACATTATCGGTGCATAGTAACACTAATAGGAACTAAGGGTCTGTTTGATTTAGACAAATTTATGATACTGTAAAGATAAATATTTTTTTTAGGTTTGATTTGAAAAAAATTCATGAGAACACAAATTAATAAGGTAAAGATAGGACAAAAACTAAATTTCTCATTACTCAAAATTATGGGACAATTTTTTATTTCAGGTATAAAATGTTCAAAAAACTTACATACTCCACTTATTTATTGTTTCTCATCCACTATATGCTGCAATAATCCTCTGCTGTGATTGTATTTTGAATTCACATATTATTTACTAGTTACAAGCACAACAAACAACTTATTAATGCATGTACATCTTAAATTTATATTATCTACTAGTTGTAATAACCTTGTTATATCATGTACTTAGGACTAGTTAACTTGTTTGTATATAGTCTGTATTTTGAATCCTTATAAAATATACTAATAATGTAAATTATGTTAAAATAATTAATATTAAAAAAATATTTTAATAAATTTTATATTATAATATTTATGTTATTCATTGTTAATCAAACAATACACCTAATAAAAAGTTATCATATAACTCAAATATGTGTCATGTATTATTCTTGTAGTTCCTATTACACGACAAAGGCAACCTGAAACAGTATAATAAAGTTTTATAAAGACCAAACTTATATTTTAAAAAAAAAAATAGAGACTAGAAGCGTAAAGTACGTATATTGTGGTGACTAAAATCATATTTAAGTTTTAAATAATAAGAATTTAATTAACAAATAATACAAAAAAAATTAAGAAATTAAAAGAATTTTATTTTTATTTTTCATAGTTAATGACTTAATGTCGCCTCTGACTCTAACACTCTTTCTTGTCTATTTACCTATGCATGTATCTATCTATGTAGTTCTGAATATGATTATATATAAATAAAAAATTCATTGCACAATAACATTAAATGTATTATATAATTAATACAAATAAAAATATTAAATATCATATTTATTAAATATAATACCTTTTCCATTCTAAAATAAGTGTCTTCTTATATTATTTTATATACATCAAGTTAATAAATAAATAAAAAAGAATAATAATTTAACAAAACTAATTTTAGTAGTATTACTTGCAGTGATGCTTATTAAGAGAATTAATAAAAAGTAATCAATATTATATGAAAAAGTTAACATAATACTTATTTTTTGACAATTTTTTTTCAAATTTCACATTTATTTCGGGATAGAGGAAATATATTTATCAAATTTAAAATATAATATGTATTTTGTGTGTGGCACGATGTTTGAGAGTGTTTTTAGGAGTTTTTGTTACAACAAAAAGTGTTTTTAAATTTCTTTTGTATCTCTTATTTCTTTCAATCTATTTTTCTAATTTAATTTAAATATTTTCTTAAAAGAAATTATCAATTATTATAAAAGTAACCTTATATTATATTATAAATAATATATATATATATATATATATATATATATAAATAGTTATCTAGAATGATAGTGTTTTTGGAGCTATTATTCAATGAGAGTGTCTTTAGAAGTTTATTTTACAATAAAAGTGTTTTTATTTTTTTTATCTCTTATTTCTTTAAAGTTAGACGATTTAGACTCGTCACATGTTTGATTCCCAGTTCAATCGGTATAATCGGTCGATCGGAACTAGCTAGAGTCTGATAGCATGGTAGTTATAACTTACATCTATTTACTTTTTAGAAAAAAATAAACTAGTAAGTTATAACTACAATTGTCTTAAAATATACTTAAGGTGTGGCTTACTAACATTAGGGGTGAGCATGGCTCAATCCGGCTTGCAAACTTGGATCCACTCGTAGTTGATTTGGATAGGTTTAAATTTTTAAATTAGACTCGATGCATTTTTTAGGATGGATTCGAGTTAAGTTTTGAATAATCTCAAACTAGTTTTTTTGTCTTAATCCTCTGATTTAGCAGAAAAAAGGTCCTCTCGTAAGTAGAGTTTGATAAAAAAAATTATTTTTATCAAAGATTGAACTTAAGTATCACCTGAATGATTCAACTTTAACTTCAACATTTAAACATTTAAACGCTTGTATCCAATCACTTAGTTATCTCCAAACTAGTTTAATATTTAATGTTCTCTTAAAAAGTATTTTTTTAATAACTGTGTATTAATAATAAATTTTATTTAATAATTAATATTTTATAAACGTAATATTATGTTTGTAATAATTTTTAAAAATGTGTATTATAAAATATACCTTAATTTAAGTCTTGTAATTCTCTTATTCCATGATTTAATTATACATAATTTTAAAATTAGTATATTACGTTAGAAAATTAGGTTGACTTAATCTTCTCCATATATTTTTAGTCTTGATCAAATTGGGTTTAGGTTTTAAAAATTGGACCAGTCAAAATTTAAAATTAAGTATAAAAAAATGATAATCCAACCCAATTCAGCCCATGTTTAATAGTAATAAGTAAGATACCCCTTCTAAAACATACGGAGATGCATGTTATCAAATCCCTTACTTAAAAAGTACAATAAATTCAGAATTCAAATATTATGATACTTATTATCTTCTATTTTTTTCACAATTATATGCACAACATCGTTACCATTTTTAAGAACCTTTCAATAGCTATATATATATATATATATATATGTATGTTTAGTTCTGTTCTGTTTATTTTGGAAATAATGATTTTCCTGTCAAATTTTTTGAAAAACTAATATGTCATTACTTGTTTAATTAATAAAAGATGAAGAATTTTACATGTCATTTAAAGATAAATATTGACATATGAGAGTTGACGACACAATATTTTTAAGTGGATTAATTTTGTCAGACACAAATTTAATAAATGAGTTTATGATTGAATAACACTAACAATTAAGAAGAAAGTATATTTCAAAGTGACAAGAATATCAGCTGAAGTTAATGTATGATTTATTTAAACAAATTATTTATAACACGTTTGAATTTTTAAATGGTAAAAATATCAAACCTAAATTAAGAGAAATAAATACTCTTTACTATAAAAATATTGAGCATGTAAATTAATTAACATATATTCTTCTTAACTTAATTATTAGTCTCAAATATGAGGATTGGTCTTTTAGATTTATTGTAATAATTTATAAATTAATATTTTTCTCATTTTTAGTATATTCTTCACATATTCAAATTATATTTTCCTCATATTTAAACAAATTTGTGTAGTGCACATTATCTTTTATATATATATATATATATATTCTTTTTTCTAGTTTATTAAAAACTACATTAGATGAAAAATATAATTTATTTATGTAGAATACCTGGAATGAACTTCAATATAAGTATTAAATAATCAAGAGATGTGAAATTAACAATAACTTACATAACTCTGAGAGGACTCTATTATTAAAATTGTAACTCACTCAAATATAATTCTTTGCTACATGCAAGTGGGTAATTCGATGACTTTTTTAATATAATAAAATTTTAAAATACTACAAATTTCTTATAGGAGTCGACAACTTTTAATATAATAAAATTTTATAATACAATAATTGTTATGCCCGGATAATCACACGCAAGATTCTCAATTTATTAACTTTTTCCTGTACGGTACGATGTCATGCACTCAAGTAGGACATTTTTTTTAAATAATACTAATATATTACCATGTACGCGTCGTCGCGTCACTTCAAATGTTATTTTGGCAATTGTTACTGTTAATTATGAAGATGACTTCTATAGTCTAATAATTAATTTTTTTTATCAATGTCTATGATGATTAATATAACTTTATAAGTTCTATTCAGTGAAATGGTTTTAGAAGTACTGAGGAAAAGAAAAGAAAAACGACTTTTGAAATATACCATTATCACAATCATCCGCGTGTTTGTGATGTGATGTTGGCGAAATCACATAAGCATAATACAATTTCATATATATCGACTTAAGAAACTTACATATAAATTTAAAATTCTTCGCTATAATCATCACATGATAATTTTTCTCACACATTTTTAAAAGCCTTTAATTTATTACTTCCTTTATTTTATTTTGGTTATGTTTATTAGTTTTTTAACTTTACAAAGTTTTATAATTATGGTTTTAAAATGTTAAACCGATAACAATCACACATTGTTAGTGTCACGTGATATTTTTTTGATAATCGAAATAATGATTACAATTTTTATAAGTGTTTGAATTATGCAATTTTCTCAAGTTAAAAACTATACTTGTTGCTTGTTTTAATAAAAAAAAATACTGTAGAATTTGTAGACTCTAAGGTTATATATGAATTGGTGGTTGAGAATGAAATAGAATTAACTAGAATATAATGAAATGAGATTCATTGGAATGCAATTGCATAAAAGTGTCACTACTTTGTTTGATTATTTTATATGAAATAGAACAAAAAAAAATTATTCTGTTGTTTGAAAAAGGATGGAACGGAATGAGTTGTAACTTTTTAATTTTTATATCATCTTTATTTTAAATATATTATACTTAAGAGACAAATGATTAGAATAAAATTAATAAAGATAAAACAACTATTATTTTACCATCTAAAAGTTTTCTTCCATTAAGTGCACCCTAAATTTGGGGGAAAGGAAATTGGTGTGAAATAATGGAATGGATCATCATCCATCATCTTATGTTTCATTCCAATTTTTACAAATGAAATAATGGAACAACTTTTCCTTACACATAAATCACTTTTGAATAAGTTAGGTCATTAATACATTTATTATACAATCAATTGGGTCTAGGATCAACTCCACAACCCATACCATAGTATGCATATATCACTTTTGAATAAGTTAGGTAATATACAATGTCAGGTTCTTTTTTTGAACACAAAATATTTTTACTTCAATTTTTGGACTGAAAGAATAAAAAAATGATAATACAATTCAATCTCAAACTTATTTGAATGTAGTTGATAATAACAGGGCATGTAATTGATGTGTATTCAAATCCTAGGAACTAGTAATCAACCATATACTTATATTGGTAACATTGTTATTGTTTTAATCAAACAAGCAATACCAAATACGAACTTAAAAAAAATCAGAAGTGATTAAAGCTCTAATTGTACATAATTGTAAAGAACTCAAATCGTAACAATGGTATAATAATTCAGTATAATGATAATGCTACAATTGTCATTAATAAAAAAAGAAATCTAAAAGAAACTTGAATCTTTTGTTCAATTGTCCGGGAAGTGGGACGGGAAGTGGGACAGTTAAATTTCAATATTAGCCACTTGCAATATTACTTTTTACTTCTTTATTGATATATTTAATAACTAGATTTTAAATTCGTGCATAACAAGGGTTCAATCAAATTATATATTTAGTATATATATATATATATATATATATATATATATATATATATATATATATATATATATAAAAGATAGTATATTAAAATTAAGAAAGATAATTAATTATACTTTTAATCAAGGAGATGTTGTTAGAAAAAATATTAAGTCTATTAAAATTTATTTTGATTATTTTTCCTTCAAGTAATAATAACATAATACTTATATGAAATGTATAAATTAAAAAATATATAATAAATATAAAAATTGATAACTATTTAAATTTGAGTGTTTATTTTTGTTATTTTGAATAATATATTTACATGTACTTAAATTTTATGTTTATAATTAATAATTTTTAAATACTTTTATTGTAAAAATAAAAATTTTATTTTAAATTGATATTTTAATCATTTTGAAGATATTGGTTTCAATTATGTGATATTAGGTTTTACTTTTTTCTAAGAGAAATATTAGTTTTTACTATTACTTTTATTACTTGTTCTTTTGATTTTAATTTCATTACTTGTTACTTTTTAAGGATATTTATCATTATTTTTTATATACATTTTAGACTTTGTATGTTTCAATTTACTTATTATTAGAATTATTTATCTATATAGGAATTATTATTTTTATGTAGTCATAATTGTTTTATATTACTACATTTTACTTTTTATATGTTATTTTTTTCACTTTTAGTAAATTTGGAAAGGTAATGTTATTTAATAATTATAACTATTCTATTATTGAATACTTCACAACTATTATAATAATTTTTAATGATAATAATAATAAATATTTTTCATAATGATCATATATAAGACATTGTGATTTTTTATTCATACAAAATTTAGATATTAAAGAATAATAAATATTCATTATGTACCATAAATATAAAGAATAATATTTATTATTATTATTTTATTTGCATATTTTATATTAAATTTAATCAATATTGCAAATTATGTATTATTTGTATAATTTTTCCTATAAAATACCAGCGAGGTTTTTACATCAATTTAATTATCATTTTTTGGAGTATTATATATACATGGAGAAAATAGTTTGTAACACACTTAACTGAACCTACTACTACTGCAATACTACTCTAAATATTATCTATAATAAGGTCTCT
The DNA here is from genome assembly GCF_004193775.1 of Glycine soja. Taxonomy (NCBI): domain Eukaryota; kingdom Viridiplantae; phylum Streptophyta; class Magnoliopsida; order Fabales; family Fabaceae; genus Glycine; species Glycine soja. The sequence goes on from NC_041006.1 coordinate 7,397,558, forward strand.
TCATGTCATGTTAAAAAAATTATAAGTTAAAGATATAAAGTAAAAGTTAAATTAGTTATTGATTTTTTGTTACTAAAAATGAGAAAGGATAAAATTGTATACATTATTTATTTATAATATATCAAAAAAGAAAATATAAAACCATATATGAAAAAGTAGAACAATAATGATCAAAACATTAATTGACATAATAATAAGAAATGAAAATAAAAAAATGCAAAATTACATATGTGTAGAGAAAATAATAATAAAACACAAATTAGTTGTTATGTTTCTCATTCCTCACTTCACATGCTTCTTCATCAAATATTAATATTAATTAGATGATAGACTTTTATCTCTTATACAAAAGTATTACTATTGCAAACTAATTAAATTAAATAAGATATATCGAGTGGCATCCTGATTATCTGTAATAGCAAAATGGGAGAAAAAATATTAATTAAACAAAAAAAAAACGCTGAGCAAATAAGAAGGCAAATAATAGAATAATACACCTCCCTGCCAATTGATGCTTAAAAAGATAATATTAATGAAACACAACTTTCAATCTTTCTGTATAGAGGAAGTACGAAAAAAAAAAAGTGTGATTTTTAACGAATAAAATTCAACAACAAAGTTAAATAAGTCTTATATGAAAACAACAGGAACAATTAATACAAAAACTAAAATAATATTAAGATAGAAAAAACTTTAAAAGTATTAAATATACATATTTTACTATGAAAAATATAACTTTTATTTTGAAGTTGAAAAGTATATCATGATTCTTAGTGTTATATAAATTCTTACCAAAAGTAACCAAATTAAATGCACATTAATACAATTTATTGAAAATTTATTCACATGTTTATAATTTTTTTGACTGGATCATACGTTTATAGTTATTTTCATCAAATCATTTTTTTCACATATTTTATTTTTATAATATAGTAAGTATAATTTTTTTTGTAAAAAAAATTAAATCAATGTATTTTTTAAAAAAATTAAAAAATATATTATTATAGTTTACATAGATATGTAGATATAAAATATTTTAAATATGTGCACAAATTATTAATATACATATATTAAATTAAATATATTACATATTTCTTAAATTTTAATTTTAAAAGTAAATAATTATTTTAAAAATAAATTATTAGTTTTTAAATTAATACTACATTATCTCTTATTTATTTGATTTTTTCTATTTTTATTTAATAAATATATAAAATATAGAAACAATAATAATATTAGTAAATCATTGTTTTAGAAATGCATAATCTTTTAAAACATTTCGATCTTTGCGAAGTTAAAATTTCAATAAAAAAAATGTTCAAGTAAAGTTTACCTCATTAAATCAAATTAATGATTGTTACAAAATTAAAATTTTGATCCCATGCTTTAAAACCTTCAAGTAAAGTTTACTTTTATATGGAGGAGAGAGAAAGAGAGAGAAGATATATTATGTAATTAAACAAATTTTAAATTTTAAATTTTAACATCATGTCATGGTATAAATAAATAACAGGTTTAGTTATCAATAATCATTATCATTATCTAACAAATATTAAACAATTTCATATGATAATATTAGATAAAATTATGCAATGTATATTATTAATTACTTAATATATATTTAAATTTCTCTATTCCTAAAATTAATTAGGCATTAGGCATTATACAATATATACATTTAAACCAAAGACCGACATTTCAGCAATACCATTCAAACTTCATGAGGCATTGCAACTTGAGATTGATACCAATAATTTGAAATATCAAACAAATCAATAATTCAACCATATTTAATGTTACAATAAATAGTTTTAATATATTTATGACAAGAATGAATGGAGTTTTTAATATCTTTCATAATTTTGTACCTATTCATTAAGTTCTATCATATATTCAGATAGTCTATTTCCTAGAATTTATAATTTTGTACAAATTCAATCATGTGGAAGAATAAAACATATGAAAATGGTGCATCAATTAAGGACAAATAAGATAAATCACATAATTCAACATTAAATTAACACCATTTCGTCCTTAATTATGTAACGCGCAAATAAATTTATCCTGAATTTATTTATATCACAAGAATATTTCTCATAAAAGATAAATTTAAACTTTTCCTCCCATTCTTAAATCTTACCACTTGTTTCAAAGTTCAATTTGAAAAAGTTATTAAAAGGTTAATATATGAAAGTGGGCTAAATCAAAATTTTTCCAAGTTTCTCAATAAAAAAGGACATTATTATTCCTAAGCTAACGTGTATTAACAGTTTAAGGCGAACACTGAATAATAATTATTTAATTTAATTTTTCAATGCTTAAATAGTATTATATTTCAATAAATATAAAATATGTTATGCTTTAATTTTTCAAATTTCATTTATTATAATTTTTTTCTAAATTTATAAAATAAATAAGAAAATATGCATTAATTTATTAAAATATATTTCATCATATTATTTATCATATATAAAATAAAATTGAAATACACATTAATACAATGCAAGTAACTATTGTTTTTCTTTTTTTTTAAAAATAACTATTGTTTAAATTTTCTTATAAAAGTATATTAATTCGTAATAAATCATAAAACATACATTTTATTACTGGTGTTAATCATAAAAAATAAAGCTTACATAAATTAATATATGTAATTACTGTTTTCACTTATTTACCGATTTTTTGTTTTTATAATTAATATTTTCGCTAATGCATTGCACATGATTAGTATATTTTTTTTATAATTAAACTTCATACCAATGATATAAAATTATTTTGAATCATTGATAATTTAAAAAAAAAACAATTGAAATTTACCTTATAACTAGAAATACAAAAGAAAAGATAATTGAAAGAGATGATAATTAAGAAAATTAAGTATATAAATAAAGGATAAAAAATAATAATAGTTGGAGATAATTGATAAAGATACATTTTGACTAATTTAGAAAGTAATGTGTGAATTTCACTTCAAACAAGATGAGATAAAGAATGTTGAAAAAAACACATATAACAATAACGGGAAAAATTACACTGATCAAATATTCACAAACAACTTTTCAAAACCTATCAAAACACCTAAATGACAGAAGAGAGGAGAACACAAAATTACAGCCAAACACTTTATATAATCAAATCACAACAACAATAAAACTGCTGAGGCATTCACTATCCGTACAATTGGTTTTGAAACATAATATATGCATAAAATATAATCTTACACAATCAATTGGATCTAAAATCAATTTCACTACCCCAACCATGCTATATTAATATTCATGAGTTAGACAATTTCATTCCTCATATGGTGAAAGATGCATTTCACAACAAGGGTACAAGAAAGGATAATTCTTGGTGACTTTTCCTTCACTCTTTCTTTCACCATTTTGGTGACAATTTTCAAAGAAAACAAAAAGAGATAACGAGAGAACATTATGTTTTAGAGAATCCAAAATATGTGCTTTAAAAGATCTCATTTTAAAATCTCATTTTTCCACTTCCAAACCCAACACATATTTTAAAATTATTTATTTTAATTTAAACCAACAAAGGTGGTAGAATATTTAATAATAATCAAAATCTTACCAGCATTGGGACAACAAAATCCTAATGAGGATTTTCGCTTAGGACTTATTTTCAATACTCAGAAATTTAGGGTGTTACCTTTACACATGTGAATTCATAGAACAAAAGCAATAATGAAATAAGGATAAAATTTAGTTAAAGGTCTGTTTTTTTTTATTACTGTCTAACCACGCAACAATGAAACAAAAACACACTTTGCAGCGCATTACTTTACTAAAAGGAACCGACTATTTACTCTTGACAAAACTGCTTTTTTGAACAAGGGTTTCCTCTGTCCTTTATGTTCAAATAAGGCTTAGTCAAATGCTCATTTGTTCTTTTCTTGCATGAAATCTCTCCAAGTTTAGGCTCACATTCTTGATTTGGCTCCTTTCCGCAGGCGTTTCACTTCTTTGCAGTGTATTACTAACTCTTTAATTAGGGGCAGATCCACATCAGGTGTTCAAGGAAAATTTCGTTGTCTGACTATAGCAATTACAGTCTACTGCATCCGGCTGTCTAGGAACAAACTGATTTTTGAAGATTATCAATTTTATGTAATAGAGGTTATTAGTAATATTAAGTTTCTTATGTATAGACAAGCGCACTTATTGTATTTGTTTTAGCATCATGATATAGGTTTTCTTGTATTAGAGAGACTTTTGATTTTCTCTAGCTGCGGAATATACCCCATTTATTGTTATATCATTTTAGATTTAATATAATTTACATTTTTTCAAAAAAAAAAAAACACACTTTTCTCTTACCCTTACATACCAATATAATTAAAGAAGTTGTAATACCAATTAGTATATGACTATGTATAGAATAATTATTCGTTAGTGTATAATATCTAAAATTATTATGCCACCTGTTGAAGCTTAAATCACGTAATGTTCCAATTGATGTACATAATTATTTACAAGGTCTTGTATAGAATAATTATTCGTTAGTGTATAATATCTAAAATTATTATGCCACCTGTTGAAGCTTAAATCACGTAATGTTCCAATTGATGTACACAATTATTTACAAGGTCTTATGCTCAAAATCAAATAAGCTATGCTCTTACTTTTCTTTACTTTAAGAAAAAAAAAATGTTAAATGCGCACACAACATGAACCAAAATATACTTCAGCACCCATGTGAGCGTAAAGGATGCCCATTGCCCAATATCGTCGCAAAGAAAAAATGCAAAATATCCATGGAACAATAAGGAACAAAATCACACCGATAAAATAATCCATCTAATTAGAGGAAAACGCAAAATAACAAAGTTACAACAACAATAAATGAGTTTTATAAGGTATTTACTACCCGTTCAATTGAATTTAAAATATAACATATTAACAAAATATAATATTATTGGTCTAGGGCCAATCTCACTATCCAAACCATAGTATACCCATGAGCTAGATAATCTCACTCTCTCTAATGTCAAAAGATGCATGTTCACAATAAGGGTGTAAGCAATGATAGTTCTTTGTGATTTTTCCTCCGCTCTTTTGTTCACCATTTTGATGACACGATTTCCAAAGAGAACAAGGAGAGATAAAAGGGAGAGTACTAGATTTTAGAGAACATGTTGGCTAATGGAACCTAAAGTCTAACACGTGACTTAATAGATCTTCCACTATTCTTACCGATAGCCATAACACATGAATTACTTGTGGAAACATCTCCACCTAGAATATACGTTTATGTGGGAAATTATAATTAAATGAAATATTTCAACAAAAAGAGAATGAAATACCAATTTTTTTTATTGTTGTTGTTAAAAGCTAAAACAATGTTGTAAAGACGAGTTTTTATTAGGCATAATCCTTCTTCATTAGTTCCTTCTTCTTTAACAATGATGTTTTTCATTAGTTCATTAGCAATGATGTTCATAAAAACCTTTTATTTTATAAAACCTCATTTTCTGACTTCCAAATTCAAAACATATTTTGAAATTACTTATTTTAATTTAAACCAACAAAAATAGAATATTTAATAATAATAATAATAATAATAATAATAATAATAATAATAATAATAATAATAAAATATTACAAGCATTAAGATCACAAAGTGCTAATAAGGAAGGATTTTCCCTTAGGGTTTATTTCCAATGCTCAAAATTTAAAAACATTAACACATGTGAATTCAGAGGAAAAAAAAAAAACAACTAAGGATGAAATTTAGCCAAAGATCTATTTTTTTTTATCACTAGACAACCACAAAATAATGAAACAAGAGCAAACTTTTTTCTTATCTTTACATATCGATATAACTAAAGAAATTGTAATATCAATTAGTATATGACTATATATAAAATAATTATGAATTGGTATATATATCTAAAATTATGACCCAACTGAAACTTAAATAACGTAATGTTCCAATTCAAGGTCTTTGGTCCAAAATCAAATAAGCTAGGTCAGTTACTTTTCTAATGATATAAAAATATCTTATTTATTCCTATTTTATTTCAATTCCTCACCAATTTGGTTTAAATAATTGATTAATTAAATTTATTAAAATATTTCTATTTTTGACGGATTGTGTAGGAGGAATAAATATTCAATTTATTTAACTAATTAAAGTCCAAGATTATTTTAATTCGTTATTTCTTGCATTATTTATGATGTTTTTTTATCATTAATCATTAAAATTATAAATGAGCAAAAATATTATGCCATATTTAGTGTAATTAAAGATTTGATTTTCATTATGTTATTTAGAATAATAACGTCACAAAATTTATCAATATTCCTTTAATTATTAAAAATTAAATAATTAACATATTTTTAATGATTTTTTTTATTAACAAATGTTAGTTTATTAATTTTGTTAGAAATATCATTAAAAAGGATTCGAACATGTGCCTCTTCCTTATCCTTCTTCTCTCACCTTTAAGTCTTCATTTCCAATTATCAAATTAATATTATATCTCACATATTTTTTATGATTAAAATAATCATATCATTATATCGAATTAATATCTTAGATTAGTTCTCAGATATAAATAAATTAAAATTTTATAGTAAAGATGCATATATTTTGGACTTGTAAGTTATATCGAGATAGTGCAACTCAGTTGGATGTGTAAATTTGTTGGTACCTTTTTTATGCATATGGATAAAGAATATATTTTAGACATGTTTAACTATAAGAATTAAATAAATTAAGAAAATCTAACTATATTAATTAAAATAAATTTACATATATTAATTAATTCAAATATTTATAATTACGATAATCTGACCTGAGATGAATTAATTGGATAATGAATAATCAAGAATTATGCACGGGTATTTGATAATTCAAATAATCGTTAATGAAATTATTTGATCCTTTGAAATCTATTTTTGTTTCAATCTTCAATAATTAATAAGAAATATTTTTTATTCAGTTATTTGAGAATATGAATAGTAATTAGTGTTTGTTAAATTACTTTTCTACTATCAATAAATGCATTTGTAATTAACTAAAAATAAAATTAAAAGTAAAAATTTTAAAATATTCCTAATTTGGGAGGGAAAAGTTGCTCATACTTTCCCGGTGTATATTACTTTAATGAGTTTTTTTTGTCAAAAAAAGAAAGAAGGTTTCCAGGTAATTTTTTAGTTACGTTTTCTAAAAAACCTCTCACATAGAAAAGTTGAAAATCTTCCTTTTTTTGAATTAAATTTTCTAGTAACTAGTAAAATATCATGTAATTCTTGATCTTTCAAAAGATTTATCTAAATATTTCTAAAATATTTATGGGTAACTAAACAGATTTTACTTATTTCCATGAATGAATCATTATTATTAAAATTCATGAATCTTAGTAATCATCATTCTTGATACGAAAAAATTTATCCCTACCAAATGTTCATTAAGTAACAAAAGAAAGGTGTTAAGAACCTATAAAAAGGAGTTTAAAAAAAAACCTATAAAAGTAATATTTTATTTTATTTTTTAGTGTTATAAATTATGATATTATATTTTTTAAAACTAATTTATCTATTATTTAATTGCAATTATTATTTTATTATTATTAATTTAATCACGATTTAAGCATTAAATCTAGCACCCTAATATATATTTTCCATCCTCATAAAATTGAAAATGTTCCAATTTCCTCCTACAAAATTGTAAAATTTAAATATGTCAAATTTTGACCTAGAGTTAGGTTCGAATATATTCAAACCTACATTTTGCTCACAGTTGAATTTTCGGGGATTAAAAACACCACAAACTGCAAAAAAAATAACTACAAATTGATGAAAATTGTCACAAGTTATATATTTCTTCCCTATAATTTGTGACAATTTTTCTGCAATTTGTGATAATTTTTAACCCCTAAAAATTCTCGTGTATGTTTGGATTTACCTGAACCTAGCTTTGATTCAAAGTTTGACACATTTCATTTTATGAGAATGAAAAACATACTAAAAATTTTGCAGAGATGCAAGCTGGCTTAAGGCCCAAGCAACCCAAGCAAGGGCTCTAGGCCCCCCAAAAAAAGACTCCAATTTTTTTTAGTACTAATATACCTCAAAAAAAGTTATTGTAAAATTATATTTGAAAATTAATTTTAATTAAAATGTTATAAGGAACTGTTAATCTTTTTATTGGTACCGTAAGTAACAATTAATGAGGAATAACTCTTCACTAATATCATAGTTTTGTTTAGAAAAAAAAGATTTAATAGTTAATAGCTAAAGAAACCAAAAGTTTTTTTTTTATATTTCTATTCTCTTTAGTTTCTTCCTATTTAATTCTAATTCTGTCTTCTTTTCTCACTTTCTCTCATACTTCTCTATCTTCTCACATGCTTCTTCAATTTATTTGATTATTGTTTCACTTTGACACATTAGCCAATAGCTCTTCAATACCTATTTGTTTATTTTCATATCTTATGTGCATGTGTCTCTATTTGGAGGGTAGAGGGGAGACAATTGGCATTTCTTCCTTTTGAGTGTATCAATATCAGGTAAAAGCCAAAAATAAAACTTATTGTACTCTTATTGTTAACTCGTTGGCACAAGTAGTAAAGTACTCGAAAGTCCGAGTGTCAAATCCGCAGGGACTTTGTTTGTACTTAGATTAATGCAAATCCAATTTAAAAGCAAGAGATAAGAATTTAAAATAAAGGATAAAGAAAGATAGAAGATAAGGTAAAGAAAATATAAGATATTTAAAGATAAAATTAGAAGATAAAAGAAAAGAAAAGATATTTAAAGATAAAATTAGAAGATAAAAGAAAAAGATAAAAGATTGAAAGATCAAAATAGAAGATAAAATATTTAAATTGAGATATGATAAAGATAAGAATAACTGCTTCTAAGAAAATCCAACAATAAAATAAGAAACTTCAAACAATAAAATAGGGAATAAAATCTATATAGTAAAATTGCTAAAACCTAACAAGTCTAATAAGCCTAGATATATGGATTCAGGATTTGTCTGTTATCAATACCAGTGAACTAATTCTGCCCCACATCTATCCATCTACTTGCCCCTGATGCCTCATGATGACAAGCCTACCTTAATTACCTATCTTCCAGATGCCCTTTGCGAAGACTCAATAACTAAGATGCATTAAGATCGAATTCTAGATGTTTGCTAAAGCATGGGCATCAGGTCAATGCTAACCCTATGATTTCTCGCTTTTATTGTTCTATTAAGCGTTACCATCTCCCGAGTGGACTAACCCTTAAAACAAATTCACGTATTCATTCCTTACCCCTAATTAGGCTTTACGCTCTCCCGAGTGGACTAAACCCTAACAGAAAATAAGGTTCGAGATACAGAATAAATAAGAAAGAAAAGCAGATGAAAGAACCTAGAAGGAAAACCCTCTAAATGATAACCCGATAATTTCTTCCTTTTATTGTTCTATTAAGCGTTACCCTCTTCCGAGTGGACTAACCCTTAAAACAAATTCAAGTATTCATTCCTTACCCCTAATTAGGCTTTACCCTCTCCCAAGTGGACTAAACCCTAACAGAAACCGAGATACAGGATAAATAAGAAAGAACAGTAAATAAAAGAACCTGGAAGGAAATCCTCTTTTTATTGATAACTCTTGAAATGCTCCATACATCATTGATTTTTTAGGCCTGCCAGGCCCTAGCTAGGGGATTAGCCACTCATGGTCATGAGGGCTTTACAATGAGAAGGGGGTGAAAGAAAGGGAGCAAATGAAACCCCTAGGAGAAGGGGTTCTGTGGTGGTGTTTTTTATTCCCTTGGACTGGCTCTCTATTTATAGTTGCTGAAGTGGGCTTTGGGCCTTCGTAGGCGTGCTTAGCGCGTGACGCGCGCTTAGCGCGCGTGTTGGGCTGGACCTGCTTCAGACTTCTTCTTTTACTTCACTTTTTGTTGCCTTTTTGCTTAATGTAACTTCAATTTTCGTATCTGCAACCAAAAATTCAATTTAATTAATTTTCTAACTTTTAATCACAAATAACTGCTAAATAATTAATTTTAGGCCAATATTTGACTAATTTTCTACTATCAAAATACAATTATTTAGCAGTTATCACTTATTTACTTAAATTTTCTTTTGTTGATAATTATTACATACTTACATGTTCCTTTATCAAATTATAACTGTCTTTTCTATTGAAAATTGTTAATTTAATAATCTAAAATCTTATACATACAGTAATAGTCTTATTATTGTATTGACAAATCAAAATGATAAGTTTTATATATATTATTAAGCTTCTACCCCAAATCCTGATGAATTGCGAGATTGATCTAAAAAATAAGTTTATTTTTTATTATTTTATTAATGAATAATGATTAATCTCAAAATAATTTATGCAGGTTTAACAAAAAGGTTGACATTTGGAAATTAAGTTTAAGCACTTACCAAAGAAGAGAAAGAGACTTGAGACTTCAAGATACTACAATCAAGTTCATTTTCTTGACAACTAGAATCGAGTTTTATTGTTTTAGCTCATTCTTATTTTATATACTCATCTTTGTAGTGTTTTATATATTGTAATTTTTAATTTGATACAAAAATATATATAATAAGTATGTCAACTAGAAAATATGAATCAGGCTATTAAAAAATTTAGAAAAAGAGAAGAGTCGAGGCTTTAATTACATCACAAAAAAGAGCTATGGATAAATTTATAAAAATAGATGAGAAAAATGAATTAGAAAATACAGGTGGATTCTCTTTGAATGAACAAGATAACAATTTAGATATAGGTGATGTAAGCTCCATTGGAGCTTGTAGGCCTAGGATCTTCTTCATCAATGAATTCTTTTGCTTCTTGGAACATGAATGACAGCGGAATAGAGAAGGAAGAGAGGGAGGAGACGCCACTTCAAGGAAAAGATGAGTCTAGAAGAAGCTCACCACCATAGGAGGCCATGGATAAGAGCTTGGAGGAAGAAAGAGATGAATGAAGGGAGAGGAAGAAAATAGCACAAAATTTTGTGCTCTAAAAGAGCTCTGAAATCTGAAGTTTAATTTTCAAATGATCAAAGTTCAATAAATGCACACACATGACCTCTATTTATAGCCTAAGTTCAATTCAAATTTCACTTGAATTTGAAATTGAATTTGTGGAGCCAAACTTTGGAGCCAAAATTTCACTAATTATGATTAGTGAATTTTAGTAATGGTTCAGTCCACTAATCCAAGATCAATTCCAAGATTCTCCACTAAGTGTGCTTAGATGTCATGAGGCATGTAAAACATGAAGCACATGCACAAAGTGTGACTATATGATGTGGTAATGAGATGTAGTAAGCAAATGCTTACCTCCCCCTCTAAAATTTAATTGGATTGGGCTTCTACCAATTCAATTAAATTTATTTCCCAACACACACATCAAATATTCACTTAGTGCATGTGAAATTACAAAACTACCCCTAATACAAAAACTAGTCTAGGTGCCCTAAAATACAAGGACTGAAAAATTTTATATTTTTAGGGTACCCTACCTACATCATGGAGCCCTAAATATAAGGATCAAATATAATGACATCCTAGTCTAATATGTACAAAGATAATTGGACCCAACCTTGGCCCATGGGCTCAGAAATCTACCCTGAGATTCATGAGAATCCTAAGGCCTTCTTCAGCAGCTCTAGCCCAATCCTCTTGGAGCCTCTTACTCATGGCTCTAGTAACTGGTCCCTTCCTAGGGAAAATTGCATCAATAGGTGAAAGCAACAATAGAGAAGTAGTTAGTGATGAGTATAATTATAATTTTTATTCTTAAATTCATGATAACGAGGAGGAGATTGAGAGACTAGATGATTCTACTTTTGAAAAAATATAAGATCCAAGCCAATGAAAGAATATTGACATGACTTTGAGAGATTTAATAGTAGAAAATGACCATATTAAAGTTACTGATATGGATTTTCCAAAGGATAAATATTCAAGACACTTTTCTTCATCAAATTACATTCAAAAATTGCCTAATGGAGAGAAACATCAAAGAAAATGGCTAATTTATTCTATAGATTTGGATAGAGTCTTTTGTTTTTGTTGCAAATTATTTAATGTTGTTTCTTGTACAAGTAAACTAGCTAACGAATGTAGTAAAGATTGGAGAAATCTTAGTGCTAAGTTGAAGAGTCATGAAATAATGAATGAGCATATTACTAACATGAATGGATGGATTGATATGGAAATGAGATTGGTAAAAAATAAAACAATAGACCAACATGTTCAAGAACAAATAAATAGAGATAAAGAATATTGGAGAAATGTGTTGTTAAGAATTATTGCAGTTGTTAAAACCCTTGGTAAAAATAACTTAGCCTTCTGTGAAAAAAAATGAAAAGATCTACCAAGAAGTTAATGAAATTTTTTTAAGTCTAATTGAAATGATTGCAGAATTTGATCCAATCATGCAAGAACATATTCGTCGAATTAAAGACGATAAAATTCACAACCATTACCTTGGGTATAATATACAAAATGAGTTGATAAATTTGTTAGCAGACGAAATCAAAACAAAAATTATAAAAAAAAATTAAGGATGCGAAATATTATGCAATCATACTTGACTGTACTCCGGATATAAGTCATCAAGAGCAAATGTCTTTTGTATTAAGGTGTGTGGATATTTCATCAACTCCAATACAAGTTAATGAGTATTTTTTAGAATTTTTAAAAGTAGATGATATAAGTGGAAAATGTCTTTTTGATGCTATTATAGATGAATAAAAAATTGTTGGACTTGATATTAATGACCTTAGGGGACAATGATATGATAATGGATCTAATATGAAAGGACAACATCAAGGTGTGCAGAAAAGATTCCTTGATATTAATTCTAGATCATTTTATACTCTTTGTGATTGTCATAGTTTAAACTTAGTACTTGTGATATGACTAACTCTTGTCCTAAAGCTATATCTTTCTTTGGTGTGTCACAACATGTATACACTTTATTTTCTTCTTCTACAAAAAGGTGAAAATTTTTACAAAACCATATACATAGCTTAACTCTTAAAATCATTGTCACAAACACGTTGGGAAAGTCATATTGAAAGTATGAAAGTTGTAAGATTTCAAACTTTTCAAATAAGAGATGCTTTATTTGAATTAGTTGAAGCTAGTGATGATCCTAAAATAAAAAGTGAAGCTGATTGTTTAGCAAATTATGAGCTTGAAAACTTTGAATTTTTGTTAGGCATGACTATTTGGTATGCCATTTTATTTGCAGTTAACTTAGTTAGTAAGAATTTACTATTAAAAGATATGTGCATTGATGAAACTATTGAACAATTAAAAGGTCTTCTTTCATTTTTTGAAAAGCATAGGGAAAATGGATATGAAAATGCATTGATTTCTACCAAGGAAATTGCTTTTGAAATGGATATAGAGCCTAAGTTTCATGAAAAACGTATTAATCGTAGAAAGAAACAATTTGATGAAAATATTGAGGATGAATTGTAAAATCTCTTCAAGAATCATTTAGAATTGATTACATTTTGTACATCGTAGATAAAATAATTACCACACTTCAAAGTAGATTTGAACAATTTAAAATATATGAAGATATTTTGGGTTTTTTATTTAGTGTTAAAAAATTAAAGTTACTAGATTGTACACTTTTGAAAGAGAAATGCCTAAACCTTGAAAAATCTTTGAAACATGATAATTTGTTGGATGTTGATGGATTATATTTATTTTTAGAATTAAATATCTTAAAGGAAATTATAGCATTGGAAAATGATAAACCAATTGACATTCTTAATTATATAAAAAGAATAAATTCTTTTCCAAATGCGTATAAAACTTATAGAATAATGTTAACGATACTAGTATTAGTTGCTTCAATTGAAATGAGTTTTTCAAAGCTAAAAATAATAAAAACTTACTTAAGATCAACAATGTCTCAACAAAGATTGAATGAATTGACGTTATTGTCTATTGAAAAAGAAATGTTAAATGAAATTAATTACGACAATTTAACCGATAATTTTACATCACAAAAAGCTCAAAAAATTAATTTTAAATAAAACAATGATAATTTTAATAAACTATTTTATGAGTAAATAAAATGCCTTATTCTTAAATTTTCTTTAGGCCTCTTAAGTCCTTAAGCCGTCCCTACAGAGACGAAATCAAAATATTTATAATTTTATAACAACAAAAAACATATTTTGAATATATTGAGCACCGGTGAGTGTTTTTACCTATTCACTAAGAGCATGTTTGGTTATCAGCTGAAGAAATATTTTTCGATACTGATAAGTGCCATATTTGAGTTATTTTTGGGATGAAAATGTTAGCACTTATCTTTCGATTGTAATAGTTTTCTTATAAACTACCCTTAAATCTAGTTGTTTTATATATATTGTACATTTACTAATGTTTTTGTTTAAATATGAAAGATTCATCCATGATTTTATAGGTTTTGATGATTGTTTGTTAGATCCAAAAACAAAGTCAAAAATCAAGGGCAAAATGGTCTTTTCATAAAGGTTTCTGACCCTAAAATTCGCCCAGGCTAGCATCCAGCTCGCCTGGGCTAAATAGTAACTTCAGCCTTAAGCAAGCAACTTGTCTGGGCGAGCTACAACTCGCCTAGGCAAGTGGATACCTTCACCATTAAACTACAATTTGCCTGGGCGAGCTACAGCTCGCCTGAGCGAATTTCCTTGCACTCCTTGGTTGTTTTCTGTAAATAGTCATGCATGGTTGAAGTGAAGAAGGATCTAGCAACCTAAAAAGTAGAGAGAAAACGTAGAAGAAGAAGGAGAAGAGGAAAAGTGGAGTCGAGACGCTGCAGAGTTATGACTGTGGATCACTTCTTTTGTCATTTCTCGTTAGTCTTGTGCTCTGCGCAATGATCGATTAGTTTTTCTTAAGGATTGGATGTAATCTTTGTACCCTTATATATCCCTTTTAATATTATATATGTATTAATATTTTATACTCATTATTGGTTATTTCATTCTACTCGTAATGCTTGATTCTATTTGATCACTAGAGTCATGAAATTGGATTTTAAGTGAGACTGAAAAGTAATCTTAGAATTTAAACCGAATGATTTTATTCTTTATGTTACGTTGTTAGAAATAGAGCATAACATTTTGATTTCAAAAAGCATGAGAATATAATTGTAATATTTTATTTCATTCTACTCGTAATGCTTGATTCTATTTGATCACTAGTGTCATGAAATTGGATTTTAAGTGAGACTGAAAAGTAATCTTAGAATTTGAACCGAATGATTTTACTATTTGCGTTACGTTGTTAGAAATAGAGCATAACATTTTGATTTCAAAAAGCACGAGAATATAATTATAATGTTGTGATATTTACTGCATATGCGAGGGATCGATATTTAGTAAATATTCTTAGGTTCCAAGTGCGAGGAATCGACTTGGGATAACTATGTGTGCATCAGTAATGTTAAAAAATGATTTATATATGTTAATTTTATTAGGATACTAAGGGTATGAACAATGAAATTCAATCCTATGTTTTCTTAAATTAATTGAAGTCATTATTATTATTCCTGTAATTTACGTATTTTCGACGCACTAAATTTCGTATTTTCTATATTTTTGTTATTTTCGTAAATTCGTTATTTTTACTTTTCTTTTACTTTAAGTTGTCTTTAGTTAATCAAACCAAAACCAATGACAATCGATTAAATTTGTACATAACTATTAAACTGATAACCTTTATTCGAATGAATTAAGTAAACTCGAGTCCCTATGAAGACGAACTCTTTTATAAATGTAAAACCTACGACGACAATTGATACGCCTGCCAAAAGTTCTAACAGATACTAAACGTATTTTTGGAGAGTAAACTCATTTTGGTAAGGAGTAACATGTTTGGTTATCCTCAAAAGTGTATTTGTAATGAAAATTTTGTCTTCAAACTCAGTTTTGCAAAAGAAAGACTTAGGTTGTTTTTGCAAACTCAAGCCCTTCTTGAGGTGGTTTTTAGTTTTAAAAATTTTAAAAATAACAATGAGATTTTAGTTTTAGTTTTAAAAAAATTTAAACTAGTTTTTAAAATATGATCAATTTCAAAATAAAACTTATTTTGAAAGTTTCATATCGTATTACAGTTAGTTTAAGGGTGTTTTTGTGTGGTGGAGATGATGATGATGATGGTAGTGATGTCAACAATGACGATAAAGATACCAGTGATGGTCATAGTGGCAGTGGCAATAATGGCGTCGATGGTGATGGAGGTGGCATTAGTGGTGGTGGCGATGTTGATTGTGGTGGCAGTAACGACATGGTGTTGGTAGCCAATAGTAGTGATGGTGGTGGTCGTGGTGGCATCAATAATGGTGGTGGTAGCAATGTCAGTAGTGTAGGTGGTAGTGATGGTGGTGGGGTGATTGTGATGGTGGGGATAAAGGTGATATTGTTGGTAGTGGTAGTGACAATGACAATGACGATGACAGTGACATTGATGATTGATGGTGGTGGTTAAGGGTGGCAATGAATCGAACAAACTTGAAAATAGCTCGAAACTCAATTCGATAATCAACTCGTTGAATTTGGTTCATGAACTAAATGAGTTGAACTTGAGCTAAAAATTGAGCTTGTTAAATAAATGAGTCAAACTTAAGTAGTGTATAGTTTGACTCATTTATTTAACAAGCTCAATTTTTAGCTCAAGTTCATTGATATGGTTTTTTATTATTTGATATATGCAAGGTGCGGTAATTTTTATTTATGTAGACTTTAGTTATAATTATATTTTTTTGGGTCATACCTTGTGGCCTTATAGAGCTAATATAATAAGTTTAATTTTGTCTTTTAAAAAAAATTAAACAATCATTTTACCTAAAATCTACTAATAAATTAAAAATTTGAAATGTATAAGATTTAAAAATTTTGACTCCTGGTTCATGTGGTTCGAGCTAACGAGCTGAACCGAACTGTTTGTGAGCTTAAACTGAGTCGAGTTCAAGCTTGAAAAAAAGGTTCATGTCGAACTCGAGTCGAGCTTCAAGATAAGCTAACTATTAAAGAGCCGAGTCAAGCTGAACCAAGTTCGGCTCAACTCGACTCATTTCTAGCCCAAGTGGTAATGATAACAATGCTGATAGTGATTTTGGTGGTGACAATTACGGTGGTGGTGGTGGCGGCTACAATATTGATGGCGACGATGGTGATAATGACGATGATTATGGTGGTGATAACAATGCTAGTGGTGTTGGTGATAATGGTGGTGACAATGACTATGTGGTAGTGATAGTGGTACTAGTGGTCGTGGTGGTGACAGTCAATTATTCAATTATGGTGGTGACAACGATAATGGTGTTGTGGTGGCGATGATTGAAGTGACATTGGTATTGGTGACAAGGGCGGTGATAATGATAGTGATGACATTAAAAAGTGTCATGATCAAACGTAAGAAATGTGTGTATATTTTTTTTTTAAACTAAAAATCTAATTCAGATAACTTTTTTCTTAATTTTGAAAATAGATGTAAAAATATTTTGAAAATAATTTAAAAATCATTTTAGCTCCATCTTTATTAAAGATGTTTTATTTTAAAGATTATAGTTAAAAAACCAAAAACTTACCATCATCCTAAACGGGCCTCAATTTGTAAACTTAACTTTAACTCAAACTAAAGGTCCTCAATTTGCAATCTTAACTTTAACTCAAACTAAGGCCCAGTTTGATTTTTATTTGTTAAAATAAGCGTTTATTTTAATAAAATAAACAATTTTATATTTTTTTAATATGTTTATCTAAATGACTTTTACTTAAAAAAATAATTTTATGTCCATTTTAAGACTAATCTATTTAATAAAAAAATATTTATTTTAAAGTTTTTTTTTAAAAAAAAACTTAAACAAACTCAACATAAGTTTACAAACTTCAACCAAACATGCACTGACGGGATCGGTTTTATAAACACTGGTTTTATTAACAAACTTCTGTTTTGTGAGTACTTTTTTCCCACCCCGTTCTGAATTTTGCTTCACCCTTGGCCGTAATCTAATCTCCTTACTGTTTGCTTCTCATCTCGCTCAGTCACGTCTATTGTAATTGACTCTGGCTAGCCTAGCTGTCTCGCTTGGAGGTAGGTTGAAATTGCGTGTTTTGTTTGGGTCGCAGAGACCTCCATTCTTACATTGATTTCATGGGTTGATTTTGGCAATTGGTTTGCTTGGGATTACAGTTTGTTAATAGTTGTTACTAGCTGGGTTTTTCTGTGTACACACTTGATTGATTTTTTTTTTTGACAAAGTGATTGATTTTTTTTTTTGACAAAGTGATTGATTTTGTTAAGTGATGGAAAACAAAAAAAGATAAAACTTAGATGCAGTTACTGAATTGCGGCAATAAAGGTCAGCTTTAGTTGCTGAGGTAAAACTTCAATTTTGATTGAAGAATAATAGCATAAACACTTCAAGAATTGCACATTAAGTTTTGTTCAAATAAAGGATGTGGAATCCTGAACTAATAGATTGATAATGTATTAAGATTCTTTTGGTTTGGAAGATTGTGATACAAATAGCCTGTAGCATATCTTGAAGACAACCAGCTAAACGCAATTTACCATGATTTATATGTGTTGATCTTCCCATTCTGTGAATACTATTATTGGTAGAACATATCTTTATTTGTTAAGAGCTTTAACTGCTAGTGCTACAAAGATTATTTATTGGTATGTGATAGAAAAAGATTAAGCAAACTGGCTTTGTATTTAGTAATCACTCTCATAGGAGCAATCAGAAAAATTTCCCCCATTTTCTTCAATTCCTCGCTTGTTTCCTCTATTAAAACATGTAGCTCACTCTTGCTTAGTAGCTCTCTATTTTTCAGGTCATTGCTTACTCTTAGTTAGATCCACACATTTTGGTTTATTGGCTTTATTCAATTATTCCTATTTCAATTCCGTAAAATTTGATTCCATACTAAGTCTACCTTAACTTTTATATGTTAATACCTCTTTTTGCTGCAAAAAATCTTCCTATATGGTATTCCATTTCTACTGGGGGAGTTCATGGGGGAGTTCATGTCTCCCTTAAGTGTACCTGAAGTGTATTTTTTAAATTTTCTAAAGTTTCTTTTTAAGTTTGTTTTTGTTTTGTTCTTTTTGTAAGTGATCATGTACAACACTTATTCCGTAAAGTATATTGCCAGCGATATAAATTGATGGTCAGTGTTATTTTATTTGAGTAATCATTTGGTAAATGAATGTCTGTGTGTAAGTTATTTTGCCTATGTAGTCACTCTGCTAAACTAGAATGTATAAGAAGTCCTTAAGTTTCGTAGTTAATGATTTCATGATTGCATGTTTGTCCCTTTTCCACTTCCACACCTCAATGACAAAAACATTTGCGTTAGCACTAGGAGGAGAGATATATAGTATGTAAGATCTGTATATAGCTGGTAAATGGAGCTTAAGATTTCACACTTGGAAATCAAAATGACGTATTCATTGTTAACGATGGAACGTACAAAGACAAAAGAAAGGAGGCTTAAAGTGGCCCTGAAACTGTCACTGTCTCTTCAAAAACTTTAGTTTTACACAACCAGTAAACTGAAAATATAGGGGTCTGTTTGGTTTGTAAAAAGATTTATTGTTTTTATTTTCAGTTTTCATAAATAGTTATAAAAATGCTACCTTATTTTCAATTTATTTAGATTTCAAAATTTTGTACAAGAACTGGTTGTAAACAACATTTTGTTGTTTTTACCAATTTCTATACAAAAATTTGAAAGCAGGATACAAATTGGAAACAAGGTAACATTTTAGTCATTACTATATGCGAAAACAGAAAAGGAAAACAATGTTTTCTCAAACCAAACAAACCGTTAGTTGAAACAAAAACAGTGACTACAGTTATAAGAGACTCAGGTAAAAGGGCTTCTCTCACTGCAAACCAGCCATTTTTTCTTCCAATAGCAGCTATAGCTCAAGTTAATTTGACTTGTTGTTGATCCCTTCTTTCTCTTATTTATATATATACTGTCACCATAGCCTTTGTTTGTTGTCCATCACAAATTAGACTTTAAAGCTACCAGGCATATCATTCTCTTCATATTTCCCTTCCAACTGTATACTCTTGAACCACTTTGCACATGCAATATAAAGGACCAAGTCTATTGATGTCAAGATAGCTAAGAGGAAATAAAACCTATCTAGGTGACCTCTATTTAAGTTTCCAGGGATCCACCCTGGCATGTGATCCTCGGTGGAGATCTTCATAACTATACTAACAAGTATGCTACTTACGTAGTTCCCAAGAGAGATGGACGTCATGCAAAGGGCACTTCCAAAGCTCTTTAAGCCATCTGGCGTCTGAGCATTGAAGAACTCTAACTGGCCTACATACATAAAAACCTCTGAAGCTCCAATAAGTGCGTACTGAGGAATTTGCCAGAAGATGCTTAGAGAGCTTGTGCCACTGCAGTGGGGGCATCCTGAGTTTGCATACTTAAGTCTGTAGCATTCAACTATTCCAGCTGAAACCATAGCCATTACAGCTATAACAAGCCCAATTCCCATTCTTTGAAGCTCAGTAAGTCCCCTGGAACTTTTCTTTTTAAGTCTTCCAACAAGTGGATCAATCACTCGACGGTAGAAGAAAATGAAGACAGCTACACTGAGGATGTCAAAGCTAGACATGCTTGCAGGTGGTATTCTGAAATTGGAAATTGTAGTTTTCATGGCAGCCCCTTGCTCCACAAAAAGAGAAGCCATTTGTGTGAAAACCACTGAGTATATTATGGTGCAGAGCCAAATTGGAAGAAGTCTTAGTATGCACTTCACTTCTTCAACTTGAGTTATAGGGCAGAGACGCCAGGGGTTGTAAACCCCACTCTTTTGGTCTTCTAGATCTCTGGGAGATATAAACGCTGCTCTATCCAGAAATCTGTAAGGCAGATGACAAATGGCAAATTGATCAAATTGTTATAGCTTGGTGGAATGAAGAATGGCCAATTATATTGAAAACCTTTGGTGTTTAATTTGTAAGTTGTGCCAAGGTCTTAACAAAATGATTAGTTGATGACATCAATACAATAAAAGCATTCCATGCAACTTCTGATCTATAAGGTAAAAACATCAATTGTTTTCAGCTGAAATTAGCTTGTAATACTTACTTGAACCCGCCTGTGTGGAGAATCTTCCTGTTGCCATTGGTGGGAGATTCATTTTCATCCATGACATATAGGTCCTCTCCATTTGATGTCATTTGAGCTCTCCATTTCCTTGATGCAGCAACAAGGACTTGGCTGAACCTTGAAAGAGGATTGCCACTGGGTTTGAAGTGTCTATATCGTGGGGTCCCAAGAAGAAACAAGACAAGGGCGGCAAAAGCAGAGCCTGCAGACACCCAGAACCCTAGAGCCCACAGTCCTTCATCTTCAAAATAGCCTAGAATTGTGTTTGAGAAGAGTGAACCAAGGTTCAAAGCCAGGTAGAAGTAGCTAAAGAAGGCAACCTTTGAGTAACCCTCCTTTGAGTGCTCCTCGTCAAACTGGTCAGCTCCAAATGTGGCAATATTTGGCTGATACCCTCCATTCCCTAAAGCAATGAGATAAATTGAGAGGTAGAACATCCCCATCTCCAAGCTTGAATGCTTCCCACATGGAATTGTTTCATTCCCACAACCTTTAGGCCTAATCAAGGAGAGGTATGATGAAAGGGACAATGATACTAGACCCTGTTATTTCAAACTAGAAGATTAGTTTATTACCTAAGGAATGTATTAGCTTGAAATTAAAGAGGAAGAATAAGGAAAAGGAAATGAAATAGAGAGGATATTACTTACTATTACAAAGATGACCTGAAAGATGGCACAAGTTTTGTATCTTCCCCAATAAGAATCACTTAGGAAAGCACCCACTAGAGAGAAGATGTAAACTGTGCCAGTCCATTTGCTCACACTGTTTGCAGCTGCAGCATTATTTTGCCCCATCACTCTTGTCAGGAACAGCACTAGGTTAACCCCTACTCCAAAGAATGCTAAGGTTGCCAGACCTTGGTTCACTGTTTGATGCAATCAAGAAAATAAGCAGTGTCAGCATTGTGCTATTAGTATTGTAAACCGTTATTTGAATACACTCACATGCATCCTTGTGTATTTAAAAATTGTAGACCGTTGTTTGAATACACTCACATTCTATTCGTGTTTAATTGCATTACATATTTTACAAAGAGAGACTTTCAAATGGTTGCCAATTCAGCTAAGAAACATACGAATTTAATTCTCATTCAAATAATTAGAATTAATACGTACCTAACTAAGGTGGTATAAAAATATGTGCAAGTAACAGAAAAGAGGGGGGAAAATGGATGTGCAAATATGCATGGCTAAATCAATCAGGATTCAGGATTACTATGTCTCGCAAAGGGTAGTGGATCATGTCACTTCTGTATATATCAATGACCGAATATAATGATGATAAGTTCTCATAGAATCTTCACTGTGAAGAGTGCATTACCACTAGTAAGCATTATGTACTACCACAAATAAATATGCACACGTGATACTTGATAATTTAATTTTAGGTATTTTGCTTTTAGAAAGCATACACTTTTCATTATGTAATAGTAATGGTTTCACACGCGAAATAACACTTTGAGTGTATCGCCAAGTAAATCCTTTTTATACACTCTTGTTAAGTAGAAGTGCTTTCCATGCCAATATTCACGAACCACCAATAATAATTGTGTAATGAGAGAAGTGTTGCAGGTAGGAACGGATCCTCGGTAGTGTAAAAAAAAACTTGACATGGTCAAGTATTACGACCTTACCATTTTTTCTTCCCCTTTCCACAAGAAACAAAAACCTCAATTTGCATGATTGAAGTATCAGGAATTATCTAAAGTCTCCCTAGCAAACAAAAACAATAATATTCATAAAAAGGGATATATTCCATATAATTTGAAACGAAAACTATTTCTTTATTACGAAGTATCTTTTATATTAACAAAAGAAACTATTCATAAATGATTTAAAATTCCTTTATGTTGGATCCCTTTACTGTGTCGTCCCTCTAAAAACCAAAAAGAAGAAGACATTATTTCAGCAAGTACTTTTCTATCTAAAAATCAATCACAGATTTCAGTGCATGTACATGCACGCACGTTACTTATTTGCACACTTCTCTGCACGCACGAAAAGTCTCGGTACTAACTTAACAATGATTCTAATAATACTTGGCTGATTCCAACCTACCAATTTTCCTTCACCGTTAACGCTGTGCATGTGTAATATACTGGAGTATCTTATTTTTGGAACGAACTACTGACTAAGTCAGTAGCATTTATCAATTATTCCTTCCCATTTATGATAACACTTTTTGTTATCTATTATTCCAAAAGTAATTGTTAAAGAATCAATTAATAAATGAAATATTATTATTATAAAATAAAATATAGATATGATGATAATATTAAATGTTGCTATACTTTCTAATAACCATTGTAATTTATACTTAGTAATAATAAAGAAAATATCTTCATGTACATATTTCACTAAATTATTTTATCTTTCGTCAGTTTTTATATTTTTATTACTTCTCGTCTAATAACTACCCACTATGCTCATGTTGTTAGTTTCTTTTTTGTTTTACTTTTAATTTTTTTAGTTAAAATAGGTAAATAGGCACCAAATGCCTCTCCCCACTGCTAGTTAATAATTATCATTCAACTGCATGTAAATATATATATTCACTATATTATTTTTTGCCTTATTAATACTTTTTCATTTTACTTAATAAAAATATTTTAAAAATATGATAAAACCAAAAAAAAAGTTTAACTTTAAATATATAAACAAAAATAAAAAAATTTATAAAATAGCAATTAATTTAACAAGCAGCAACTACTCCTATATGTTAGCTACCATGGATTCAATTTGTGTTGGCTAAATATAGAATTAGCCTTGCTTGCACTCATTGGTTAATGGTCATGGTTCGTCTATTGTTAAGGACACGTGGCAATAACCCACATCATGCAAGATCCTAGCATTGGTTACGTGTCAGGAACGTATTCCCCTAAAATGCATGCTAGTATATCCTCACTCTCCCTTCTTCTTTTCCTCTTCTTGTGGTTTTTATCAGGATTCAGAATCTCTCTCTCTGAACTGGACCAAGAATCAGTATATTATATAACTCCAGAAAGATATATAGTGCGGTGGAGTAGGAGTCAGCCAACAATTGTTGCTAGCTGCAAAATTAAGACCTATGATTTTTTATTTTTTTTGTAAATTGAATGGAGCACGAGGTTCTTTGCATTTAAGTTGTGTCATTTTCTAGTACATGATGATGAAAACTGATGATAAGATGACTTCAAGAGAGCAATTGTTTGTTTGTGGACCATTCTAAAAGCAAGTTCTAGAGTTCTTTCAATTCCTATGATAAGCTATCTAAGATATGTATACATCATTCATTTCATCAAAATCTCCGCTAGCTGGACACAGGTTCATGAAACTTCTACGGCTCCAACTTCTGCCACGAGTCACCCCTATCATCAGCAACTATACTTAGACGTATCTCTCTCGCTCTTTCACACACAATAGATGTTAATCACTATAAGCTCAAATCAATATTAATAAGAATCTAATAGCCAATGCAGGGGCACATATATACAATCCTGGAAAATGATACTTTTCAAATTAATTAGGGAAATTTTATGTATAATGGTACCAAAGGATTATTATAAATTAAAAGAAGAGCAACTTTTTCACTGTGATATTAGAACAAAGGTTTTTATCAATTTTTTTGATAATTAATTTTCACCGAAAGATTTGATTGACCACATTTAAAAGATGCGCGATAGGAGGAGGCCAAGTTTATACAATATTACATATGATTGAATTTGAATGCAATAATGCATTATAGTAAATAATAAAATATAGTAAAATAAAAATTGGCCCTGCTATTTATGTTTGGAACTTACATAGAACGATGGTTCCAGCAACCCATCTGCCAGATTTGGCTCTGATTGCTGGGCGACCATGCCAATCAACACTTCCATCAAGAGTGAGTTCTTCTGTGTCACCTTTGAACTTTCCCTGCTGGGTGATTTCAACATTGAAAACAAATGGCACCATTTTTAGTACTTATTGTAACACATTCATAGTTTAATTTTATACAGAGATATATTTATAAAAGCATGAAGGGCATGCTAAAATTAAAATGCCTGCACTTGACTAGTGATCAAGGGAGCATAGTGATAAAGAATGAAGAATTTGAAGTTTCTTGAGTTAACATGTATACGGAAAAGTTCTATATATATATATATATATATATATATATATATATATATATATATATATATATATGTATATGTATATGCTTAATTAATAACATACCTCTTTGCTGACTTCTAAGCAGGCCATTGGTGGTGTCAAAGTATTGAAAGTTAAATACAAAGTTGTATTAAGTTCTCAACCTGCAGGTGAGAGAAGTGAAGCAGAGGAAGTTTTGTTGTATGTGTCGAGTGAAGGGTGAATATTGGAAGAACGAAATTTACACATGAAGTAGAGAGGGTGGGAGTGTTCAATAAATAGAGGAAGCAAAGGTGGCTTGAACGGTGCAGATTTCAGAGTGCAAAAAGTGGGGACATCCCACGTGTCATCCTCCAAAACTTTATACTAAAAATATATAAAATACACTTTTGTACCTAAATTATTTCTTACAAAATTAATATATGTACCTCATAATCAATCATATTTAAGAGACATAAAAAGTTAAAAGATATATAATTAAGTATGAAAATGTAATAACCTTTTCATTTTTTTTTATAAATTATTTCACATAAACATATTCTGCTTTATTTTTCTATGACTAAAGTATATAATTGTTTGATGGTAATAGATGCAGTCGGGACATCCACGTATTATTTTTCAGAATCTTTTATATCGCTATAAATTTGTCAATGAAGAGTATAATTATTTAATTATTTTATTATAACATTTAAGAAAATAAATATATTTTGTAATATAAGGTGGTTATTTTATTATAAATAATAATGATTAAAAAAATTAAAATAGTTAAGATCATATCAAATTAAAATACAATATGTGGAACGATTGATATCAATAAATGCAAAGAATTTTCTTTTGGACTGGAATATATGGCAGGTCGATGTCATATTTAGCACCCACATAAAATCTTCTCTTCATTTTCTTTTATTTTTGGTTATATTTTCATTTTCTTTTTTTGTTATCTTCAAATTGATAGGTGTATTTTGATTAACTTATTAGAATATTATCATTTTTAATGTTGTTAAAGATTTATTATTTGCTAATTTTTACAAAAAAAAAAACCTCTGTCTAATTTTTAATGAAAACTAATGAATACTTAGTAATATATTAATAGAATACTGTTTTCAAAAATATAAATTACTCATTTTTCATAATTTCAAATTCAAATTTAATTTCATTTTAATAGTTCAAAATCATTTGAAGAGTTTTTATATTTTTTTTAACAACGTAAAATAATCTTTATTAATTGTATTTGTTTTCTATTAAGAGCACAGCTATAAGAATATATAAGAAAGGGATTGGACCCTTTACTTTGTTTATAAAATATAGAGATTATTTTTTTATAAAATTTATAAACCCATTTTACAAATAAAATTCAACTATAAATAGCGCCTAACCTAATAAAAATAAACGCCGAAATTAGATCATTAATGAAAGTTATGACCAAGCATTATAGGCCCTCGTGTGGTCAATTATTAGTAGCTCGTTTGACGTTGAAGGTTCTTGGCCCTGTTTATTTTAAGGTTGAGTTTAATTTATTAATTTTGAATAATTGAATGTAATTGGTATAAGCTTTTAATTAATTTCAACCATAAATTTATATTGAAATATATATTTTTTTATTAGAAAGTGTGAATTAATTTTCTAATACTAACACAAGCAGGACTTCAAGAACCTCTAGGCGTACAAACATTTAATTTGACAAACTACATAAGCAGCATTAATAAAAACACATGATCTAATCATCCTATAATCTGGCAACTTCAGGCATTGAATTTTATGGGTTAATTTCAATCAAAGAAAAAAGGAATAAAATTCTAGTAGACAAACGTGTCATACCGGGGCAGCAGACAACGGGAAAAAATACTCAATCACATGGGATTTAATTTGCACATGTTTGGTACAGCAGTATCTTAAATTAATTTAATTAAATATTATGCATGAATATTCATTCAATTGTTCTGTTGAGCAATTTTTATATAAACACCTGCTTTTTGGAGAACCAATAAAAAACTTAAACATAATATTAAAGTTAATAATTTTAGTATATAATGTCATTTTTCAATTCTCATTCAAAATAAAAAGTTTACATTCTCATTCAATTAAGACAATTAAAATAATTATTGTATTACAACTTTTACGATTATATAATAAGTTTAATCTCCATGCATGTATTTTCCATTTAATTTTTTTTACATTCTTAATTAATAAAAAATCATGTTAGAAATGATTTTTAAGGTATTTTTTTATTATAAAAAACAACAAGTTATCATATATGTCAATTTGGGATTGAATATATAATACGGCAAAACCCTTTACACCACCAATACATTTAAAGTAAACTCTTACAAAAAAAAAAAAAAAAAGAACTCTTACATGATACAGAGTTGGATCCATTTTGTCCACATTATTTTAAATAAGAAGACACATTGCAACACAAGATAAAGTGTCTAATGAATTTTCACGCTTTAATTAAGTTGAAAAGTTCACAAGTTCACCTCATGTAAATCATTTTTACAATAAATTTGATTTTCATTTTTGAAAAAACAAAAGTGGCAAGAATCAAATTTTCTGCTCCCTTGTTCTCTAACAAAAACAAAAATCCTAGTCACCTGTTTAAATAATACTTTGATACTCGTGAACTGATATAATATTTAACGTTCCTAAAAAAAAAAATTCATATGCAACTGTTTAAAAAGATTTTTTTTGCTTTTGTTTTTGTTTCCCCCATTAAACCATAAGGTATATTTCTAGCTACAAGTTTAAGTCCATTTGAATCTTCTATAAAACATTTTTTTTATAAGCATCTTCTATAAAAATAATCCCCGTATATCGTACTATTTCAGGGAGTGACCATGAGAAGACGAATGCTAATTGTTAATTATTCCGAGGAATAAACATAATCACGTTTCGTTTTGTGATTTGCTTGTTATAGATTTAGTTCAATTATTATATGTGATACGATTGCATTATTCCATTAATACATGCTCATTTCATTCCTCGACAAAAATCAAGGTTTACAATTGTAACATTCCAAGTGTTTTCTTTCCCTAGCCAATGGGAAACTATGTCATATTGAATGAATTTAGATTAATTATATACTTTTATATATGATAGACATCAAGTTGTTGAGACATTCTTTGCCAGTTCTGAATGCAGTAACAGTGTGATAGGATAGGATCACATCTTCACAGGCTAGGCAGCCAGGCAACTTACGCAATTAATTAATGGTATCATATATCATAAAAGTTTAACTATAGATAGCAAAAGTATATTTAATGAAACTCCTATTGCAATAATTGCTTTACATTAAAAACTATGATTCCAAGCCAATATATATCACCTAAACAACAAGAGTTTGAAAAATTATGTGTACCAAACAAAGAGTTTTTGAAAAGCATATAATTTCTCCAAAGTGCATTTAAACAACCCTTGAGTAGTACTATAGTATTATTATGACCCCAACTTGTATGTCCAGCTGCTGTTACCATTTACCCAACTAATTGTAGAAAATGATTGTATTAATTTCATTCATTAATAATGTGAGATACGTTGTATATACAAGCTAATCTGCAACCGAATTTCTAACCAGTGTGACAATTTCTGTAACTAATAACAGTAACTGATATTACATTAATGTTAATGAAAGTTAATTAATAAAGTCTTAAATAATTTTAAATTAATGGAAAATTTGAAATTATGATATATATACATACACACATATATATATAGGAATTAATGTTCAATTTCGTTGTAAATTTTGTGATAAAATTATCAGTTAAAAAGTTATTAAAAAATAATTTTGTTGTATAAGAAATTACATTATTGTGTTGCTATAAACATATATTTTAACCAAATCCAGGACCTGAAAAATTCGGATGTGTTAAAGTTGATTCAGTATTTTTGTGTAGTAAGCATAGGTTTATTTAGAAAACAAATAATTGAAAAACTTAGTTAATTGGTGAGGACAAGTTTTTTTTTTTTTTTTACAAGGAAAAGTTATATAAGTTATATTAGTGGTGAGGAAAAGTTAATCTTAATATTTATATAAGTTATATTAAAAAAAAATGAAGTCGAAGATATGAATTAATTAAGAAGTAAAGAAAGTATAAATAAAAAAGTAGAGAAGATCAGGGGACATGAATGGGGGCAGGCAGCTCTGCGTACTTTGCCTCAGTTTGGCTTTTGGCTGGCTTAATGGAGATTAATAATTAATAAGTAATTTATATACGAGAAAAATTATTTAACTTGGTCATTGTCTTTTATGGGAACACGTGATGCGCAACGGCCTTGTTTCCATGAACCTTTTAAATCATTTTTAAAGTACACGCGTTAGCATTATTTACATGCCTCAAAATAACTTACTGCATCAAATTAAAATGGCCATTTCAGTAAGTTTTTTCTTGCATATATATAACATAGAAATACAATGTTAAAAGTCATTTTCTTATATTTTTTAATAAATTAAATGAAATACTTGGTCAAAATTACACCAAAGGTTTTTCCTTTTCATTGGATAGATTTACTTTTAGTTAGGAGGAATGTAAAATTTTTATGTAACACTTAATTTTTCTCTTACTGATTTGGCCTATTATGAAATTAAGTGTTACATCTGATTGTGACTCTATAATTAGACCCGAAATCAAACTTCAAATTTTAATTAAGGAATTCAAATATCAAACTATTTATATTAACAACTTTTAATTCGTTGGAATAAGTTTTTTTTTTTTAAGATAAAAGAGACATGCAAAGGTATCATTATAGAAATAGACATTCCAACAACCTTAACACCCCTGCCCCATTGGGGTTACATCTAATAAGTTTCTTTTATGAAATTCATTATCAACATATAATTTTTGCGGAATTACATGCAATTTTACCTTCACGTAATTATGTTCTAAATTACTGCATCAACTCATAAAATATAAACTTACCAACCTAGCTAACTAGTGTTTTAATTTTTATTTCAAAATCAACTACCAAAAATCAATAAGTAGTGATATCAAGTGTCACCTTTCTTAAACATCATATTATGTATAATAGAAATGGAACCAGGAGAACCAGGCTCCTTTGTACCAGCTAAATCTCCTTTTCATCCGTCTCTTTGGCTTGATTTGAGTATACAAAATAATATACTTTAATTTC
This sequence comes from Glycine soja, assembly GCF_004193775.1. Lineage (NCBI taxonomy): Eukaryota > Viridiplantae > Streptophyta > Magnoliopsida > Fabales > Fabaceae > Glycine > Glycine soja. The sequence goes on from NC_041006.1 coordinate 7,427,940, forward strand.
TTTTTTTCAGTGTCAAACAGGAAGTACATTGATGACTAGCTAAAAGAAACCTCACAAAACTCCAAAAACAGAATGAAAAAGTATTTTTCCGATAGTTGTTTTCTGAGGAAAGAAAAATATGCATATTCTACAACTAGCATATTAGGTCAATATGCAGTATGTATCAGAATCATGTACTACAGTGGTGATATAATCAACTTGAGATATTGCCCCTCTTATGATCAATCTCCTCTATCCCAAAAAGAAATGAAAAAAATAAGTGGGTGTCCTAATTATTTGGCAACTTGTTCTTAATTTACTCCTCCTTGAAATAATCTAATCAACTCAGTAAAGTCCAATTCCAGCATAATTTTTGTTCACACTTAATGCAATATTTCAACCTACACTAAGCTAAGCACATGCCTTTTATGTTGATATATTGTGTTATGTTGTTATATGAATTTCTAGCTACTGCTAGACATGTTAGATTCATTTGTTTCTAAGGAACTCTTCCACGTCTTATTCAAAGACCATTTGTGCACAAGATGTCAAGTCTACAAAGTAAAAGAAGCTTGTTAAAAGGATTACAACTGTGACGCACGCGACCAAACAAAAACTCCAATCTCCCCCTTTTGTCGCAGGTGGAAAATGAAAGAGTAAGAAAGAAGCTCAGAAAGCAATTAAAATGGCCATTAATTAGTATCGCAATTTTTTTGTGGTGCAATATTAAAAAGACAAAAGAGAAAAAAAATGTAATGTAGCTATAACAAGTCAATTTTGAGTTAAAGTCTATTTATTTAATTCACTCTAGCCAGTATAGCCATTACATTTTATTTTATTTTATTTGCAACATCTGCTTTTTAAACAAGATACCAAAATGAAAGGTGATGAGGATTAATTAATTGGAGGGTAATAAATAACAATAGAAAGTTAGTAGGCAAAATTTCAAATCAAGAATTTTTCCCATTATGATAAATAAGCTATAGTGACATTAAATATTCATTCACTTTTGGCTGTGAAATGGAATTGCTCGTATTGTGTCTATGTAACTGACTTATCAACAGCAACTCCATAAAAAACAGCACATTGTGGATCTTCTGACGCAATAAAACACTAACACACATGATGCATCGATCCACAGCCCTGCAATAAAATCTGTCTCTTATCATCACTTGCTGCCATGTCATTTTTTTCTACCTAATAAATTTATTCCACAAAGTCCATTACAACACTTGATGCCATGTAGTTTTTCTACATAAGTTTATTCTGAAGTCCATTTCAATAGTCAGATCCCACCATGAACATCAACGTCGTGACCAAAAAATTTCATGATTTGGTGGAACAATCTTGAACATGTATCATATGGATTGGATGTGTGAGGAGACAGTGACCTGTAATTTTAGTCCATGTTGACAGGCACACTTGCACCCGTTCATTGGTTGCACTAATGTGGCCTCTTCTGTTTTGCCTTTTATCTGTGTTTCTTAACAGGACAAGTCAAATGTTTTACTGTTGGTGTTTCAATCTTTGGATTCACTTATCACTCTTCTATATGCTATGTTGCTCATATTTGAAATACTAGTAGCTAGCTATTACTCTGGTTGATATATTGTGGCACAAATTCAATTAATGTTGACTTTGATAAACTATGGCGCATCTTATATACCGTGACGTGAATTGCTCTCCAACTCGTGTTTATAGATTAATAGGGAATGGTTGCTGAATTTGAGTGTTTTTGTTTTCTTAATGATGGACTACCTAGGTTTCCAGGACCATCTCTTTCCTATATATGTTTGGCCATATATTGGGAATAAATCCTTTTTAATACTTCAAAAAAGCTCTAATGGTAAACATCGATGACCCTTGTCCTTTAAAACGATAGTGAAGAATAAAATAAAAATAAATAAAATTTGGGAAAGTTAAACATAATTAAAAATACAAATTTTATAAGTTAAAATCTAAAGTAACTAATGCTTATAACTTTTTTTTAAATAAATACTTATAACCTTAAGAAGCAAAACTAATATAATTTACTCTTTCATTAATGTTACTTTTATAAAATATCTTATGGTGTGTAGAATTATCAATTTGGGTGTCTTCAAAAAATAATTATCAATTTGGGTTGGACTATTATGGGGCAACATATTTTTAAGTTAGGTCGGGTTGGATTAATTTAATGGGAGATTGAAATTTTGCTACTTCAACCTAGTTTTTGGTCGGCTACAAGCTGAAAACATATTGGCTACTCATTTTTTAGATATAAAAATAAATTAAATTTTATATAACAAGTTAATAAATTATATTTAATCACTTCAAACTAAAAAAATATAGGTTGTAATATGTACTATAAAATAACAAAATAAAATACTTAATAATATAAATAAAATGAAGTTTAATTTATTTATGGTAGCAATGAATAAGTACTAAAAATTTAAAACAAAACTCTCTCTCCCCCTCTCTTTATATATATATATAAAACATAATTTAATAATCAAGAAAATTTAACTTGATGCATGAATTGTTATAAATGACTGATACATATTGTTTTTCTCAAGGATAAAAAAATAAAGTTTAAAAATTATACATTGATAATATAAAATAATTTTACATTATTATTCAATTATAAAACATGATTGATATGATTTTTAAGATAATTATTATAAAAATTTAAAATTATTTTACATAGTCTTTCTTTTCTGTAAAATATTAGTCTTAAAATTAACATTAGCAACACATGTAGCAATAATTTATAATTTATGATCTTTCAATAATAATAATAATAAAAATTAGGCCCGTGAGATGAGCCAACTCATAATTAACAAGCTAGCCAGATTATGGCTAGTAAAAATTTAGGCTAGGTCCCACTACTAAGAGAGATATTCATTTATTAAAATATCCTATATATGTAGGTAGTAACAGGGGAGGGGTCAGATTTATCTTGACGGGAGCAAGAGTAATAATAACGTGTATAATGCAATAGCAGCCGGTATGATAAAAAAAATCATACGAAAAGAAAGAGGGAATACGAAATAACTATAATGAATACATTGGATGAGCGTGAAGTGATTGATAGTATACCTCCAGGACCAGAACTTCTTGTTTCAAAAGGTAAATCTATTAAACTTTGATCAGCCATTAACAAGTAATCCAAATGTAGATGAATTTGAGAAGGGAGATGCAGAAACAGTAGGTCAGGTCAAAATCAACTCAAACTTAAATTGTTACACCTTTATCTAAACCTATATATAATCAAGTTAATCAGATTAGTGTCAAACCCATTTTGGCATCGACAATGATGTGTAAACATGGCCTTAAAAAAAAATGGTGTGTAAACATGTTGAAAATTCTTTGAACGGAAATTTACTGAATTTTCTCTTTCACATTTTCTTTGTTCAAATGTATGTAATGGGTGGTTTTTAAATGAATAATTCTAATTTTTATTATAATGTTTTTATAATTATTTTTCTATTTTTTTTAAGTATTTGTGCAACAAATTATTAAAATAATAAATATTTTATCATTATTTAATGAAAAAAATATAAGTAATGAGACTCTTTGTAATTATTAACAAAAATAAATAATAAAAATTTAAAAATAAAAAGCCTTAAGTTTTTCTTTCTTCATATATGTTTCCATAGTTACATCAAGCAACCAAAGAAACCTCCATTATCATATTAAATGTGAGCTCGGATAATTAATTTTATTAAAAGTACGGAAATTTAAAATCCTTACGGTATGTCCTTTATCTTTTAAAATATTGTCCTTAATAATAAAATAATATAAAACTAATTAAGTATGTATTTTTTTTTGGTGAATGTTAAGTATGTAAATTAATTATTACTTAAAATATAAGATTTTTTATATTTTTGATCCAATAATTTAAAGTATTGAAAAATTGGTTAGATCGACTTGCACATGCTTACAATGATGCACGAATATTACTGGATCAAATGGGAAGATGAAAAATATATCTTTTTTAATAATATTATTTGCAAATGATTTTTTTAATTATTTTTCAATATTATTATTATAAAAGTAAATCACATGCTAATATACAGTTTTCTTTGATTATTTTTTTCTCTTTTAATACAATTATCAAAGTAGTATATCAATATTACTGCATAAATAACAAAAGCACATTTTTCATATGAAACATAAATCACATTGAAGTTTCTTAATGGAAACTACTGGTGGACACTGTAATATTGCGGTGGCTAAAGTGTTACATAATTAGAAGAAGAAGAAAAAAACAAAATTTTGATAGAGCTTCTTAAGTATTTTTTAGTGTTGTTTTACAACTAAAATTAAAGTTTCCCTTCGATAATATATGTTAATGTTTAATACAAATATTTATTATGTGAATTACCGAAGCAAAAATATAATTTTAATGTAATTGAAAAATTTATAGTACTAAAAATATACAAGTAATTATATATAAATTTTCTCCTTTAGAAAATTAATTGACGGAGGACTATATCAACTTGTTAATTTATATATAAATAGTGCGTTAATTAGATCGATTTCTTTTCAATTACAACATCCCACAAACAAATCTTTTTCTCTAGAGTGAGTGTTCGATTATTCTCTATTTTATATTTTGTGGTACTAAGTGCAAGACCTGTCTCTTCTTATCTTTATTAAATACGCCCGAGTGCCCAATTACAGCTCAAGAAAACTTCAAAACTGATAATACAATACAATCCATGGAGCCCTACCCAGTTGGCTTCAATTAATTATGGCAAGGCACAACAACTGAAGATTGAAAGCATAAACTCAACAACAGTCACACTAGCTTATTTATTTATGTATAAAAGATTGACTTGTCTAGGTGTACTAGTGTGCCATATATATCTCATTTGCACTTTGAAGAAATAGCCCTTCTACGATTGTCTTTCATGGGTCTAACAATGAGCACGTAATGCTTAATATGAACCATGAAAGGAAACATTGAACCAATTTTGACAATGAAATTAGCTCTTAGTGGAGGACAGAAATCTAGCCACAAGAATGGATTGTGGCAGTGCCCACCAACTATCTTTTCAGTTAGGTCATTTGGATACTTATCACACTTTTTTTCCACTTTTTTTTTATTATGTCATGTATCAAAAACGTCATATTCATACTTTTAGGCCTAGAAAAGAATTAGACCATATAAGCATTTTAATAAGTTTCATGGTATTTGCAGCTATATTTAGCTAGGAACAGCTGCTAACTACCCGCTAGCTAGGTGACAATCAGCACCAAAATTGGTCAATGTGATTATATGGTTAACTGTTGTTAATTTATTACAGTTGTCAATTGTCAAACTTATCATGTTTGAGAGGATGTAACACATGGTGTGTGCAGTAGTGGAGTTTGACATGGATATTCTGTTGGTAGGTATTACTCAAGATTTTAACTCAAATTATTATTTATTACAAGAAAAATCGTTATCACTGATAAAATATTTTTCATAGAATATATTCCGTCGAAAATGTTTACATTACCGACGAATCATATTCTGTGGGAAGATAATAAAATTTCCAACAGAATTTACTTACGGACAAGTTTTCCATCGAAAATTATAAATTATCGACGGATTATGTTTCCGTCAGATATATAAATATTATCAGTGGATTACATTTCTGTCATAAATTAAAATTATACCCAAAATAAAAGAATCCAACCCTAAGGAGGAACTCAACAAATTATCTTTTGGTGATTTTTGAAATCCTTCACATTCATCGTCACACCGCCGCATGCGAGTTCGACCACCATCACGTAGCTCTCGCACGAGGTTCCCAAGACTTCGTCGCACATCATCGTGTCGTCCGCTCACCCACATCATTGTGGCATCGTCATTGAGCAGTCACCGCCATCGCACACCCCTCCGTGCCCACACTAGCTAGTTAGTGCTCTTACATCTTATACAAAGTGACCACATTGTATGTGTGTTGCCATATGTTTGTGATCGTGAGAGAGGCGAGGTGCGTGAGGGAGCGAGTAACTGAGCTGAATAAAGCTTGTTTCTATTTTTGTTTTATTTATGAAAACATAACTTTGTTAATTGTTTATCTATGGCACATATGGGGTGACTTTGTTGTTTGTGTCTTTCGTGCTGTAATCAAGCTCCTTCCTTGTCTTCCTGGCACTACTGTTTCTGGACTTGTGTGATTGCGACAAGTCAAGGTCATGACTTGTGAATAAGACTTTCTTCTAATTGAACTTGATTTGTCAAAGGGTCCCTTAAACATAGACTACACTTTGTGAGACTGGGTATGCGTCTTATTCCCCACTTTATATGGTGCTTCATAACTCATCCACACCCACTAGTACCTTCCTTCATCTAGGACACCATGCCCCACTACTTAAAAAAATGAAACCCAATTGTTTCTATAACAGAAAACTAACGGTTAATCATCCCGCATGCTTTTTTTATTATTTTCCTTTCTTATAGAAAAACTATCATCTATGGCAATTTTGCCGATGAACAACTAAGATTGGAATACGTGGGAGTTGTAAAATTGAACCCATTGGTTGCTATATGACAATTGATAATGTTGGAAATTTTGTATTTTAAATGTGTTAAGTATATTTTTAATTGTAGTTATGCTATTTATATTCCATGTTTTGTACACATTGTGCTTTTCTTTTAGATTTTTTTTTCAATTTAACTAAATGATTCATTTTATTATTTATTTTGAATTTATGAATTTAAGTATTTCGTTAATTACATATATGTGTTAATTAAAATTTTGACGTTAAATAGTAAAAATGAAAAAAATGAATAAAACAATTCTTGATAAAATATAATTATTGACGGATTTTTCGACGGAAATATCCGTTAGAAATTTTCCACAGAAAAAATTTCATAAAAAATTTCCAATAGATATTCGATTGAAAATTTCCAATGGACAACAAAAATTTGTTTGTTAAAATTTTCTATGACCATTAAAATCTGTCAAAAATCTTGAATTATTAATAGATTTTCGGAATAATCAATGGATTTTGGCCATTGGAAAAATTTGTAGTGATTTCCTTGATTCCAAGAGTTGAATCAATTAAAATGGAAATTTTTGGTCATCAAGTAAAGTCTTGGATTTTTTTTATTTGATAGGAAGATATATATTATAGAATTTATAATAACTCTGGTACCTTGTTGAATTAATTCAACGCATCTTATAGTCTTTAATTCTTTTTGTCTATAACTTGGTTGGCAGGTCTTCCATAACATATTCCAAAATATTACCCCTCATTATTTAATTTATTGTTGATTGACTGCAAGTCATTTCTATTCAATATAGTATATGCTTGTGTGGTCTTAAGATACACAGGATTTGGAATACATTGCGAATCAAAAACAAATCCGATCTTTGGATTAAATTTAGATTGGCATGCCAAGTGGGTAGTTCATCTGGAAGGTCAACTATACACACAAATTATCCTAATTAATCTTTGCCTTCCACGAAGACGCCAAGTTAGCACTTATTGGCATTTTTCACTATATAGTATAGGTTACAATAATCTCTTCCAAGAGAAATATCGGAAAAAGCTGACTGATATCGATGATGACTATTTTTCTGTGCTGTGTTTTGTCTCTATATTGAGGAGAGTCTCAACCAATAATCATACAATATGTGGATGATCGATTAAAAATATTTGCATTAAGATTTTTTATTAAATTAGTTAAAGAAAGATTTTAAATTTCATAAGATCCTTTAAAATTTAAAGATAATGCATAACTTTTGTTAAGGAAAATTTTAAATTTTATAAAATCCCTTAAATTAAAAATAATACCGATAATGTTGGTTAGTGAGTATTTTTTTATTGTCCACATGTCTTGTAATTATAGATGACTAATAATTTCTCCTAGTTGAGGGAGCATGAAAGGTATTAATGAGTTCGGGGACTTTAATTTGATTCATTCTGCTTTTCAAGTACATCAATATTTTGTCAAAACAGGAGAGAGGTGTGGGGTAAATAAGAGTTCCTGAAACGCTTGAAACTCTAGTGTCTTTAATTCCTTGAAGGCTAGAAAAGCTTCTAAATGAGGGATAAGAGAACAATTTGTATCGGCATTACATTGAATTCAGATGTAACACTTTGTGGTCCTGCATGCTGCATGGACCTTTTTCTCCAACCATTGTAGTTACTAAAATATACAACTATAGCATAAGCAATCATTAAGGGTGAATAAATCAAGGGGAAGTGCCATAATGGGATGGAGGAACAAATAATAATAATAATAAAAGTGTCATTTTGTTATATAGTTTCTTCATGTAAACATATATATGTTTCATTATCATATGGCCGTATCTTTTTTTTTGCTTTTTATTCCAAATCTTTCAGCTTTTTTCATTTTATGGAACTTTAGTAGGCTAGCTTGCTCTTGGAGCCAGTGCAGTATTATTACTTTAATTTGAACATTATCAAATAAAAGGAAAAAAAGTACACTTGGAAAAAACATTGCATTTTTAATGATATATATTGGGGATATGATGATTAAGTAAACCACAATGTGGGGGTGGGGGTATATATATATCTAAGCAAGAGCTTTTTTTCTCTTCCCCGGCCCATCCCAAGAGAATGGAAATACACTTTATTAGGATGTTCCACTAAATTAGGCTGCATATTTTTTTTGATCATTTAGAAAGGTAGGCTGCATAATGATTCTGAGATCGACTAATAACAAAGTACTTAAAACCTTGTATTTAATTATCTTTTTTTTTCTTTTAATTCTTTGGCCATTTGGTAATCTTGCTGACATTTAAAATAAATATATGTACAAGGTTTGGACATAGAATCGTAACTGGAGGTATAATTTTATTCCAAAATAGATTAATTCGATGAAAGATGATTAGATAAATGTCAAATAAAAACTTCAAATACTTTGGTCAAATCAAAAAGAAAAATACATGTGTAAGTGACGGTTTCTTTCGGACCTCTGTGTTGAGAATTGCCCTTTGGCTTGACAAATTGCAAATAAATAAATAAATGAAAAAAAGGAAAGTCGAACACTTTGGATTCCCACTGCAGCGACAGCACAGACTACTTATTTTGGAAAAGACAAGAGAAACCTAATTTAAAGAGGATGTTCATTGCTCAAAATTGTCTTTAAAATAGTAAAATTAAACTCAAAATTGTTTTTCGTGCATGGTTATATAATCAAAATTAAATTCTCGTATACTCCATAGATAAGCTACGAGCAAATAATATTAATTAGGGAGCAGCATATATATATATATATATTAGTGAGAACAAAAAATACAATATCAGTGCATGTGTGCTATACTTCATACATGGATGGGAATTTTCTTCCGGGTCAAGCTGCCATTGATGGGATTAGATTGTTGTGCTTTAAATTTTTTAGATAAATGTTGTAAAAAATAACTTAGGAGTATAGAGATTATAAAAAAGAGATAAGAAAGAAAGAAAGAAAAAAATGATAATAAGGATGTTTATGGGATGGGATGGGTTGGATGGATTTGACGAAATCTTGATGCAATCCAATCAAAATTTTAGAAGTTGAGTTGGTTTGAGTTTGTGTCAAGTTTTTTTGAAATCGAATCCAAATTAATCCAATCCAAAAATGTGTTTGAAAATTTAAATTTATTTTAAATTTCAAAATATTTTTTGTTAAAAAAGTTAAATAATAGCAAACAATGATTTATACAGCAATCTATCCAAATTCTTTTACATTCTAAGGCCTGGAAATTTAATTAACACAAGATAATCTAGCACCAACACCTACTATATCATTCAATAAAATTGCAAAATCATGTGTTAAATGAACTTTCTTCCTATTCTCAAAATCTTTTTAAACCTTACACCAGACAAACCTTAAGAATTTTATAGAGTAACTATCACTATAATAATAATAATATTTTTTTAAAAATATACATATATTATATATACTAACAAAAATAAATAATAATAATAATAACGATAATAATAATTTTATTACTAATCAACAAGTTTGAAAATTAAAACCCATAATCCAACTCATACTTCAACGAGTTGATTTGGATTTGACTCAAATACTCACAAAATCCAACTCAAAGTGTTTGGGAAGATTTAAGTCAAATTGAATTTAAAAATGATCAATATCCATGAACATTTTAAATGCTAGGAATACATCATTCTTTTAAGTTTTAATACATTCTTTTAAATACACTTTTTTCCCATTGATTGAAATTAATTTATTAAAAATCACAAAAAAATTGTGAAGCTCATGTCATATTTAATGATTTTCTCCCAAAACTTTGTTGTTTTTAATAAATTTTAATAATTAGTAAAAAAGAATATGTTAAAAAATATGTTCATAGCACTTCTCAAAAAGATAATAGAGACAGGGAGAAAGTTTTATGTTATTTTTATGTGGAGGATAATTTATTTATAGATACAAATTTGTAATTGAACGATTATAAAATATTTAATGCATTAAAGAAAAATATTAATAATTATAATATACAAGAGAATACACAAACAACTAAAGAGTCACAATTTCTAAGTGCCTTGTTAAAATCTTATTAAGAAAAATTTTGTGGGACAAAAAAATTTAGTGAATAAAAAAGAGTACATAATTTTATAATACCCTATATTGTATTTGTCTTGTAAAAATGTTTGTCAAGAAAACTCATGGGACAAAATTGGTGGAAAAAGAAGTGTAGGCCATATTTATTTTTATATATACCTCATGCACATATCATCTTTAAAATGACGAAGGACAATTTTGTGTAGCAATTGCTGGAAAGGTTTACTTAAATAGTGACTTTGTAAACATATGTGCTAGATTCTTACATTAATCATCTATTAAATATTTATATCATTATTTTTTAAGATCTTAAGTAGAAAAATATTGATAAAGTATGTTTTATTCTATTTCTTTTAATATATGTTTTCATTCAATTGAGCAACACATACAATATTTCTGTGAAATGTTAATGACACTTTCTTTCTAATATTTTTTTGTCATTAGTTAAAATTTATTAAAAATTACTAATTTTGGTGAATTTCATTTCTCATGTGATAAATATTTTTACAATTTACTACTGCATTATTTAATTAATATAACAAAATGAATCATTTTTAATAAAATTATGTGCCTATTTTCTATAAAAAAGAATATTTATATTGAATATTTTTGTATAAGAAGCTCTAATTTATTGTTTTACTCCTGTCCATAAAACATCACACATCCCTACAATGAAATAATATCCGGTGATTGTAAGACTTAATTAACTTTAATGTAGTAAGGTCATAAATTTTGACTTCAAAAGCACACTAAACACACAAAATGATTTAGACTAGATTTTCATACTTTAAATCTTAACATTTAACTTTTTTCTAAACATGCACTATTTACATCAAAGTATGCCTAAATAATCGTCGTATATAGACTAAATTTACATCTTGTTAGGACTAAGGATCTTAATTTTGTTGCTTTATTAATTTTTACTTTTTTATTTATTTCCCACAAACTATTTAAACAATTTCTTCTTCTCAATTTTTCATTTGTACGCACAACATAATTCGTACTTTCTCACCACTTCTTTTCATTAAAAAATAATTTTGATTACGTTAGGAGGTAATGATTTTACAAATTATAGTGGTTGAATTGTTGTATTTAAATTTCAGTACATTTCAAAATTTCCCGTGTTTTAAATTATTTAATTCAAATATAAATTTAAATTTACAAATTTTATCGAATTAATGTGATTTATAAATTACAATTTAATCCAACTTTAAAATAAATAAACTGGTTTACCTTTATATATTTTTTATTTCACCTTTCCTAATGAAACAAAATTATACAGATAAAAAATAAAATAATTTTACTTTTAATAAATTTAAAACATAAATTGTCTTTCAAACATAAAATTTTATTTTAAAAAATAAATTAAATTAAAATTTACTACCATAATTTATTTTCAATTTTAATTAGGAAATTTTGAAGAAGAAAAAAAAATCAAGCACTTTTCGTTTTGGTTGTAAATGAACTCGAGTTATTTTTGACAATTGCTATATCCACTTTCCTTAATTGGTTGTGCACTCCCTTTTTCATATTTTCCCCCATAATATCCTTTTCTTGTAGAAAACTGAAACAACTATAGAATGTTTTCACTCCCCCCTAATTGGCAATTTATCATCAAGAACCCCCACCCTCCAATTTATCATTAAATATACCATCAAGAACAATATATCAATTCAACATCCATCATTATGGAGAAGAAAAATATGAGAAGGGAGTGCACAGCCAATTAAGGGGAGTGAATATAACAATTACCTTCTCCAATGGATTGGAAATTTCACGATGGACTTGAAATTTTAAATTAGCTTCTGAACCCAAGTAGAGTGTGGGCCGGTAAATCAAAACAAGAGCTGCTTATGTACCTCATTTTTTGTTTGGTACATCCTTAAATTTGTTAATATTCCCCCCTTACCCTTCTCTCCTGGCTCACCCTCTTCTTCTTTCCATCTTCCTCTCCACCATATTGCACCTTCTCGTGATGGCGGCGAGTCTGAGGCTGAGGTTAGCATAGTGTTGGAGCTTGGTGGAAGTTGGACATATGATTACAAGAGAGAAGGCAACAATAGGGAGACACGCAATGACAAAAGAGCCAAAGAGTGTGACCATCCTGAAATGGAAGCAAAGATTGAATTCAGGAACCATATTTAGTAATTTGGAATACATTTGTATTCTGGATTACTCAATTCATAATACACTTTTATATACTATGGGTTGAGTAATTTGTAGTACATACAAATGTATTATGGATTGAGTAATCTAGAATACAAATGTATTCCAAATTATTCAATCCATAATTATGAAACCATAACTCTAAATCTCAAATTCGAATGGTGAGGATGTTGTGGCAGCGAAGTGGAGGTGCAAGGGAAAGGATTTGTGGCGGAAACAAGAAGTTGCCATGTAGGGAAGAGGAACATGGAGAAAAGAAGAGAGTATGTGAGGAGAGAAGAGTAAGATAGGGACTTTACAAATTTTACGGGTGCATAAAGCAATTGCCCAAACGAAGGCCTATGAGCATTGAACTTGCTTAGCCCACAAAATGTTTATTTTAAAACCCATGAGCCACAATAATCCGCATAAGGGCCACGCTATTGCAATTCGCCGAAAATATAAAAGGGTGTTGGATTTATTTTCTTTATATCGATCAAAGCAAATATTTTTTTTATTATTTTCAATTTATGTTTTTATTGATGATTACAGCAATAGTATTTTATTTTCATTTAAGTTTTTTTGTTTTCATTAATTGTCAAAAAATTGTAGAGATAAGGAAATGGTGTTTTCACTTTTCATTCACGAGATTATATATATATAAGAAAAAAAATATTTTTGCAGTTGCAGATGAAAAAGAATGAACTGAAAAGGAAAAATAAGGGAACATGCATTTTTTTTCCTATAATTTACTAAAAAGGAGTTTATAATACGAATATAACGTTGTTGATCTTGTAAAAAAATGATATTATATCCAAAAAAAGAATGTTGTTTTGGAGTAGAATCATATTATATCCCCGTATACTATTTTATTTTTTGCTAACACCCGCATATATTTTTTAAGACATCCCATAAAAAATAGTAAAAATACTATATCCTTATATCTACAAAATTTACGACCTAACTTTTCTATTTTTTATTATTTGATATTTTAGGAAGATAAGGGTAATGGTATCATATTGTGATGTCTCATAAGGATACTGATAGATTGTTCTTATTATCACAAGACTCCCAGAAGATATGGACTATTATTTTGTTCTTAATTCTTATGAGAATAAAATCATTTTTAGTTTTTCGCTTTCATTATCTCATTAAAACGGGTCATTTTTCCTTTTTAATTATGTGAGATATTACTTTTCGTATGTTATCATATGGTGATCATTATATAAATAAAGGGAAGTACAGCCCATGTATTATTTTATCTCATAGTTTTATGAATTTGCAAAACATTTTTTGCTAATAATTTGTTCATAATAGTGTCTTTAGAATTACCCTTGGCATTTCCAACCGCTTACGAGAGTAACAACGGAAGGAACAAGGAACAAGAACATAAGTTGCTTGGCATCCAACACCCACAGGATTTCAAATACGAACATTATTGACATTGTTGGTGGAAATATTAGTAAATTCTTATTCCCTCTACCGTACAAGAATGACTGTTAACAAAAAATACCCCACAATAATCGTGAAAAAATAATAGGAAATATGTCTGAAAAAATAATCTTAATATAAAAAGGAAAGACAAACTCTAAAGATGATTAGCAAAATAATCTTAATTTACAAAGAAACCGTGACGAAAAAAGAAAAGATTAAAAGGATGGTATATTTACACCTATCTGGTCAAAAGTTAAACATACTAGCACACAGTACGTACACACAAAACATATTACTCACAGAGATTTTTGCTTTATTTTACATACTCACCGAATTATTTTCTTTAAAGTTTAAACCCTTGTATTAAGGGTTTCAACGTTCCTTTGAGCAAACCTGTTCAATTTTCCACAGATTTGTGAGATAAATAAGCTTATTAAAGAAAGCAATGCCCAATGCAACTGTTCTGTCACATGTTTTTGCTTGAGATCTCACTTCCTCTCAATATTAAAAACTTTCACTTAAAGAGTAGTCTTCTCTTCCAAGGTAAACATAGTAATCTCTGAATGAAGCTCAAAAGCAAAAACAACTTAAAAAAATTAGCTAAAAATGTTTCATAATTAATTCAAAATCCAATTCAACTGTATTTTAACAATACAAATTTTATTTTAAATTCTTTTTTAAAAAATTAAAAATCTGCACTAGTCCAAACAAGCCCACCTGAACAAATATGATTTTAGAAAGAGAAAAATAATTATATATTAATATTGTAAAAAGTTGAGATGTTCGAACGTGGAAGCCAAGACGAATAAGGGTGTCATGGCTTTGCAGATTGCGGAGGCGTTGGGATATGGTGGGTTTGTCAGGATGCTTGTTGATGCTTTGGGACACGTGGCAGAGGGAGAACACGTTGAGGAGATGAAGAAGATGGGATTTGGCTCTGGTTTGTGACATCAATGTTGCAATTGGTTTGGTGGGGATAATCTTGTGTAGGAAATTTGTAGATTTATCAAACATGTTATTTTGCTTAATTTTCAGTTTCACTACTTGTAGATAAAGATACGGACGATTTTTAATCATCAATATATTATATTAATTATTTTAAAATTTAAAACACTTATCGAATTAATTTTTTTAAACAGAAATCCGATAAAAAATATTAAAATAATAAAATTTATCGTTTATAATGATTTACTCGGCTCAAATAATATTATCTTTACTAGAGAATACATCTAATTTAGACAAAAAAAATTAAACTTTTAAAAGATTTGATTCTATATTAAAATTGGTCTTGACTAGGTTTTCAGCTAGGCTCAATCTAAATAAGGGTACCCAATGACAAGTATAATATGTTTCAATATGATATAAGGCGAATTCTAGGGTGCGAAATTCTAGGGTGCGAACTTCTTTCGCACCTTACGTAAGTTTTTAAAAAAAGGTAGCAATCATTCGGGTTCGTTCGATTTAATAATAAAAAAATTGAATGGATCGAATTTGATGATAACAACCGGATTGAGAGGTCGCTCCTATGGTCACTGTTCTTTCCTCCTCCCTCCCCCTCTACCTGTGGTGATGTTGAAGAGGCTAGATCTCTGGCAACGGTGGTTTTGGTTGTGGCGACAGAGGATCCTGCCAAGAGAACCATGATTTCCACCATAACTTGCGTGTCGTGGTTCTAGAAGGGTTTTTCTTTGTTTTTCGCACCGAACTTGTGCTAGTTGGATAAACAAGAGGCCCTTACAGTTATGGAGGAAGAAAACAATTCCAAGGTGCCCAAGTTCTTCAATGGGTGTTCACGTTGAAGTGCTCCGCGGCGACGATTATGGCAAAGATTGCGACGGTGGCGTGGGGGTTGAGGTTTTGCGTGGCGGAGGTCAAGGACATCAAGATCCAGCTGCAGGGTGCGGCAGAGGGGAGGAAAGGGAGGCTGGCAATCACAATGGAGGTGTTCGAGGTGGCGCCGGAGGTCACTTTCGCGACGAAGACAATGGAAGGGGAAGGCTCCTGATACAACCGGTACCCCAAATAAATCTACATCGTTTGATTTTCTAATTTTAAAATGGGACAGACGCGATATTTTTACCAAAACTTGCGTTGGGTGCGAAAGTAGTTTCACTTTCGCACCCTAGTCGCCGTCATGATATAAAAACTAAGTCATATCACTAGAGAATCCTAAGGCCATAAGCCCATTGTGAGTTAACCTACTTTAAATTGAGACAAACACTTTCTACCTCAATCTAACTCATCTAATGAATCTCACCTAAATACATATGATGAAGATAGACTAATCATATATTAAGAGACAATACTTTTAAAAAAATCTAAACACTCCACTTATTATATCTTATTATGATTTATCATATGAAGTATCACAAATAAAATATGAATCCTTAATAGAACACAAATTGTATATAAAGTTGACGAATTATTAGTATTTTTGGGTAACAGAAATCTTAAATTCATTTTTTTATATGTCGTTATTGTTGGAACAAGTGATCTCGGAATAATTAAGAAGAAGGGGTTGAATTAATTATGAACGTGTCTTGACTAATTAAAAATTTATCATTCTTAATATTACTAGATTCAATTAGGCTTTACTACTAAGTTATGAGAAAGTAAAGAACAGAAACAATAACTTAAACAAAAGTAAAGCGGAAATAAAAAGTGCACAGCGAAAAAGTAAAGAGTGTAGGGAAGAAGAAAACAAACACAAGATTTATATTGGTTCGGCCACAACCCATGCCTACGTCCAGTCCCCAAGCAACCCACGGTTCTTGAGATTTTCAATAACCTTGTAAAATCCTTTACAAGCAAAGAACCACAAAGGATGTACCCTCCCTTGTCCTCTTTGAACAACCAAGTAGATGTACCCTCTACTTGAAGCGAACTACAAAGGATGTACCCTCCCTTGTGTTCACTATTACAACCAAGAAGTTATCCGCTTCTTACACAGAATTCTCAGACGGTTAGTTCTTTGAATTTAGTGTTTGGGCAAAGAATTCTCAGACGGTTAGTTCTTTGAATTCTTTGTTTGGGGAATCAAAAGAAATCTCATACAGTTAATTCTTTGAATTCTTTTGGCAAGAGGGAGAATGAAAGAATCAAAAGAATTCTCAGACGATTAGTTCTTTGAATTCTTTTGGCAAGAGGGAGAAGGAAAGAACAAGAAGAATAACACAAGTTTTTGGTCAATGAACTTTTCTTGAATAAAGAAAGTATTGAACAAAAACTCTTAGAAGAATGCTTTGAATGAATGAAAGAAATCTCTCTTTTAGAATGAAAGGAATCTGTTTTTTAGAATGAAAGGAATTTGATATTGAAATTCATGTCATGGTCACATATTTATAGTCATTTGATGACTCAAGTTAAAGTTTGTGACTCTTGACAATTTCTTTAAAACTAGTTACTTTAAAAGTTGTGACTCTTTTGAAAACTAGCCACTTTAAAAGTTGACTCTTTTTGAAAACTAGTCACTTTAAAAGTTGTCACTCTTAGAAAATATTCAAAAACTAGTCACTTTAAGAATTGTGACTTTTGGTAATTTATTTTTCAAGATAAGTCATTGGTAATCGATTACCATCATAGTGTAATTGATTACACATCAACAGATGTGACTCTTCATGTTTAAATTTAAAAATCAAAACGTTTAGAAACACTAGTAATCGATTACAAATGTTGTGTAATCGATTACACAAGTTTGAAAATGTTTTATCACAAGTTGTGACTTTTGAAATTTGAAATCCAACATTTAAAAATATTGGTAATCGATTACATGTCCATGGTAATCGATTACTACTTTGTAAAATAGTTATAAAACTGTTTGGGCTTCTGGTAATCGATTACTGCCTTCTGATAATCGATTACTAGAGAGTAAAAACTCTGGTAAAAGATTTTTCTTTTAAATTATTTTTTGGACAAATTGTGCTATTCAATCTTTTCTTTTGAAAAAATCTTTTTATACTTATCTTGATGCTTTTCTTGAAGTTCTTGCATATCTTGAGTCTTCTCTTGAATCTTCACTTGAATCTTGATTCTTGATTGAACGATTCTTTGATTCTTAAAACTTGTCTGACTCTTGATTCTTGACTTGAGTCTTTGGTATCATCAAAATAAACTTGAAAAACTTTGTTTCTACAGTTATTCTACTAAAATCTTAATTACTTTAGCATTGTATTTTTTACAAGTGTCACAACGTATTGCTTGTTTCTTACGAAAGCTTATGGTGTGAAAGTGAAAAGGTAAGAAAAATTATGAAAGTGTAAATCCATGTGTGTTTGTTTAAGACGAAACAAATTAAAATATTAAAAAATTGATGGGCCCCACAGGGTAGGAAATTCATCTCAAAATGAGATGAAAAGAGTTGAAAAACATATTAAAAAAAACTTGCTCTTTTTGATTTTTTTTACTTGAACAAAAGTTTCTTTAAAAAGGGTCTTGTGTGACTTTATCTGTTGTGTTGATGAGTTTTGAAAGAGTATTTAAAAAAGAAAAATGTCACATTGTTTAGAATAACTTTGGGTCAAGTGTTTATATATTAACTTGTGATATGAACTTTAAAAGTAATTAGTAAAAGATCAAAGTCTCATGCGCATGAGTTTGTGTCATGTGGATTTACCGTAGTGCAAATTCCTCAATATACCCCTCCCTCCCCATGTGTGTGTGATAAATGGGCCATGCAATCCTTTTAGGTTTTATTTATTTAAATTCTTTTTTGAGAAATTATTTTGAAATTCAAAAGGTTAACTACCTTTGAAACCTTGTTTTAGACACACCAAAAACCTTCTCTTCTTCCTTCTTTTCGATTTCTTTCTCTACACTTGGTTACCAACTCGTGTCTTTTTTTTTTCTTTGCTGTGTTGGTCATTCTCCTTTGTTTGTGTTTTTTCTTTACTATTGTTGGTTGTTCTCCTCTACTGGTGATGTTCAAATGTTTCTACCAATGCTTCACAATCAAGTTTGTAATTGAATATTTTTGAACTTGTTGACGCACAAGTTATTTTTAAGTGTAGCTTTTATTTTATCCTCATATCTTGTAAATTTTATTTCATGTACAATTTCTCTCATGAAACTCTAACTCAGTTTTCAGTTGATTTTTTTCTTAAGGTATATAATTGATTATGCCTTGCATAATCAGTTATGTGCCTTCAATTATGTCTTTAGTTTATAAAAAAAAGGTTTTTGTATCACAAAATCATTGAGCTAATATTTTTTTTTGTTGGGAGTAAAATGAGAATTTTATTTTTTTTACTTAATCACTTTAATTTAAATATTTTATCTCTTTTACACTTTTTTTCCATATCAACCAAACAATCTTTTTTATTTTTTCATTTCTTATACTTTTTTTTCTTTTCTTTTCTTAACTGTGTGTCAAACACAATATTATTGCCCGAATAGAAAATTGAATCATGAAAAGAGTGCGTTTGGATAGAGAATTTTAACTGAAGAAAGTAATTTATGAGAGGTAATTTAGAATTCATTATTTGGATGCTTTTTATGAAAAATTTAAAATTTTGGAATTTTGAAACAAAATTTTAAACAATTAAAATTCTGGAATTTCAATTTCCTTCCCAAAGGTAAAAAATTGAATATCTTCTTATAGTCTTCTTCAAGTTTGAGCTCCTAAAATATCGATCGGGTGTAAGCAAACACACGTATAACTAATACACTAACAATATTTTTTCTTTTTTTTTCATTTCTTTTTTTTTATCCTCATAATTCTAATTTTTTTTATCCAAACACAAAATTTTGAAAATAAAAAAATTTTAATTAAAATATTTAAAATTCTTAAAATTTAAAATTTCTCTTAATTTTAAATTTCTCTATCCAAACAGTCTCTAAAAAGTAATCAACATCAAATTTAGAATTGCACCAAATGCAATTCAGTTATCAAACGTAGAGGATCCAGTTCCAATCTCATTGATTGTTTTCGAATTCGACCTTAAAACAAACGTTTCTTTACCCCTGAATTCCTTGCAGAATATCGTAACTTTAAATAAAGGAAATAAAAAATAGCCAGAGGAGACAACCAAATGATGTCAAGTACATTTATTAGAAGGCAAACGTTAAAGCACCAGTTAATAAATTCATAACTAAAAATATATTAAAAAACAATATAAATATAGTATTAATAATATTCAATATAAGTTTTAATATTTTTGCATTTTAACTCTTTGATGACACATGAAAATACAGTCCAACATTTGTCCTGTAAAAATTGTTATCAAAGTCATTTAAGTTTTTTGCTAATGTTAATTTTATGCTTAGAAGCAAATTGCTGGATTGAAATTGAAATGAAATTACCGAAGCTTCTGAGTAGCTTGTGCAGAAAGAGTGACATGATGAATTGGTAAATGAATAAACTTTGCAAACCATGAAAAAGGGAAAAAAGACGTGGCAAAAGTAACGTTTGTTACTGGTTTTGATCATTATTGTTGTTGAAGTTGATATCACATAAGAGAAAGAGATTGCAAAGGCGATTCACTTTTGATCACGTTGATTGTCACTGGATTTTGGGTCTCACGGTCCCTTGCATCACACACCCAACGCTACAAGAAACTAAAAGCGGATACATAACCCTTAAAACATGGAGAAGGAAGGAGCAAACCGGTTCCACACAAATTTTCTGTAATCATGTTTGCATTTTTGAGATAGGGTTATGTATGCTTTTCATGACAGTTACATTACTGGTTGACCTTGTAAATTGTAATTTTTTTTAATAGAACACATATTATCCACAATTATAATTCTGTTTGTGACAGATAAGAAAATTGTATACTTAGAAATTGTAACTCAAGTAGTTCGGGTTGCATTCAAATAAATAAATATTAATTAGTATTTTTAACTGAAATTAAAATGAGAAAGATTTTTATTAGAATACACAAAATTATTATGTTATTCATAACTTTATTTAGGTTCTTTTATATTTTAAACAATAATTTTTTTCTTTTAATTTTTTAACTAATATTTTAAAGATATTGATTAACAAGACTCTTAGAAAATATGTTAAAATCACATTTAATGAAAAAAATTCACATTCCAATGCAAAATCGTCTAAGGGTTGTGTTTGTGAAACTGTTTTGTTAAATACAACAGTCAATTTTTCAGAGTTACTTTGGCGTTTGTGCCTAAAAATGAGTGTTTTCTCCATTGAACGAATTTCTAACTGGTATCCAAAGATGTCGTCATGCACTAAGCAGCTTGAGTGTTGCTTCTCCTTTACGATGTAACGCTTCATAAACATTCACTTATCCACACAATTTTATGGTAATTGATTCATATAATGACCTAAATCATTATTTTTCAACTCTATGCAAAAGTAAAAAAAAATAAAAATTATTATATTATTTTTGGAGTGCCATTGGAAAATGGTTCTTACTAGTTCAGTCCCACCTGGAGCAGCACGTGCTGCATGATAGACACTGTCATGTGACCTTCTCTGCTCCTTTCGTCCCTTCATCTCTTTCTCTTTTCTTTTTCACACTTATTCAGTTTACTTACTTACCTTTTGGGTTTTGGCCTTTTCATCTCTCTCTTTCTCTCTCTTCTGTGTTTCCGCCGCTGCATAAGCAAAGTAGCAGTGACTCAGTCACTTGCAACATTTTCGGCTTAACATATCAGACCCATTGAACCATCACTCTTTTCTGTTCCTGCTCATGTATCTCATCATGCCCCCTATTCCAATCTAGAGTTTTAATCTTTTCAAGTTTCAACCTTTGTTCCTATGTAGACACCCCACTTAGTATATCATAGCCATAATAATTATATCATATCTTAATCATATTAATCATTTCACAATCATAACCAAACCATGGGTTGCTTACACTCCAAAACCGCACATCTTCACTCCCCTGAAGACCCTCCTACTGCCTTACCAGACTCCAAAAAACCCGATCCAGGTCTCTCTTTTCACCTTTTCTCTGTGTTTCCCTCTTGGGATTGTTTAACTGTTTTGGTTTTCAAGTTGTGTGGAGAATGGAAATGTTTTTTTTTTTTTTTTTTTGTGGGGTTTGTCAAAATCTAGCATTGATGGGCTTTGGAGCTAAATGGGGATGGTTCTTGTACTCTTGTTTTGGTGTGGGTTTGAGAAAGTTTTGGTTTTTAGTATGTTTTTTCATTTTTTTTTTGTTTTTTTTTTCCGAAGGGAATGGTGGTGATGATGTTGATCAAGAGTGTCAGGTTCCAGCATTCAAAGAGTATGGCCTGATTGAGCTTAGAAGGGCCACAAATGAGTTCAGCACAGATTACATTGTTTCTGAGAGTGGTGAGAAAGCTCCCAATGTGGTCTACAGAGGGAAGCTTGAGAACAATCGATTAGTTGCTGTGAAACGCTTCTCCAAACTCTCTTGGCCTGATGCTCAACAGTTCATGGTGAGAGGAATGAACAACTTTTATTAGTCCTCAATTTGGTTTCTGAGAAATTCAAGGAAAAAAAAGGAGTAGGAGGAGAATGACAAGTATTTAGTTGTTTTTAGAGAAACATTGTTAATTTTTGTGGATTCTGTTGTGCATTTTTGGGGTTTGACTGGAAGATAAAGTTTTGGATTCTCTCACTTTTTTTTTAAGGATTTTCCTTTATGTAATTTTTCACATTATATTTTGTTAATGGTTCCGGGAATGCAAGTTTTTTGTTAATGGTTTTGATTGGTCAGGCAGAGGCAGCTGGAGTTGGGAAAGTGAGGCACAAGAGACTGGTGAATCTAATTGGTTGTTGTGCTGAAGGAGATGAAAGGCTCTTGGTAGCTGAGTACATGCCAAATGATACTTTGTCCAAACATCTCTTTCACTGTACTTCTCTATATCCTTTCATTCAATTTTGTTAGCAGTCATTAAAGCTCTTTATTAGCTCTAGTACTTTTTTTCCCTCTCTTGTCATTCTCCTTGTTGACTTGCTGTCTTTAGATCTGGTGGAAAGTCCTTGTGGCCTTCATTTCTTATAAGACAGAACTGCCCGTCTTAAATTTTTACCGCATTTGTGTTATTTTGTTCGAGACCTGAACAGCATATTATAAGAAGTTTTAATATGCTTTTTACTGAGACACAAATGATGCATTTATTTTAGTTGTTGGCCAATATAAGTTGTACAATTCAAGGTTTTAAGGCTATGTTTTTGTTGGAGTGAAAATGGACTCTTGGAATATAAGAAAGTGCAGAAAGGTAATGGTTGAACACAATAAAAAATTTAGAGATATTGTTGGTTTCCTCCTTTCCATATTCACCCAAACCAAGCATAGCTCAACTAAACAAGTATTTTTTTGTATGTGAACTAAGCTAGTTTTGATCTTATCTGGTTTAGTAGTTATGTTAGTTGCAATCTAAATTGCTTTTCCTATGTGCTAGTTATCTTCTGTATGCTGTCAACTGTAAAAGACACTGGGCATCTTGTTGAATGACCATCTATCCTATTCTCATGTCTTGCTCCAAGTTCCGTTACCAACTACCTTTTTATACTTATAGTTGAGTATAGAAAAGATTATGACCTGTGGAAATAATTAGTGTTAGATTAGAAAAAAAAAAGATTATCAGAGACAAGAGAGAAACAAAAAGATATATCATTCAAAACAGAAAAGAAAACAACAAAGGCAAGCTGATTAGTTAAGCAAAGCTTACCAACATCTCCGCATATCCAACAAAGAAACCCCTTTGAAAGGAACATTGCTACATTAGCTGAACACTATCAAGAAGCAAAGAACTTCACCCCAAAGTAGATGTAGCATAAAATATAATCCTTTCAAATTCTGGTATTCCACTCCACTAATAGCAGTATATAATTGCATACTTGCAAATCATAACAGAGTCTTAGAAATAAATATATGATGGAATGTTTCAAGCTTTCTGGGCAAATTCAATGTTGATTCCTTTACCTTTATAGAAAGAGTCTCCAAGTTATATTTCTATCACCTCATTTCTTAATCCTGTTCTATCCTATTGTTAATACTTTCTGGCTTGTTCATGATTTGATGTACTTTATATTAGCCCAAATACCCCCTCTCAAAGAAAAGCACACAGTGAAAAATGGAAGCAGAGAAGTTAGTCAATTGTAGTTTGATAATTATTTCAAGTAATAAGTAATCTAGGAGCATCTGTTTCACTTGAAAATGGTAGTTTGATTATCACTATGCTTAATTTCTTACTTGATGAAATCTGTGATTCTATGTCACAGGGGACAAGCAACCATTACCATGGGAAATGCGTGTCAGAGTTGCATACCATGTTGCCCAGGCACTAGATCATTGTAGCTTGGAAAACCGTAAAATATATCATGATCTGAATGCATATAGGATTCTTTTTGATGAGGTAAGATTGGGAATCTATCATTATGAACTAATTGTTTGTTTTGTATATTATGGCACCGTGTTTTCAGTTTTTGTTGTGAAATATATTCTGCATGATGCATTTTTCCTGTTTTAGGTATATCTATCCTGTATTCTTTCTCTAATTTTGAGCTTTGTTGTTTGTCTTTGATACTTCATTGCTGTCTTCCCCAGATCATAGTCGGTACCTAATTGTCATTATATTCATACACTTGCTCACGAAGAATGTTAATAATGCCATGAACATCATTTTTTCATTAGTACATGTCTAAATTATGGATTGAAATTTGTTACTAATTTATTCATTTCTGTCAGGATGGTGATCCACGCTTATCTAGTTTTGGGCTTATGAAAAATAGTCGAGATGGGAAAAGCTACAGTACTAATTTAGCTTATACTCCACCTGAATTTTTGCGAACAGGTATAATATTTGCCAACATGTATTTCTGTAGATAACTAATGATGGTTGAAGATTTTACTTATGTTTCTCATGGAATTCCCAACAATGATAGACATGGATTTATATACATTTGATGGTGTGGCTTATTCTGTTCATATATACTGAATAGTAGAGCAGAATTTTGATTTTCTCAATGTGTTAGTCTAAAAAGAATAAAATGTTTGTTGGGTTCATTGGCGACATTTTGTTACCTGATATTCCATTGTTTGTTTCAGAACTGTCTTATTAGAAGTTTTGCCAACTATAATTAATGATAATATGATACTTAACAAATAACAACACCTGCAGGCAGGATAATCCCAGAGAGTGTGATCTACAGTTATGGAACTGTTCTTCTGGATCTTCTAAGTGGCAAGCATATTCCTCCAAGCCATGTATGTTGCGTTCTAACAAAATCCAGTCTCTGCATTCATATAAGAATGTGCTTTATGCTTTATTTTGTTTCATAAGGCATTATAAGCATTCTATGTTACCCTACATTTTCTGGATTTCATTGGTGTTTGATGTGAATCATATGATTCAATCCAATTCATGTGAGTATTGCCTGGTTATGACTTTCTGGTTATGAGAATTTGCACTGAACATATGCTGGTAAAAAGTTGTTGTCACTCTAGACCCTCTTGCATGCTGCCGGATATTATGGTTGCTTTCTAGTTGAAGTTATGTTCACGTAGCATAAAAAATGAATAATTCATTTCATTATTATTTGGAATCCTTTGATGTCTTGACTTGATACACAAATGCCTATTCATACTGCCTAGTTAATTCCATATGAAGTTGAATTTGGTATATGGGACACAGGTGTATGAAAGTTGTTAATAGGAATGATTTTGTTCTTCAGGCTTTGGACCTAATTAGAGGGAAAAATGTTTTGTTGTTGATGGACTCTTCTCTAGAAGGGCAATATGCAAATGATGATGCTACAAAGTTGGTTGAGCTTGCTTCAAAATGTCTTCAGTTTGAGGCCAGAGAACGGCCTGAAATTAAATTTCTTCTTACTGCTGTTGCGCCTCTTCAAAAGCAGAAAGAGGTTTTAGTTTTTGTTTTAGCTTTAAATGTTGAACTTCAATTTACTTTTGCTGTACTTTTATTTTCATTCCAAATGTATTCAACTTTGTTTTTAAGGTTTACCTTCTCATTCTCGTAAAATCGCTGTTCACCATGTTGAGTTGCCCCCCTTTTTTTACAGGTAACTTCTCATGTGTTAATGGGCTTAACTAAAAACACAGCAGTACTACCAACCATGCTTTCTCCTCTTGGAAAGGCTTGTGCAAGGATGGATCTCACTGCTGTGCATGATATATTGTTAAAAACAGGTTATAAAGATGAAGAAGGTGCAGAAAATGAGGTATGTCAAATTTCCACATTTTTGCTCGATCATTCACCACTAAGTTGTTCTTCGGTTTGGGGTTAGCCCATTGCCAATACACAATATGAGATTATATTTTACATGAGTTTTTTTGTGACACATTGACTTGCATGAGTTGTGTTTGAATAACAGTAGTGTCATATTGAATGCCAATTACCTGTGAGAGTGGGATTGACGTTCAACGTGCCTTGGAAAGTGAAAAACTCATAAAATAAACGCATGGTCAGCTATAATGGGTTGCACTGTAGTTGCATTGCATTAATGGATAATGCACTTTTTCTGCAGCACAAAATTGTTAATTGTTTATCCTACTTGTTAATCTCAGGTTGTTTTGCCAACTGTTTTTGTGCTTGCTATTGTTCATTAACTAAAAATGTAATTGCAGCTTTCATTCCAAGAATGGACACAACAAGTGCAAGATATCTTGAACACAAAAAAGTTTGGGGATATTGCATTCAGAGACAAGGATTTCAAAAATGCAATTGAGTATTACTCTAAGGTAGATTCTCTGTTTCACCTTTTTTTAACTGGTTTTGGCTTATTGGTTGCCTCAAAATGTTCATAATCTCAATATGTTCTTAAGGTATATTCCTATTCTGAAGTCATAGTCTGAGCCCTTTATTTCTTTGCATTAAGCAGTTGGTGGTTATGATGTCTGTTCCTTCTGCTACTGTGTTTGCAAGGAGAGCCTTCTCCTACTTGATGAACGATCAAGCAGAACTGGCATTAAGGGATGCCATGCAAGCACAGGTATGCATACCGGATTGGCCAACTGCATTCTACCTGCAGGCTCTTGCTCTCTCAAAGCTGGGAATGGAAACTGATGCACATGACATGCTTAATGATGGGGCTGCCTTTGAAGCTAAGAGGTCTAACAGCTGGCGCGGTTAAAATTCCTAATTTGCAGTTCTTTGCTCACTAAACTAGCAGAGTGGCATAAAAGAATATGCTATTTTTTTGCCATAATTTGTACTTGCTAGAATAGGAATATGTAGAGTGCTAGTTTAAGGGGCAAGAAAAAGAACTCTGCTATAAGATGGTTCTCAAGGAATATTACAGTATAGATTTTCCTATACAATTGAATCCTGTAGAATGAATTTTCTCCATATGAAAATAACAATGTGTTTGGATGGGGAGTTTTGAGGGAAAAATTCAATTTTTAAGTAGATTTAAAATATCACATGACACATAAAATTCACTTGTTTTAATGTATTGAATATGAAGAATTTTCAAAATGATAGAAAGTTTAGCAGGCGATTTTTTTTAGTAGAATGAACTATGAAGGGATTTCAAATAACATTTAAAATAAAAGATTTTTGAAATTCTTTTTCTGGTCTGAACTCTCACTCCAAACCTTCAGTGTGCAGTCAATAAATGTACCTCTCTCCTCCTTTCTCTTTTGTGCGCCTCTACTCTCTCCTTTTCTCTCTCTTGCACTTCTCTCTCTTTCACACCTTTTTTCCTCTATCTCTTCTATACCTACCTCTTCCTCTCATGCACATCTCTCCTCTCTTTTGCACCACCCTCTCCCTCTCCCCCTTCCTTGCCTCTTTCTCCATCCCCTTCCCTCTTTGTCTTTCACACCTCTTTGGCTCTTTCTATTCTTATACATTTTAAAATATATGTTTTTAATGATAAGATAAGTATTTACACTTTTATTAACAATCAAAAGTTATCAATGAATGCGTAGATTAGTTGCTATGTTAAATATTAGGAGGTGGAGTTTAGTTTGTTCATAGCAATCTTATTTACTATCTTTGAGTAGGATTATCTCCTAAAGATATATGTGGTTTCATATTAAATTAACAATATTATCAATGAAAAACTTGTATAATTAATCATTTAAGTTTTTACAAAATTTTATAATTTTTAAACTGTTTTTTTCTTTATTAAAAAAATAGCTAATGTTTATTTAATAAGATTTTATATTAGAATCTCACTTTTTAAAATAAATGTTTAAAAATAAAATTTTACAAATAACAATAGTTGAGTTGTTTTATTCAAATATATAACTTGAAACATAATCAGTTTAAAATAATTATTCAAATAGAATATCTCAAAAATAAAATAAACTTTATTGTAATAATTATTATTTTTATATTATGTAACAAAAAAATTATATATCATAAGTTCCTTAAAAATTTAAATCTGTCTAAACATTAAACACTATGGAGTTCATTTATGCCATCATGCCTATATGGCTCGGTGGTCATCTACACCAGCTTCTTTTCAATGTGACAAATGGGGGCAACAAGTTTAGAGATTCATAAGAGAAGGCATGAAATTACCATTTTAATCGTTCTTTATGATCACACTAGTGCCAATGCTGTATTGTGCTTGAGTTCAATAAATGCTTTCTGACTTATAATAGATGAAAGTGTGTTAACAAGTCAAAGATGCCGTTTGTTTAACAACAGTTTTTGATGAAAATTAAAAGGCAAAAAAAAAAAAAAAAACTGGTGTGCCCAATTGTCCAAGTTTACATCGGCTATATTATTTGTACACACTACACATGCAATTTCATATCAAATGTAAATGCAGGTGGTCTAATTTCAAAACTTGTTTGGTCAAACCAAAATCAAACACAACCACGTAGTTTTATAAGGCTAGTCTTCCCCAACATCACATTTGAAATTATTGTCTTCGGTAATTTTTAAATTTGTTTTGGAAAATTATTTTAATAGAAGTGGTAATATTTCATTTTGATTGCTGCACTAAAAAAATAACAATTAAAAAAGGAAAAAAAAATGTTTGATCATGGGAATAGACATGACTATTAAACTTAAACCCATAGAAATCCGTCAGATTCGCACTCGATTTTGATAGAGGAAACTCACTTTGACTTGACTGGATCAAATTTGCCTTTTCGGATAAAAGTGGAGCTGGGGATGAAATTAATCCTCACCTCATTGTATTATATATATATAGGAGTAGAATTTTATTTTCATATTTTATTTTTCATATCAATTAAAAAATAAAAAGAATTATTTTAATACTTAATTAATTTAAATTATAATAATTATGAAAGAATAGCGTTAAAGTTATACATTGAATCAAAATTTTAATTTTATTCATATTTTTTTTAAAAGATCTTTGTTATTTATTGATTTTTATATATTATTTTGCATTACAATTTCATAGTTAATAATTTAATATATAATTTATTTAAAAAAATATATAAATAGATTTTTTTATTTAAAAAATGAGATTGGTTCCTTACTGGTTTTCCTAAACCTAACAAAATCGAACAGGTAGGTTGGTTTAAAACTTTTTAAACTGATCTTTCCTAAATATGATTCAACTCCACATAATCGAAGATAAGAGCCCAATCCAACTTCGAGATATCCTGTTGCCATGCTTACATGCAAACAAATATTGCACCAATTCAATAAAAACTATATATTGCAAATTCAACACGTGATTTTCACCAATGATGATTTTATAAAATCATCAGGACCAAATAATGCATAAGATAAAAAATTATACTTTGACTTAAATGTTTGTCTTGTGTTGTTTCTTAGTGTGTATCAAACTCAATTTCTCCCTACAAGTTTAATGTGTTACTAATTAAGTATTTTCACTAAAACTATATAATAATGAATTTTACTACAGAATGTTAATGGGTTAATGGGTTATGATCAATCTGGGAAACCAATCAATCTAACCCAATTACATTTCAACAAGTTGAATTGTGTTCATTTTGACTGATCCAATTATTATTAGGTGAGGTATCAGATTAATGAGTTTCAAACTTATCAACTAAAAACACATAATTATTCTAAGGCAATTGCTAAATGCGCATCCATTTTTACTTTTGCACCCCCTTTGTTATTATTTTATTACAAAACTACCCTCATATATTTTAACCCATCTCTTTTGCAGACCTGCGATTGTAGTCACTCACACACACCCTTCTCTTACCCTTTGTTTGGATTCATCCAATTGAGTACATTTTATATTGCTTTTCTCTTCTTAATCTCACTCTTCTTTTTCTCTTTGTCAAAGTGATTCCAAAGCTCAAAACTTTACTTTCTCATACCCTCACATGGCATTGTTTGACCTGTATTCACCTAAACCCTTCATTCGATTCAACCCTTCATTCGATTCAATCCTAATGATGGGGTCCTTTGGTCCTAACATAGTGTGATGACGATGATGATGGAGACTTCAATCGCATCTTGGACTATTCACCCCACTTGGAATCATCAGAATAAGATGCCTTAGTTATCTCCTTGCAATTTTGGTGCGTGATGCGTCCCATAGTGTCGGATGAGAAGCTAATACCAAGAAGGGTATGCGTTGTTGGCGTTGAATCGCAGGTGGCGAATGGGGTTTGTTGAGTAAACTTGAAGGAAGAACCAAAAATATTAGTGGGTGTGATAGTGACGCTGAGGGACGTACAAGAAAGTGTGGATTGGGAAGAAATGATCAGAGTCTTAGAGATTCAAATTGGCAAAGGAAGACAAAGCATGAGAGATAGGGATCAGTGACAAAGTCGATGAGGGCGTAGTCAAGGACAATTTGGCTCGATGGTGCTACGACCTATGGTGCTACTTGTTGGTTTGGGTTGTGATGTGCAAATGTAACACCTAAGCCAATAAAGATAGTAACAATTTTTAGTCACTACTATGTAAAGTTAATTATTTTAAAATTTAAAATACAATTAGAGTTAAACATTTTAGATGGAAAATTGAAAAAAAAATACCAAACGCATACATTCCAAAAACATAAAGGACAAAAATAAAATTTTTAAAACTTAATGTACCCAAAAGAAATTAAGGTAAAACTTATTGGATAAAAAGTAACATTAAACCTTTTAGAAAAAGAGGAGTTGAAAAGGGGTATAGAAGTAAAAATAGGGGTGCAAATTGTAACAACCTTATTCTAAATTAAGAAAATGAATGTTGAGAATAAAGAATAACTCTTAGAATATATATATATATATATTTCAACAATCACAAGCGTGTGCGGGTTCCATTCCAGAATCCAAACTTAAAAGCAAAATTAGTCATTTCTCGATCCACATGGGCTTTATTGGGCTTGTAACGTGGTCAGGGGAAAGAAGGTTATGAAAGAAAAGATCAGAGAGACCCAAAGAGTGTTTAAGGGTTATATTGAGTAAGAACATTGAGAGCGTTACTTATAGTTTTATTCATTTGAACTTTTGGGTTGGGCTCTACTCCTTTTGTCTTATACATTAATCATTATTGCACTTTTGTTTCTCTTTTTCTTTACTCGCCTTTGGCAGATTTTATTTTCCTTTTCTTTTCATTGTTTCCCAACTTCATGCATGTGTTGTTTTCATTGCTCTTCCCGCCGGTTTAGCGGTGGTTCCTACTCAAGGTTTCTATTTTGCTTTTGTTGTTTTTTGTGTTTTTTTAGAAAACAAATATGCTTTGGCTCGGAGGGGGTAGCAAGGGATAAATTAGTGTTTGGGATATTGAAACACGACCATGTGTCATTTCAAATCTTGACTTAGATCCTTTTGTATTTTGGGTTTCTCTCTCGGGTGGTAGACTGGATATATCCTCAGGGAACACTTCAGGAAACTCTCTGATAACAGGGAGGCCACACATGGAAACCTTTCTCTCTATTTCCAGGTTAGACAAGATTATGTACACTTGATCTTCTTTTAATGATGTCACAACTTGGTTGGCAGAGATAAACATCATATCCTTACTTACTCCAGAATCATCAAACACCATAGTTTTATCAAAATAGTTTAACAAGACATGGTTGGAAGATAACCAGTCCATACCAAGAATAACATCAATCTGGCTCAAAGGCAAACAAATCAGATCAATCAAGAAGGTCCTACCAGAAATTTCCACAAGACAATTCAAACACACATTAGAAGTTAACATAGAACCACTAGTTGGCGTCTCTACCACCAGATCTTTATTTAAAGAAGACACAGAAAGCTTAAGTTTCCCTACACACGAACAGGATATAAAAGAAGGGTTGCACCGGAATCGAATAGCACAAGTAAAACAATTCTATTTATGAAACATTTACCTTTGGATTTCGAAGCTTCAACACCGTTAAGGGTAAAGACTCTTCCAGTGGCCTTCGGATGTCCAGTTTGGTCATTCAGGCCCCCACCATTTTGCTCCTTCTTGGGATATGGACAATTTCTCTGAATATGTCCTTTTTGTCAACAATTAAAATAGGTCACGCCTTTTCCAGCATAATTTGAGGAGATGTGCCCTGGCTTACCATATTTGTAACAAGTGATCTGAGTGGGGAAAGTATTGGGTTTGCTACCACTACCACCCGTAAATCCGATAACAACAGTCCTCTGATTGTTGGGAGGTTACCATATTGCTTAGGAGGGGTCGAGTAAGGTTTTCATTGATGTTGAGGTCCATTCTTTTTGTTCTTCATTGGACCTATACTCCTATAGTAGGTCGCCTTATCTTTGGAGTCTTCATCCCAAATCCGACACATGTTAACCAAGAGTGGGAACTGACGAACACCTTGGTAATTCACAACTTGCTTCACTTCAGGTCGCAAGCCATTCAGAAACTTTACACATTTTGAACTTTCACCACCTCTCCCTTGATGATGGGGAAAGTACCTCACCAGCTCCTCAAGCTTGGCTGCATACTCAGCCACAGTCATGTTTCCTTGCTTAAGCTCTAAAATTTCCATCTCCTTCTTGTTTCTAACATCCTCAGGAAAGTATTTCTCCAAAAATACCCTCTTGAAGACATCCCAGGTCACATCTTGACCTTCAGCCTCTAGGCATTGGTGAGTATTCTCCCACCAATACTCAGCTTCTTCTACCAGAGTATATATATACCAAACAACTTTTTGCCCCTCTGGACAGGCCACCACTCAGAAAATTTTCTCTATTTCCCTTATCCAGTTATGAGCACCATCAGGGTTGTATCCTCTATTGGAAGCGGTCCAACCCCTGGTACTCAATAGCTCCACCAGCTTCTCCCCTATTTGGATTCCCTATAGTCTGAGCTAAGGCTTGAAGAGCATCAGCTATCGCACGATCATTCCGTCCAGCCATCACTCCCTATACACACCATGGAGTTAGACATGGAAGGAATACACACAATAAAATGAACAACACAAAAATCACAACCATCACAAGTCCCTACTTAGTTACTTTTGAGAGTTGATGCCTCGAGGGAGCATTCCTATAAACTAGTCCTCTCTCGAGACATTAACACTCACTTTCCATCATTTGTATTTCCTAATCGCTTGCCATATCATCTCATTGCCCTTCAAAAATTATACAGGTGGCCAGTCTGATAACTTATGACACGACATTGAAACTCATGGTATAGTAGACATCAGGAAAACAAACATGATATGACTACATCAATCAAATCTTTATAACTCATGGAAACACAACAAGTGAATAAGTTCCAATTGCAAACAACAAACATTAAGCATTCAACAAGGCAACCAGAGAATGCACAAAAAAACATAGCAGACTCACAACTCACTGGCCGAAAAGGTTCGACCGGCTCTGATACCACTAATGTAACAACCCGCCTAGTCGCTACGATATCACCACTCTAATAACTTGAGAAATTAAATTCTTCTTTTATATATTTTTTTATGAAAACTCTGTTAATTTGCTTATGAAAATTATAGTAAATTTGAATTTCACGATATATATATATATATATATATATATATATATATATATATATATATATATATATATATATATATATATATATATATATATATATATATATATATATATATATATATATATATTCATAAACAATGTACCATTACTTAACTGAATACATATATATTAGTATAGTAACTCAGTACACATCATTTACATAATGAAAGTAAACTTGTTCATACATATAACTAAATTTGTGATTTACATCTTCAATTAACAAAATAGTTATGGAACTAGCTATGGAGGAGTTGATTAACAAAACACAACTCTCTCCCAAAGTAACCCCAATGTCATCACATTGGTTCGGCGGCTCCACAAAAGAATCTCACTTCCCGTACTCTACCGTTGTCATTCTGCTCCCACGAACAAGGGTTCACGATCATCACAGGTACCAACCACACGGTACAAAAATTGCAAGGGTGAGTTCATTATAAAAAGTATTAATACAAATATCAAATAACCACAATTAGAAGAAAACATTAACAAATATCATAAGCGTACACAAACATTTACTAGTCCAACACACACTTAACAAACAATCATCATCAGTCCATAGTTCCAAGCAGTCATGCTCAGTATGATGCATGCACCTGACCTCAACTCTCAAATGCAATGTGGTACCATCCCCAAGGAAATAGCCTAAGCGTGTCTACGTGACACTCTCACTTAGGAAAAATAGGCAGTAAATGTCGAGGCCACCATGTCCCTTAGGGACCGACAACTTTATGCTAAGTTGTCCAAGTGTGAGTTTTGGTTAGAGAAAGTTAGTTTCCTAGGGCATGTGATATCTCAAGGGGGTATAGTTGTAGATCCCTCTAAGATAGAAGCTGTTCTTGAGTGGGAGAATCCTAAATCTATTTTTGAGATTAGGAGTTTTCTGGGCTTAGCAGGATACTACCGTAGATTCATAGAAGGTTTCTCCAAGTTAGCTTTACCTTTGACTAAACTGACTCGTAAGGGTCAAGCTTTTGTGTGGGATACCTAATGTGAGCATAGTTTCCAGACCCTTAAGGAAAAATTGATGACCGCTCCAGTGCTAGTTTTGCCTAACCCGAGAGAACCCTTTGAGGTGTATTGTGATGCATCAAAGATGGGTTTAGGAGGAGTGTTGATGCAAAATGGCCAAGTAGTGGCCTATGCTTCTAGACAACTCAAGACTCATGAGAGGAATTATCCCACCCATGATCTGGAGTTGGCTGTTGTAGTTTTTGCCCTTAAGATGTGGAGGCATTACCTGGTTGGCTCCAAGTTTGAGGTGTTTAGTGATCATAAGAGCCTTAAGTACTTGTTTAGTCAGAAAGAGTTGAACATGCGTCAAAGGAGATGGTTAAAGTTTCTTAAAGACTATGATTTTGAGCTTAGCTACCATCCCGACAAAGCCAATGTAATGGCTGACGCCTTGAGTAGGAAATCCCTACATATATCTGCCTTGATGGTTAAAGAGAAGGATCTTCTAGAACAATTTAGAGACCTTAGCCTTGCATGTGAAGTTACCCCTAACAGTGTGAGATTAGGGACTTTGAGGATCACTAGTGAGTTACTAGGAGATATCAGGGAAGGCTAGAAGACTGATCCTTTTCTAAGGACTCAACTAGAAGCTATAGAGCCAGGAAGAGATAGTAGTTTCAATATTGGATTAGATGGAGTCTTGAGACTTCAAGATAGGATTTGTGTTCCCAATGTGCCAGAACTTAGGAAGATGATCCTAGAGGAAGGACATAGGAGTAACCTGAGTGTCATACCCTAATTTCGTCCGGGGACCTTTGCTTGATGACATGCAACTTTTGTTTGGTCATTGTGAGGTGCTTCGCACCCATCATTAGGCAATTTGTGAAATTCCGGGACATGCCAGAAAACAAAAGAAAATATTGATGCACAATCCGTAAGGTTCCGTGACACACCGGAAATCAAATGGAAGCATCGTTGCACAATTAGTGAGGTTCCGTAACATTCCGTAAGTCAAAAAAGGGGATGATTATGTAATCCGCAAGGTTCCGTAACATTACGGAAAGAAAACAAGTATTGTTACGAAATTCGTAAGTTTCCGTAACTTTACGAAAAAAGAATCACCAAAAAAAGGCAGGGGGGTGTACTTAGTAAAAATGGGGGTGCCAATAGCATCCAGGCCCACTTGGGCCCTCCAGAAGATTCCTCCAAAAGACTGTTGCTTCTGGAGGAAGCAACCCTGCTCGCCTGGGCGAACTGGGTGGCAAGCTTCTCCCCCAATTTTCTATAAATAGGGGGAGAAGTGAAGTAGAAAAGGGTTCAGCCCCTTAGGCACTTCTCTCTCTTTCGAATTTGCTTAGGAAAATTGTTTCCGTGAAGAAAATCCAAGTCGAGGCGCTTCCGTAACGTTTCCATAACGTTTCCGTGAGTGATTTCGCGAAGGTTTTCGACCGTTCTTCGACGTTCTTCATTCGTTCTTCAGTCTTCAACGGGTAAGTACCTCAAACCAAGCTTTTCAATTCATTCTATGTATCCGTGGTGGTCCACACTTGGTTTCATGTATTTTTATTCTCGTTTCATTCACTTTTTATACCCCCTTTTGACGTGCTTAAGCCATTTTATTTAAGTCATTTCTCGCTTAACCTAAAAATAAAATAAATTTCCACCGATCGTTTGAATTGTATTATCCGTAACTTTGGTTGAAATGAATTCCGACCGATTGGTCGTGCTGCAACCACGTTGGAAACAAAAAAAAAGAGGTAGATAATAATATAATAATAATAAAAAAAAATACCCCTTTAGTAAAATAAAGTGAAAAATCAATTGGACGTTTTCTCTTTGGGATTTCTCATTCTTAATCGAATTGACTAATAACTAAAGTGAAACTAAGGCTAAAATCAACTTGCCTAGTCAAGCTCGTCCACAAAAATAGGTTTTTGAAAGTTTATCACTTCAATTTCTTACTAAGTAAAATGGATCATTTTTAAGGTCCAACGCCTTAAAATGATCACCTTTCAAGTAAAAAAGAATCACTTGATTCATGCATAAAAAAGAACTACGTAGGTCTGATTTCCTCATCGCAATTGAGGAATACGTAGGAGCAAAGGGAAACACCCCTGTCGACCACAAAAAGAGAAAAAATATAAAAAAGGGTATAAAGGATATAAAGACATAAAGAGGGAACGTAAAAATCAAAGTCATATTTGCACATTCGATTAAAGGCTTCCGTCCCTTGGGACGGACGTGTAGGGTGCTAATATCTTCCCCGTGCGTAAATACAACTCCCGAACCTTTCACTTAAAAGTTCGTAGATCGCGTCTTTTCCGGTTTTTCCGACGTTTTCTTCAAATAAACATTGGTGGCGACTCCGCGCGTATTCCTTTTGTGGAACACGCATCCCGCGAGTCACGCGTCGTCCTCCCGCCGAAGGGTAGGTTGCGATAGTTGGCGACTCCACTGGGGACTGTTCTTTTGAGAGTTAGGCCATTTAATCTTGTGCAAATGTTTTATCATGACTTTCTCCTTTGTTGGTTTCCCTTTATTTTTTATGTTCTTGTGTATATAAACTCTTTGTTGCTTTTAGTGCGTTTTAAAATGTATGCATGAGGTAAATACTTATTCATTTGATGCACACAAACACCAACACTATTTGCACACACTGTGAGTTGAAAAAAAAAGGGCCCTATACCCGGGTTCATGGGAGCATAAGGAGCGGAGGTGAATCTGTGATCATGCTAGGTCTCCGACTTGCTTGATTACAGTGAACCCTCATCTAGAGCTTTTCTCTATGAAAACTTATTGTTGCTAGTAGTCCCTACTGCTGCAATATGTTCTTCAAAGGGGATGATACCTCTGGAGACCATCAAGAGAGATATGACTACCTTGGGGGTTATCACTAAATGCCTAGTTAGCTCTCTCCCTTTTAGGTCCCTTAAATAGGGGCACGAAGCAAACACGCTGCGTGCCATTTTTCACACTGCCATGCATAAGTATCATATACCCTTTTGCTTATGTTCAGTGAATATTGTCATACTATGTACATTCCCGCATTGCGCCTTTTGTATATGCATTGCATACGGGTTCTGTCTTGATCTCCTCTATAGACAAATCAACGGAGGGTCCGGGTCACCGTTTTAAATACATACATTGGGGCACTTTGCTACCCCTAGACGTTGTGTCTAAGAAGGAGACAATGTCCCGGGCACCCGCATTCTTAAATTACATCTGTGTCATATGCATTCCTTCATGCATTCATCCATTCCACCCATGAGATATCGGAGTCTTGATTTGCACCGGCTTTTTGTCTCACTTTAGTAAGCATGGGGACAAATCAAACCGGCAAGAGGTTTTACCAAGTCAAGGTTAAAGGCCTAGATACCACCAGCATCAAGGAATTAGGGCGGTTGATGGAACCTCTCCAAATGCAAGCCTTCCGCAAGACTTACGGAAAGATCTTAGAGTTGACCATAGCAGAGGTATCCATAGAAGCCATTGCATCACTCACCCAATACTACGACCAGCCTTTGAGATGCTTCACGTTTGGAGACTTCCAATTGGTACCGACCATTGAAGAATTTGAGGAGATTCTAGGATGTCCTCTCGGGGGAAGAAAACCATATCTTTTCTCCGGTTGTCTCCCCTCTTTGAGCAGAATTGCAACTGTGGTCAAGGATTCAGTAAGAGGTTTGGACCGCGTAAAACAAACTCGAAACGGCATATCGGGCCTACCACGGAAGTACCTAGAAGACAAGGCGAGGGATATGGCAAATCAAGAAGATTGGGTCCCGTTTATGGATGTGTTAGCATTGCTAATCTTTGGGGTCATCCTCTTTCCAAACGTAGATGGTTTGGTGGACCTAGCCGCAATCGACGTGTTCCTTGCATACCGCCATAGCAAGGAAAGTCCGGTGGTAGCTGTCTTGGCAGATTTATTTGACACATTTGACCGAAGGTGCAAAAAGAGTAGCGCACGGATCATCTATTGCTTGCCCGCTCTCTGTGTTTGGTTGGTTTCACACCTGTTCCAGCAAGACACGAGGCATCCATGTCCGCTCCAAAGCCATCGCTCGTGTACTGAAAAGAGAACAATAGATTGGGACCAGCTTTTGGCTGGGATAGGAGGTAGAACAATCAATTGGTTCCCCCGATGGAAGGAAGGAAAGGAGGGAGTCCTTTTCTCATGTGGAGGGTACCCAAACATTCCGCTGATAGGAACGAGGGGTTGCATTAACTACAATCCCGCGCTCGCTATAAGACAACTAGGGTACCCCATGAGGGGAGCACCGATGGAAGAAAGCATGTCTCCTTTCCTTGTGAGGGATTTCGGCGCGCAAAATTTCAAGGCTATACAAAGAATCCATAAGGCATGGGAAACCCCGTTAAGGAAAGATCAAGAACTTAGGGGCATTCGTAATGGCATCATTGGTGGTTACCATGAATGGCTGAAGGTTCATATACGAGGTTTAGATTGGCTCGCCAAGTTAAAAGTCATCAGCGAAGAGAGTTTCGAAGCACCGGAAGAGGACGAAGAAGTCCAAGCTCTCAAAAGCGAGTTAGGAAAGGCGAAACTTGCCAAGGAGAAGTTCAAGTTGGCCGCTACACACATCCGGAAGGAGTGTGCCGGATTACGGGAAGAGAATGCAACTACCGCAAAAGCCCTTGAACAAGAGACCAAGAGGGCTCGCAAGGAAGAGTATGGCCGTAATAAATTTCGTGGAGCTCTGTGGGGTAGCAACAGTGAACTCAAGCTGCGAAGGGAAGAGAGGGACCAGTCGTGAGCACATAGCATGGTTTTGAAAGAGGAGTTAGTTGCCTGTTCAAGGTCCAAAAGGAGCTTGTCTCAGCGTTTATGCGAGATGGAGACCAACATGCTAGCTATTATCGCCAAGTACCAAGAAGAGTTAGGTCTAGCCACGGCCCACGAGCATAGGGTCGCGGACGAGTATGCCCAAGTATACGCGGAAAAAGAGGCTAGAGGAAGGGTGATCGACTCTTTACACCAAGAGGCAACCATGTGGATGGATCGGTTTGCTCTTACCTTGAACGGGAGTCAAGAACTTCCCCGATTGTTAGCCAAGGCCAAGGCAATGGCGGACACCTACTCCGCCCCCGAAGAAATTCATGGGCTACTCGGCTATTGTCAGCATATGATAGACTTAATGGCCCACATAATTAGAAATCGCTAGAAAACTTGTATGGTCTCTCAGACCTTGACTAGATACGACTTTTTGAAATAAAATGAGTTGGTCCCATGTTTCTACTCCAAAAAGCTTGTGCGAATCAAATCACTCCTGCATTTTATCTCTAGCATGCATTCTTTCTTTCTTTATCCACTCCTCACGTTTTGTTTTTTGGGGAAAAACACCATAACTAAACGCGCCACAAGGCATCCCTATCGCACCAGATCCAAATCTAGAACGATGGGTGATCAAGAGGAGACACAGGAACAGATGAAAGCCGACATGTCGGCTCTGAAAGAACAGATGGCTTCCATGATGGAGGCCATGTTAGGAATGAGGCAGCTCATGGAGAAAAACGTGGCCACCGCTACCGCTGTCAGTTCGGCTGCCGAAGCAGACCCAACTCTCTTGGCAACCGCGCACCATCCTCCCTCAAATATAGTAGGACGGGGAAGGAACACGCTGGGGCACGACGGCAACCCTCATCTGGGATACAATCGAGTGGCTTACCCTTATGGATTGCCGCCCAACTACTCACCACCCGTCCTGCAAGACGATGCAGGCCATATTGCTTCTCCCGTCCTTGAAAGAGAGCCTCCTCAACAGCCTGACGAGGTCCACGAAGACCCTCAAGACTATGCTCGAAGGGATGTCGAGTTCTATCCCCCGATCCCCGAAGGGCCGGCACCCAGCACGTTGCCTCAGCCCAACATCACGACACAACCAATAGTTTTGTCCATGGAAGGACCGCCCCCGGCAACTGAAGAAAGGAGGAAGCTCGATCTCCTCGAGGAGAGATTGAGAGCCGTGGAAGGATTTGGGGACTATCCGTTCGCAGACATGACGGATCTTTGCTTAGTACCCGATGTTGTTATCCCCCCGAAGTTCAAAGTACCGGACTTCGACAAGTATAAAGGGACGACTTGTCCCAAGAACCATCTCAAGATGTACTATCGCAAGATGGGCGCATACTCTAAGGATGAGAAACTATTAATACACTTTTTTCAAGATAGCTTGGCCGGAGCCGCGGTAGTTTGGTACACTAATTTGGAAGCTTCCCGTATCCGTACTTGGAAGGATCTGATTACTGCCTTCCTAAGACAATATCAGTATAATTCCGATATGGCTTCCGATCGCACTCAGCTGTAGAATATGTTCAAGAAAGAGGGCGAAACCTTTAAAGAATAGGCACAGTGGTGGAGAGACCTGGTGGTACAAGTGGCTCCTCCCATGGTTGAGAGAGAGATGATCACCATGATGGTAGACACTTTGCCAGTGTTCTACTATGAGAAGCTAGTAGGTTACATGCCGTCCAGCTTCGCGGACCTAGTGTTCGCCGGGGAAAGAATCGAGGTAGGGTTGAAAAGAGGAAAGTTCGATTACGTTTCCTCCACCAGTGCGAATGCCAAAAGAATCGGGACAACGGGGGCAAAAAGGAAGGAAGGTGATGCCCATGCCGTCTCTTCAACGCCCGGTGGGTCAAACCCCCGCAGACACCTCATGGTACCTATCAGTACGCGCAACATCACCCGAGCTTCTCGGCTCATACCGGGAACGCCTCTAGTTCAGCACCTGTGCAGCCTAAGGCACCCACCCAGAGGGAAGCTCCCCAAGTTCCAACTCCGAACACAACTCGCCCGGCCGGTAATTCCAACGCAACAAGGAACTTCCCTCCGAGGCCATTTCAAGAATTCACCCCACTCCCAATGACGTACGAAGACCTCTTGCCGTCCCTCATCGCCAACCATTTGGCCGTGGTAACTCCCGGAAAGGTCCTCCAACCCCCTTTCCCAAAGTGGTATGACCCTAATGCAACTTGCAAGTACCATGGGGGTGTTCCGGGGCGTTCCATTGAAAAATGATTGGCCTTTAAATACAAGGTCCAACATTTGATAGATGCTGGATGGCTGACTTTCCAAGAGGATCAGCCCAATGTGAAAACCAACCCGCTCGCCAATCATGGAGGGGGAGCGGTTAACGCCGTTGAGTCCGATAGGCTGCGCAGGTCTAAACCTTTAAGGGATGTGGCAACCCCTAGGAGGTTTATCTTTGAGGCCCTACAAAAGGGAGGTGTGATTCCTCATAGTGGGCGTAAGGAGGATTCCTGTTTGCTGCATTCCGGCGAGCTGCATGACATGGAAACGTGTTTGGGAGTAGAGGAATTGTTACAGCGAATGATAGATCAAGGTCGACTGGAAGTTAGCAGTGAAGGAAGAGAGGAGCAGCATATATGCATGCAGTCCACGGATGGGAGCAGTGTTGCGAAGCCCAAGCCCTTGGTGATATACTTCACCAAGGGCACAGCTTCGCAAAAGCCCGGACACCCCTTAGCAGCTAAACCTGTTCCTTTCCCATACCAAAATAGCCACGCAGTCCCATGGAGATATACACCTCTGAGGGGGAAGGAAGAAGAAGCCACCGACGTCAGCTCGTTGTCGGCTAAGGTAACAAATATCACGGGACTGAGTGGTGTGACCCGTAGCGGTCGTGTGTTTGCGCCTCCGGACCTACCAGTCCAACCCGCGAACGTCAAGGGGAAAGGAAAAGTGGTGGAGGAACAAGATGGCGAAGCACCCCACGCTTCGAATAAAGATATTCCGGCGAAAGGTCTTCCGGAGAAAAAGGATGGTAAAAAGGAGGTGTCGCTAGAGGAAGCCAGCGAGTTCCTCCGTATAATTCAGCAGAGCGAATTCAAAGTTATCGAACAGCTCAACAAAACCCCGGCCAGGGTCTCGCTGTTGGAGTTACTCATGAGCTCCGAGCCTCATCGGGCTCTGCTAGTAAAAGTTCTGAACGAGGCCCACGTGGCCCAAGACATCTCGATAGAAGGTTTTGGAGGGCTGGTCAATAATATCACTGCCAACAACTATCTCGCCTTCGCCGAAGAAGAAATCCCCGCCGAGGGGAGAGGGCATAATAAAGCTTTGCACGTATCAGTCAAGTGTATGGACCATATCGTAGCCAAAGTGCTCATCGATAATGGTTCCAGTTTAAACGTGATGCCTAAGAGCACTTTGGAGAAATTACCATTCAATGCTTCCCACTTAAAGCCGAGTTCAATGGTGGTTCGTGCCTTTGACGGCACCCGTAGAGAGGTTAGGGGAGAGATCGATCTCCCAGTACAGATAGGCCCTCACACCTGTCAAGTTACCTTCCAAATAATGGATATTAACCCCCCTACAGCTGTCTGTTGGGGCGGCCGTGGATCCACTCAGTGGGAGTTGTTCCCTCTACACTCCACCAAAAGTTGAAATTCGTAGTAGAAGGGCATCTGGTCATCGTATCAGGCGAGGAAGACATCTTGGTGAGCTGCCCATCCTCTATGCCTTATGTGGAGGCCGCAGAGGAGTCATTAGAAACCGCTTTCCAGTCTTTTGAGGTGGTAAGAATTTCCTCCGTGGACTCCTTCTCTGGGCAAGCTTGCCTGTCCGATGCAGCAGTAATGATGGCCCGAGTTATGTTGGGGAACGGTTACGAACCCAGAATGGGTTTAGGCAAAGACAACGGCGGCATAACTAGCCTGATAAATGCCAAAGGAAATCGTGGGAAGTATGGGTTAGGCTATAAGCCCACTCAGGCAGATATAAAGAGAAGCATCGCGGGAAGGAAGAACGGTAGTCAAAGCTCGCGGTTGAGACAAGAAGGTGAAGGAAGCCCGCCTTGCCACATAAGTAGAAGCTTTATAAGCGCGGGTCTGGGGGACGAAGGTCAAGTGGTCGCGATATACGAAGATGATGTTCCGAGTACATTGGATTTGGTACGACCATGCCCTCCTGATTTCCAGCTGGGAAATTGGCGAGTGGAGGAACGCCCCGACATTTACGCAACGAGCATAATGTAAACCTTTACGGTTTTAAAAACTCTATAGTTAGGCCTAGGCTTTAGAGTTTCTTTTGTTAAGGCTTTGTGTCTTTTGTTTTGAATTTATAATACAAGGATCTTTCTTCATCTGTTCCTACGTCTCTACCCATTCTCATCCATTTGCATGTTTACTTCTTTACTTTTTAAAACGGCAGATCCGATGACGAGTCCCTCGAAGGTACTAATACCTGGGACCCGCCTATCAACTTCGAGCAAGAGACGAATCAAACGGAAGATGAAGGGAACGAGGATGTGGGACTTCCCCCAGAATTAGAAAGGATGGTCGCCCATGAGGACCAAGAAATGGGGCCTCATCAAGAAGAAACAGAACTAGTAGACTTGGGAATTGGCAGTGGAAAAAGGGAAGTAAAGATAGGCACAGGTATTACCGCACCTATCCGTGAAGAATTAATAATCCTGCTAAGAGGCTACCAAGACATCTTTGCTTGGTCATACCAAGATATGCCCGGTTTGAGTTCTGACATTGTACAGCACCGATTACCTCTAAATCCCGAGTGTTCCCTGGTAAAGAAGAAACTGAGAAGGATGAAGCCCGAAACATCCTTGAAGATAAA
Organism: Glycine soja; assembly: GCF_004193775.1. Classification (NCBI taxonomy): domain Eukaryota; kingdom Viridiplantae; phylum Streptophyta; class Magnoliopsida; order Fabales; family Fabaceae; genus Glycine; species Glycine soja. The sequence continues at coordinate 7,472,365 of NC_041006.1, forward strand.
AGAAGAAGTGAAGAAGCAATTTGACTCTGGTTTTCTGGCCGTCGCTCGGTACCCAGAATGGGTTGCCAACATTGTACCGGTCCCTAAGAAGGATGGGAAAGTACGAATGTGTGTGGATTATCGGGACCTGAATCGGGCCAGTCCCAAGGACAATTTTCCTTTGCCACACATCGATATCCTCGTAGATAATACGGCCAATTTCGCTTTATTCTCCTTCATGGACGGTTTCTCCGGTTACAATCAGATAAAGATGGCGCCAGAGGATATGGAAAAGACTACCTTCATCACCCTGTGGGGGACATTCTGTTACAAGGTGATGTCCTTTGGACTCAAGAATGCTGGGGCAACTTATCAACAGGCCATGGTTGCTTTGTTCCATGATATGATGCATCAAGAGATCGAGGTCTACGTGGACGACATAATTGCTAAATCTAAATCCGAAGAAGAACACCTTGTCAACCTGCGGAAGTTGTTCGAAAGGCTTAAGAAATATCAATTAAGGTTGAACCCCGCCAAGTGTACCTTTGGGGTCAAATCAAGGAAATTGCTTGGTTTCATCGTAAGCCAGAAAGGGATAGAGGTAGATCCCGAAAAGGTGAAGGCCATCCTTGAGATGCCGGAACCCCGTACAGAGAGGCAAGTCCGAGGTTTCCTGGGACGCTTGAATTATATTGCCAGATTCATATCGCAGCTCACCGCCATTTGTGAGCCGTTGTTCAAGCTCTTACGCAAAAACCAAACTGATCGCTGGAATGAGGGTTGCCAAGAGGCTTTTGGAAGGATCAAGAAGTGTCTTATGAATCCCCCTGTGCTTATGCCACCAGTACCTGGAAGGCCTCTCATCTTGTACATGACAATCTTGGACGAGTCAATGGGGTGTATGCTGGGGCAACATGACGAATCCGGAAAGGAAGAGCGTGCTGTTTACTACCTAAGTAAGAAGTTCATGACCTGTGAAATGAATTACTCTTTGCTCGAAAGAACGTGTTGTGCTTTAGTATGTGCATCTCATCGCCTAAGGCAGTACATGCTGAGCCATACTACCTGGCTGATATCCAAGATGGACCCGGTTAAGTACATCTTTGAGAAGCCAGCTCTCACGGGACGAATCGCCCGGTGGAAAGTCCTGCTATCCGAGTTTGATATAGTTTACGTCACCCAAAAGGCGATAAAAGGAAGCGCCTTAGCAGATTATTTGGCTCGGCAACCTCTTAACGACTATCAGCCCATGCATCCCGAATTCCCGGATGAGGACATCATGGCCTTGTTTGAGGAAAAATTGGACGAAGATCGGGACAAATGGACCATATGGTTTGACGGAGCGTCGAATGTTCTAGGCCATGGCGTTGGAGCAGTATTGGTCTCTCCGGACAATCAATGCGTGCCTTTCACAGCCAGGTTAGGATTCGACTGCACCAACAACATGGCCGAATATGAAGCATGTGCCCTGGCCATCCAGGCAGCGATTGACTCCAATGTCAAACTACTCAAGGTGTACGGCGACTCAGCGTTGGTAATTCATCAGCTGAGAGGGGAATGGGAAACTAGAGATCCCAAGCTGATACCCTACAAGGCCTATATTAAGGAATTGGCTAAGACCTTTGATGGGATCTCCTTCCATCATGTTCCCCGCGAGGAAAATCAAATGGCAGATGCGCTTGCTACTTTGGCGTCTATGTTCCAGTTAACGCCGCATGGGGATCTACCATACATTGAATTTTGGTGTCGTGACAAACCCGCGCATTGTTGCCAAGTAGAAGAGGAACGGGACGGTAAGCCTTGGTATTTCGACATCAAGCGATATGTCGTAAGCAAAGAATACCCGCCAGAGATTGCCGACAATGATAAGAGGACATTGAGAAGGTTGGCGGCCGGCTTCTTCATGAGCGGAAGCATACTGTATAAGAGAAACCACGACATGACACTCCTGCGGTGCGTGGATTCCAGGGAGGCGAATCACATGATCGAGGAAGTCCATGAGGGCTCGTTTGGAACGCACGCCAACGGGCATGCTATGGCCAGGAAGATCCTAAGAGCAGGTTATTACTGGCTTACCATGGAAAGTGATTGTTGTGTCCATGTAAGGAAATGCCACAAATGTCAAGCGTTCGCAGACAATGTCAATGCTCCACCGCATCCTCTGAATGTCATGTCCGCCCCTTGGCATTTCTCCATGTGGGGGATAGATGTCATCGGGGCCATTGACCCCAAGGCCTCAAATGGTCATCGCTTCATCCTCGTAGCGATAGATTATTTTACCAAGTGGGTCGAGGCGGCCTCCTACACCAATGTCACGAGGGGTGTGGTGGTCAGGTTCATTAAGAAAGAGATCATTTGCCGATATGGTTTGCCAAGGAAGATTATCACGGACAACGGCACCAACCTGAATAACAAGATGATGGGGAAATGTGCGAGGAGTTTAAAATCCAGCATCACAATTCCACGCCCTACCGGCCAAAGATGAATGGAGCCGTGGAAGCGGCCAATAAGAATATCAAAAAGATTATCCAAAAGATGACCGTGTCGTACAGAGATTGGCACGAGATGCTCCCATTCGCGTTACACGGTTACCGAACTTCAGTGCGAATGTCAACTGGGGCAACGCCGTTCTCATTGGTGTATGGGATGGAGGCTGTGTTACCGTTTGAGGTAGAAGTCCCGTCATTAAGGATCTTGGCCGAATCCGGAATAAAGGAATCAGAGTGGGCTCAAACGCGCTATGACCAGCTCAACCTCATTGAGGGTAAGCGCTTAACGGCCATGAGTCATGGGCGCTTGTACCAGCAAAGAATGAAGAGTGCATTCGACAAGAAGGTACGCTTGCGCAAGTTCCATGAGGGAGACCTTGTGCTAAAGAAAATGTCTAGGATCTTCTTCATCAATGGATTCCTTTGCTTCTTGGAAGATAAATGGCAGCGGAATGGAGAAGGAAGAGAGAGAGGAGACGCCACTTCAAGGAGAAGATGAGTCTAGAAGAAGCTCACCACCATAGGAGGCCATGGATAAGAGCTTGGAGGAAGAAGGAGATGAATGAAGGGAGAGGGAGAGAAGAGCACGAAATTTTGTGCTCAAAAAGAGCTCTGAAATCTGAAGTTAATATTTAAATTATCAAAGTTGAAAAAAATGCACACACATGACCTCTATTTATAGCCTAAGTGTCACACAAAATTGGAGAGAAATTCAAATTTCACTTGAATTTGAAATTGAATTTGTGGAGCCAAACTTTGGAGCCAAAATTTCACTAATTATGATTAGTGAATTTTAGTTATGGTTCAGCCCACTAATCCAAGATCAATTCCAAGATTGTCCACTAAGTGTGCTTAGGTGTCATGAGACATGAAAAGCATGAAGGACATGCACAAAGTGTGACTATATGATGTGGCAATGAGGTGTAGTAAGAAAATGCTCACCTCCCCCTCTAAAATTTAATTGGATTGGGCTTCTACCAATTCAATTAAATTTATTTGCAACCACACACATCAAATATCCACTTAGTGCATGTGAAATTACAAAACTACCCCTAATACAAAAACTAGTCTAGGTGCCCTAAAATACAAGGGCTGAAAAATCCTATATTTCTAGGATACCCTACCTACAATATGGAGCCCTAAATACAAGGACCAAATATAATGACATCCTAGTCTAATATGTACAAAGATAATTGGACCCAACCTTGGCCCATGGGCTCAGAAATCTACCCTAAGGCTCATGAGAACCCTAGGGCCTTCTCTTGCATCTTTGGCCCAATCTTCTTGGAGTCTTCTATCCAATGCCCTTGGGGGGTAGGATTGCATCATTCCCTCCCCCTTGAAAAGGATTTGACCTCAAATCCAGAGGTTCTTGAAACTCATTAATTTTTCCCTCAACACCTGTAAAAAGAATAAAAGCATATGTATTAGTGATGTTGGGTATGTTAGAGTACGGTAAGGACTTGAAACCCCTTTCCTGGCCATCTTCCCATAAGAGAATATAGTTCCTCACCAACTCAATGAGTGGTGCTACAAGTATAGAAAAATATGGGACAAACCTTTTGTAAAAGTTTGTTAAGATATTGAAGCCCTAAATTTCTTTTATACTTGGTGGAGTAAGCCACTCAGGAATGACCTTTATTCTCTTAGGGTCCATGGGAAGCCCTTGATCACTATTTAAAAAGTTAAGGAAAGTAATGGAATAAAACATACCTTTTTCATTATTTTCATGTTGATTATTCCTACAAAAAATTACAACAAACCTAAGGTGTCCCACATGAGGACCTAGGTTTGCATTGAAACAAAAAATAAGAACAAACCTACCTAATGAGTTCCTATGTACAAAAATGATGAAGATGTTGGGTGCATGAGTGATTTTATAGAAAAGTGTTGCACCACTCAACACATTCATCATACCACCTATCATAGGGATTTGGTGCCTAATAATACCTATTTTAGACACCAACAAAGCACAAGGATTTAAGCTCTTGCGAACCAAATCCTCATCCAACAACTCCTTTACTTGAGGAATAACTTCAAGTTCAAGAGGTATGGTGGTGCTAAGGGATGCTTCCCTTGATAGGAGAAGGTAGAAATTTTTTTTAAGAAGGAGTGCTCTTTTAATATCACATTTTGTTGCAAAATGATTTTCCTTGTTAACAATATTTTTGGAGGAATCCTTTTCTTCCTTTTCCTTCCCCTTGGCCTTTGAAGACAAGGCCTTACTATCCTTCTTTTTCTTTTGTTTTCCAAGTTTTTCTTCCTCATCCCTCTTATCTTTCATAGTTAGTTTATCTTTGGCCACCTGTGAAGGTGTTTGAGAATGCAACACAAATTTAGTGCCAAGATGGGTGAGGGTAATTTCATTAGTTAGGCCATTATAAATGATCTTCCTATCAAATTGCCACGGCCTTCCTAAAAGAATATGTCCTGCCTCCATGGGAACTATATCACAATTAACTTCATCCTTATATGTCCCAATGGAGAAAGGTACCTTCACTTGTTGGTTAACTATCATTTCCCCTTGCTCATTGAGCCATTGAAGTTTATAAGGTTTTGGGTGGGGAATGATAGTGAGGTTCAACTTGGAAACTAATCTTGTGCTACAACAATTGCAACAAGATCCACTATCCACAATGAGAGAACAAGTTTTATCTAAAATTTTGCATCTTGTATGAAAGATGTTCTCTCTCTGGGATTGAGATAGATCACAAGATTGACCTCCAAGGAGCCTTCTAACCATTAAGAGGTCACCTTCTTCATAGGGGTAGACTTCCTCACTAGACTCTTCACCCCTTACTTCATCTTCACTTCCACTAGAGGAAGGGCAAGAAGTAGTCTCCTCTTGACTACTATAAATGTCTTGACCCCTCATGATCATGGTTTTCTTTGTGGGGCATTGAGAGGCAATGTGACCTCTCCCAAGACATTTGAAGCATTTAATATTGCTAGTCCTTTCTTGGGAACTAGTCTTAGGGGTGTATTTTTCTATGGTCTTACCCTTATCTTCCTTAGGTTTTGAAGGTGCAGCCACCAAAATTCCATGGGCTTGGTCCTTCCTTGGATAAGAGTGAGAGCCATAAGATTTTGAAGAAGGCTTTCTTTTAAGTTGTTGCTCCACTCTTATACAAAGTTGGACTAGCTCATCTAGGTCCCTATATGGAAGGAGTTCAACCTTGTCCCTCACTTCCATATTAAGTCCACTAAGGAACCTAGCTATGCTTGTTCTTTCCTCTTCCATAAGTCCAGCTCTTAAAAGGAGTAGTTCCATTTGTTGTCTATATTCTTCAACACTCATACTCCCTTGTCGAAGCCTTTGGAGCTTGTCCATAAGCTCCCTTTCATAGTAGGAGGGAATGCGCCTCTTCCTAAGGGCACTCTTAAGATCATTCCAATACTCTACTGGAGGATCCCCATGAATCCTACGTTCCCTAACAAGGGAATTCCACCAATAGAGGGCATACCCTTGAAAGTTAAGGGTAGCCAATGGAACTTTTCTCTCTTCGCTAATATGATGGCAAGCAAAGAGTTGTTCAACCTTCATTTCCCAATCTAAGTAAGCCTCAACATTATCTTTTCCATGGAAATATGGGAGGCTAATGTTAACCTCTTGAGGCCTTTTATCCTTTTCTCTTTTTTGGGAGTGATGTTTAGTATGTGAACTATGACGCCCTCTATAATAGTCGCTAAGTTCTTCACTTAAACTCTTGCAAGAGTCATGACTACTATAGGAGGCATGTTTTTCCCTTTTCAATTCTTTCATTATTTTTCTTCTTTCTTCCTCTCTTATTTTCTCTCTTTCATCTTGACTTATTTCTTCCACTCTTTTTTTTACCTTTTTCTTTTCTCTCTTGTTTTTCTTTCCACAACTTAAGGGATCTCAACTCATCTAATATCTTATACAAGGGGTCCTTAGGAGTAGAACCCTCACCATTAACACTAGATGAAGAATGAAGACTCATGTTGGTTCCTAAGTTATGGTTCTTTCTTGTTGGGGGTTTGAAAGAAAGGTAAAAGAAACTATGGTTGAAACTAGCCAAAATAAACACTAAAAGAGGTTTGAAAGATAAGGTAAAAACTAATTGGTAAAAGGCAAGCTATCTAGACGGTTTGACAATGGAGGGTAAAGGAAATAAGCTATGAAAGTAAGCAAGAAATTAAAGTGCAAGAAATGCAAACTAGGCGGATCCTAAGAGTGTTTGGATGACCTAATTTAAGGTTCCCAACAAAACACTCACTATCCTAAGGGAAAATTGCCTAAAATTATTACACACAAATGGAAGTAGGGTGACCTATTGGAGGCTCGCAACTTACTTCCAATGAAAGGCCTTTTTGTTACAAAATTTGAAAGCAAAACAAATTGCCAATTACAAAATTACAAAAAAAAAGTCCTCAATTGTGGTGGCTATTCTCTCTTTAGTATTTCACTCAATTTGGAGTGCTTCTTAGTCCAATAGCTCTTAAGGTGGTTGGCCCCTTGCTTCTTGACTCAAATTCTTCAAGATATGGCACCAATCCTCCTTTCCAATTCCCTATATGGCAACTCACAAGCAAGGAAACAAAGAGACAAGCAATAACCAAAGACCAAAAAAAAATGAAATGAAAGCTAAACCAATAGAGTTTTAACAAGACAAATTTCCAAGGATTATTCAACAATTAAGCAATGAAAAGCACAAAAAAGCAAGCTAGGACTCAAAGAGAAACCTAGAATGGCTCTAGAGTAGAGTAGAAAAAATCTAAAAAAAAAGACTCAACAAACCTCTAGTTTTGGCACTTGTTTTCACAATAATTTTCAATTGAAATTTCAGAACTAGGATTGGTATAAAATAGGCACCAATTATAGAACAAATTTTGAGCCAAAACAACAAGCACACTCTCCTTTCACCTTTTTTTTTTCGTGGACACTGATTTTTCTGTCAACTTGTGCGATTTTTCTTATTTTTTCCTTTAATCCAAATCGCTTGGTTATTTCTTTATAATTTTTTTCCAGATGTCTAGAAAATTCAGTAAAAGTTTCAGCTCAAAAAACGTAGTGACCAATTCCCAGTAATTTATACAAGTTCGTATGTTCAAGCTGCCAGCACCAGCGATTTCAACCTAGAAATCAAGAGTAGTGTTAATGTTGCTTAAGGCTTGGATAGTTACAATTTGTGTTTGCTTATGCTCAATTATCTTGAATAACACAATTCAAGAGAGCTTAAGACTTATTTGATTCACAAATCCAGCCACAACTCAGCACCACAACTCAACTTCATCATAGGCATCATGTAGGAATCTTAGAAAACAAAAAAGAGTTCAACAATAAGACTACTTCTAGGAATTGATTTAGAACATGTTATGAACTAAATAACATGCATGAATTAGACTCAAAATTCAAAAGATAGGCTAAGAATGACAAGAATACATGAACAAATGTATCTAGAATTCAATCAACAAAAATAAAAATTCAACACAAACTTAGAGCATAATGTGACAATTACTATGACTAAACATGACTCTAAGACAACATGGATTAAGTGATTTACACTTAGATTTTTGTGTTTTTTTTTCTAATCAATATTTTGGAAAAAAAATTTAGATCTAAAGGTTCAGCACAAGAATATTATGAATGAAAATTGATAGAACCTAAAATCAACACAAAAACAAGATTCAAGAGTAGATCTACAAAATTTGAACCATAGAAATGCAAGAACAAGTGTAGATCTAAGATTTAATCAGTTTATTTTTTTTAAATCCACTCTAAACAGAACCAAACCACAAGACAATGGAGGATATACATGGAGAATAATATGAGGAACAAGGAATTAAAGAGAATTCACCGAACAAAAAGATAGAGGAAGCAAAAGAACATCACCTAGATGAAGATGCTCTGATACCACATGATGCAAGCTCCATTGGAGCTTGTAGGCCTAGGATCTTCTTCATCAATGGATTCCTTTGCTTCTTGGAAGATAAATGGCAGCGGAATGGAGAAGGAAGAGAGAGAGGAGACGCCACTTCAAGGAGAAGATGAGTCTAGAAGAAGCTCACCACCATAGGAGGCCATGGATAAGAGCTTGGAGGAAGAAGGAGATGAATGAAGGGAGAGGGAGAGAAGAGCACGAAATTTTGTGCTCAAAAAGAGCTCTGAAATCTGAAGTTAATATTCAAATTATCAAAGTTGAAAAAAATGCACACACATGACCTCTATTTATAGCCTAAGTGTCACACAAAATTGGAGGGAAATTCAAATTTCACTTGAATTTGAAATTGAATTTGTGGAGCCAAACTTTGGAGCCAAAATTTCACTAATTATGATTAGTGAATTTTAGTTATGGTTCAGCCCACTAATCCAAGATCAATTCCAAGATTGTCCACTAAGTGTGCTTAGGTGTCATGAGACATGAAAAGCATGAAGGACATGCACAAAGTGTGACTATATGATGTGGCAATGGGGTGTAGTAAGCAAATGCTCACCTCCCCCTCTAAAATTTAATTGGATTGGGCTTCTACCAATTCAATTAAATTTATTTGCAACCACACACATCAAATATCCACTTAGTGCATGTGAAATTACAAAACTATCCCTAATACAAAAACTAGTCTAGGTGCCCTAAAATACAAGGGCTGAAAAATCCTATATTTCTAGGATACCCTATCTACAATATGGAGCCCTAAATACAAGGACCAAATATAATGACATCCTAGTCTAATATGTACAAAGATAATTGGACCCAACCTTGGCCCATGGGCTCACAAATCTACCCTAAGGCTCATGAGAACCCTAGGGCCTTCTCTTGCATCTTTGGCCCAATCTTCTTGGAGTCTTCTATCCAATGCCCTTGGGGGGTAGGATTGCATCAAGTCCTCACGTTGGTTTCAAACCTTGCGTTAATTTGTGATCACTTGAGCCTTTCCGCTTAGTTCATGGGATGCCCCAAGCGCTTAATTTAAATTGAACCTAAACCAACTTTCACTAAAAAATTTGTTGCGTGTGAAAACATTCATACATACGCATACGCATGCATATTGTTGTGGTAAAACAGGGGCAGGATCATCTTGAGCTACCTTCTGGGGTAGAGACAAAGAATGAACAGCAGAAACCAATCAAGGTAAGACAACGACGCGGTCAAGATTGGCCACACCTGGTTGTTTCTTACTTGCAGGTACATAGGGACGAATGCGAGTGGGGGTGGGGTCACGACCGACCGATTGTTGCCCCTTCTCTGCGCTAAACAAGCAGAGAACGTCGCTGCAAGGCAGCCCAGTATCCTTTGTATTCGCAGTTTTCTTTTACTATTTGTTTGTTTTAAAATAAGTAATCGACGCCTAATTCTAACTTAAATAAGTTCAAGTTAGGCGAGACGCTAACCCATGAAAAAGGAGGGGACATGGTTAATGTTCCCCTGAAAAAAAAAAAAAAGCAGGTTAGCTCGCCTGGGCGAGCAACCCCTGCACCAAAATATAAAAAACGAAGAAAGGGGGACGTTTTTGCATTCAAAAACTTCTTTTCCCCCCATTCAAAGGCCATACCCACGGAATTTACGAGTTTGGAGCCCTAGGATCTCTACTTTTCGCATTTTTCGATTCCGTTTTGCGCTTTTATTCATCACCAACAAGTAAGTATTCCATCCCTAAGCTTTCTAGCTTTTCATTGGTGTATTTTGATCTCCTTTTGGTGCTCTAAATTGTGGGAATGTGCTCAAATATGTGGGGCAATTTTGGTTTGTTTTCTTACTCGATTGGGTTGAATTGGGGGTTTGTATGAAATGGCCCTAGGCCTATAATGCATTTTGAAGCAATGGGACATGCCACATTGTCCCCGTTCTCTTGCTATTGATGCCTAAACGCGCGCCCGCCAAGTGTTCGGTGAAATGCCTCAATGGCATTAGCGTGTGATTTTTGTAGGGAAACAACCTATGGGACAATTAGGTCTGCACATGTTTTCTATTTTTTGGGGGCATGTATTCGGTTTCGTAAGGGCTAGAGTAATTGCCCCCCCATATATACTAGGCCTAGGAACCAAAGTTTTTTGTGCAAGAGAACACAAGAGTGGGTGCATATTGGGTAAAGTTATCCTTTTTGGCCAGCAATCAGCTATGAGCCACGCTACAATAATTTCCCTATGCCTAGATGTTTAGGAATTTGGTTCATCATAAATGTGTAGGTTTAGAATAGGTAGCAAAATACCTTTGGCAATTTACACTTTGGGGCGTGGTAGCAAAATACTTGGATGTATGTACATGTAATTTTTGGTAGTCAAAATGTCTCACAAAAAATATATATATGTTGCTTTTTTATGTAAAGAAAATACCTTACAGAGATACTTTTTAATTTGAATGCCATTTTAGTCAACAAAAGAAAATATACTTGAATTTGCATGCGGCTTTAGGTAGCAAAAACACTTGAATAAAGCATGAAATGTAGCACCTTATTGTGTAGGTAGCCAAGATTCATCATGAAGTTTGTGTATGTATAGGTATTAGAAATACCAGAATGTGCACGTATGCAATTTTTGATAGCCAAAGTGCTTTGAGTATGCATGTATGTAAATTTAGCAAAGGAAATGCATGTGATGTAGGTAGCAAATACGCCTTGGAAGTACATATAAGTGATCTAGGTAACGAAGGTGCCTTGATTGTGCATGGGTGCATTTTTCTTAGTTAGAAGAATATCTTGTGCGAGTGAATGTTCGTAAGGAAGTATGTGCATGAGTTTGCTCTAAATTTACATTGATGTTTGTGTTTATTGGAGGAGGTTGTATGCCATTTTTGTTTTAAGAGTAGCATTTCTTGGTAAAACTAACTTTCCAAATGTTTGCCTTTGCAGGAAATGGCCCCGAGGAAACTTGCCTCAAAGAGGTCCAGGAAGGATAAGGCGGCCGAAGGAACTAGTTCCGCTCATGAATATGACAGTCACCGCTTTAGGAGCGCTGTACACCAGTAGCGCTTCGAGGCCATCAAGGGATGGTCATTTCTCCGGGAGCGACGCGTCCAGCTCAGGGACGATGAGTATACCGATTTCCAGGAAGAAATAGGTCGCCGGCGGTGGGCATCACTGGTTACCCCCATGGCCAAGTTCGATCCAGAAATAGTCCTCGAATTTTATGCCAATGCTTGGCCAACAGAGGAGGGCGTGCATGACATGAGGTCCTGGATGAGGGGTCAGTGGATCCCGTTTGATGCATATGCTATCGACCAGCTCCTGGGGTATCCGTTAGTGTTGGAAGAGGGCCAGGAGTGCGAGTATGGCCAGAGGAGGAACCAGTCTGATGGGTTCGATGAGGAGGCCATCGCCCATTTGCTATGTATACCGGGGCAAGATTTTGCCCGGACTGCTGCCGGGAGACGGGTGCGGATCATGCGCACCAACATGACCACCCTGACTCAGATATGGATGACTTTGCTGCTCAGCAACATCCTGCCCACCGATCATAATTCCGACCTCCCCATGCCGAAGTGTCAGCTGGTGTATGCCATCCTGACTCGGATGAGCATCCATGTGGCTTAGTTAATCGCTGATGCCATCTATATTTTTGCAGGTATGGCGCCTACCAGGCACCTTTTGGATCCAGATAAGTCCAACAGGGCCCTGGGATTTCCCGCGCTGATCACATGACTCTGCCAGTCGTTTGGAGTCCCCGTTGCACCTACTAAGGTGATTCGGCCGCCCATCACCCGGGCTTTTATTGAGTAGTACTGCACCCAGAGACAGGCTCAGGGGGATGCTCCGCAGGCCGCAGACGTGCCGCCACCTCATCAGGCTGGCCAGGCTGGATCGTTTGATACGGAGCGGTATTTGTGGCATTTGGTTCGCCAGCAGGCAGCCAACCACCGGGCACATGTACAGACCCATGATTGTCTTTACCAGCTGAGCCTCAGCATGCAGAGTCAGGGCTTCGCTTCTTTTTCATGCCCTACTCCAGACCAGTTCAGGGCAGAGGTCGCATGGCCCGGGGATTGGCCCGAGGCCCAAGCAGGAGAGGCGCCCCCAGAGGCTCCCGGCGATGGAGAGGAGGCCCACGAGGACGAGGAGATGGCCGATTTGCTTGACTTCTTGGGAGGGAGTGGAGCTACATGACTGGGAGATCCCCAGATTCATGTTTTCTTTCATATTTCTTTTATCATTTGTTGTGTTATTTTTTGACTTGAGAGACTAATGTTTGTTTTTGTTGTTTCGATTGTCATTTGTACAGCGCATACATTTTTGTTTGGATTGTTGCGTTAGTGTTTATATCGTTATTATCAATGATGTTTGAAATTCTGGAACCGTGTAGAGTTTTTCGTTTAGGAACATCGTCCAAAAAATAAAACAAACAAAAATCATGATAAAAATAATAAAAAGAAAAGGAAAGAGAGAGCAAGTAAAGAGAAAAAAGAAAAATAAGTTGTCTAGCTGAAAAACCAACATGCTTTTGAAAAGAGATGACTTCCAACTTTTCTTTGAAAAAATTCACTGATCATAACTAGTTTTTAAAAAATGTGTATACACCTGAAGGGTGAATGCTGTGAAAATTTTCCCGGACGCCCAAAATGGACTCGGATGAATGCACAAATTGATAAAAGAACATATTTTGGAAACATTGGGTTGATTTAAAATAGAGGAAATGAATCCTGAGCCCTAGCATCACATGACCATAAAAATTTGACACTTGAGTGTCCACATAGGTGCATGCATGACCAGTTTTGCATAAAGTTTCCAAATCATCATTTTTGCATTTGTGTCATGGAAATAATGTGGGGCATCCCTTTTTATCCTTGAACCAAACCAAACCCTGACATGTATCATGTCTAGCCATTCTACAAGCCTTGAGCCAAAATCCTAACTCACCATAAACCTTGACCCAGGGTGAGAATGTCAATCCTTACCCTCGGAAGCAAAAAAGAAGAGAAGGAAAATTTCCAATCAAAGAGAAAGCAAAAAAAGAAGAGAAGGAAAATTTCCAATCAAAGAGGAAGCAAAAAAAGAAAAGAAGGAAAATTTCCAATCAAAGAGAAAGCAAAAAGAAAGGAAAGGAAATTCCCAACCAAAGAATGGGAGAAAGTAAAAAAGGAAGGAAAGAAAGTTCCTGATCAAAGAAACTAGAACAAATGTGCAGAAAGGTCTTTTGACCAGACAATATCTGAACAATACAGAATTGTCACCAAATGAACAAAAGGAAGGAAAGGAAACCATGACCTAAAGTGGTCTTCTCCCTTTGATTACCAACCAAAATCCTGTGAATCGGTGACTTGCTCGCCTCGCGTCAAACAAGAATAGAAAAGGAAAAAGCCAAAAACACACAAAAGCCGAAAAACCCACCAAATGAACCCATTCCCAAGGGAAGTCCTATTGATCCATGATCACGCATGTAATTTTTGATTTGATAGGAAATAATTTGCAAAGTCAAGTCATGACATATCTATGGTTTGGAATTAGGATGAAACACTTACCTGTGCGAGATTGATACACTTTGAGTGAATTTCTTCTATTTTTGTCGAACCCAGTGTTTCCTCTAAATGGTCATTTAGAAACGAAATGCTAAACATCCAAAATCTCATTTATGGTTATGAGAAAATTTCATCAGCATACTCTCCTTCCCTGGTAGACGCATTGTTTTTCACTCAAAAAAGCATATGTTGCTCTAATCAGTTGGAATATTTGTCTCTTTGCTAAAGCATGTTTGCATATTAGTGGAGAAAACACCGAGACTTTTTCAAGTCTCACAAGTTATCCAGAACTACGTAGGTCTGAGTTCCTCATTGGAGGATACGTAGGAGCAGGAGCCTCGCTTTTGTCGACCGCACCGCTTTTTGTTACCATGACCCAAAAGCTGGTAGCCCGCGGAGACACCTTACGGTTATCCGCACCTCGTCATTCAGTGACCCCTAGTGTGATTGACGAGCGGAGGCCAATGTGGTCATCTGCGCCTTTTCCGGAGGTGTCAGCATTTTCCGGTGGAGACTTTTTCAACTCTCACAAGTTATCTAGAACTACGTAGGTCTGAGTTCCTCATTGAGGATACATAGGAGCAAGAGCCTTGCTTTTGTCGGCCGCCCCACAATCTTTGTCATACTGACCTTGAGGTCATGTGACATGCGGAGACAAATTATGGTAATTCCGCACACCTTTTTGCCATTCAGACACAGTTGTGTCCGATGGCACGTAGAGACAAATTATGGTCATTCTGCGCCCTTTTGTCATCCAGAGGCGGCGGACCCGATGACATGCGGAGACAAATTATGGTCATTCCGCACACCTTTTTGCCATTCAGACACAGTTGTGTCCGATGGCACGCAGAGACAAATTATGGTCATTCTGCGCCCTTTTGTCATCCAGAGGCGGCGGGCCCGATGACATGCGGAGACAAATTATGGTCATTCCGCACACCCTTTTGCCATTCAGGCACAGTTGTGTCCGATGGCACGCAGAGACAAATTATGGTCATTCTGCGCCCTTTTGTCATCCAGAGGCGGCGGACCCGATGACATGCGGAGACAAATTATGGTCATTTCGCACACCCTTTTGCCATTCAGACACAGTTGTGTCCGATGGCACGCAGAGACAAATTATGGTCATTCTACGCCCTTTTGTCATCCAGAGGCGGCAGGCCCGATGACATGCGGAGACAAATTATGGTCATTCCGCACACCCTTTTGCCATTCAGGCACAGTTGTGTCCGATGGCACGCAGAGACAAATTATGGTCATTTTGTGCCTTTTTGTCATCCAGAGACGGCGGGCCCGATGACATGCGGAGACAAATTATGGTCATTCCGCACACCTTTTTGCCATTTAGACACAGTTGTGTCCGATGGCACGCAGAGACAAATTATGGTCATTCTGCGCCCTTTTGTCATCCAGAGGCGGCGGGCCCGATGACATGCGGAGACAAATTATGGTCATTGCGCACACCCTTTTGCCATTCAGACACAGTTGTGTCCGATGGCACGCAGAGACAAATTATGGTCATTCTGCGCCCTTCGTCAATCGTGGCCGACAAGCCCGTTGACACGTGGAGATTTACGTCATCTTCCGCGCTCACAAGATCTGTCATACTGACATTTGAGTCACCCTGACGGGCGGAAATACCCGAGTAGTTATCCGTATAAACATTCTTTTGCTATCTGTAAGACAGAACGCTTGATAGCATGTAGAGACTGACATGGTCTTCTGCACCTTTTGTTCCCCCGGGGACATCAAGTCATTTACATGCAGAGGTATTTTATGGTCACCCGCGACTCTCGTCAATCGAGAGGAATGAAATTAGTGTCTTATCTTTACTTCCCTTTTATCTCCAATAAAAGACAAGTAAAGAGGGGCAACTGTCATACCCTAATTTCGTCCGGGGACCTTTGCTTGATGACATGCAACTTTTGTTTGGTCCTTGTGAGGTGCTTGACACCCATCATTAGGCAATTTGTGAAATTCCGGGACATGCCGGAAAACAAAAGAAAATATTGATGCACAATCCGTAAGGTTCCGTGACACACCGGAAATCAAATGGAAGCATCGTTGCACAATTAGTGAGGTTCCGTAACATTCCGTAAATAAAAAAAGGGGATGATTATGTAATCCGCAAGGTTCCGTAACATTACGGAAAGAAAACAAGTATCGTTACGAAATTCGTAAGTTTCCGTAACTTTACGAAAAAAGAATCACCAAAAAAGGCAGGGGGTGTACTTAGTAAAAATGGGGGTGCCAACAGCAACCAGGCCCACTTGGGCCCTCCAGAAGTTTCCTCCAGAAGGCTGTTGCTTCTGGAGGAAGCAACCCTGCTCGCCTGGGCGAGCTGGGTGGCAAGCTTCTCCCCCAATTTTCTATAAATAGGGGGAGAAGTGAAGTAGAAAAGGGTTCAACCCCTTAGGCACTTCTCTCTCTTTCGAATTTGCTTAGGAAAATTATTTCCGTGAAGAAAATCCAAGCCGAGGCGCTTCCGTAACGTTTCCGTGAGTGATTTCGCGAAGGTTTTCGACCGTTCTTCGACGTTCTTCATCGTTCTTCAGTCTTCAACGGGTAAGTACCTCAAACCAAGCTTTTCAATTCATTCTATGTACCCGTGGTGGTCCACACTTGGTTTCATGTATTTTTATTCTCGTTTCATTCACTTTTTATACCCCCTTTTGACGTGCTTAAGCCATTTTATTTAAGTCATTTCTCGCTTAACCTAAAAATAAAATAAATTTCCACCGATTGTTTGAATTGTATTATCCGTAACTTTGGTTGAAATGAATTCCAACCGATCGGTCGTGCCGCAACCACGTTGCAAACCAAAAAAAAGAGGTAGTTAATAATATAATAATAAAAATAAAAAATACCCCTTTAGTAAAATAAAGCGAAAAATCAATTGGACATTTTCTCTTTGGGATTTCTCATTCTTAATCGAATTGACTAATAACTAAAGTGAAACTAAGGCTAAAATCAACTCGCCTAGTCAAGCTCGTCCACAAAAATAGGTTTTTGAAAGTTTATCACTTCAATTTCTTACTAAGTAAAATGGATCATTTTTAAGGTCCAACGCCTTAAAATGATCACCTTTCAAGTAAAAAAGAATCACTTGATTCATGCATAAAAAAGAACTACGTAGGTCTGATTTCCTCATCGCAATTGAGGAATACGTAGGAGCAAAGGGAAACACCCTTGTCGACTACAAAAAGAGAAAAAATATAAAAAGGGTATAAAGGATATAAAGACATAAAGAGGGAATGTAAAAATCAAAGTCATATTTGCACATTTGATTAAAGGCTATCGTCCCTTGGGACGAACGTGTGGGGTGCTAATACCTTCCCCGTGCGTAAATACAACTCCCGAACCTTTCACTTAAAAGTTCGTAGATCGCGTCTTTTCCGGTTTTTCCGACGTTTTCCTCAAATAAACGTTGGTGGCGACTCCGCGCGTATTCCTTTCGTGGAACACACATCCTGCGAGTCACGCATCGCCCTCCCGCTGAAGGGTAGGTTGCGACACTGAGCATCCATCCTGGTGCTACCAAGATGTATTTGGATTTGAAGATGATGTTTTGGTGGCCCAACATGAAGAGGGAGGTTAGTGAGTTTGTGTATGCATGCCTAGTCTGTCAGAAGGATAAGATTGAACATCAGAGACCTTCAGGGAAGTTACAACCCTTGGAGATACCCTAGTGGAAGTGGGAAAATATTTCCATGGATTTTTTTGTAGGACTACCTAGAACACCTAGAGGTTTAGATTCTATCTGGGTTATTGTTGACAGACTGACCAAGTATGCGCATTTAATTCCCATTAATATCAGATTTTCCTTGGAGAAGTTAACCTCCCTGTATATTAGTGAGATTGTCAGATTACATGGTGTGCCATCTAGCATAGTGTTTGATAGAGATCCTAGGTTTACCTCTAGATTTTGGGAGAGCCTGAGCAAAGCGTTAGGAACCAAGCTTAGACTAAGTTCAGCCTACCATCCTTAGACTGATGGCCAAACTGAATGGACCATTTAGTCACTGGAGGACCTTTTGAGGGCGTGTGTCTTAGAGCAAAAGGGAAGTTGGGTGAGTTTTCTTCCGTTGATAGAGTTCACTTATAACAATAGTTTTCACTCTACCATTGACATAGCTCCCTATGAAGCTTTGTATGGTAGAAGGTGTAGGACACCCCTATGTTGGCTAGAGCCTAGAGAAGACCTTACCTTAGGACCTGAAGTGGTACAACAAACCACCGAGAAGGTCAAGTTGATCCAAGAAAGGATGAGAACTACTTAGAGTAGGCAGAAAAGTTATCAGTATAAGAGGAGGAAAGACCTAGAATTCGAGGTTGGTGATCATGTATTCTTCAGAGTCACCCCGTGGATTGGGGTTGGTCGAGCATTGAAATCCCAAAACTCACACCTCGCTTTATCGGTCCTTTCCAAATTCTTAAAAGAGTCGGTCCTGAAATATTATTAATTATAAATTGATGTTTAATTTTATTTATTGTGTTATTTTATCCATGTTTAATTTCACGGAAGCTTATGAAGGAAGCTTCTCAAGGAGGTGAGCTTAGTTATTAGAAGGGTGTGAGTGTAGCTAAACTCTAGCTTCTCAAAGAAGTTTCTCAAGGAAGCTTCTCAAAGA
Source organism: Glycine soja (assembly GCF_004193775.1). Lineage (NCBI taxonomy): Eukaryota > Viridiplantae > Streptophyta > Magnoliopsida > Fabales > Fabaceae > Glycine > Glycine soja. Next base: position 7,490,872 of record NC_041006.1, read on the forward strand.
AGCCTTTCAAGGAAGCTTCTCAAGGAAGCTACCAAAACCTATTTCGGTAAAATCTCCCTCTTGGATTCGTTAACCGTTGGATCATCTTAAAACTTTTTCTGGAGGTTTATAAGACAGCTGTCCATAGTTTGATTGTTGTGATTTACGATATGACATCTGGAGTGTGAGACATGATTCGTTTACCAAAGCAGAAAAAAATTTGAGTGTTGCAAGCTTTGTATTTCGTGCAGCAGTGGAAAACAACCACTTCTTCCTCTTTCTCTTTCCCTAAACCCTTCCCAACACCCCCAACCTTCTTCTGCACCACCCACGACCACCGGTGGCCGCCGGGAGCTGCCGTTATTTGCCGTTGAACCCCCACACCAAGAGGAACACTTTAATCGGAGCAGAATCTTCAAAACTCATCTCAAGGATTCGGTAGAGAACGAAGCCTCCAATCCTACCTTCGTGGTTTTCTTCGAGGTAACCGTGATTCTAAGCCTACTCCTTGGTAGTTTAAGCCTATCTTTACATCTTTTCTGACTTGGGAATCGTCATTGGATGCTTTTACACTTCCTATGAAAAACCCTAGAGAAAGAGACATTGTAAAAGTTATCTTTTTATGAAATGAGTGTTATTTTCGTGACCTTTACTAAACTCCGGTCACATTGGCGTGATCAGAATTTCAAAATGATGTTTCCTTTTTGTAGAATCCGAAACACCCCTCAACCCTTTATGTTTTGACAGGGGTATTTGACTCCGAATGTTTGTCATTACTTTATTAAATTTCCTTCAATTTGGCATATAGAGACTTGCGTTTGGACTGACAAACGTGAATGAGAGAGACCTCTGAGTGACATAATGAGGAACTGATGGAGAGCTCACGATAAGTAAGGGGAGTTTATTATAATTTACTTTTTTTGATACCATAGTTGGGGTCAGGGAACCTAACTATGGGGATGTATGCCTGTCCCTGTTGCATGCTGATTTTCAAGAAAAATAATGTTTTTGACTAATGGGATGCAATATATCTATTATTGATGAATAACATTATTGTTTTCATTAGACTTGTGTTGTCTGAAGACCTGAGGAGTGTGAATCTCAGGCATGATATATATATATATATGTGTGTGTGTGTGTGTGTGTGTGTGTGTGTGTGTGTGTGTGTGTGCGGAATGTGACTTACTGTTGATGTTGCTATTGATGACATTAATTGATATGAGGTGAGGTTGACATTTGTGATGATATTGATACGAGATGATGTATTTCATGATTATGTCGATATGAGGTGATGTTATTATTGATAATTATGTTAATGTAAGATGATGTTGTTGTTGTTGATAAAGTCATTGAGATGAGACGATATTGATGTTGAGAGTGATATTGAGAATACATTGTGATGATGCATGTTGCGTATGTACATGGGGGTGCAGTGACCTTGTCAGATGCCCTTGGTGGGTGAAATAGAGTGGTCAAAGAGTTTAAGCATCTCTGGAGGGGGATGGCTTAGAATATTTAATTATCCACGGTCAGTGCATTTGATGGTGCCATGTTTCATATGTTGCATGTTGTGTATGTACATGTGGGGGTGTAGTGACCTTGTCGGATGTCCCTGGTGGGGGAAATAGAGTGGTTAAAGAGTTTAAGCATCTCTAGAAGGGGATGACTTAGAATCTTTAATTTATCCATGGTCAGTGCACTTGATAATGCCTGTGTCTCATACGTTGTGTGTTGTGTAAGTTCATGGGGGGGGGGGTGGTGCAATGACCTTGTCGGATGCCCCTGGTGGGGGAAATAGAGTGGTTAAAGAGTTTAAGCATCTCTGGAGGGGGATGACTTAGGATCTTTAATTTATCCATGGTCAGTGCACTTGATGGTGCCCATGTTTCATACGTTGTATGATGGGTATGTTCATGGGGGGGGGGGGGGGTGCAGTGACCTTGTGGGATATCTCGGGTGGGGGAAGAGTTTTAAGCATCTCTGGAGGGGGATGGCTTAGAACCTTTAATTATCCACAGTCAGTGCACTTGATGATGCCCATGTTTCATACTTTATATGACACAAAAATAGTATAAACTTTGTCAGTAAAAGTACTTGTAGTTTCTCGTGAGGAGGAACACTTGTACTAGGGGGTGTGTCACTTGGTTTGGAACTCCCTTGAGACTCAGGCTGATCACCATGAGTGGGGGGGGGGGGGGGGGAGTTGCCTGTGTACGACAGGGTGGCCTCGATATTTACTGCCTAGTTTTCCTAAGTGAGAGTGTCATGTGGACACGCTTAGGCTATTTCCTTGGGGATGGTACCACATTGCATTTGAGAGTTGAGGTCAGGTGCATGCATCATTCTGAGCATGATTGATTGGAACTATGGACTGATGATGATTGTTTGTTGAGTGTGTGTTGGACTAGTAAATGTTTGTGTACGCTTATGATATTTGTTAATGTTTTCTTCTAGTTGTGGTTATTTGATCTTTGTATTAATTCTTTTTATAATGAACTCATCCTTGCAATTTTTGTATCGTGTGGTTGGTACCTGTGATGATCGTGAACCCTTGTTCGTGGGAGCAGAATGACAACGGTAGAGTACAGGAAGTGAGATTCTTTTGTGGAGCTGCTGAGCTGACATGATGACGTTGGGGTTACTTTGGGAGAGAGTTGTGTTTTGTTAATCAACTCCTCCATAGCTAGTTCCATAACTTTTTTTGTTAATTGAAGATGTAAATCACAAATTTAATTATATGTATGAACAAGTTTACTTTCATTATGTGAATGATGTGTACTGAGTTACTATACTAATATATATGTATCCGGTTAAGTAATGGTGCGTTGTTTATGAATATATATATATATATATATATATATATATATATATATATATATATATATATATATATATATATCGTGAAATTCAAATTTATTATAATTTTCATAAGCAAATTAACGGAGTTTTCATAAAAAAATATAAAAGAAGAATTTAATTTCTCGAGTTATTAGAGTGGTGATATCGTAGCAACGAGGTGGGTTGTTACAGTAAGTACTCACGTCATATGCAACAAGTGATCTGCAATAATTAGTGTTAGTGAGCACTGTACTTGCAGAGCCACATTCACTATCTTTGAGTGAAACTACAGATTGATCAAGATTGATTGACCAAGGATAATGGTAGTTATGGGCAGTGGCATCCATATGTGAAGAAGATCTTTGCATCCTCACTGGCCTTGGGACATTTCTTCCCTTAACTGAAGCTCTTCTCGGGCTCGGTTGCCTCTCGAAGGAATATGATCTTTGTTTTGGTGCACTATGTGATTTGACTTTGGCCCTTCATGATTCAGTGTTAGCTATGTAATTTGGGAACAAAAGATAGTCATAGGGCATAGATTCTACATAAACTGGCCTAGGGAAAGCAAAATAAATGTTTTTTAGGGCTAGTCTTCCACCTACGTGATTAATTAAGGGTGAAATTTTTATTGAGAGATGTTTCTATATTTAATGCTAGACAATATTCTGAATAGAATTGTTTTTAAAAAAAATACTCGTGAAAAGTATATTTTTTATTTTAATTTTCTCACAATTTTTGCTCTCATTTATTACAAGTAATTATTGTGAAAATCTAATTGACTTTTGATGTGTTTTTGGTTAATGTTTGTGAATTATGACCATATAATTTGACTTTTTCAATTACTAGTATTAGAGCTCATGCAATGCACTAGCATACTGATTTACTGTAAACTATCACGAATTGTAATTATTATATGATTCAATTTAAATAAAAAATAATTTTACACTATATTGTTGTATTGCAGTCGAGACTACTAACCTTGCTTCAAAAATATGTTTCTTTGATACTATTGTGTTGCAGCTATATAGAATAACATTTTTTCTTTTAAACTTGATCTGTTTACAAAGGGTGTTGCTAAGAGGACTAAGGAGTTGGGTTTGTTGATCTTGCACATTTTCTTGAGCTTCCAATGCCAGAAATATTGCATGGACTATAGGTACCATGATCTTCTTGTTATTTGATCTGATATTTGATATATTAGCTTTAATTTAATCTTCTTTGTACAAATTACATACAAATTCAGTTGCTGTATTAACTTGTTTTACAAAATTTATGCTTATACTCCAAAAGTGCAAAATAATAGTTCAATCTGTGTAAAACTATTTTGAATAATTGAAGTACTAATACATGAGTAATATAATTTACCAATTGAAGACCAAAGTTAATCTCATTGTTGAGGTTGCATTTCATATTCCGTACTATGAAAATTGTATCTATAGTTGACATATTCCTCCCTGTAAGTATAAATTGTTTTACTTGCTTTAAACATAATTTCATATTTTTGTCGTATATTTTATTTCTATCTTTAAGAAAAATGTTCATCTCCACAAATTAAGTTTAGATTTTGTTATTTGTCTTAAAAATATCATTTTCATATTTTTTTACATAATTCACTAGGAGAAGAAGAGAAAAGAAAGGTCCCACCTTATAATTTTACATATAAATTTTACTCATGCTTGGTATTTTAAATACAATAAAATATTCCATGAATTAGTTAAGTGAAAAGAAAGTAAGCAAGAAATAAACCAAAAAAACATTTACATTAATCTCATTAGCTATATTTTATTAATATTCTTCCTTAAAAAAACAATTTATCTATATTCTCTATATTAAGTAAAACAAAGTATTTAAAAAATCAGTTAAGTAAAAAAAAGAACTTATATGAGTAAGGAGATAATAAATAAAAAATACATCATTTGCCTATAATTTGATTTTAGATATTAATTTTATTTATACTTTTTACGTTAAATAAAATAAGATATTCAATAAATTAGTTAAGTGATAAGATAATAAGGAAGAAAAAAAATTATTTAAACAATTCTCATTCATTATATTTTATTCATATTCTCTATAATACATAACACGAAGTATTCGAAAAATTAGTTAAGCTAAAGAAAAAAGAAAAAACATTTATATTATCATAATTTCAATTCAAATTTCTCTTACTTTTGTAGTTAAATATATATTAATTAGAAAAAAATTTACACCTCACAAATAAAATATAATTGTTTTTATATTTTCTTTTAAAAAAATCGTTTTCGTCATTTGTATTTTACATATAATTTCTATCTTTGGCAAAAAAATTATTATCGTATATTAAGTAATGATATTATTGCTTGCTTTTAAAAATCATCTTTATATTTTATATTTATTTTTTATCTTTAGTAAAAAAGTTACTCCCCTTCAATTAAGCGTATTTTTTGTTACTTGCTTTTTTAAAAATCATCTTTAGAATAGTATTTGAGTTCGTGAAGATAATTTCCGATCAGACTTCATTTACCTTAGTTGAACTCCAAATTAGTCAAGGCACATTTCCTTTGATGAATTGGAGGATTAAAATTAGAAAAAGTCACCTTAATATTTTATATTTAAATATATAATTTTTACCTTCAGTTGAAATATTCATCTCCGTAAATTAAGTATAGATTTTCTTATTTGCTTTAAAAATAAATTTCATTTTTTATTTTATATGTTATTTCTATCTTTAAGAAAACCTCACCTTTTTACATTATAATTTTTTTACATTAGAAAAACTAAATCTGAAAACTAAAATTAAAAAACAATTTAAAATATTATAAAATGTGATATTTTCATATATTATAATTGAAGGAAAGACTTTGCATCTAAAGAAGACTAATCATCCCACCACATGTCAAACATCGGTAATTTATCCTTATTAGTTATGTGTTGTATTTTACAATCATATATAGTATCCCTTAATTGGCTTACAAGATCATACATAAGACAATAGATTGATATTACACATGGACCAGAAGATTCACTACTACAAAAAGATGATCCTACATCGGTTCTATGATACTTTTAAAGACGGTTTCAAACCTTCTTTGTAGTCAACGTCGTAGAAAGTTTTAACTTTCTACGACAGTTCTTAAAAAACCATTTTAGAAAAACTGCACATTCTAAGACGGTTCTCAGATCACATTCTAAGACGGTTCTCTAACAACCGTCTTAGAATATATATATTTTTTAAAAATTTAAAATAATTTTAGGATTCTAAGACGATTTTTTGAAAAATTTTCTTAAAATATCTACAATCTAAGACGGTATTTTTTAGAGGACCATCTTAGAATATATTTTTAAAAAACAAGAAAAAATTAAAATAATTTTAGGATTATAAGACGGTTTCTCCAATTAAAAAATCATACAACATATTCAATTCCTCTGGCTATTTTTTTTGCTTCATAAATTATTTTATAAAACAATTTGTTTCTTTTTATTCTTCCTTTATTTATATATCTTCTCATATTATAAATTAAATCATAATTAAATATACAATTGAATATGAATAATAGAACTTTCAAGCTGCAAGATAACAACATTATTTGCGAATTTTCTTTTCTAGTCCAATCATGCATTAAATGCCAAGGATTTGATTTCTTTAATCATATAAATCATGCTATTCATTCAAAATGTATGTTCCACATCAACAATTCTTTCAAAGGGAAATTTTTAGATGATATAGCCTTATTATGTAGCCAAACAAAGTCATTACACTTGTTTTCTTGCTCATACAAAGAAGTAATTATCACTTGTGAAAAATTGATAAATTTCTCAGTATTTCTTTTTTTCTAACTCTATATTATGATTGAGTAACTCTTGTTCTTGTTTTTACAAATAACTTTTTAGTTTTTATTTTCCCAGAAGCTTGCCACCAGAACCTATTCTTTAGTCCATCATCATTATATATGCTTGTTCAATGTTTTCTTTTATGTTGCTTTTATTCTTTAATAAAGTATTTTAAAAAATAATAATTTAATTTTGATTCATTTTTTTTCTATCCTTTGGAGTATATGCATAACAAAAAGAAAAAGAAAAAGTACTGTGTCATCAAGAGGCAGAGCAAGAGTTGTGGCAAGAAGAGAATAGCCAATGATTACTCCAATTTCGAGTGTTTTCTTCGCATTCAGGATTTTAAGCAACATTGATATGAACTGCGCTTCCTCCGCTGGAATACTCAACAAATAACCCCTACTGACATATATATAAATGATAAACCCTTCACAATAATAATTTCTAATATACTATATCAACAAAATAAGTTAACTCGATTTTATTTTATATATTATCATACCTTAATAAAGATGAAAATTCAAAGTTCAAATAGACAGGAATTAAAAACTGTTGTATTCAGTTAACTTACATATTTTTTTGGTACTTTTGTTCGGTGGTCTCTTTGAGTTGCTTTAGTTGTTTGTGCTCATATGGATAACTACTTGTTTCTGAGGAGCTTTGCCTTCAACTAACCTTGTCCGTGACTCAAGATAACCATTTAAAATGTTAATAATTAGTTTTATACTATAAAATTGAAAATGTGCATGATATTAACTAACTAGAAATTACTGCAGCCATTATGGGTTTGTCTACAACATGTTCTTGTACACATAGAAGTCCTATGGGTATACACCTTAAAATATCTTTATGATGAGTAGCATCATATATTTCTGGATCTATTATAGATAATATGTTGCCTTCCCTCCATTGTATCCATGCTTGAAATGCAATAAAGAAAAAAAAATTAACTTTTGATAGTTGTATCATTCAGCAACATAAGGTAAAAGTTCTTGTTGAAGAGTCAGAGACTCAAAAATAAATTGTTGAGACTTACAAATCCTAAAAGGCTAAGAGCATTGTTGTCGTCATAAAATTTTGAGTTCCTTCTTCCACTAACAATCTCTATTACCAAAACACCAAAACTAAAGACATCTGATTTCTCTGAAAATAGTCCTTTCATTGCATATTCAGGGGACATATAGCCACGACATTCAAATGTAACTCTCCAAGTATTCTACATTTGGACTATAACATTGGACAACAAAAAAGTATACTCACTATGTTCCAACAACCCTGTTAGTATTGGCCTGATCTTCAGTTCCTCCAAAGATTCTAGCCATACCAAAGTCTGGTATTTTTGGATTCAACACTTCATCTAACAAGATATTACTTTCCTTCAAATCTCTGTGTATGATTCTTAGCTTGGAGTCTCTATGAAGATAAAGCAATCCTCAAGCTATTCCTTCTATTATGCCATAGTGCTTCCTCCAATCTAGGAGTTTATTTTTTGATGGATCTAAAAAGTACATATTAAGGGTAGCATTATACTATTGTGAACATAATATTAGAAGAGTCACTTACAAAAATAAGTCATTTAAATCCCCTGACTAGAGTGCATTCAGGAAAACTCAATAGTTATGAAATGATTGTTTAATTTATTTCTTAAATATTTTTGCATATGCTAAATAAAGAGAATCATAAAAGTTTGGAATTCGATATGAGACAAATACTAGAGGAGGAATCCAAAGAACTAACCAAAGATAAACACATCCAAACTTTTGTTTAGCACATATTCATATATCAACATCTTTTCATCACCTTCAGCACAACAGCCAAAAAGTTTTACAAGATTACGATGTTGATGCTTGGAAATCGCCATTACTTCATTCATGAATTCTTCTGGACCTTGTCCAGAGGCTCTAGAAAGTCTTTTAACTACTATTTCCTGTCCATCTGGCAATTTCCTTTGGGAAAAGAAATATTAAGAGGACAACTATAAACATTGGATTCAAATATGATAATATCTTTGTTTTAAGGTACCTTGTACACCAGACCAAAACTGCCCTGCCCAAGTTTGTTGGACAGGTGGAATTTATTTGTGGCTGCAACAACCCTTTCAAAATCAAACAATAATAGCTCCTGGAGCTTAATTTAATTACCTTAAGGAGTGCTGGACTTTTGAGGATGCCCTTTTGTGCTAATGAGCCCTCCATGGTTAACATACAGAGCAAAAAATAACAAAAGATAGACTTTTAAGAATTAAGTTGTAACTTAGAAAATCAAAACGATCAAATTAAAATATATTTATAAATCAAATTGAATGGCAACTTGAATTGATGATACTTGAGATTTAATAGTCATCAAAACAGTCTGCTATATGAAAATAGAATAGCTAGAGATATGCAAGCTCTGCTAAGGGATGAAAATGGGGGTTCTAGTGGTCTGCTAGGGGATGAAAATGGAACATAAACGAAGGTTATGCAACTTGGAGTTACTTTTCCTAATTGTAAGCATCCACAAACCAGAAAGCAATTAATCAAAAGAATACAAATTGATTAAGAGTTTCTTACATCAAATATATTCTCATACTCCTCTAACAAAGTTGTATTATTATTCTTTTTGTATCTGATCAGAAAAAATATTATTATTCTTTTTATTTTTTGATATATTTTTTTCTATCATACCAGATATTTATTATATATATAAACTTCTCTCTTGTTTATATGATTCTCTCCAGGTGTCTATTGCACTAAAAACATTATTTAATGCAAAAATCTAATATTAGAAAAGAGAAAAATAAAACTAATCATCAATCAAAAAGCACACCAATAAAATATGAAATGAGAGTGATGTGAATTGAAGTTTGAAAAAGACACACTAACCTCCCTCAAACATTCTTCAAGCTTACTCAATCACCAAACAAGCACCAAAGAGAAATTTTGACAAAGAACCAATCTTCAAGATCCATGTCAACAACCCAGAAAAAATTAAAAAACAATAAGGAAGAACCTTATTGAGGCACACCCAGTTTAATTCCTTCTACTGCTCATTTACGCTAAGGCAACCACAACAGCGAGGTAACAAGCAGCAGCTGAAATAAAAAAAAGGTAACACCTGAAACAAAAAGGTTAAAGCATCCCTTCCTGCCTACTTAATACGATGCACCCACAACAACTATTAGAAGCATATAATGTAACATTGTAACATTGAAACTAATAATAATCGAAGAGAGTGAGGGGAAAAAGAAAAGAGCAAAGATGCCTCCTGATGTAATTCAATTTCGTCCTACCTTAAGATCCAAACCACAAGACCTTGAAAATACCAAATAAAAAAACATAAGAAACACTAAAAATATCCAAATCCAAGTTCCAAATAGTAGCGACAACAAAAAAATTAAATAAAAAGTATAGCGAGGGTAAAAAAAAGAGAGAAACTAATAGACGGATTGCTTGATATCCTCAGGAGAGAACTTGGTACCCTTTTCCTTGATGGCAGCGGCACGACCCTTGGCCTTCCGATTGAGCAAGGATTTGTGGTCCTTGTACATTCAAAGCTTAGTGACGACAATCTTGGAAGGGTGAATGCCAACGTTAACGTTAACCTTCTCACGGGTGATGTGGTCAATGCGGATGACCCACTTGCGGTGATAGACCTAGAGTCGTTAACCTTGTCGTCCTTGTGAACCAAAATGGACCACACGTTGTACTTCGATTGGAGATCAATGGAGAAAGGCGCCCTCATCAAGACGTAGCGCACGCTCAACAGAACAATGAAGTGAGCCTTGTGGCTCTTGCGAGGGCTTAAGGAAACCCTAGGGTTAAACTTCATTGTTTCTTTTCTCTCCTCCTCGTTCTCTATGACGGCAATGAGAATGCAAGAGTGAAGGTAGAAGAAAAACTAAGATGTAGGATTTTCTAAGCTAACCCAATTAAAACATGTCACGTCAGCATCAAAGAGTGGGAAAACACATGTTTTCAAAGAAGATTTTTTAAAACCGATGCTGTAAAGTATTTTTAAAGCCGATTTTGAGATAACCGTCTTTAAAAAGCTATAATTATTTACAAAAATGCCACCACTTTACTAACTACATCGGTTTTCATATAACCGTCATAAAAACGGTGTCGTAGAAGGCCTCTTTTCTAGTAGTGTGAAAGTCACTGAAGTAAAAGGCAATTAGTTCACATCATGTGAGACGGTAAAAATAGAGTTTCCAATGGCTATGTTTTGCTGAAATTTGAGCCAAAGGTGACTTCATGTCCTTCTTACTGACAGGAGCTAAAGAAAAAAAACTATCATATATACATTGTTTAAGGATTGTTTCTTATTTCCTCTTTTCAGTTTTCACCGCTTTAGAATAATGTTGAATTTCTTGATCTAGCAAAATCTAAGACAGAAACAACATGCATTTTTAAGTAGTAATGCTTACAAAATCCATAGAAGTGACACTGAATAGGTAAAACACATAAACACCAACCAAAAAGAAATGAACCTTTACCTTCAACCTAAGCTCAAGTTAGACAGTGTAATTGCATCTGAAGTGGAATAACCTATAACGATTAATTGTTAGAAATTTTATAATTCCAATTAATTAATTACTGTGGACTGTCATACCCTATTTTCGTCCGGGGATGATCGTTGGTTAATATTTGGATTCTTGCTGGTGGAATTGAACTGCTTAACACTAATCACCGTGCAATCCGAAGGGTTTTGTGACGTTTCAGAAGGAAATGTGTAAAATGTTCAAAAGAGGGGCAAAATGGTCACTTTGGGATATTTTCCAACCCCTGGGCCCATTAGAAAACTTAAAGGTGAAGCAACCAGCTCGCCTGGGCGAGCTGAGCTGGCTTGGGCGAGCAAGTTACTTATGGAGGAAGCTACCAGCTCGCCGAGGCGAGCTATCATGCAACCTACTCCCCTCATTTTCCTATAAATAGGTGTGAGGGGCTGAAGGGAAGGGGTTCAACATCATTTATAAGAAGTTTTCACTGAAATTAGTGAGAAGAAGGAGAAAGAAGGAGAAAAATCAAGGCCGAGGCGCTTCTGTAACGCTTTCGTAATATTTCCGTGAACGTTCTTCATCATTCTTCATCCGTTCTTCGTCATTCTTTGATCTTCGACCAATTAGTTTTCTATTTTGAAGCTTTGAATTCATTCTATGCACCCTTAGGGGTCCATCCTTGCTTTGCATGTCTTCATCTTCATTCTTCTACCATCGGTGATCTTTTTCTTTGTTTTAAGCGAGTTTTGACCGATCGTTTAAGCCGTAATCTCACTTAATCAATGTTAAAATGAATTTCGACTGATCGTTTGTGTTGTAATCTTGTTTAATCACCATTAAAAAAGAATTCAACCGATCGTTTGTGTTTTAACCTCGGTTAATCATAAAAAAAAAAAAGTTTCAACCGGTCATTTACTTTGAAAGTTCTATTTTAATGGGTTGGAGAATAACCAAGTGAAAACAAAACTAAAATCAACTCAGAATCAAGCTTTTGTCCACAAGAAAATCCCTTGAATTTGTTCAAAGGTCCAACGCCTTAAACAATCTTTTTACTTATATTGGTTAAAACGAACCGTTTAAAAGTCTAAAATCAACACTCCACATAACTTTCTTGCTTTTCAAAGAACTACCTAGATCTGAGTTCCTCATCACAATTGAGGATACGTAGGAGCAAGAGCCCCGCTCTTGTCGACCCTAAAAAGATAAAAAGGGATAGAACCTACGTAGGAGCAAAAGGGAAAAATAAAATAAATTTGAAGTCATGATTCTGCACATTTGATTAAAGGTTGCCGTCCCTTGCGACAGACGCGTGGGACCCGTGTGTAAACAACTCCCAAACCTTTATTTCTTAAAATTCGTAGACCCGCTTTTGTTTTTTTCTAACATTTTCCTCAAATAAACGTTGGTGGTGACTTTGTACGTTTTTCCTTCCTTGGAAGACGCACCCGTGAACCTCACGTCGCCCTCCCGCCGAAGGGTAGGTTGCGACAGTTGGCGAATCCACTGGGGACCATTTTTAAAGAGTTAGGCCATTTAATTTGTGTGCATTCTTTATCATAACTTTCTCTTTGTTCTTTATTTCCCTTATGTTCCTGTATGTATATAACTCCTTTGATGCTTTTGTATTTTGTGTAGTTGTTTATTTTAATGTATGCATTGATAAATATTTGTTCATTTGATGCACGCACGATACCAACACTTTTTGAACACACTGTGAGTTGTTAAGGGCCCTATACCCGGTCCATGGGAACATAGGAAGTGGAGGTGAATCTGTGGTCATGCTAAGTCTCCGACTTGCTTGATGACAGTGAAACCTCATCTAGATTTTTTCTCTTTGATGATACGTTGTCGCTGGTAGTCCCTACTACCACAATGTTTGATATCAAAGGTGATGATATCTCTAGAAACCTTTCAAAGCTAGATGCAACCACCTTTGAAATTATCACTAAATAGCGAGCCTTTTTAGTTCCGCCCCCATCAGGTCTCTGAAATAGGGGCACGGAGCAAACACGCTACGTGACATTGCCATGCATATCTTTATAAATGTCATGTTTGTGTGCGTCTCTCCTGTGCTGGTTGTGTTGTTCGATGGAATTACCATGCTTGTTTGTCTAGAATGTTTCTTTTTTTACTATCGACCACGTGCCCTCACGCATGTGTACTCGTATTGTGTCGTCACTCTATATTGCCTTTGTTTCGTCATTTTGTCACGGGAAGTCGGGAGGTTCGCATCACCTTCTTGAATGCATGCATGGGGCACCATGGTAATGACTGTAAATGAACCATGATGCTCAATGCCTTAAAGAAGAGATGATTGTCCAGACTCTCGTGTCTATAAAAGGAATTTGTGTCATGCATAGCATAAGCATCCTTTCATGCATTCATCATATTTCCTCCATGATAGGGTGTCGAAGTATTGATCAAACATAATTTTTTGTTCTAGAAAAACATGAGATTGAATCAAGCACCCTTGCTTAAGAAAAGGTTCTATCACATCAAAATTAAAAGCCTAGAGGTTGCTAGTATGCAAGAATTGGGGCAATTGATGGGTCAACTCCAACGTCAAGCTTTCTGCAAGACATACAAAAAAATATGGGATCTAGCTATGATAGAAGTCTCTATTGAGGCCATTGTAGCCCTTACCCAGTATTACGATCAACCGTTAAGGTGCTTCAAGTTTGGGGACTTTCAGCTAGTACCAACCGTGGAAGAGTTTGAAGAGATCTTGGGATGCCCGCTAGGAGGAAGAAAGCCATACCTTTTTTCTAGGTTCTATCCCTCCTGGCGAGAATAGCCAAGGTAGTCAAAATCTCGGCACAAGAATTGGACCGAGTAAAGCAAAATAGAAATGGGGTGGTCAGAATACCGAGGAAGCACTTGGAGGAGAAAGCGAAGGCTTTAGCGGATCAAGGTAAATGGGCTTTGTTCATTGACATCTTGGAGCTATTGGTATTTCAAGTTGTCCTCTTTCCAAATGTGGATGGGCTAGTGGACTTAGTGGCGATCGATGCCTTCCTTGCTTATCACCATAGCAAGGAAAGTCTGATCATTGCTATTTTGGCTGATGCTATGACACATTTGACCGAAGATGCGAAAAGAGCGGTGCAAGAATCGTCTGTTGCACACCTACTCTTTATGGATGACTGGTCTCTCACCTCTTTCATCATGAAAGTAGACCCATCTGTCCCCTGCAAGGTCACCACACATGCACCGAGAAAGGGAAGGCCAATTGGGAGCAACTCTTGGCTAGTATGGTGGGGACATCCATTAATTGGTTCCCCCGATGGAAGGAAGGAAGAGCCAGAGTTTCGTCCTCATGCAAGGGGTTCTCAAACATCCCCTTGATGGGGACGAGGGGTTGTATCAATTATAATCCCATCCTTGCCATACTACAACTTGGCTACCCCATGAGAGGAGTGCCATCTGAAGAAAGTACCATGCCCTTCATCGCACGGGATTTTAGTGACCCCAATGCAAGGATATTTCAAAGGGTCTGAATGGAATGGAACGCGGTGCAAAGAAAGGATAAGGAACTTAGGGGAAGCAGCAACGGGATCATTGGCAGATATCATAAGTGGTTGAAGGCTTGGATGCAAGAGTTAGATTGGCTCCTGAAGCTAAAGGTCTCAAGTGAGGAAGAGGTTGAAACCTTGGAGGAGAGTGAGGAGGTACAAGCCTTAAAGGCGAAACTTGGAAAGGTGCAAGCAGCCAAGGAAAGGTTCAAGACAACGGCCATCAAGGTCCGAAAAGAGTGCGACAAACTAAGAGACATCAATGTGGCCACAGCCGAAGCATTGGAACGGGAATCAAAGAGGGACCGAAAGGAAGAATGGGGCCGAAACAAGTTCCAAGGGGCTTTGTGGGGTAGCAACAACGAGCTTAAGCTTCGAAGGGCTGGGAAAGACCAGTCTAGAGTCGAAAACATGATATTGGAAGATAAGTTGAAGGCTTATCAAAGGTCCAAAATGAGTTTGTCCGAGCAATTGAGCAAGACCGAAGAAAACATGTGGGCCATCATTTACCAATACAAAGAGAAGCTAAATTTAGCTTTAACCCATGAACAAAGGCTAGAGGACTAGTACGCAAAGGTATCAGTCCTATAAGCAGAAAGGGAAGCGAGGGAAAGAGTGATCAATTCATTGCATAGAGAAGCAATGATGTGGATGGATAGGTTCGCTTTCACCTTGAATGGGAGTCAAGAGCTTCCAAGACTGTTAGCCAAAGCAAAAGCAATGGTGGACGTATACTCGACCCCCAAGGAAGTTCATGGGCTCCTCGATTATTGTCAGCATATGATCGATTTGATGGCCCACATAATTAAGAATCACTAAGGCGTTTTTATTTTCGCTTTAATTTTGACAAGCTGAACATTTTGTTCCTTAATAAAAATGAGTTTGGTTCAATCCTATGCCTTTGCTCAAGATTCTGTGCGAATCCAATACTTCGATAACTTTTCTTTAGCATGCATTCATGTTTAGTTCTTTCTCGCATTACTCACTACATTTTGGTTCTTTTAGGAGAAAACACCATAACTAAACACACTTTAAGGCACCCTTACCGAACCCATTTGAAGACTAGAGTCATGGGCGAAATAGAAGAGGTGCAAAAACAGATCAAGGCCGATATGGTGGCCTTGAAAGATCAAATGGCTTCCATGATAGAAGCCATGTTTAAGCATGAAGAGAATGATGGAAAGTAATGCGGCCACAGGTTCCGCCGCCAGCGCTGCCGCTGAGGCAGATCCTACCCATCCATCTGCCGTAAATTAAGTGCATCAACCCGTCCTAGACATGGTGGGACAAGGAGGAGAAGTGTTGGGAAGCGCTAACAATCCACACATGGGGTATAATAGGAATGCTTACCCCTATGGCTTACCCACCCAATTATATGCCGCCCATCAAGCACGTGTCTAACGAGAACGTTGATCATGCCGTTCCCGTTACCTTTGAGGGTCAGCAACCCCAACCTAAAGGAGGCGCCCGCAAAGAACCTCAGGAGCGTGCTTAAGGTGACTTTGACCCATATCCCACTTTCACCACCGAATGACCAGCACATAATGCTATGCCTCAGTCTAACACCGCGGGAGCTCCTCAACCCCACCCTTTGCAACCATTGCAAGTCTCAGTAGGGGGGCCACCTCCAGCAATGGAAGGGAGAAAGAAACTATATCTCATGAAAGATAGATTAAGAGCCGTCGAAGGGTTTGGTGATTACCCTTTCAGCGACATGACCAAATTGTGTTTTGTACCTGATGTTGTCGTCCTTCCAAAATTCAAGGTGCCAGATTTTGATAAATACAAGGGGACTACTTGCCCCAAAAATTACCTGAAGATGTATTGCCAGAAAATGGGGGCGTACTCTAGGGACGAGAAGCTGTTGATGCATTTCTTCCAAGATAGTTTGGCCGGAGCAGCGGTCATTTAGTATACCAATCTGGAGGTTTCTCGCATCTGCTCATGGAAAGACTTAATTACTGCCTTCATTAGGTAGTACCGATACAATACTGACATGGCTCCCGACAAAATCCAGCTGTAAAATATGAGCAAGCGGGAGCATGAGTCATTTAAGGAGTACGCCAAACGGTGGAGGGATTTGGCAACATAGGTGGCACCATCCATGGTGGAAAGAGAGATCACCACAATGATAGTGGACATGCTGCCGGTTTTCTACTACAAAAAGTTGGTGGGCTACATGCCTTCTAGCTTTGCGGATCTAGTATTTTCGGGCAAGAGGATTGAAGTAGGCCTGAAAAGAGGGAAGTTTGACTATGTCACCCCTGCTGGTACAATTAATAGAAGATTCAGAGCAAGTGGGGCAAAGAAGAAGGAAGGGGATGCCCACGCCGTGACTTTGGCTCCTACTTGGCCGAAACCCCAGCAAACCCTTAACAACACCTACCAAAATGCCCAACATCAACCAAGCTTTTCAGCCCACGTCGGAAACCCTTCCAACCCGAAACTTAGCCAGCAAGGGGCACCCGCTCAACCACAAAGGGCCCCCGCTCAAAACCCGGCTACTACACAACCTCGCCTCGCTGGCATTTCCAACCCTCCAGTGAAGAAGCTTCTGGAGTTTGCCCTGATTCTGTTGTCGTACACAGATTTGTTGCCATCTTTGATCGCCAACCAAATGGCGATGGTGACCCTTAGAAGGATTTACCAGTCTCATTTCCCTCGGTGTTACAACCCCAACGCTACCTATGCTTATCTGGCGGGTACCCCGGGGCATTCGATAGAATAGTGTGTGGCCCTCAAGCATGAGGTCCAAAGTTTGATCGACGCGGGGTGGCTAACATTCCAAGAAGATGACCCAAATGTAAAGACAAATCCGGTTTCCAATCATGGGAGGTCGGCAGTTAATGCAATAGAGGAGTGCAGACTTCAAAGGCCAAAGCAAATAAAAGACATGGTAACTTCTAGGAGGTTCATATTTGAGGCGCTGCAAGAGGTGGGCATGATTTCCTTTGTTGGGCACAAGGGGGATTCTTGTTTGATGTATTCGGGTGCGTCACATGACATGGAAACATGATCAATGGCAGAGGAGCTGTTATAAGGAATGATGGACCAAGGCCAGTTTGAAATTGGTGACGCAAGCAAGGGAGAGCAACATGTGTGCATGCAATCGGCAAAAAAAAGCCCAAGCAAACCCGAACCTTTGGTGATCCACTTCACCAGAGATGTTGCCTCCCAAAAACCACAAGGCTCCCAACCTATCCCGGGTAAGAAGCCTTTCCCATTCCCTCAAAAGCCCAACGAAAAGAAGGACGAGGCCATCGAAGATGACCTATCCTCTGCTAAAGTTACTAACATCTTTGGCATGAGTGATGTGACCTATAGTGGGCGTGTCTTCATAGCACCGGACCTGTTGGTGCGGTCCAAGGCCGCAAAGGGAAAGGCGAAAATGGGCACGAAAGAGAGCGACGAGGCAAGCCCATTTCTGGATGAGGAAATCCCGGTCGGGAGATTGGCTAAGAAAGACGGAGACTTTGGCGGGAAGAAGATATCCACCGAGTATGAAAATGAGTTCCTTCGGATCATTCAATAGAGTGAGTTCAAGGTGATTGAATAGCTCAATAAGACCCCAGCTAGGGTCTCCCTGTTGGAACTACTCATTGAGGAAGCAAATGAATTCCAAGCCTCATCGAGCACTTTTGGTCAAAATATTGAATGAAGCCCATGTGGCCCAAGACATATTTGTGGAGGGCTTTGAGGGCATCGTCAACAATATTACTGCCAATAATTACCTCACCTTTGCCAATGAGGAGATACCCGTCAAGGGGTGGGGACACAATAGGGCCTTACATGTGTCCGTCAAGTGTTTGGACCACGTCGTGGCCAAGGTGCTCGTCGACAATGACTCATCGCTGAATGTCATGCCCAAAAGTACATTGGAAAAACTGCCTTTCAATGCGTCACACCTGAGGCCGAGCTCCATGGTGGTATGGGATTTTGACAGCAGCCGCCGGGACGTGAGAGGAAAGATTGATCTCCCAATTCAGATTGGACCCCATGTGTGTTAGATCACTTCCCAGGCCTATAGCTGCCTTTTAGGCCGGCCTTGGATTCACTCAGTCGGGGTAGTCCCTTCAACGCTCCACCAAAGGTTGAAGTTTGTGGTGGAGGGGTAGTTAATCATCGTCTCGGGGGAAAAAGACATTCTGGTAAGTTGTCCTTCTTCTACGCCATATGTTGAAGCCACAGAGGAGTCCTTAGAGATGAACTTTCAAGCGTTGGAGGTGGTGAGCAACGCCTATGTCAAGCTCCCCCCGGTGCAACCACGTTCATCCAGTGTCGCGTTGATGGTAGCCGGTGTGATGTTAGGGCATGGGTACGAGCCCAAAATGGGTTTGGGTCAAAATGGAGATGGCGTGGCGAGCTTAGTAGAGTTCAAGGAGAACCGCGGAAGGTTCAGGCTAGGATATAAGCCTACACGTGCTGATGTAAGGAGAAGTGCCCTAGAAAGGAAGGGTAGGAGCATGGGCTCACTGCGAGGACCACAAGAGAAAGGGACTCCCTTAAGTCACATCAACAAGAGTTTTGTCAGCTCGGGTTAGATGTGTGAAGGACGGGTCGCCATGGTCCACAATGAAGTCCCTTAAGAACAATCGAACTGGGTACGGACGTGCCTTCCTGAGTTTGAGTTAGGGAATTGGCAAATTGTCGAGCAACCCGGAGTTTCTATGGCAAACATAATGTAATTTGTTAGCCCTAACCCTATAGCTAGGCCTAGGCTTTAGGATTTCCTCCCTGTTGGGCTTTGTCTTTCAATATCAAATATATATGAATATGGATTTTCTTCATTTGTTCTTGCACCTTGGTCCAATCTCATTCGTCTGCATGTTTATTTTTGTTGCGATTAAACAATACAGATCTGATAGTGAGTCCTGTGAGGTACTAATACCGAGGACCCATATGCCGATTTTGACCAGCTAGTAAACCAAGCTAAGGATGAAGAAGATGAAGATTGGTGGCTTCCCCCTAGAACTAAAAAGAATGGTCGAGCAGGATGACCGAGAAATGAAGCCACACCAAGAAGAGACGAAAATCATAAACTTGGGTGCGAACGAGGACAAGAAAGAGGTAAAGGTCAACACGGGCATGACCACACCTGTCTGAGATGAATTGGTGGCTTTGCTACGAGACTACCAAGATGTCTTTACTTGGTCGTACCAAGATAAGCCCGGCTTGAGCCCTGGCATTGTACAACATCGGTTGCCACTGAATCCCGTTTGTTCCCCGGTGAAACAAAAACTAAGAAGGATGAAGCCCGAGATGTCCTTAAAGATAAAGGAAGAGGTGAAAAAGCAATTCGACACTAGCTTTTTGGCTATGGCTTGATACCCTGAATGGGTAGCCAACATTGTTTCAGTCCCCAAGAAGGATGGGAAGGTGCAAATATGCGTGGACTATCAGGATCTAAACCGAGCCAATCCGAAGGATAATTTTCCCTTACCGCACATCGATGTCCTTGTGGATAACACTACCAATTTTGCTTTGTTTTCTTTCGTGGATGGGTTCTCAGGCTAACCAAATAAAGATGGCGCCGGAGGACATGGAGAAAACGACATTCGTCACCCTTTGGGGAACGTTCTGCTACAAGGTGATGTCATTTGGGCTAAAAAATGATGGGGCAATCTACCAACGGGCTATGGTAGCATTATTCCATGATATGATGCACAAAGAAATTGAAGTCTACATGGATGACATGATTGCCAAGTCTAAAACCGAGGAGGAACATCTCGTCAACTTGTGGAAGTTGTTTGAGAGATTGCGGAAGTACCCGTTAAGATTGAATCCCGCCAAGTGCACTTTCGGGGTTAAGTCAAGAAAATTGCTCGGCTTCATCGTAAGCCAGAAAGGGATAGAGGTGAACCCCGACAAGGTGAAGGCCATCCTTGAAATGCCTGAGCCACGCACTGAAAAGCAAGTCCAAGGTTTCTTGGGACACCTGAATTATATAGCGAGGTTCATATTGCAGCTCACCGCCACTTGTGAGCCTTTCTTCAAGTTTCTGCGCAAGAACCAGTCTGTCCAGTGGAATATCATCTGTCAAGTAGCATTCGGAAGGATCAAGCAATGACTTATGAGTCCCCATATGCTTATGCCACCGGTGCCCAGGAGACCCCTTATCCTATACATGGCTGTGTTGGATGACTCAATGGGGTGTATGCTGGGGCAGCATGGCGAGTCCGAAAAGAGGGAACAAGCCGTCTACTATTTGAGCAAGAAGTTCACCGCATGTGAGATGAATTACTCTCTGGTTGAAAGGACATGCTGTGCCTTGGTGTGGGCAGCCCATCGTCTAAGACAGTACATGCTAAGCCATACCACCTGGTTGGTATCCAAGATGGACCCAGTCAAGTACATTTTCGAAAAGCCCGCTCTCACCGGACGGATCGCCCAGTGGCAGGTTCTGCTGTCAAAGTTTGACATTGTTTATGTCACCCAAAAGGCGATAAAGGGAAGCGCCTTGGCGGATTACCTAGCTCAACAACCCATTAATGATTACCAGCCTATGCATCTGAAGTTCCCAGATGAGGACATCATGACCTTGTTCGAGGAGGAGGTGGAGGATGAAGATAGGAACAAATGGATAGTGTGGTTCAACGGTGCATCCAACGCACTGGGCCATGGAGTAGGGGCGGTGTTGCTTACCCCTGAAAATCAATGCATACCCTTCACGGCTAGGTTAGGCTTTGACTGCACGAATAACATGGCTGAGTATGAGGAATACGCCTTTGGGATCCAAGCAGCAATCAACTTCAAGGTCAAGCTGCTCAAAGTATATGGAGACTCAGCCTTGGTGATTCACCAATTGAGAGGAGAATGGGAGACTAGGGATCATAAGTTGATACCCTACCAGGCCTACATCAAGAAGCTGAGAGAGTTCTTCGCCGACATTTCCTTCCATCACATTCCTAGGGAGGAGAATCAAATGGCCGATGCACTTGCCACTTTGGCATCCATGTTTCAGCTGACCCCGCATAGGGACTTGCCGTACATTGAGTTCAGATGTCGCGGCAAGCCCGCACATTGTTGCGTAATAGAAGAAGAGCAAAATGGTAAACCTTGGTACTTTGACATCAAGCGATACATCGAAGACAAGGAGTACCCACAGGGGGCTTCCGACAATGACAGGTGGACATTGAGAAGGTTAGCAGCCAGTTTCTTCCTAAGCGGAGGCATATTGTATAAGAGAAACCATTATATGGTACTGCTCCGATGTGTGGATGCTAGGGAGGCTGAGCAAATGCTCGTAGAGGTGCATGAGGGATCCTTCGGGACACACGCCAATGGACATGCCATGGCCCGGAAGATTCTAAGGGCGGGATATTACTAGCTCACCATGGAAAACAACTGTTGTATCCATATGAGAAAATGCCACAAGTGTCAGGCATTCGCGGATAATGTAAATCCTCCACCCATGCCTTTGAACGTATTAGCAACGCCATGGCCTTTCTCTATGTGGGGAATAAATGTGATTGGAGCTATTGAGCCCAAGGCTTTAAATGGACATCACTTCATCTTGGTCACCATTGACTACTTCACCAAATGGGTTGAAGCGGCTTCATATGCCAGTGTGACAAGGAGCGTGGTGGTTAGGTTCATCAAGAAAGAGATAATTTGCTGGTACGGGTTGCCTAGGAAGATTATCACTGACAATGCCACCAATCTGAACAAGAAAATGATAAAAGAAATGTGAGAGGATTTCAAGATCCAACATCACAATTATGCCTCATAGGCCCAGGATGAATGGGGCAGTTGAGGCTGCAAACAAGAACATCAAGAAGATCATTCAGAAAATGACCGTGTCATACAAAGATTGGCATGAGATGCTCCTTTTTGCGCTGCATGGTTATCAAACCTCAGTACGCACATCAACTAGGGCAACTCCGTTTTCTTTGGTGTACGAGATGGAGGCTATGTTGCCATTTGAAGTAGAGGTCCCCTCTTTGAGAATTCTGGTCGAGTCAGGGTAGAAAGAGTCAGAATGGGCCCAAGCACGCTTTGATCAACTGAATCTTATAGAAGGTAAGAGATTGGCCACCATGAGCCATGGGCGATTATATCAAAGATGGGTGAAGAACGCTTTCGACAAGAAGTTACACCCACGCAAGTTCAATGAAGGGGATCTTGTCTTGAAGAAAGTATCCCACGCTCAAAAGGACCATAGGGGAAAATGGGCTCCAAATTATGAAGGACCTTTTGTCGTAAAGAAAGAATTTTCGGGAGGAGCATTGGTGCTTGCTAGCATGGACGATGAAGAATTTCCTTCGCCCGTGAATTCCGATATCATTAAACGATGTTATGCTTAGTACTTGGGGCAGCTAGAGGAGTCAATGCATATTTGTTCCCCAAAGACTCATTGGGATCCCCAAAGTCTCCCAATCCCTTGTAAACCATGATCACAACATTAATAAACATTGGATTGATGATTTGCATTTCAACTTCTTGTGCTGTGTCTTTTATTTGTTTAGAGTGCACACTCTCGATCTTAAATCCGGAGCCTTTTGGCTCAATCTATGGGGTGCCGTTAAGCGTTTAAGTAAAATTGAACATAATAACACTTGTTTATTTGTTGCACTTAAACTGCCTAATCATAAGCATGCATGCATTTTGCATCTTGTCATCCTGCGAATTGGGGGATAAATGAAGGTTCGTTTTGAGTAGTGACCATGGTCACACCAAAATCAAGACAAAGGTAAGCGAAAGGTGATATCAGTATTTTGTGGTGTTGTTTCACATTTTACTACGTGATGCCATTTCCTTTATTCAAAGCTTAGGGGCAAGTACGAGCCAGTGCTAGGCCCACGATCAATCAACCATCATCCCGCGTCCGGCTCAAGACGTTAAAGAAGCGCTACTAGGAGGCAGCCTAATACCTTTAAAATTTTGCTTTTTATTCATTCGTTTATTTTCTTAAGTTATATTTGAATATGCCTAGTTTATTTGCAATCCTGGGAATTAAGAAAATATACAAGCATAACAAGGGGATATTTAAATATTTGAAAAGAAATTTTGCAAAAAAAAAGGGAGGTTAGCTCGCCTGGGCGAGCTGGCTCACCTGGGCGAGTTGGCTCACCTGGGCAAGCATGTCTGCACCAGAAAGCTTAAGAAAGGGTGGGGTGAATTTTTCTTTACCCCTAAATCTTCCCCGACATTCAAAAAAATGCAGCAGCTACGGGGAAGGTTTGGTTCTAGCAGCCCCAAGGCTCCATTGTTGAGTTTTTGCTTTCCTTTTCACGTTTTGGTTCACTCCTTACAAGTAAGTGCATTGTCCCTTGATTCTTATGCTCTCCATTGATGTACTTTAGTGCTCTAATTATCTATGTTTGGCAAAATTCGTGAAGCAATTCATGATGAATTCATGCTTTGATTTGTTGAATTGGGGGGTTGTAGGGGATGGCCATAGGCCTATCTTTGATTCTGAGATGAATGAGCATGTCACATTGCCCCCATTCCCCACTTTTCATGTCTAAACATATGCCCACCAAGTGTTCGGTGAAATGCCTCAATGGCATTTTCGTGTGGTTTTGTGAAACTTAACTTGTGGAACGAATTTGTACACATGTGACTGCCATTTTGAGTGTGTGGACAATTTGTAGGAGCTAGAATAAACTGCCAAAATGTGACTTAGGCCTAGGAACCCCAGCTTTTTGGTTTTGAATGAGAGAATGCATGAAAATGAGAGCATGTTGGTGAGGTTTCCCTTTAGACCAGCACTTGGTTTGGGCTGCATCATGGTGAATATTTTGCACTTAGATGGTGTGAAAATGTTTTTCACAATGCACACACACACACACACACACACACACACACACACACACACACACACACACACACACACACACACACACACATATATATATATAGAATAGGTAGCAAGAGAAAAATACCTTTCAAATGAAGTGTACATATGTTGAATAGGTAGCCAGGTGCTTTGCAAAATGTGTATATATGTTGAATATAACACGAAGATGCTTCTCAAAATATGAATATATAACATGAAATTTCTCTTCAAATGAATGTGAATATGTGTGAATATATAGCATGAAGTTGCCTCTCAAGTGTATGTACATATATGTGAATAAAATGTGGACATATAGCAAAAAAAATGCCACTCAAAATGGAGTAGATAGGTAGCAAATACGTTGCCAATATGTATATGTTAGATAGGTAGCAAAAAAATGCCTTGCAAAATGTATGTATATGAATCATGAAAATGCCTTACAAAACGTATGTGTCTATGAATATGTATCATGAAAATGCAAAGAAATGTGTGCATATGTATGTGGATATGTAGCATAAAATTCTTTTAAAAAATGTAGGTGTATGTCATAAAATGCCTTTCACCAAAATATACGTATATGCATGTATACAAATGTATAAATAGCCCACGCATCAACGTGTAAGTCTTTTTCCAAGTACACGTTGATGTTCGCATTGTTAGAAAGAAGTGTGCAAGTGTGCACCATTTTAGTTTGATTGGCCTTTATTGTGATACATTGGTTTTTCTTGTAAACTAACTTTACAATTGTGTCCTCGCAGGAGATGGCTTCGAGAAAGCTCCCAGCCAAGAGGTCCGGGAAGGATGCAACTGGAGAGGGTTCCAGTGCAGCCTCGCAGGTGGATGTGGACTTTGATGGACATAGGTTCCGGAGTACGAAGCACCAACAACGGTTTGAGGTCATCAAAGGCTAGTCATTCCTCAGAGAGAGGCGAGTCCAGCTGAAGGACAAAGAGTATGTTGAGTTCCAAGATGAGATAGTCCGGAGGCAATAGGCTCAGCTCGTATCACCCATGGCTAAGTTTGATCCTGAGATAGTTATGGAGTTTTATGCTAATGCCTGGCCTACCGAGGAAGGAGTTAGAGACATGCACTCCTGGGTGAGGGGCCAGTGGATTCCCTTCGACAGGGATGCCATCAGTTAGTTTCTGGGGCATCCACTGGTGTCATAACCTAATTTCGTCCGGGGACCATTGTTTGATGGCATGTAACCTTCGCTTGACCGCTTCGAGGAACTTGATACCCATCGTTAAGCAATCCGTGAAGTTCCACGACATGTCGGGAGTCGAAAGGAAACATTATTGCGCAATCCGTAAAGTTCCGTAACATTCCAGAAGCCGAAGAGGGGGTGGTTGCGTAATCCGTAAAGTTTCGTGACATTACAGAAAGAAACCAAGTATCGTTATGTAATCCGTAAGGTTCCGTAACGTTACAGAAAAAGAATCAGCAAAGAAGGGGGGGTGGACTTATCAAGATAGGGGTGTAAATAGAAATTTGAGTCTAGGCCCTTCTGGAACATTTTGGAAGTTGGGTTGCTTAAGGAGGAAGCAACTGGGCGGCAAGCTCCTCCACGTTTTTGAAAAATGGCTTCCGGGGCTTCCTTAATGCTTCCGTAAAATTTCTGAAAACCTTGGGTAAGCATATTCCACTTAACATTGGTGAAAAGGGAAGATAAAATAGATGAAAATCAAATCCGAAACACTTCGGTAAGGCTTCCGTAACTTGTCCGTAAAATACGAAAAGGGGGTGAACTTAGTAATTCGGGTGCGCTTAGAAATCTTCTTCATTAAGTCTCTGGGCGGCAAGCACCTCCTTTTTTTCCTATAAATAAGGGAGGGGGGGAGCTGTTTCAAAATGTTCAAGACCCCTTGGCTATGCATTTCGGCTATTTTGGGCAAAAAACATGTTTTCGTGAAGAAAAATCGAGTCGAAGTGCTTTCGTAACGCTTCCGTAAGCGATTCTGTGGAAATTCTTCATCGTTCTTCGTCGTTCTTCACCGTTCTTCATCCGTTCTTCGTTCATTCTTCGTTCTTCAATGGGTAAGTTTTCGAATCCGTGACTTTCAATTCATTTCTTGTTTTGTGTACTTTCACTTTAATTTCGCTTACTTTCAGTTTTCTTTTATTCCGTTTTTAACGTGCTTTAACCGTTTATTTAAGTCATTTTCTCACCTAATAAATGATAAAAGGAATTTCAACCGATCATTTGTGTTGTAATCTCGTTTAATCACTGTTAAAACAAAATCTAACCGATCGTTCTCGTTGTAACCACGGTTAAACCAAAAAAGGTAAAATAATAATAAAATAATCAAAATATCCTGAAAAATATTAATAAAATAATCAAAAAAATATCTTTTAGTAAAATAAACCAAAAAAAATCAATCGGACGTTTCTCTTTGGGATTTCTCTTTCTTAATTGAATTGACTAATAACTAAAGTGAAACTAAGGCTAAAATCAACTCGCAAAGTCAAGCTTGTCCGCAAAAAATCACTAAAAAAGGATTTTAAGGTTCGATACCTCATTTTTTCTCATCAAGTAAAATGGATCATTTTAAGGTCCAACGCCTTAAAATGACCACTGTCCAAGTAAAAAGAATCGCTTGATTCACCCTTTAGAAAGAACTACGTAGGTCTAATTTCCTCTTCGATGGAGGGTACGTAGGAGCAAGAACCTCGCTTTTGTCGACCTCAAAAATAAAAAAGAAATAAAAGTTTAGGTACACAATTTCACACAATTCTAATTTAAGGCTGTTGTCCTTTGGGACAAACGTGAGAGGTGCTAATACCTTCCTCAAGCGTAAATACAACTCCCGAATCTGGAATATTCTTCATGACCGATTTCCTTCGGTTTTTCTGACATTTTCCACAAATAAACATTGGTGGCGACTCCACACATTTTCCTCCTTTGGAAGACGCACCCGTGAGCCTCGCCTCGCTCGCCCGCAAAAGGGTAGGTTGTTACAGTTGGCGACTCCATTGGGGACTGTTTTTGTGAATTAGGCCTATTTTAGGAAATTGTGGAATTGTGAAACTTTGTGTGTGCATTTTTTGAATTGTGTAAATATAATAAATGCTGTCTCTTCCACATTTTTACACTGCATTCTAAGCACCCACGGGTTTGAGTAAAAAAAGGGCCCTATACCCGGGTCCATGGGAATTTAAGGAGTGGAGGTGAATCTATGGTCATGCTAGGTCTTCGACTTGCTTGATAATAGTGAAACCTCGTCTAGAGCTTTCTCTCTTTATAATGTGTTGTCGCTGGTATTCCATACCACCACAATATTATTATCTTGAGTGATGATACCTCTAGAAAACAGCCATGTGAGATATGGATCGTTGGGAGTAGTTATTAGAGACCCCTAGATATTATCCTATAGGTCCCTAAAATAGGGGCACGAAGCGAACACGCTGCATGCCTTTTAAACATTGTCATGCATATAACCTAAATGTCATGTATGCCTTTGTTGTATGATTATTTGAGGATATTGCCATGCTGTGTAAATCCCCCTGTTGCACTTTTGCGCATCTGCATCATGCCATCACACATGCGTTGTATGTGGGTCTCGTCTTTTGTCGTGGGAAGTCGAAAGATCCATATCGTCTTCTTAATTGCACACATGGGGCACTGCGCTCCCAAATGCACAAGTAAGGAGATATGATTTTCCGGGCTCTCGTGTCCGTAAATGCATTCATATCATGCATCGCATAAACATCTCTTCAGCATCATATGAACATATCGTTGCTGCATTTGTCCGTTATCACATTCCAGCCTCACATTTTGCATGAGTCATTGCATCATCATGCATATGCATTCAACATACTTTTTGTTCTACATGTTTGCTCATACATGATCCTTGTGTTTTCCTCTACAAAACAAAAACAAAAAAAAGGGAAGCATGAAAATTCATGATGCATTCTTAGTTGCATGTGTTAGGTACCATGAGCCAACCATGTTGGGATCATAAACCCATTTCTAAAATAAAAAAAAAACACAAACAACAAAACAAAATGATTGAGCATGGTACCTAATGCGTGGTTAACTAAGAATGGATGTCTCTTCGGGCATCTCAATCTCATAATTACATTTTCCATGCATAGCATGCGTATTCCCGAGTCTTTCATCCCTATGAAATGTTGTTGAAGTATTGGCGATCAAAATTGCCATTCCCTGGGTTATGGGGTTGAACCAAGCTCATGCTTTTATGAAAAGGTTCATCGAGTCAAGTTGAAGTATGGAAGTAACCATCTTGCAAAAATTGGGGCAAAAGATGGATCGTGTTACATCATTGCTTCACTACTGCCAAACACGTTTGAAAATCTAAAAGAAGTTTAAGGGAAGAGAGGAATGCAAACTTGATTTATACTGGTTTGGCCACTTCCCGTGTCTACGTCCAGTCCTCAAGCAACCCACTTGAGATTTTCCACTCTCTTTGTAAAACTCCTTTTACAAAGTCTGAACCACACAGGGACAACCCTTCCCTTGTGTTCAGGAATCCTCTACAACAAGAGACCCACGGTCTCTTAATCCCTTTTCAAAAATAAGAAGAAGAGAATAAGAAATCTCTCTTAAAAGAGATAGATTGTACAATGAAGATCAATCAAAATTCCTTATTGAATATGCAAGTGGTTGACCAAGGAATCTTCTTGAGAGGATAAAACATTTCGGTTCAGAAAAACTCTTAATCTTTTGAGAGGATAAAACTTTTTGGGCAATGAAAACTCTCTTTAAATTCGTGTTTCCAAGTCACCTTTGATGGCCATTCATAAAACATTTGAATAGATGTGACTCTTGGAAATTATTTTTTGAAAATCCCTTCTGGTAATCGATTACAAGACTTGTGTAATCGATTACAGGCTTTAAAATTTGAATTAAAACGTTCAATAAACTGCTAGTAATCAATTACTATCCATGCGTAATCAATTACACATTATAAATTTTGAATTCAAATTTCTAGTGACTGTGATAAACATTTTCAGCTGCTGGTAATGGATTACCAGAGAGTAAATCTCAATTTAAAATGATTTAGATAGTATTCTTTGGCCAAACCTTTTGCTTTGGAAACTTCTTCCTAAGATTCTAGAGATCAACTTGATCATATATCTTGATTTTCTTGGATTCTTGGATTCTTGTCTTAGAAGCACTTGATCCTTTGGCATCATCAAAACATCAAAACATCTTGCTTCTACATAGGAGTCATTTGACTTAATCCATCAACTGAAAAAAATCCTTCAACTATTGCTCGTCCTTGGAAAATTCTTTTTGCAAGAATATTCTGCTTCTTTCGTTCTTCCCCACTACGAGGTTGTGAAAACAAGACAACGATGGTTACCTCAAAGCCTTACACTGGGGCAATGAAGGGCACCGTGCATGAACCTCAAGCAAACCTAGAGGCAAATTAGAAGTTCCCACCTAATAGGTTCCCTGCTACAAGGTCATGACAAAAGACATCGATTGGTACCTCAAAGCCCTACACTGGGGCAATGAGGGGCATCGTGCATGAGCCTCAAGTGAACATAGGGGCAGATCAAAAGTTCTCACCCGTCGATGTTTTTTTAAACAAAAAAAGGGGGGGGGGGGGGACAAACCCTGGAATTTCAATGGATTGATTAAACGTCAAACGGCTCCATTGCCGTCACTCCAAAATGGTCAAGTGACTAAATCAAACAGAACAAACACTCTGAGGGAGTTCCCGGAGAGATTTGCAAAGATAGGATAAGGTTGCATGAATTATCGCCTCTTTCAAAAGGACAGTCAATCTGTGTTTTCCAAAAAAAAAAAATCAAAATCAAAATCACAAAATAGGGAAAGAATGTCATGAACATTGTACAACTTTCCATTACATTGCATTGTTTCATATAAAGTCCGCATTTACCAAATTTCACGACAAAGGTTGCATGCATCTGCATCCCTAAAATTCATGTTAACTA
Source organism: Glycine soja (assembly GCF_004193775.1). Taxonomy (NCBI): domain Eukaryota; kingdom Viridiplantae; phylum Streptophyta; class Magnoliopsida; order Fabales; family Fabaceae; genus Glycine; species Glycine soja. Next base: position 7,521,194 of record NC_041006.1, read on the forward strand.
CATAGATTTCCTACATCTAATGTCCAATCTTTTGAATTTGGAATGACCGGCCCTCTCAATGAGTCAATCTCTTGCTTTCTCATAAGGGCGGACCCTTGGGTACTAGTACCCTCGCCTTTAGAGGGCTACGCATCCTCATTTTCAGTGTGTTCCATATCCACACCTTAAGAGAATTTAGGGTCCTTTGCCCTTAGATGCTTAACCGAGACTTGCGCTCCCGGTTAAGGGGCCAGTAGTTTCCTTTTATTAGTTCCTGGGCCACCCCCTGATATTGGAGGGCGACCAACTGTGCGAGCACAACCAGAGAGGGAGGCTATCACGCAGCTACTATACATACCGGGGCAAGATTTCACCCGTGCCGCAGCAAAGAGACGAGTGTGGATCATGCACACCAACATGACCACTCTTACACAGATATAGATGACGTTGCTACTTAGCAACATTCTGCCCAACGACCGCAATGTCGATCTCCCCCTGTGGAAGTATCAGTTGGTCTGCGTCGTTCCGACATAGGTAAGTATGCATGTGGCTAAACTGATTTCTGATGTCATCTATTGTTTGCAGGGATCGCGCCCGCAAGACACTCAGTGGACCCGAAGAAGTCCAACAGGGCCCTGGGGCTTCCAGCTCTGATTATGGGCCTTTGTCAGTCCTACAGGGTGCCCGTCCCCCTAGCAAGTTCATGCCATCGTGACATAGGTAAGTAGGCACATCTCTCAACTGATTTCTGATGTCATCTATTGTCTGTAGGGATCACGCCTGCAAGACACCCTGTGGACCCGGAGAAGTCCTACAGGGTCTTGGAGTTGCCAGCTCTGATTACGGGCCTTTGTCGGTTCTACGGGGTGCCTGTTGCCCCTAGCAAGGTCATCAGGCCCCCTACTAATCGAGCTTTCATCAAGAAGTACTGCGCCCCCAGGCAGGCGCAGGGCGAAACACCCCAGCAGCCTGGGGATGGCCTGCAACGGGTAACAAACGCACCGCCACCACCTCTAGAGTTCATCTCAGCTCATCCACAAAAAGGTTAGAGCGTTGCCTACGGCACATGGCCGACCAATAGGCGACCAAGTCCAAAGCCAAAGGTAAGCAAAGTACTAGGTCCGTGACCGACAAGTCATAAGGCGTCCAGCTCAAGACGTTAAAGAAGCGCTACTAGGAGGAAACCTAGTACCTTTTAAATCTCTGCTTGTTATTTGATCACTTTTGTTTCTCAAGTCATAGCAGGACACACCTAGTTGCTCATGATCCTAGGAATTTAAATAAAACAAGCACAAGCTCGGAAGGTAGTCATACCTCACAAAATATATATATGTATGTTTAGGTAGTGAAAATACCTTAGATATGCATGTATGTAAACAAAAAAAAATACTTCACAAAATATATATATGTATGTTTAGGTAGAAAGATACCTTAGATATGCATGTATGTAAAAAAAAAAAAATATACTTCACAAAATATATATATATATATATATATATATATATATATATATATATGTATGTTTAGGTAGAAAGATACCTTGGATATGCATGTATGTAGCAAAAAATACTTCACAAAATATATATATGTATGTTTAGGTAGAAAGATACCTTGGATATGCATGTATGTAGCAAAAATAATTCACAAAATATATATGTATGTTTAGGTAGCAAGATACCTTGGATATGCATGTATATAGCAAAAATATCTCACAAAACATATATATGTACGTTTAGGTAGCAAGATACCTTGGACACGCATGTATATAGCAAAATAGCTCACAAAAATATACGTGTATTTAGGTAGCAAAATACCTCATGGAAAAAAAAGAGAGCAAAAAGAGCGAGCAAGAAAAGAAAAAGAAGGAAGAAAAAAAGAAAATAAAAAACTAAAATAAAAATAAAATAAAAAAATAAAAAGTTGTCTAGCTAAAAAACAACATGCTTGTGAAAAGAGATAATTTCCAACTTTTCTTTAAAAGATTTTACTGATCTTAACCATTTTTTGAAAAAATGTGTATACACCTGAAGGGTGAATGCTGTGAAAATTTTCCCGAATGCCCAAAATGGACTCGGATGAACCCATGATTTGATAAAAGAACATATTTTGGAAACACTGGGTTGACTTAAAATAGGGAAAATGAATCTTGAGCCCTAGTGTCACATGACCATAAAAACTTGATGCTTGAGTGTCCACAGGGGTGCATGCATGACCAGTTTTGCATAAAATTTCCTAATTATCATTGTTGCATGTGTATCATGGAAATAATGTAGGACATCCCCTTTATCCCCGAACCGCTGGCCAAACCTTGACATATATCATGACCAGCCGTTCTACAAGCCTTGAGCCAAAATCCCAACTTATCATAAACCTTGACCCAGGGTGAGAATGTCAATCCTTGCCCTCGGAAAACAACAAAAAAAAGGAAAATTCCCAATCAAAAGAGTGGGAGAAAGCAAAAAAGAAAGAAAATTCCCAATCAAAGAGTGGGAGAAAGCAAAAAAGGAAAGAAAATTCCCGATCATGGATCGGAAGAAAACAGAAGAAACATCCAGAAAGGTCTTTGGACCAGACAATATCTGAACAATACAAAATTGTCACCAAGTGAACAAGAAAAAGGAAACCACGACCTAAAGTGGTCCTCTCCCTTTGATTGCCGACAAAATCCTGTGCGCTAGCGACTTTCTCACCACGCACTAAACAAAAACAGAAGAGGAAAAGACAAAAACACTCAAAGCCAAATTCCCCACCTAAAAACCATTCCCAAAATAAGTCCTATTGATCCATGATCACGCATGTAATCTTTGATTTGATAGGAAATGATTTGCAAAATCAAGTCATGACATATCTATGGTTAGGAATTAGGATAAAACACTTACCTGTGTGAGATTGATACACTTTGAGTGATTTTCTCCTATTTTTGTTGGACCCAATGTTTCCTCTAAATGGTCGTTTAGAAACGAAATGCTAACATCCAAAATCTCATTTATGGTTATGAGAAAATTTCATCAGCATACTCTCCTTCCCCGATAAACACATCATTTTTCATAAAAAAAAAGCATATGTTGCTCTGATCAGTTGAAAGTTTTGTCTCTTTACTAAAGCATGTTCACATTTTAGTGAAGAAAACACCGAGACTATTTTTAGTCTCACAGTTATCAAGAACTACGTAGGTCTGAGTTCCTCATCACAAATTGAGGATATGTAGGAGTAAAAGCCCTGCTTTTGTCGACTACACCACCTTTTGTTACCGTGACCCAAGAGTCCGGTGGCATGCTGAGCCACATGACCGTGGGATCCCCAAATTCCTATGTTCCATCATTTATCATTTGTATGTTATCTTGTTTCTATGACTTGAGGGACTAACATTTGTTTTGTTTTTCGATTGTCTTTTGTTTTGTGCATACATTTTGTTTGGACTGTTGCGTTAGTGCTTACTTCGTTATTGCCGATAATATTTGTTGAAATTCTGGAACCTCGTAGAGTTTTCCTTTAGGAACGTCGTCCTAAAAGTAAAACGAACAAAAATAATGATAACACCAAGAATAGAAAAAGAAAGAGGCATTGTGAACAAATGTCGTGTCTATATATAAAGAAAAGAAAAGAGTTTTTTATATGTAAAAAGTGTATGGAAAGATTTTTTGTGTGTGTAAATAATGTGTGAAAAGAAATTCTTGTGTGTGAGCAATGAGTGTATATAAAGAAATTTTTGTATAAACCACGAGTGTATGTTGAAAAACGAAAAAGAAATCTTTGAACAAGAATAGAGTTTTTATGTAGACCGTGTTGATATAAAGAGAAAGAGTTTTTAATGCGTGTGTATACAGAAAAAGTTTGTCGTGTATAGGAATGTAGGTGTATAAAGAAAAAGTTTTTCTCATAGATAACGATAGATGTATAGTTTTTGTAAACATAAAAAATAAAACAAAAAGAAAAAGACAGAAAGACCTCGAAGGCCGGCATGTTATGGTCATAGGAAGCATAAATCATTCGTAGAGAGCAAACATATCTTTTGGAAACAAGAGACTGACGCTAAGAGTTTGTTTTCCAGAATAACCGAGATGAGAATGGATGGATTCATTGAACCGATGAAAGAACATAATTTGGAAATGTTGGGTCTACTTGTGTAAATCCCAAGCCTTAGTATCATAATGCCATAAATTGGATGCTTGAGTATGACTAATTTTGCACATTGTTTCCAAATCATCATTGTTACGCGTGCCTCGTGGAAATAATATGGAAATTCAACCCGAGACCGACACCTTGACACACGAATTGGTTTTGCCCCAGATATCAAAATCGGGCTCGCACGATGAATAGACCATGTTGAGACACAACCTTAAGCTACTTTGAACCTTGGCCCTTGAAAAGAATCCTCATCCTTTCCCCTGAAGAAAAGGACAGCAGAATCTCCTCAAGGGAGAGCGAATAACGAATGCTAAAATCTGAATTCCCAATCAAAGATCGGAAAGGAAGAAATGAAAAGAAAGAAAAGAAAAGGAAAAGAAGGATTCCCGATCGAAGATCGGAAGAAAGTAAAAAGAAAAAGATCGAAGGAAAAACAGAATAATTCCTGATCAATATAGGAAACCAAGAAAGAGAACAGAAGATCTTCTGACCAGATAGATTTTTGGCAGGGTAAATGACTGCCGACAAAGGAAAACCCATTTTTGAAGTAGTTCATCCTTTGGGATTGCCATTCAAAGTCGCTCACGACTGGCGATATCCCGCCCCACATAAACAAAGAGGAAAAGACCGAAACACCCAGCTTCCTCTCCAAAAAACACTACCCTCGAGAAAATCCTATTGATCCGTGATCGTGCGTGTGATCTGTTGGTTCGATAGGAAATCATGTGCAAAATAAAGTCATGGTGCAGCTATGGTTTGAGATTAGGGTAAAACACTTACCTGTGTGAGTTTTTATACACTATGAGTGATTTTATTCCCATTTTCAATTTGAGCCGACGTTTCCCCTGAATGTTCATTTAAAAGCTAAATGTTGACATCTTGCCCTTCATTTTCGGTTACAAGGAAAATTACTTTTGGCATGGGTATATTGTTTCTCTAAAATATGGTGCTCTCGTGAATGATTTATTTTTCCTTGCTAAAGCATGTTCGCCTTTTTAGGTGAAAGAACCCGTGCACCATTCGGTCCAGCAAACAAATCTTATCTAGAGCCCCATGAATTGCTTGTCATTCATGCATCTTCCACCATCGAGTCTGGAGCCCCACGAATTGATTGCCTAGCGCTGTTCATCTATCTTCCACCCTCAAATCTTATCCGGAGCCCCATGAATTGCTTTTCATTCATGCATCCTCCACAATCGAGTCTGGAGCCCCACGAACTGATTGCCTAGCGCTGTTCGTCTATCCTCCACCCTCAAATCTTATCCGGAGACCCATGAATTGCTTGTCATTCATGCATCCTCCACCATCGAGTCTGGAGCCCCACGAATTGATTGCCTAGCGCTGTTCGTCTATCCTCCACCCTCAAATCTTATCCGGAGACCCATGAATTGCTTGTCATTCATGCATCCTCCACCATCGAGTCTGGAGCCCCACGAATTGATTGCCTAGAGCTGTTCGTCTATCCTCCACCATCAAATCTTATCCAGAGCCCCATGAATTTCTTGTCATTCATGCATCCTCCACCATCGAGTCTAGAGCCCCACGAATTGATTGCCTAGCGCTGTTTGTCTATCCTCCACCCTCAAATCTTATCCGGAGCCCCATGAATTGCTTGTCATTCATGCATCCTCCACCATCGAGTCTGGATCCCCACGAATTGATTTCCTAGCGTTGTTTGTCTATCCTCCACCCTCAAATCTTATTCGGAGCCCCATGAATTGCTTGTCATTCCAGCATTCTCCACCATCGAGTCTGGATCCCCACGAATTGATTGCCTACCGCTGTTCGTCTATCCTCCACCCTCAAATCTTATTCGGAGCCCCATGAATTGCTTGTCATTCATGCATCCTCCACCATCAAGTCTGGAGCCCCACGAATTGATTGCTTAGCGCTGTTCGTCTATCCTCCACCCTAAAATCTAATCCGGAGCCCCATGAATTGCTTGTCATTCATGCTTCCTCCACCATCGAGTCTGGAGCCCCACGAATTGATTGCCTAGCGCTGTTCGTCTATCCTCCAACCTCAAATCTTATCCGAAACCCCATGAATAGCTTGTCATTCATGCATCTTCCACCATCGAGTTTGGAGCCCCACGAATTGATTGGCTAGCACTGTTCGTCTATCCTCCACCACCAAATCTTATCTGGAGCCCCATGAATTGCTTGTCAATCATGCATCCTCCACCATCGAGTTTGGAGCCCCACGAATTGATTGCCTAGCACTGTTTGTCTATCCTCTACCCTCAAATCTTATCTAGAGCCCCATGAATTATGGGTCATTCATGCATCCTCCACCGTCGAGTCTGGAGCCCCACGAATTGATTGCTTAGCACTATTCGTCTATCCTCCACCCTAAAATCTTATCCGGAGCCGCATGAATTGCTTGTCATTCATGCATCCTCCACCATCGAGTTTGGAGCCCCACGAATTGATTGCCTAGCGCTGTTCGTCTATCCTCCACCCTCAAATCTTATCCGTAGCCCCATGAATTGCTTGTCATTCATGCATCCTCCACCATCGAGTCTAGAGCCCCACAAATTGATTGCGTAGCGCTGTTCGTCTATCCTCCACCCTCAAATCTTATCTGGAGCCCCATGAATTGCTTGTCATTCATGCATCCTCCACCATCGAGTCCGGAGTCCTACGAATTGATTGCCTAGCGCTATTCGTCTATCCTCCACCCTCAAATCTTATCCGGAGCCCCATGAATTGCTTGTCATTCATGCATCCTCCACCATCGAGTCTGGAGCCCCACGAATTGTTTGCCTAGCGTTGTTCATCTATCCTCCACCCTCAAATCCTATCCGGAGCCCCATGAATTGCTTGTCAATCATGCATCCTCCACCATCGAGTTTGGAGCCCCACGAATTGATTGCCTAGCACTATTTGTCTATCCTCTACCCTCAAATCTTATCCGGAGCCCCATGAATTGCTTGCCTTTCATGCATCCTCCACCATCCAGTTTGGATCCCCATGAATTGATTGCCTAGTGCTGTTCGTCTATCCTCCACCCTCAAATCTTATCCGATGCCCCATGAATTGCTTATCATTCATGCATCCTCCACCATCGAGTTTGGAGCCCCACGAATTGATTGCGTAACGCTGTTCGTCTATCCTCCACCCTCAAATCTTATTCGGAGCCCCATGAATTGCTTGTCATTCATGCATCCTCCACCATCAAGTCTGGAGCCCCACGAATTGATTGCCTAGCACTCTTCGTCTATCCTCCAACCTTAAATCTTATCCGGAGCCCCATGAATTGCTTGTTATTCCAGCATTCTCCACCATCGAGTCTGAAGCCCCACGAATTGATTGCCTAGCGCTGTTCGTCTATCCTCCACCCTCAAATCTTATTCGGAGCCCCATGAATTGCTTGTCATTCATGGATCCTCAACCATCGAGTCTGGAGCCCCACGAATTGATTGCTTAGCCCTGTTCGTCTATCCTTCACCCTAAAATCTTATCCGGAGCCCCATGAATTACTTGTCATTCATGCATCCTCCACCATCGAGTTTGGAGCCCCACGAATTGATTGCCTAGCGCTGTTCGTCTATGCTCCACCCTCAAATCTTATCCGGAGCCCCATGAATTGCTTGTCATTCATGCATCCTCCACCATCGAGTCTAGAGCCCCACGAATTGATTGCCTAGCGCTGTTCGTGTATCCTCCACCCTTAAATCTTATCCGGAGCCCCATGAATTGCTTGTCATTCATGCATCCTCCACCATCGAGTCTGGAGCCCCACGAATTGATTGGCTAGCGCTATTCGTCTATCCTCCACCCTCAAATCTTATTCGGAGCCCCATGAATTGGTTGTCATTCATGCATTCTCCACCATCGAGTCTTGATCCCCACGAATTGATTGCCTAGTGCTGTTCGTCTATCCTCCACCCTCAAATCTTATCTGGAGCCCCATGAATTGCTTGTCATTCATGCATCCTCCACCATCGAGTCTGGAGCCCCACAAATTGATTGCTTAGCATTGTTCGTCTATCCTCCACCCTCAAATCTTATCCGGAGCCCCATGAATTGGTTGTCATTCATGCATCCTCCACCATCGAGTCTGGAGCCCCACGAATTGATTGCCTCGCGCTGTTCGTTTATCCTCCACCCTCAAATCTTATCCGGAGCCCCATGAATTGCTTGTTATTCATGCATCCTCTACCATCGAGTCTGGAGCTCCACGAGTTGATTGCCTAGCGCTATTCTTCTATCCTCCACCCTTAAATCTTATCCAGAGCCCCATGAATTGATTGCCTAGCGCTGTTCATGCGTCCTCCGTTATCAAGCACGGAGCCTTCGGTGATTGGAAAATATGATTTTTTGTTATTTTTCCGATCGGTTCCTTCGCCAAACATGTGTATACATATATATTATGTTATTGGTGTCTTTTGTTTGTGTTGTGCAAGGAAAGAAGAATGAGAGACGGGAGTCAATTATTTCAAATCGTTTGGGTTAGAACTATTGTGATTGGGATCAATTAAATCCCCATGATGGGCAAAGGATGGCCTTCAGGAATCATCATAGATTAATTATGGAAAAGGCTAAGACGGACGACATCATTGTCTTATCTTTACTTTCCTCCTATCTCCGATAAAAGGTAAGTAAAGAGGGGCAACTGTCATACCCTAATTTCGTCCGGGGACCATTTTTTGATGGCATGCAACCTTCGCTTGACCGCTTCGAGGAACTTGACACCCATCGTTAAGCAATCTGTGAAGTTCCGCGACATGTCGGGAGTCGAAAGGAAACATTATTACGCAATCCATAAAGTTACATAACATTCCAGAAGCCAAAGAGGGGGTGGTTGCGTAATCTGTAAAGTTTCGTGATATTACAGAAAGAAAACAAGTATCGTTACGTAATCCGTAAGGTTTCGTAACGTTACGGAAAAAGAATCAACAAAGAAGGAGGGGTGAACTTATCAAGATAGGGGTGTAAATAGCAATTTGAGTCTAGGCCCTTCTCGAACATTTTGGAAGTTGGGTTGCTTAAGGAGGAAGCAACTGGGCGGCAAGCTCCTCCACGTTTTTGAAAAATGGTTTCCGGGGCTTCCGTGGCTTCCGTAATGATTCCGTAAAATTTCCGAAAACCTGGGGTAAGCATATTCCACTTAACAATGGTGAAAGGTTTCGGCTATTTTGGGCAAAAAACATGTTTTCGTGAAGAAAAATCGAGTCGAAGTGCTTCCGTAACGCTTTCGCAAGCGATTATGTGGAAATTCTTCATCGTTCTTCGTCGTTCTTCACCGTTCTTCGTTCGTTCTTCGTTCTTCAACGGGTAAGTTTTCGAATCCAAGACTTTCAATTCATTTCTTGTTTTGTGTACTTTCACTTTAATTTCGTTTACTTTCAGTTTTCTTTTATTCCATTTTTAACGTGCTTTAACCGTTTATTTAAGCCGTTTTCTCACCTAATAAATGATTAAATGAATTTCAACCGATCATTTGTGTTGTAATCTCGTTTAATCACTGTTAAAACAAAATCTAATCAATCGTTCACGTTGTAACCACGGTTAAACCAAAAAAAGGCAAAATAATAATAAAATAATCAAAATATCCTGAAAAATAATAATAAAATAATCAAAAAAATATCTTTTAGTCAAATAAACCAAAAAAAATCAATCGGACGTTTCTCTTTGGGATTTCTCTTTCTTAATTGAATTGACTAATAACTAAAGTGAAACTAAGGCTAAAATCAACTCGCAAAGTCAAGCTCCCGCAAAAAATCACTAAAAAGGATTTTAAGGTTCGATACCTCAGGTTTTCTCATCAAGTAAAATGGATCATTTTATGGTCCAACGCCTTAAAAGGACCACCGTCCAAGTAAATAGAATCGCTTGATTCGCCCTTTAGAAAGAACTACGTAGGTCTAATTTCCTCTTCGATGGAGGGTACGTAGGAGCAAAAGCCCCGCTTTTGTCGACCTCAAAAATAAAAAAGAAATAAAAGTTTAGGTACACAATTTTACACAATTATAATTTAAGGCTGTTGTCCTTTGGGACAAACGTGAGAGGTGCTAATACCTTCCTCAAGCGTAAATACAACTCGCAAATCTGGAATATTTTTCATGACCGGTTTCCTTCGGTTTTTCTGAAAATTTCCACAAATAAACGTTGGTGGCGACTCCGCGCATTTTCCTCCTTTGGAAGACGCACCCGTGAGCCTCGCCTCGCTTGCCCGCAAAAGGGTAGGTTGCGACAACTGGTCTTGGAGGAAGGCCAGCAATGCGAGTTTAGCCAGGGGAGGAGTCAGGCCTCGGGCTTTGATAAGGAGGCTATCAGCCAGTTGCTATGCATTTCGGGGCAGGACTTTGCCCGGACCGTAGTGGGTAGAAGGGTATGGATCATGTGCACCAACGTGACCACTCTCACGCAGATCTGAATGGCATTGCTGCTTAGCAACATTCTCCCCAGTGACCATAACTCGGACCTCCCCTTGCCAAAGTGTCAGTTGGTTTACGCCATCCTGACTCAGGTGAGTGTCCATGTCGCCCTGCTGATCTCTAATGCTATTTACCAATTTGTAGGGATTACGCCTCCCAGACATCCAGTGGACCCAGAGAAGTCCAACAGGGCCCTGGGATTCCCTGCTATGACCATAGGCCTCTGCCAGTTCTACGGAGTGCCGGTCACCCCCAACAAGCTCATCCAGCCTCCCATCAATAGGGCTTTCATTGAGAAGTACTGCATGCCCAGGCAGGTGCAGGGTCAGGTGCCCCAGCAGCAGCCAGCTGCAGATGCGCCACCATCGCCTCTAGAGGAGGTACCATCTCTGAGGTCCATCTCTGATCACCTGTGGAGGATAGAACTCCAGATGCACAGGTACATGCAGCACATGACTAGCTAGCAGATGGCTAATCACAGATGGCAGGTGCAGCTGAATGAGACGTTATACCGGTACAATGTGCACTAACAGAGTCAGGACCCCAGTCCTTGCCCTTAGCCTACCCCCGAGCAGTTCAGGGCCACAGTGGCCTGGCTTGGAGACGAGACCGATTTGAGACACGGGCAAGACCCGCGGGGGCCCTTGGGGATGGCGGAGGAGCTCAGGAGGATGACGACATGGCTGACATGTTGGATTTCTTCACTTGATGAGGCAGAGTTGCATAGCCAGTATGCCGAAAACTGTGATTTTGTTTTTATTTGATGTTATTGCTTTCAGTTGTTACTTTGTTATTTCATTATGGTAAAACTGAACTTGGTGTTATTTCTTTCAATTGTTATTTTGTAATTTCATTGTGGTAAAACTGAACTTGGTGTTATTGCTTTCAGTTGTTATTTTGTTATTTCATTGTGGTGAAACTGAACTTGATATTATTGCTTTTAGTCATTTGTTATCTCATTTTGACTAATTTTACCGCTTCTAGCGTATTGTCGTATGTACTTTGTGATGGTTTGTTTGAAACGCAAAAAAATAAGGGGTCTTGTGTATTTTTATTCACACGCCCTTTTATTTCTTTCGATAAAGTGTAATTTCGGTTACCAACGTTGCCCGGGTTATGAACCTTTTCTAAATTTTTTGCTTGAAAGAAATTGGAAGAAAAAAAAAGCTAAAAAAAGAGGCCAATACGCTTTCTATAGAAAATGGCCTCCAGTTTTCTTTGGAAAATTCATGGGTCAGAACTTAAAAGGATTTTTGAAAGAAAAATGTGTGCGCCTGAAGGGTGAATGCAATGAAAGATTTTTCCCGAATGCCTAAATGGACTCGGATGTGTGCATGACTTGATAAAAGAGCATTTTTTGGAAACATTGAGTTGTTTGAACGGGGGGAAACGAACCCTAATCCTTAGTAATTACATGGCCACAAAGCTTTATGTTTGAGTGTCCACATGGATGTGTGCTATGATCAATTTTGCATGAATTTTCTAATCATCGTTATCATATGCGTGTCATGGAAATGATTTAGGGCATTCCCTTATTCCTGAGCCATTGGTTAAGCAAATATCCTGACATACATCATGTCCTGCCATTCGTGGGCCTTTTGAGCCAAACCTCAACTTTTTGGCCATAACCTTGACCTAGGATGGAAATTTCCAACCTTACCCATGGAAGAGAGAATGGAAGGATCTTCCCAAAAGAAACTTCTTTTACCTTGGGTTATAAATATGCGTCAAAAGGAAAGGAAAGAAAAGAAAAAGGAAATCAACCAATCAAAGATTGGAGGAAAGCAAAAGAAAAATAAGAAAGAAAAAAATACAGAAAGTTTCTTTGGACCAGACAATGTCTGGACAATGTGTGGAATTGTCAAGAGCAAAAGAAAGAAAATAGTAATGGTAGCTTGGTTAAAACCTGAGGGATTCATGAAGCAATCACCTTCTTAGTTACCAACCAAATCTTTGGGTCCGCTCTTGCTCCACGTCAAACCAAAAAGAAGAGGGAAAAATGGAAAAGGAAAAGGCCAAAACACCCAAAAGCCAAATTTCCCCACCCGAATTCAACCTCCTAAAGAATCCTATTGATCCATGATTACGCATATCATTTTTTATTTGATGGGAAATGACTTACGAAGTTAAATCATGACATGTTTGGGGTTTGGAATTAGGATGAAACACTTGCCTGTGTGAGACTTTATACACTTTGAGCGGTTTTCCTCTATTTTTAATTGGACCCAGTGTTTCTTCTAAATGCTCTTTTAGAGACGAAATGCTAATGTCTTGAATCTCATTTTGGTGATGAGCAATTCTATCTGCATTCTTTCATTCCCTTAGTAGACACATTGTTTTTCTTCAAAAATATATGTTGCTCTGATCGGTTTGGAGGTTTGTTTGTTTGCTAAGCGTGTTTGCATTTTAGTGAAATAGTCAAGAGACAATTATAGTCTCTTTTTGCCTTCCAGAGACAACAAAGTCCGATGGCACACAAAGACAAATATGGTCATCTGCCCTTTTGTCGGAGACTCAATGCATTTCGACTGAGACTATTACAGTCTCCTTTCCCATCTAGAGACAATCAAGTCCGATGGCACGTTGAGATAAATATGGTCACTTGCCATTTTGTTGGAGACTCAATGTCTTTTGACCGAGACTATTACAGTCTCCTTTCCCCTCCAGAGACAATCAAGTCTGATTGCACGCAGAGACAAATATGGTCATGTGCCCTTTTGTCGGAGACTCAATGTCTTTCGAATGAGACTATTACAGTCTCCTTTCCCATCCAGAGACAATCAAGTCCAATGGCATGCAAAGAGAAATATGGTCATCTTCCCTTTTGTTGGAGACTCAATGTCTTTCGACCGAGACTATTTTAGTCTCTTTTGTCATCCAGAGACAATCGAGTCCGATGGCATGCGGAGACCATCATGGTCATTCGCTTTTATTGTTTTCAAGACTATTTTAGTCTCCTTTGTCATCCAGAGAAAATCGAGTCCGATGGCATGCGGAGACCATCATGGTCATTCACTTTTATTTTTTTCAAGACTATTTTAGTCTCCTTTGTCATCCAGAGACAATCGAGTTCAATGGCATGCAAAGACCATCATGGTCATTCGCTTTTATTGTTTTCAAGATTATTGTAGTCTCCCTTTGTCATCCAAAGACAATCGAGTCCGATGGCATGCAGGGACCATCGTGGTCATTCGCTTTTATTATTTTCAAGATTATTTCTGTCCTCTTTGCCTTCCAGAGACAAGCAAGTTCGTTGGCATGCAGAGACTATCAATGTCTTCCGCTCTTTATCTTTTTCACAGGCTACTAGAGTCCTTTGTTGAGACTTTGATGTCTCCCTTACTTTGCAAGACTTCAAGGTCTTTTGTTGATATACCTGATGCCTCTCATGCTCTTTCTTTTGGCAGGTTTCGCTGATCGGGCTAGTGGTCGATCGGGTGGTGCGATCGCTCGAACGAAATTAGTGTTTTTATCTTTACTTCCTTTTTATCTCCAATAAAAGATAAGTAAAGAGGGGCAACTTTCATACCCTAATTTCATTCGGGGATGATCGTTGGTTAATATTTGGATTCTTGCCGGCCGAATTGAGCTGCTTAACACTAATCGCTGTGCAATCCAAAGGGTTTTGTGACGTTTCGGAAGGAAATGTGTAAAATATTCAAAAGAAGGGAAAAATGGTCACTTTGGGGACATTTTATAGCCCCTGGGCCCACCTGGTTCCATTATGATGTAAGCTCTATTGGAGCTTGTAGGCCTAGGATCTTCTTCATCAATGGATTCCTTTGCTTCTTGGAAGATGAATGGCGGCGGAATGAAGAAGGAAGAGAGATAGGAGACACCACTTCAAGGAGAAGATGAGTCTAGAAGAAGCTCACCACCATAGGAGGCCATGGATAAGAGCTTGGTGGAAGAAGGAGATGAATGAAGGGAGAGGAAGAGAAGAACACGAAATTTTGTGCTCTAAAAGAGCTCTGAAATCTGATAATCGCTTGGTTCTTTTTTCATAATTTTGGTCCAGATGTCTAGAAAATTCAGTAAAAGTTTCAGCTCAAAACACGTACTGACCAATTCCCAGTAATTTATACAAGTTCGTATGTTCAAGCTGCCAGCACCAACAATTTCAACCTAGAAATCAAGAGTAGTGTTTATGTTTCTTAAGGCTTGGATAATTACAATTTGTGTTTGCTTATGCTCAATTATCTTGAATAACACAATTCAAGAGAGCTTTAGACTTATTTTGATTCACAAATCCAGCCACAACTCAGCACCACAACTCAACTTCATCATAGGCATCATGTAGGAAACTTAGAAAAAAAAAACAAGAGTTCAACAACAAGACTTCTAGGAATTGATTTAGAACATGTTATTAAATAAATAACATGCATGAATTAGACTCAAAATTCAAAAGATAGGCTAAGAATGACAAGAATACATGAACAAATGTATCTATAATTCAATCAACAAAATCAAAATTCAACACAAACTTAGAACATAATGTGACAATTACTATGACTAAACAAGACAACATGGATTAAGTGATTTACACTTAGATTTTTGTGTTTTTTTTCTAATCAATATTTTGGAAGAAATTTAGATCTAAGGTTCATCACAAGAATATTATGAATGAAAAATGATAGAACCTAAAATCAACACAAAAACATGATTCAAGAGTAGATCTACAAAATTTGAACCATAGAAATGCAAGAACAAGTGTAGATCTAAGATTTAATCAGTTTATTTTTTTTAATCTACTCTAAACAGAACCAAACCACAAGACAATGGAGGATATACATGGAGAATAAGATGAAGAACAAGGAATTAAAGAGAATTCACCGAACAAAAAGATAGAGGAAGCAAAAGAACATCACCTAGATGAAGATGCTCTTGATACCACATGATGTAAGCTCCATTGGAGCTTGTAGGCCTAGGATCTTCTTCATCAATGGATTCCTTTGCTTCTTGGAAGATGAATGGCAGTGGAATGGAGAAGGAAGAGAGATAGAGGAGACGCCAATTCAAGGAGAAGATGAGTCTAGAAGAAGCTCACCACCATAGGAGGCCATGAATAAGAGCTTGGAGGAAGAAGGAGATGAATGAAGGGAGAGGAAGAGAAGAGCACGAAATTTTATGCTCTAAAAGATCTCTGAAATCTGAAGTTTAATATTCAAATGATCAAAGTCGAAAAAAATGCACACACATGACCTCTATTTATAGCCTAAGTGTCACACAAAATTGGAGTGGAATTTGAATTTCAATTCAAATTTCACTTGAATTTGAAATTGAATTTGTGGAGCCAAAGTTTCACTAATTATGATTAGTGAATTTTAGTTATGGTTCAGCCCACTAATCCAAGATCAATTCCAAGATTCTTCACTAAGTGTGCTTAGGTGTCATGAGGCATGTAAAGCATGAAAGACATGCACAAAGTGTGATTATATGATGTGGCAATGAGGTGTAGTAAGCAAATGCTCACCTCCCCCTCTAAAATTTAATTGGATTGGGCTTCAACCAATTCAATTAAATTTATTTCCAACTACACACATCAAATATTCACTTAGTGCATGTGAAATTACAAAACTACCCCTAATACAAAAACTAGTCTAGGTGCCCTAAAATACAAGGACTGAAAAATCCTACATTTCTAGGGTACCCTAACTACATTATGGAGCCCTAAATACAAGGCCCAAAATTAATGAAACCTTAATCTAATATGTACAAAGATAAGTAGGCTCATACTTAGCCCATGGGCCCGAAATCTACCCTAAGGCTCATGAGAACCCTAGGGCCTTCTCTTGCATCTTTGGTCCAATCTTCTTCGAGTCTTCTATCCAATGCCCTTGGGGGGTAGGATTGCATCACATTAGAAAACTTAAAGGTGAAGCAATCAGCTCTTTTGGGTGAGCTAAGCTCTCCTGGGCGAGCAAGTTACTTCTGGAGGAAGCAACTAGCTTGCCTAGGCGAGTTGTCATGAAACCTCCTCCCCTCATTATCCTATAAATAGGCGTGAGGGGCTGAAGGGAAGGGGTTTAGCATCATTTATAAGAAATTTTCACTGAAATTAGTGAGAATAAGGAAAACGAAGAAGAAAAATCAAGGCCAAGGCGCTTCCGTAACATTTTCATGATCAATTTCGTGACCGTTCTTCATCGTTCTTTGAACTTCGATCGGTTAGTTTTCTATTTTGAAGCTTTGAATTCATTCTATGCACCCTTAGGGGTCCATCCTTGCTTTGCATGTCTTCATCTTCATCTTCATTCTTCTACCCTTAGCCTTAATCTCACTTAATCAATGTTAAAATGAATTTCGACCGATCGTTTGTGTTATAACCTCAGTTAATCATCAAAAAAATAAGTTTCAACCGGTCATTTACTTTGAAAGTTCTCTTTTAATGGGTTGGAGAATAACCAAGTGAAACCAAAACTAAAATCAACTCATAATCAAGATTTTGTCCAAGTGAGTTCTAATTCGGATATTCAAATTTCACAATGATCCAACGGTTAACGAATCGAAGATTATAGTTTTACGGGAATAGGTTTGGGTGTATGCGGGAAAAAGAAAGCTACGATGCGAGGGGCATTTCTCTCACCTTAGACCCTTTATCGCAAATCCCAATGGTTGAGATGGGTAAAATTGAGTTCTAAACCTAGTGTTCAAATTTTACGATGATCTAACGGTTAACAAGTCCAGAATCATAGTTTTAATGGAACAGGTTTGAGTGTATATAAAAAAGAGAAAGTTTTAGAAAAGGGAAAAGGAAAAAGGAATTGGGAGTATTAAAGAGCGTAAAAACATATCGTAAATGTAAAACTGACCTAGTATGTCTCTATTTATAGTTGGGGTACTCTGAACTTATTATTTACTCTATTTTTTATTTTATTATTTTATAAAAAATTTCTATATTTTACTCCTTATCAAATGAATAGATAAAATATTTTTTTTATTTTACAAGAACATATATTTATTTTATTTACTTTAGAATTATTATTTTAATTAATAAAACTATTTCTTTCTATTTATTTAATTACAAAACCTCATTATTTTCATATAACTATTTATTTTTAATTAAAATTATTTTTAATTTATTTTATGAAAAATGGAATGTTAAAGTGTTTAGAACATTTTTTATGGCAAGCTTGCTTGGGGACTTGAAGCCATTGTATGTGATGATCCAAATTATCAGGGGCGTGGGAATCCTTCAAGTGGTATATTTATATATCCTATACAGATGATGCACTAGTTTAATCTTGTCTTTTTAATATGTAATTTACATGAGACATTCTGAGGCTGTTTCTTGTCATTACAACTAAACTGAAGCTTAATCATATTAGTAATAGTAAATAAAATGAAGAATCTCTAAAACCCATTATTTTGTAATTAGTCTGAGTGTTTTGCCTTTTTTGAACCAAGGTTGATGTGGTCCTAAAAAGAGTACACTCTTCTTGTGTCAATATAAGACTACACAACACTTTACTAGATCCTTCTACCATATAATACTTGGAGGTTTTACTTATCTAGACTTTTTTAATGCTATATGTAGGTGATATCTTCCATGCTGCACCCAATACTGATCATTCTCAGGACTTTGTAAGGAAAGATATCAAGGGGTAGTTGAACTGGCTTCACAATGATATAGATTTTGATGGATGGCGTCTTTACTCATTAAGTCCTATTAATGCTCTTTTATCACTTTATATATTCTGGAGTAAACAAAAAAAATTAGAAGGAATTCCTAAGTAAAACCAATCATTTGGCATAACCATCTCCATTCTCCGCACTTGCGATGTATGTTACAAGTCCATGTTTTTGTGTATATTGCTTCATGATAGCAAACTTTGTTTTGCTACTATAATGCATTTTATAAGGATCAATTCCTTTGTAGTCACTGCAGCAATGTAGTGGGAGAGCAAAGCAATAAATCAAGTGGTCTAGGATTCGATCTTTGCTGCTCTTGCTAAATTTTCTGCCTAACAAATTAAAGTAGCCTTTAGTTTAAGTAGGTCAATTACATTTCAAGCCCAATGGATGATCTATCAAGTAGAGGTGGCATGCTAAGGTTGTAAAAACCATTCTTTGTTAAGCTTTGAGGTAAGTATTTCCTTGACAAAAAGAAGCCATCGGAAAATGCTAAACTAGAGTTTGTAATAGTTGCTAGCAACATGCTCATCATAGTATAAAGAAGACTCATTTCTCTGAAGTATTTATTTGTCTTTAGGGGAACTTTCTTTCTAGAAAATTGTTATAATTTTAGTTTGTACACAAAAATAGTTTAGCTAAATAATAAAAATTGTTAATACGAAAGCTCTACCTTCATATCTCATATCAACGGTCTCATGAGTGAATAATAAGATGTGTTCCAAGGAGCCTAACATCTAAAATGTTTTAGTAGTCTATGCTTGCTAACTTTTTTGGTGTCTCTCTATGTTTGCTATATTCTAACGTAAAATTTAATAACTCCTTATTTGCTGCCTGCAGAGGCTTCTCTGGTACATATGTAAAAGAGTATATTGAAGCATCAAATCCTGTATTTGCCCTTGGAGAATATTGGGACAGCTTAGGCTATGAACATGGTGTAGAAGCAAGCTTCATGATGATGAATCAAGTTGATTCAAGTAGTTTTGATAATGACAAAGATGATGACAAAAAGCCTAAAGAATGATTTCAAGATTAAGTCAACAAGAAGAAATCAAGAAGATTCAAGAATCAAGAGAAGTTTGATTTCAAGATTCAAGAGAAGAAATCAAGAAGACTTCACAAGGGAAGTATTGAAAAGATTTTTCAAAAAACAAACATAGCACAGTTTTGTTTTACAAAAGAATTTTTCTCAAAATTTTCTAAGTTACCAGAGTTTTTACTCTCCGGTAATCGATTACCAGTTTCTTGTAATCGATTACCAGTGGCAAAGTTTAATTTCAAAAGCTTTTAACTGAATTTGCAACGTTCCAATTGATTTCAAAATGGTGTAATCGATTACAAGATATTGGTAATCGATTACCAGTGTATCTGAACGTTGAAATTCAAACTCAATTATGAAGAGTCATATCCTTTCATAAAAAGCTTTGAGTAATCGATTACATGGTTTTGGTAATGGATTACAGTGACAAGTTTTGAATAAAAATCAAGAGATATAACTCTTCCAATGATTTTCAGATTTTTCTAAAGGTTATAACTTTTCTAATGGTTTTCTTGATCAAACATGAAGAGTCTATAAAAGCAAGACCTTGACTTGCATTAAAAAAAACAATTACTTACAACTTTTTCATATTTTCTTTTACAACCTTTGAATCTCTTTGAACATCTTCTTGAACTTCTTCTTCTTCTTCCTTTGCCAAAAGCTTTCTGAGTTTTCTGGTTTCCAAACTTTGTTCTTTCACAGAAAACAAAAGTGTGCTATTCATCTTTTTTATTCTCTTCTCCCTTTGCCAAAAAGAATTCGTCAAGGACTAACCACCTGAATTCTTTTTGTGTCTCTCTTCTCCCTTTTCCAAAAGAACAAAGGACTAACCGCCTGAATTCTTTTGTGTCTCCCTTTTCCCTTGTCAAAGAATTCAAAATGACACAGTCTGAGAATTCTTTTGATTCTTCCCTTTCCCATAAACAAAAGATTTCAAAGGACTAATCGCCTGAGATATCTTTTGTTTCCCCTTCACAAAGTTTCAAAGGACTAACCGCCTGAGAACTTTGTCTTAACACATTGGAGGGTACATCCTTTGTGGTACAAGTAGAGGGTACATCTACTTGGGTTGTTGTGATTGAGAACAAGAGAGGGTACATCTCTTGTGGATCAGTTCAAGTGGAGGGTACATCCCTTATGGATCTTTGCTTGTAAAGGATTTTACAAGGTTGAAAAGAAATCTCAAGGACCGCAGGTCGCTTGGGGACTGGATGTAGGCACGGGTTGTTGCCAAACCAGTATAAAACTCTTGTGTTTGTCTTCTTCTTCCCTACACTTTTAATTTCCGTTGTGCACTTTAATTATCGCTTTTACTTTTGGTTAAGTTTCTATTTCTATTCTTTACTTTCTTAACATTATAGTAAAAGCCTAATTGATTTTAGTAACATTAAGAAGGATAAAATTTTAATTAGTAAAGGTTCATTAATAATTAATTCAACCCCCCTTTCTTAATTATTCCGAGGCCACTTGATCCAACACATGGAATTTTGTATTACAACCAAGGTTATTGTTCACTGCTTGTAGACTCATTTGATAATAGTCTCTACTTATTGTATATTGAGAAAATTTGAGTTCATATTATTGAAATTATGAGATTTTTGATGTAAAGGGAGAAAGAGAGATAAAAGAGATTGGAACACAATTGATATTAATTGCTAACGCCATGGGTAGGTATCAAGGGAGTCTTAAAGTATTATTAGCAGTCCTGTAGGTCATGAGAACATGGTCTTTGTTCTAAGTACAAATTAGTCTTTATGAGGAGACATTTGTTCAGTTCATTTTGGCCATAGCAAGCAACATAAAAAATGAGCAAGGAAAATAAGGAATTCAATTGGCAGTTTGTAATTGGAAGTATGCTAATTGGAAGCAATTTTTTTAGTTTTGGTACTAGGAACATTATTTGAGCTTCTGTCAGTAAATACTTCTGAGATAGTATCATAGGATATAACACACTTTGAGCATTCATAAGAGCCCTTTTATACAAGAACAATCATACTAAGTAGCCTGTGTACCTTTTAGGAAACTACATGCATATGGCTACTTCATGGAAGCAGTAATGAACTAACATTTGTTTATTTGTTATCAACTTCTCTCCTAGTTAGTGACATTTCTAGGAATAGGACATTATATTTTTAATATTACCAATATTACTGATTGAATATTGTGTTCAACTTGAAGAAATTCTGTAGTACAACCATAAGTGTTCACACCATTTATGTGATATTCTCTGCTTATTTATTATCATTTTTTTCCTATTGCAATAATATGAAATATTTTCAATATATCCAATTTTTGTATTGTCATCTTAAAAGCTAATTATGATGTTTATATAATAAGATGCTCATCGGCAATAGATAATTAATTAGATCAATGCAGCTGGTGGTACTTCATCTGCATGTGATATCACGACAAAGCACTACTAAAAAAAAAGGCTTTCTACATCGCTCAATTAACATCGGTTTTAAAAATACTGATGTTAAGTACTTCATGTTAACATCGGTTATTTAAATAACTGATGTTAACATGATGTTAAGATGAATATGTTAACATCGGTTTTGGCAAAACCGATGTTAACTTCATAGAGTTAACATCAGTTTTGACAAAACCGATGTTAAGGAGTTGATCTTAGTAGGGTGCTGAAACACTGGTGGGTGCTCAAAGCTCAAAGCTTTCACCGCGAGATACGTAGGTTAACTTTGTCTTCTTTGTGGGTTGTTGTACATGTGTGCACGATGGTAGAAGTATGCTAAGTTTGGAAGGAGTGATGTGGTTATTGCACGATGGTAGAAGTATGCTAAGTTTGAGTGGGTGTTCATGTTTTATAGTTTTTTATGCTAAGTTGCTACTTCTGTTGATTTGTCTCTATTTTTTTCTGTGTGTATCCCATACCCAGCACAAGGCCACATAAACCCAATGCTCAAGCTAGCAAAACTGTTGATTTCAGTTACACTTAGATGCTCCACATTGTCAATAAACTACCCAAGCTACTCTTCTCACCAATGATGTTGGTCTAGTTCTATTATGGCTATTCTGTGATGTATATTGCACTTTTACTATTACTTTTTCTCACTGGAAGTTTGTTGACTATCCGCAAGTTTGTTGACTATACCTATATGCTTTTACTATTACTTTTTCTCACTGGAAAAACTGGGTGCCATTTCTCTGCTAAGTAGCCACATTTGTGTCAAAAATCTCTGCTTGCTTTGCTCACTTTTAGCTAATATTAGTATTAGAATTAGAAGGCCACTTCAACACCCAGTTAATAATTCTCACATCTACTAGGTCTTTGGTTATTTTCAATAATTAACACTTTCATGACCTGAAATTTTGAAACTTGAACCAAAAATAAGATATTGTTTGGTGAAAATTGGGTTTCTCTCTATGTGGGTCTCTTTATCCTAATTTGCCACATGGGTCCAAATGTGCATTGTGTTTTGTAGAAAAAAAGAAGCACTTATTACGGCAGAGGGCTGATATAAAGTGAAGATCTGGGACATTAATAAACTAATTAAAAGAAACACTTAATACGGCAGAGGGCTGATATAGACTATAATTCCCAACATTGATCCCTTACTATTAACAATTGGAAGCCCCACCCTTTGTTTAATTAGGATATTGAACTGAAATAGAACCTTTAATTTTTTCACAAAGAGATGGTGTACTAAACCACTAGGCACCCAGATTTGTTAGAGCCCCACCTCAATCAAATATCATCAAAGCAGATTTTGAAAATAGTAATATATTATAAAATGGAAGAGATCTGATTTTTAGTTTAATGGGTTGTTTTCAAAGGGTTAGGTGTGTGAAAGGGAAACCCACTACTTTGTGAATCTTATAAATGGTTGAGGAGGAGTTGGAATCCACTCAAAGTGCTTATTTTGAATAAGACATTGGGATGCTTAATGGGGACACCAAACATGCTTCCATGCCTTAGAACCCATGCCCTTCTTTTTCATACGTGTAAAGATAGGTTTCCACTAGATTAAGTTTCATCATTGGTGCCTTAATTAAACTGAAATAAACTAAGTCTTAGAAGCTCCAATTATTGGTAGAAGACGGGCACTCCCCCAACACATCCATATGAACACCTCATCACACTTAATTTGATTAATTATGCTAAAGACCAACAACTTTCATTCATGTTAACACATCCATCTGAACACCTCATCACTCTTGTTCTCTAAATTCAATTATTCATTTCCTTCTTATTTGTTTTAAATATCTACATACATAGGCTACCAAGAATAGCTCAAGTGCATTTGAATTTTGCCCTTTTAAATGCTAGGAAGTAGGCTTATTCTGTTGCATTTTCGTGGCTATTTTCTTATAAAAGAATAAAAAATCACTAATTTAATTCTGTGCTACAACATTTTAGAAAATTTTCTCCATTTTGGTTATGCAAATTTCCTCATTATGGACTGGGTTGTGCACCTCTTTCTTCTTCCATTTTGTTTGGGGAGAGACATTTGTATCCACTTTTACGGCATCCCAATCATTAAGAGATCAAACAGATACCGAAAATTGTTTTGATCGTGCGCTGGCTGGCTTCTATTCAGCCATTGGCAAGAATCTCGAGTCACTCTAACCCGCTAGTGAGTTATTCCTAGTCAAGTGCAAGTTTCAACTTTGTGCTTCTTGTCTTAAAAGGTCAAACCTGTCTCAACTTGTGGCAAAATTCTCCTCTACCAAAACTTTGAGAGTGTAGCTAAATTTAATTAATGGTGAAGTTGGTTAACTGATAAGCATAAAATTATTATCCTCATATCCTTCTTCTTATTCTTAGGAGGTCCCTTACAACTAGGAGCATATTTTAAAAACATATATTACAAGTATGGTTAACAACCTCATTGTCTTCTGCCTGTATGCATAACAACCTCACTTATTACCTATGTTAATTGATTATAAGTCCTACTGTCATTTAATTTTCACATTCCACTAGGAGTGATTTTAGCCATTGTTGATCCTGTGCTCATTGCTGTTTCCAAAAGTGCTCCTGCGCTAATTGCTGGAAAGTCAAGTGTGCTTAAGCCTCCAACTCAGGTATTTATATCTTTGATTCGAAAAATACTTTGAAATTGTTTTTGTAAGCATTAATTGTATAGTTGTAGAAGTCTATGATTTATACCAACAGCCTAATAGAGAGCACATAAAAAACTAAAGCCTGCTTTTAATAATAGCTACTAATAACCTGCTTCATATCTTGAATCCTGCAGAGGAAAAGACAATAGACACTAGTTTGTCCAAACCAAATACAACTTATAGAACAACAAATATTACTCTCATAATTTAAAATATGAAGCAGCAGTAGTAACATCAGCTTCAAAATAATTGCCTTCTATGTACACGATATTACTAATTGCCTTCTTCAGCTGTTTTCCCTGCCCAAAACAATCAAAACTAATGTACATTAAAATTGCAGAATGAAATGAGTAGTAACAATTTTATCTACATCAGCCTCTTGGGAAATGTTGATAAACAAATTCCTTTTATGAATATGCTATTGTCGTGAAGGCCTTAGGGGATGAATATGTTGTTTGTGCATAGGGATTGTAAGGCCTAATTTTAGCGATTGTAGCGACTGTTTCTCTCTCTAGGAATCTCTGTATGCCAGCAATATATGAGTGCATGGTGTGGCTAATGATGTTTAGAATATGATGATCCTTTGCTACCCTCGAATGATCCCCCCCCCCCCCCACATAGACACACACCCTTATGACACACACACACAGACACACACCCTCATCACAAACACACACACACAAACCCTAATCACACACACACACACACACACACACACTTATTCAACCTCACTTCCGACCTAGTCAACCTCACTTTGTCCCATATTAAACCAATACTCCTTAGCTTTGTCTCATTCATTTTCTCTCCCCTATGTGTTTTTCTTGCTACTAGTGAGAGAGTGATGAATTCCTAATCACACACACACACACACACACCCTCATCACCCTCATCACACACACACACACACACACACACACACACACACACACTTAGTCTGTAATCGAAATTTAGATTGTGTATGTTCTTGTATGTCATCAATGTAATTTGCTATATAAACAACTGTTGTTCATGCTGAGTGAACCTTAGATTTTCGTTTGAGACTGAATGCAATGATTCTTGCAGACAGTTTGCATTAGTCATTGTATTTAGTCTTGAATTTTTGGTTTGGACAGTTTGGGGAGACTGGTATTTTTATGTTAGATTCATTCGTTAAGGTTATTATTATTTTGACTAATTTGATGAAATTTTGGTACAATGCATTTCAAGTTGTTCTCTGAGTGCATACTTGATTATCGGGAAATTAATTTCACTGATGTCATGTCGTGTACTTGGAGGCCAATCTGAAATGCTACAGAAATTTAGTCAAAATTTTCAAAATAATGCTAACCTTGACGTTTGAAGCTAACATAAAAGACAACCTTCCTAAATGGGATAGGGCCACACCTACAAATAAAAAAGTGAGATTTTCATGCATGGAATTGCTTAGATGGATCGAAGTTGGATGAATCAAAGTCGCATGAGCCTAGAATATGAGGATGGAGTTGAGCTGTTCTTGCAATTTGCTTTAGAAAGAGGTCAACCGAATGAAGAAGGAAAATATTATTGTCCTTGCATCAACTGTTTGAACAGAAAACGACAACTACTAGACGACATACGAGAGCATATATTGTGTGATGGGATTAAGAAGAATTACACGATGTGGATATGGCATGGTGAAGTGACAGACATGCAGAGTGGGTCCCAATATGAACCATTTGATGTAGAAATGGGAGATCGCTTGGAGGACATGATTGGTGACCTTGGACAAGAGTCTTTTCAACAAGCACACGCCCCTGTGTATGAAGGATTGCAGAGTGATTCAAAGAAGCCTTTGTATACGGGGTGCAAGAATTCCTTAACCCTGCTGTATGCGGTATTAAGTTTGGTTAATGTGAAGGCCAGGTATGGGTGGAGTGACAAAAGTTTTACCTCATTGCTTGAGGTAGTGCACAATCTGCTTCTAGAGGATAACACGCTGCCTAAAACTTACTATAAGGCAAAAAAGATACTGTGTCCGATGGGTATGGAGTATCAGAAGATTCATGCTTGCCCCAATGATTACATACTGTACAGGCATGAATTCCAAGAAATGTCCAAATGCCCTATCTATGGGACTTCACGGTACAAAGTGAAGGATGAAAAGGGAAGCAGTTATGATGAAAACTCAAAGAAGGGCCCTTCAGCGAAGGTTTTGTGGTATCTTCCAATCATTCCAAGGTTTAAGTGTCTTTTTGCTAACGAGGATGACGCGAAAGACCTTATATGACATGCAAATGGAAGGATTTCTGATGGAATGGTCTGTCATCCAGCTGATTGCTCGCAGTGGAAAAAGATTGATGGTTTGTATTTAGATTTTGGGAAAGAGCCAAGAAATATTAGACTTGGACTAGCCAGTGATGGAATGAATCCATATGGCATATTAAGCACTCAACACAGTTCATGGCCAGTTCTGCTAGTAATTTACAATTTGCCTCTATTGTGCATGAAGCGAAAATACATGATGTTGTCTATGATGATATCGGGCCCAAGACAGCCAGGAAATGACATTGATGTTTATCTAAGTTCGTTGGTTTAAGACCTGAGAAAGTTGTGGGGTGAGGGGGTGTTAGTGTTTGATGCGTTTCGCAAGGAGATGTTTGAAATGCGTGCAATGCTTTTTTGTACCATTAATGACTTTCCAGCATATGGGAATCTCAACAGTTACAATGTTAAGGGTCATCATGCATGCCCCATCTGTGAAGAAAACATAAGCTACATACAACTAAAACATGGAAGAAAAATAGTGTACAGTAGGCATCACCGTTTTCTAACACCCAATCATCCTTACAGACGATTGAAAAAAGCTTTTAATGAAAGTCAAGAGCATGATATTGCACCGATACCATTGACTAGTGAGCAGGTATACCAGCGGGTTCAACACCTGAATACTGTATTTGGAAAGACCCAAAAGAAGGATAAAAGTAAGACTTGCATATGGAAGAAAAGGTCAATTTTCTTTGATCTTCTGTACTGGTCTGATCTAGACGTTAGACATTGTATTGATGTTATGCATGTGGAGAAAAATGTTTGTGACAACGTGATTGAGACGCTCCATAACATTCAAGGCAAGACGAAGGATGGCTTGAATACCCGTCAAGATCTAGCTGAGATGGGGATATGACCACAGTTGCATCCAAGGTCTGATGGGAAGAAAATTTACTTGCCCTCAGCTTGTCATACTTTATCCAAAAAGGAGAAGATAAGTTTTTGTCAGTGTCTTCGTTGGGTGAAGGTTCCACAAGGATACTCTTCAAATATTAAGAGCCTTGTGCAGTTGAAGGAGCTTAAGCTTGTAGGGTTAAAGTCTCACAATTGTCATGTGTTGATGCAACAATTGTTAGCTGTGGCTATACAAGATATCTTGCCAAACAAAGTCAGGTTAGCCATAACTCGCCTGCATTTTTTCTTCCATGCCATATGTAGCAAAGTCGTTGATCCTGTCAAGTTTGATGAGCTGGAAAATGAGGCCACAATTATACTATTCCAGTTGGAGATGTATTTTCCCCCTGCTTTCTTTGACATCATGATTCACTTGATTGTGCATCTGGTCAGAGAAATCAAATGTTGTGGTCCTGTTTATTTGTGGTGGATGTACCCGGTTGAGTGATACATGAAGATCTTAAAATGGTATACAAAGAATCTATATCATCTAGAAGCATCTATTGTTGAGAGGTACATTGCAGAAGAAGCCATTGAATTTTGTTTAGAATACATTGAGAAGGCTAAACCTGTTGGCCTTCCTGAGTCTTGGCATGATGACAGAGTGGGTGGTAAGGGTTCAAGAGGACTACATGTGATCACTCCAAGTCTAGAAGATTTGTTACAAGCTCACTTGTATGTCTTGAACAACAGTAATGAAGTTTTGCCATACATATTTAAGCATGAAGCTTTAGTCAAACAGAATAATCCAAAAATGTCAAAGAATTGGGTGTTGAAAAAGCATAACAAGACTTTCTGTGATTGGTTTAAAGATACAATCTTTGCAGATGAAAATGCTTTAGAAACTTTAAGAAAACTAGCTGACGGGCCTAAAAGAAATGTTATAACTTGGCAAGGATACGACATAAACAAGTATTCATTTTACACAAAATGGGCCCAGTTTTGCCAGACTCACAGAGACCTTTCTTGGGACGTATGTACCTTGCCATTTAAGTTGTTTTTAAAAAAACATTAACTTGTTATAATTCATTCTAGCAATTTGAAACGTTATTGTTTTATTTTTGCAGGATGTGTGGAAAAAGGCAAAGGCCATCCAGAAATAGAACACTGCCCCCCACGTTTTGTCTCGTGGGGGTTATGAATATTTGGAGTAGAAGCTCCTGGCTGAGAAGACGAAGAAGAAGCTGGATGAAACTGCACAGTCAGGAAGCGTTGATGGCATCATCGACCCTCCATCCCCCGTCAGACGCCACGTGAAGTGGAAGATGGCCCGCACGAACAAAACAGGGGAGATGACGACTGAGGCCGCAAAGGAAATCGCTGAGAAGATCGTAAGTCATTTTCAACTAACCATTAAAATTATATTTCAATATTTTGTGAATGCCATGTACAACTGTGTCTTTTCTGTGCAGGATTCCTTTAAGGAGCAGGCGACACATGGATCCTTCATCCCCCATGGACATCAGGATGTTCTCACCGCTGCTATTGGACGTCCAGAGCACCTTGAACGTGTCCGTGCTACTAGAGCCGGTGTCACCATCAAGCAATACTTCGGATCGGCTCCACGGACGTCCCGCAGCTCTTCCTTGCTGCCTCTTGAAGAATTGCAGCAGCTGACCCAACAAATCAGGGACCAGTTAGAGGAGTCGATCATAGAAAAAGTGACTCGGCAGCTCATGGCATCGTTCAGCCAGATGCAGTCTCAGTTTTAGTCCAAGATACAATCTCAGGGACTTGCACTTCCTCCAGAACCTCTGGTTGGTCCCTCAGATCCTCGAGTAAGCACAAAGGGGAGTTGTATTGATCCCTCAGGAAACGATCCTGAGATGGGTGACTCAGATAGGTGCGGCTTGTACATCGAAGAAAATCCTGCCCACTTGGTTGCCCTGGGGAGAGTTTATGAGGGATCCATTGTTGTTCATAACACTCCTTTGTTGCCTGGCCAAGTAAAGGTGGGTGTGGAGGAGGTTAAAGATCCAGATGCTCTAGTTCCTATACCCATTGATGAGGTTTCCTTAGTGGGGCAGAAAATTCACACCTTCCTTGCTTGGCCGACACATCTGGTCAAGTCTTTATCACAGCAGGTACTTTACTCTTACTATATGTTTCTTCTTTTTGAATTAATTCATTCAGCGTGCCTCAAATTAGGCCATTTAACTTTGTTTCATTAACAGACAGTTGTGTCTCTGGCAAAACCACCTCAAAAGTCGGATCTGGAGGTCGATGATCCGCTTTATCTGATGGCATTGACCATCCCAGAGATTTTCTTGAGGCCTTACCAGGTTACATGGGATGCCACCATGTTTGGGGTCTTTAATCCAGACTTCCCGCTCTACATAAAGCATGATGACCTCTCTGAAATTGCACATGGTGGTCAATGTCTCAGCATATCAGTGTTATAGTTATGGATTCTGTAAGTCATTTTAGATTACTTTTAATTACCTAAGTTATTGCTTTCTATACATAAATATTTAACTTTGACTTAACATAAATAGGAATATGACTGAAACAAGTATGCGAGGGGGGAATTCTGATATCTATGGATTCCTCGAGCCACAGTCCATTCAGAGGTCTGGGTAATCGCAATTTGAGATTGAAAGTTACATAAAGAGTTGGATGCAGAGTTCAAAACGCGATGTCTACCTTGGAGCTTACTTGAATGGGTAAGTCACACAAAATAACTGAATTTAATTAATGTTTACTAACATACTAACCCATATTCGTCCCCACTGCAGCGGACACTGGCAGATGGTGGTCATCATGCCCAAGGAACACCTAGTTGTCTGGTTTTGTTCATTGTAGAACAGGCCAGACAACTACCTTAAGGGGATCATTAGCAGGTCAGTGTTCTTTTAAATGCATTTGCATTCAAATACCTCAACAACACCACTTTTTTAATTGTTACTCACTTGGAACAGTGCTTTAAAAGGTTTTGATGATGGTCCACAGCCTAAATCAAAGGCTCCTGCTAGGTGGATTGTCGTCAAGGTATGTCATTTACATAAAACTTCCACTTATATATACTTCTTATGTGTTTGTACACTAATTGTTTAATTAATATCCAAATTTTATTATGTATTTAGTGTAATAGACAAAAAGGAAGTACTGAGTGCGACTATTATGTCATGCACTGGATGTCCACCACCATTTTAGGAAGTTTCGGGAATAATTGGGAAGCGGTACGTTTATTTCAAACAAATTTATTTTTTTTATAATTTGTATTACATTATCATTTATTTCATGATGCAATATTTTAACGATCCTAGACCATTGGAGCCAGAGAGATTAAAGGCGCTGTGGATCCAGTGGGCACAGTATTATCTTCGAGTTAGAGCTCAGAGCTAGGATTTAGGGACATTAAGTTTAGCTTAGTTTACTTTGGTTTAATATTTTAGACATTTCCTATGTAATTTGAACATTGAATTCATTTGTTGATAGTTGTTCATAATAAAACAATTATTCAATGTTTATTGTGATTAAAACTGCTTGAAAGCAGAATCAAATGTTTATTTTCTATGAATTGGGCCTGGAATTGCATTTTACAGGTACAATTTTGGGTTAATTGTAAAAACATAAAGTTTATATAAAAAAAACTTGAAAACAGCATCGGTTATTAACAAAAACCGATGTTAATATAATAAACAACATCGGTTATTAACAAAAACCGATGTTAATATAGTAAACAACATCGGTTATTTAGAAAAACCGATGTCAACATGCACCTTAACATCGATTTTTCAAAAAACTGATGTTGTTTATTTCTAATAACATTGGTTATTTATACATATCCGATGTTGATGTACAAACGTTAACATCGGTTATTTATAAATAACCAATGTTAATATGCAAACGTTAACATCGGTTATTTATAAATAACTGATGTTATATATAACTAACTACAACAAAATAAGTGTATAGATGATGGACGTTCACATCGGTTATACATGAAAAACCGATGCCAACGTTCATCATGCATACACTTATTTTGTTGTAGTTCTTTCTATATAACATCGGTTATTTAGAAAACCGATGTTGAAAGTGTATTTTCTAATAGTGAAGGTACTCTATTCCATAATAGTTAGCGAAGTTTCTTTGTGATCTCATATCCAGAAGCTTGCTATTGTGAAAAAAATATAATTTTAAAGAGACATAAGTCAGTTCAATCATGCAAAACGGATGTCATGGATAAGAAATCTATTGTTTTTCCTAATTAAGGGGTAAGGGATTGTCTAAGCATGACATGTCCTGGAGAATTGCATTTATTATTATTACCTTTTTTACTTCACTCATTCTAGAATATAGCAAGGGATACCATGATGACGTTCTTTGATTATTGGTAAAACTAGATATTTATATCAAGTGGTGTTGAATTGCTCTCTATAACTGAACAAGTGGCAATGGCATTAAAATGTTAAGCTATATTTATTTATTTGGATGTGATTATGAACATAAATTTTGTTTACGTGGATAAATTTTCAGTTGAAGGAAGTATTTGTGTAGAAATATTCAGAAAGGATATATATAATAAGAAAAATATGTTCAATGAAAATAAGAATATACATCTCGGGGGAGGAAAAGAAGTCTTGAGAAAGAGAAAATAAAAGTAAACAACAAGCCAAAATAACTCAAACTTCTTCAATCTCCCATCACATCAATGGTTGAGTATAACACCAGAGAGAAGCAGAAAATACAACTTCATCCCATAAGATATGTATTGGTAAGAGAGACACCTTTGAAATGTACGAAAAATAGCAGGAACCAAACCGCCTTCTAATCATAGTATGCTTTTTTTTTTTGCCAAAATTTTTAATATCTATTATAAAAAATAGCTCCAACGTGAGAAGACACCTCATTGTAAACCAAAAAAGGCCAAATAAGTTAGTTCACATGATAGAGGACTATCAAGGAGGAAGAGTTTGACTTGGATGGATTCAATATAGATAGATCAATAACTTGAGCAAGAGATTTGAAGACGAGCTTGACAAAAGACTAAATTCACTCATGGAGGAAAGAAAAGAAGTCAAACTCAAAAATTTCAACGAACTTTTAGAATAGAATTTATTTGTTTTTAATTTATTTTATGCCTCTTTTTTTA
This sequence comes from Glycine soja, assembly GCF_004193775.1. Lineage (NCBI taxonomy): Eukaryota > Viridiplantae > Streptophyta > Magnoliopsida > Fabales > Fabaceae > Glycine > Glycine soja. The sequence continues at coordinate 7,553,705 of NC_041006.1, forward strand.
CTTATAATGGGTTGCCACCATCTTTTATTTTTGTTTTCAAGTCTTTTAATTATTACTCGACATTGGGCCTAATCTAGGGTTATGAGTAGAAAAGTATAAATAGAGTCCTTAAACACTTTGTTGATTTTGGATGAAATTACACCGTTAAGAGAGTACCTCTCTTGATTCTTGTGTGAAACCTTAGGTTCTTATCAAAGAATTATATTCTTTGTGGTGAATCATCCACAACTTATTAATCTTTTAAGATTGTGGCTTTGTTCTTTTCATCTCTTTTTCTAATTCTTTTTTTTTTCTTTATTTTTTCAATTTCATAGAGCCTCAAATAAATTCACCTATTTGTTGATGCTAAAAGTGAGTTGTAAATAGAATGTGAATGTACTTTAGTTCCCGAGTTAGATTTGCATATGAGACACATATTAGGTTAAAGAGCTGCTCAAGCTTTACATATATGCTACATGCCATTTGTTTTAATCCTATCAAGTCCTCTAGATCAAATGAAAGACTTGATCCTGTTAAGAACATGCTTTAGGACTGAAACATGTCCACATTCTGATTATGTTATTTTTATTTGTTATTGTTTTCCTAGTCTTAAGGTGTCAGTTAGGAAGTTTTAGGTTCTTTGTTATCTCTGTTTGCGTTCATGGCTTATTTTTAGGAACATGCTGTTAGTGGGTAGTTATTCTTCAAGCTCTATAAATTGTACTGTTTCTATTTTAAAAGATAAGTTTTTCCGTCTTCTCCTTCAATATATGCTTTTGTTCTCTGTTAAGCAAGTATTGTTTTCTTATTTCCTCTTGATAAATTTCCAACAATTGGTATCTAAAGCCCTTTTCTTACGGGACCTATAGAATGGACTCTGAAGCAAGTTTTTCCCAAGCAGCACTTCCAGTTTTCAATGGGGAAAACTATGATCTTTGGGCCGTCAAAATGGAGGCTTACCTAGAAGCTTTGGATCTGTGGGAAGTTGTAGAAGAGGAGTATGAAGTCCTTCCGTTGCCGGAAAATCCCACCATGGCCCAGATCAAGAATCATAAGGAGAAAAAAACTCGAAAAGCAAAGGCAAAATCATGCCTTTTTGCTGGTGTCTCTACAACCATCTTTACTAGGATCATGACTCTCAAATCAGCAAAAAAAAATTGGGACTATCTAAAGGTAGAATATGCTGGAGATGAAAGAATTCGAAGCATGCAGGTGCTTAACTTAATGAGGGAATTTGAGCTTCAAAGGATGAAAGAGTCTGACACAATCAAGGAATACTCCGACAAACTGTTGGGCATTGCCAACAAGATAAAGCTATTGGGTAGTGATTTTGCAGATTCCAGAATTGTTGAGAAAATTCTGGTAACGGTGCCAGAGAGGTACGAAGCATCTATTACTTTGTTGGAGAACACAAAGGATCTGTCTAAAATTACTTTTTTAGAAGTGCTACATGCCTTCCAAGCCCAAGAGTAGCAAAGATTGATGAGGGAAGATCATGCTATTGAAGGTGCTCTTTTAGCCAAGAGCCAACAAGCAAAAAACTACAAGAAGAATCATCCAGTGAGAAGTCAAAGCAGTGCAAACAATTACAACAAAGGAAAGGGTGAAAAGAAAAGTTACCCACCATGTCAGCATTGTGGCAAAATGGGTCATCCTCCATTTAGATGTTGGCAGAGACCTGATGCTAAATGCATCAAGTGCAATCAAATGGGACATGAAGCAGTCATATGCAAGAGCAAAAATCAGCAGCAAGAGGAAGAAGCTAAAGTTGCTGATTAGGAGGAGGAGGAGGAGGATCAACTCTTTGTGGCCACGTGTTTTGCAAGTAGTGAAGAGAGTGAAAGTTGGCTGATTGATAGTGGTTGCACAAATCATATGACCAATGACAGAGAGCTTTTCAAAGATTTAAAGCCAACCAACATCACCAAAGTCAGAATAGGTAATGGTGATTATATTTCAGTTAAAGGAAAGGGGACTATTGCAATATCAAGCGGCTCAAGTACAAAGTTTATTCCTGATGTCCTTTTTGTACCCGAAATTCAACAAAATCTGTTGAGTGTTGGCCAACTGATTGAAAGAGGCTTCAAAGTTGCTTTTGAAGACAATTTTTGCCTGATTAGAGATGCAGCTAATCAGGATATATTTAAAATCAAAATGAAAGGAAAAAGTTTTGCTCTAAATCCGTTGGAGGAAGAGCAAGTTGCTTTTCCAATCAAAGAAAATATCACAGAAGTTTGGCACAAAAGGCTCGGGCATTATCACCACCAAGGGCTACTGCAAATGAAGTCCAAGAAAATGGCAGCTGATTTTCCAGAACTTTATAATCACGTACCAACATGCAAGGCGTGTCTATTTGGAAAGCAAAAAAGGAAGGTATTTCCAAAGTCAGCAAAAAGAGCCACTTGTAAGCTACAGTTAGTCCACACAGATATATCAGGACCTCAAAAAACTCCTTCATTAGCGGGTAATCGATATTATGCTGCTTTTATTGATGATTTCACAAGAATGTGTTGGATTTTTTTTTTTTAAATTCAAGTCAGAAGTGGCTGGAGCTTTTTGGAAGTTCAAAAAGGCAGTAGAAAATCAAAGTGGCAAACAAATTCAGATTCTAAGATCTGATAATGGCAAGGAGTACACCTCAAAAAAATTCAATTAGTTTTGTGAGGAAGCTGGCATTGAGCATCAGCTAACCACTCCCTATACTCCACAACAGAATGGGGTGAGTGAAAGGAGAAACAAATACATCCTAGAGATGACTAGGTGTATGTTGCATGAAAAAAAATCTACCCAAGAAGTTTTGGGCAAAAGCAGCTCATACGGCTGTTTTCTTGCAAAACAGACTCCTCTCAAAAGCAGTTAAGGATCAGACACCATATGAGGCTTGGTATGGTTATAAACCATCTCTAAATTTTCTCAAAATATTTGGATGTTTGTGTTTTACTCATGTTCCACAGAACAAGCGTGACAAGCTTGATAAAAGAGCATCACCAGGCATTTTTATAGGCTATAGCACTGTTAGCAAAGCCTATAAAATTTTTTAGCCACAAACTGGAAGCATTGTTGTTAGCAGAGATGTCCACTTCGTAGAAGATGAAGAGTGGAATTGGGATGAGGTAAAGAAGAAGGATCAAACTGTGGCAGACCTACAGCTTAACTCTCTTGCTTCAAGAACCGAAGAAGAAGAGGATTGGCAGAGTGAATTGGTAGACGATGCCCCTGCAAGAGGAACTAGATCACTCTCTGATATTTATGAGAGGTGCAATATTGCCGTTTATGAACCTGTAGATTTTGGAGCAGCAAAGAAAGATCAAAATTGGATGGCTGCAATGAAGGAGGAATTGTCTATGATTGAGAAAAATAGAACATGGGAATTGGTTGATCGACCCCAAGATAGGAAGGTGATTGGAGTCAAATGGGTATACAAAACCAAGCTAAATGCTGATGGTTCTATCAACAAACACAAGGCAAGACTTGTTGTGAAAGGCTATGCTCAAATCTTTGGCGTGGATTACTCAGACACCTTCGCACCAGTTGCTCGTTTGGACACCATAAGGATTTTGCTTGTTGTAGCTGCTCAAATGAATTGGAAAGTGTATCAACTTGATGTAAAATCAGCATTTTTAAATGGTGTTTTACATGAAGAAATTTACGTTGAACAGCCTGAAGGTTTTGTGAAAAATGAAGAAAAGGACAAGGTGTATCTTCTCAAAAAGGCTCTTTATGGGCTGAAGCAAGCTCCACAAGCTTGGTACAACAAGATAGATGACCATTTGCTGAGCATCAGTTTTAAAAAAAGCTTGTCTGAAGCCACTCTTTATGTTAAACATCAGAGCAATGAAGTTCCGATGATTTCACTTTATGTCGATGATCTTTTGGTGACAGGAAATAATCCAGGGATGATTCAGGAATTCAAACAAGAAATGATGAAGGTTTTTGAGATGACAGATCTCGGGTTAATGACCTTCTTTCTTGGATTGGAAATTAAGCAGGCTGAGTATGAAGTCTTCATCTGCCAGAAGAAGTATGTCAAGGAAATTTTGAAGAAGTTTAAGTTTCAGGAATGCAAGAAAGTAAGCACTCCTATGAATCAAAAGGAAAAGCTGTGTAAGGAAGATGGAGCTGATAAAGCTGATGAGGGATATTTCAGAAGTTTGATTGGTTGCTTGATGTATCTTACTGCAACATGTCCTGATATTTTAAATGATGTAAGCATTTTGTCCAGGTTTATGCACAATGCAAGCGAATTACATCTCAGAGCTGCTAAGAGAATAATTCGATATGTCAAAGGCACAAGTGATTTTGGTGTTAAGTTCACATGGAGCAAAGAATTTAAGCTGGTGGGTTTCTCTGACAGTGACTGGGGAGGTTCCATTGATGATATGAGAAGTACATCAGGCTACTATTTTACTCTTGGATCTAGTGTTTTCTCATGGAGCTCGAAGAAGCAAGAGACCGTGGCTCAATCCACTGTTGAAGCAGAATTTATTGCTGCAACAGCTGCTGTCAATCAAGCTTTGTGGCTGAGGAAGATTTTAATGGATCTAAATCTGGAGCAGAAAGAAAGCACCAAGATTTTTATTGATAATCAAGCTGCGATTTCTATCTCCCATATTCCTGTGTTTCATGGAAAAACCAAGCATTTCAACATAAAGTTGTTTTTCTTAAGAGAAGTGTAGAAAGAAGGACTTGTGACTTTGGTTTATTGCAAGTCTGAAAATCAGATGGCAGATTTTCTTACAAAGCCACTCCCAGTTAGTAGGTTCGAGTTTCTAAGGGAAAAAATTGAAGTTTGCAGCTCCTAAAGCAAGGAGGAGTGTTAAGAACATGCTTTAGGACTGAAACATGTCCACATTCTGATTATGTTATTTTTATTTGTTATTGTTTTCCTAGTCTTAAGGTGTCAGTTAGGAAGTTTTAGGTTCTTTGTTATCTCTATTTGCGTTCATGGCTTATTTTTAGGAACATGCGGTTAGTGGGTAGTTATTCTTCAAGCTCTATAAATTGTACTGTTTCTATTTTAAAAGATAAGTTTTTCCGTCTTCTCCTTCAATATATGCTTTTGTTCTCTGTTAAGCAAGTATTGTTTTCTTATTTCCTCTTGAAAAATTTCCAACAGATCCCATAGGGAGTTTTCAAAATTTGATATTGTAATTGACAGCATGCCTATTATTTGACTCTTGTAGTTTTTTAAATGTTGAAATTCTCTTGGCCAAGTTTTGATTTCTTTTTATGCCATGGGGAGGAGTTAGATGAATAATAAAATATAATTTTATGCTAGAATTTCGTATTATCTTTCTGCATTTTAAAGACTCTTGTTCTGTTTGTTATCCTTTCTCAGTCATTCTGCTCTGCATAATGAATATTGGAGACTGATAGATCCTCAAGGGAAACCAACAGGAGTGATGGGATGGTGGGCTTCTTGTGCTGATAACCATGATACTGGGTCCACACAAGTATCAACTCTCTCTCTCTCTCCACACAGACACATATATGTTTATCTTTTGATTCAGACTCTCACACTCAAGTACCTAACGGAAATTTCCCAATATACAACCAGAATATTTGATAATTATCTGATGTAGTATGTCACATCAAATATTGTTAGGCACCCAGAAATGGTGGATTCTGAATTTTCTTGGAGAGATGAGAAAAAACAGAGTTGGAAAAAATGTGTTGACAATGATTATTGAATTACGGAGGTTTTCCCTTTCTGCAGTAGAGCTAACAAAGCAGAATAAATCCTCTTCCCTTCCATCATCCTATTTATTTATATATTTATTTTCTAACCTCTCTAACTAACTAACATCCTAACTGTACCTAACTAACTTGTTCCCCTCTGTCCTGACAATGTTGTTTGTAAATTTTTGTAATCTAGGCCTGAAGAGTATCACCTTGTATAATCATGCTCTGGATACTGTGAGAGACAAATTTTTGGCGAATGAAAAATTAAAAATCCACCAGTCTTATGGTTTTCCTTGTTTCTTTCTTCTATATCAATGTAGCAATAACGTCTTGTCTATAGCTTTATATTTGTGGCTGTAACATAAGATTCTTTTGTTTTCCATTGATTCCAACATTTGATATATTTTTCCATGGTAATTGTGAGCCACAACTTATTGTTGCATTACTATTACTGCCTTTATGCTCAAGTTATAAACAATGCTAGAGAACGAGAAAAATGGATTTAACATTTCATATTATTTTGAGGGCCATTGGCCATTCCCACGGGATAAGCTCATGCAAGGATATGCATATATTTTGATTCATCCTAGAACTGTGAGTCCTTAATACAAATATCTAATGCTTTCATGATACAACAATCATTTTTGTGGTAGTTAAATAATATTCTCCTGAAAAAATTGAACTATATTTGTAGTTGCTTAAAAAATTGTAGTTTCTTGTTTGCAAGGACTAAGGAATTAAGGTAATTTGTTTGCTTACACAAATCTTGAAATCATCAGGGCCCTATCTTTATTTTTGTTGTGTTTATTTTTTTTTTCAGCATACAATATTTTATAACCATTTCTATGATTTTGGCATCCATGATGTAATAACCGTGTTGATCGAAACTCGGAGACGAGCTAGATCCATTGTCAGAGCTTTATCAAGATATACCATGCAAACAATGAAGGTTATGTATAGCTCAGGTTGGTGATGCGCTAGTAATGAAGCTTGAGCAGTTTGATTGGAATCCCTCCAAGGAAAACCAATTGGAAGGGAGCTAGCAGATGTTTGTTGACAAAGGATCGGACTACCAAGTGTTGTGGAGACAATAGTTTAATACCAATCTGTAGACATTGCTCTATTCTGTAATGGAAAATGAAAATAGCTTCAATAAAACACATACATCATAGGAAAAAAAAGAAAATATTTTGTTTGTAACATGTAACCAACAAATATTTCTTATCTGCTTCATGTCAGCTTGAGTCATATGCCTCCATAAAAAAACAATAAATTTCATCCGCATTTGAGTTACATTTGTTTAAATGTAGTTGCATGTATTAAAATTATGTTGCTTTGTGAGAGCCCATAATGAATGCACTTTCAACTTTGTTTCTACTAAAAAGAGGTTTGACTAACCCTCCTTGAAATCCAACCTAATAGGGCATCTTTAGTGCCAGATCCCAAATTAGGATCTTAGACCATTTTTTGGTGGATCTTACACTGTCATGTAAGATTGAAAATCTCTCAAAATTTATTTTATTTTTTCTTTTATAGATATCATTTTAAAATCTTAAATAACCTTTTGTAGATTCCATATAGACTCCACTTTTAAATATTTTAGTATAATATTTATTAAATTTTTTTCCCAACACTCACTTTTCTTCTTCTCTCCTCACCCACTCCCAACGTTGACTTTTCCTTCTCTCTCCTCACTTTTCTTCTTATGTTCCACTTTTCTCTTTCTTTCTTCTTCTTCATTCTTCTCTTTCCTAAGTGCCACTCATTATTCCCCACTTCCCTCTTCCCATCGTTGCAACACCCTCATTTCCCTCCACTATGACCCCCCTTGTCCTTACCCCTCTGCGCGCGACCCCCTATCCTCTTGGTATGTATTATTTTTTGTTTTTTTTTCTTGTTGGTTAGTTTTTGTTTTTCTTCTTCATCTCCTTCTATTGAGCCATGCCAACTGCTCTTCTTCTTTTCGTGTTTCACTGTTACTGTCACATTTGATTTTTTTCTTAAAAACTATGTAGATCTTCGTAGTTCCTTCACAAGAAATGGATTTACACAATGGAGATCTTGATGGGTATTTTATTGTTGGATCTAGGGTAGATCAAATCTTCAACTTAAGATCTATCCCCAATATCCACCAATTTTGATGAGATATTTTTCTCATCATATATTTTTTTATCTATAAAATTCAAACATGATACTTTGCTTAAAAAACTAACCTAATTTTACTTAGGAATGATATAATATTGGTTAAAAAAACAATAATTAGTATTTATTTTTGTTTATGATTAAATAAAAATTCTAAACCAAGTAATACTGTTCATCTATATATATATATAATTAACTAATTTACAGAAAAATTAATTATACCAAAAACATTGACAATTAATTAACTAATGATTTGCGCTACAAGTCAAATAAGTTTTACAGATATATTGCAAATTTTTTCTTTCTTATTTTAGTATTTACCACATATATCGAGTTATTTTCATTTATTAACAATTGGGTGAATGATGCAATTCTTCTGTGTCATCCTCACCATTGATTCTATTAATGCAAAACACTAAGACTCCATCGTAAAAAAAAAAAAAAAAAAAACCCACCAAAACTCATCATTTCATTTTGATAAAAAAAAACATATAAAGAAAGAGAAATATACATATGGCATTGGCAGATGAAGAGTATTGGAGTGACTGAGGTGGCATGCATGAGTTGATTGAGACTCCATTATTGGAGCTCTGTCAAGATATACCATGCAAACAATAATATGAATTAAGGTTATGTTGGTCAGGTCGGTGATGCGCTACCTAGTACTAATGAAGCTTGGGCAGTTTAATTTGAATGGAATCCCTCTCCAAGGAGAACCAATTGCAAGGGATCTAGCAGAAGTTTGTTGACAGCGTGGTTGAGACAATGGTTTAGTACCAATCTGTAGACATTGCTCTTTTCTGTAATGGAAATTGAAAATAGCCTCAATAAAGAACACTCATAATAGGGAAAAGAATAAAAATATTTTGTTTGTAATCTATAACCAACATACAAACAGATAGGGTTTTTTTTTATCTGCTTCATATCAGCTTGAGTCACATTTGTTTACATATAGTCACATGTATTCAGAATTCAAATTATGTTGCTTTGCGAACCCATAATGAATGCACTTGCAGCTTTGTTTCCACTAAAATGAGGTTTGTTGACTAACCCTCCTTAAAATGCAACCTATTAGATTCTCAAGCACCCAATAAAAGGCTATTAGTTTGTCCTAAAATGACTCAAACTACATTTGGGATCTTTCGTATGTTGGCTACTACTTTTTTGGTAACTCCATTTAATAGAGTGTAGGGATAAATACTTGGAAAGGATTTTTACCAAAAAAGAAAAAAAAAACTTGTAATGTTCTTGCAAGACATCATTGATGTTTAAGTCAGGTTTATTCTAAATATAGGAAGAGACTATAGCCAGTTATAAATATTTTTTAAAAATACATTTTCTAAAAAATGAATAGTAAACTATGTAAGTTTTTTAAATAAAATATAAAAACTCTTATTTTTTTAAAGTTAAAAATAATAATTTTTCTTTTGTTACCATGTTATTGGAATAAAATATATGTTTATCCACATTGTTGATGATCAAGACAAATTTACTTATGAGACATTTGGAGCAATTGCCCACACAAATTTTTAAAATTTTCTTAATATTATATACATGTGTAATTATAAATTTTCCTCATAGTATGAAATGCAATATAAAAACTCAACATATAGTTTAAGCATTGATCACAAAAAATTATTTATATAAATATTTCTCCTGTGTGAGCAATCTTTATTAGTTGAAAATTAAACCTAAAGATTGTTGGAACAATTTTTATTGAGTGCTACTCAAGCCAAAAGATTGTTGGAATAATCATTTTTCACAAAAATCAAACCTAAAAGAATCTTTAATTGGTAGTCAAACTTAAAGATTGTTGGGGTAAATTGGTGGTGCTTGCTGCGCAACAAGAAAAAATATCTTAAAAGACTACATTGATGATAATGGTCTTGCAAGAAAGAAAGAAAAAAGAAACACAAATCCTCAAGGATGGTGTAAAGCACTACAATTTATAGGTTTGATTCTTTCCCATGCATCTCTATAGAAATTGGACGTAATAAGGTGTACCAGTGAAGTCTAATTTTGATATATAATAAAGTTCTTGGCTTGATTTGGACACTCACGTTAGGTGTTCGTCAATGATAATTTATAATATAACAGTTTTCTCAATTCTCTGTGTGTATAATAAAAGAAATGAACTGATGATTTGAAAGCGAAATTAAGAATATGGTCAATTATGTGGTTTTGTACTATTCTCTAATTTTCTACATGTAAATTGATTTTATTTATAAACCATTTCATGTGTTTGAGTTAAGAGACTTCATGTGTCATTACTTCTGGTCAACAATCGCGTCTCATTAATGAAGATTCACATCTAATATTTCTAAATAAAGATTCATATCTAATATATCTATACTTACACTTTACATTTATAGACACATAATTTTATAAAAAAAATACTTGTCATTCATCTTGAAAATCTCCCATGTCTGACAATAAAATTTTTGTTTGTGTTTAAATAAAGAGATAGAAGAAAGAGATAGAAAAACATAAATGTTAATTACATTCAGTGAGAGAGCAACAAAATGAGAAAAATATATGTATGATAAATGATATAATAACATGATAAGAAGAAAGAGATAGAAAAACATAAATGTGAATTAGATGTTTGAAAAAAAAGCAAATTTTAAAAAATCATTGTTCTTATGAGATGGTCTAACTTTCTATAAATGAAAATAAGGTTAAATCTTATAAAAGATATTGATGCGATTAACTATATACTTCAAGATGGTTGATATAATTTTTTTAATCGCACTAATCATCTTCTAGGGATTATTTGACCTCATTTTTAATTGGGATAAGTTAGACAGTCCTTTTATTTCTTTTTAACTGAGCTATTTTGATATATCATATATTACTTACCATGTTTACATATTTCTCTTCTATTTGGATCTCTTAATATCTTGGTGTCTAATGGCATATAGAAATCTAAGTATATCATTTCCCTTTTTCAAATTCTAGAGTTTCATATGAAATGTTCAAGTTGTTTTTATTTTTCTTTTCCTTTCCTATAATCAAACACTCTGGTGGCATAGTTTTTTTTTTTCTATTGCCTACTTCTTTCCTCCTCAAAAAAATTGCTATTTACTGTGCATAACTATGAAACAAGAAATATGTAAAGTGAAATTCTTACATATCCATTTGTCTATCTATCTTTTTTTTTTTTTTATAATGTTTGTCTATCTATACAGACATACACGTGATGAGATAAAAAAAATAATTCACATTCTAATTGATTGAATTTTTATGTCAAAATTTTTGTCTAAACAAGAAGAATTTTTCCTTTCTTCTTCATCCCTCATTAAATTTTTAGATTTGTTTGTAAAATCTATATTTTTATGGATTACAGTACATTACAATAAAAAATATGAACATGCCATTGAAACTTGACCAATTTCTCTATAAGTGTTTTGTTTTATTTGTAATCCAAGTTTTGAATTTCGCATGTATCTTGATGACAATTTGTATTTAATTGGGTTAGACATCAAAGAAGTTGCAAAAGCTTGTAGAGTGAAGGAATATACAGTAATTAAGGCATATAGAGATCTTCATGCACTTGCTTTTGTAATGATTCAAAGTTGGTATGCCAATACTGAGGACATAAAGTGACTCTGCATATAAATTAGACAATGATTCCATGATTCCACCAACAAACTAGTTTCGGTATATATAAAAGCTAGCTTAACTTCTATTACAATAATCTATTTAGAATACAGTATTCCTTCTTTTCTCTCATTTGGATATAAATTTAACTATAAGAAATATTTTCCTGGTATTAGTGGTTAGCTTAGCTTCACTTTGTAACCTTCATCTAGTTAGTAATGAATCAATTTATCTCTTTTGGCATTAGCCTCAATAGTCTGTCATCTTTGTTTTCACTTTCTACTCTCTTTCTATCATTGTCTAGCTATAACATGTGAAGGTTCTAAAAAATGGCTCGCGACTGTGATTTGGACCACAACATTTTTTAACTGTTTGTGACTGTAACCTGTCAGCAATTAGGACTACAAGTGACATATAGGTTCGGAGGACATCCTCAACATGAGATCCCCGAAGTATATCTTAAATCAGGAGATAATGTTGTACCTAAGAAATCAATAAATGAGTTTTCCCCAGCTTGTTGTCTTCATGAGCTTGTTGTCTCCCCTAATGTGCATCTCGAGCTATTATTCATTCCCCATCTAATCTCTTGTATGATAGGTGGGGTCTAATGCCTATGGTTACAAACATGTATGTTAACTTGTGTGGATGCTTGCACAAGGTTCACATGCATGGACCTTTCTAGTCAAACTCAAGTTAGACACACTAACTTTTTCTGTCACTTCCAAGGAAATACAATTCAACATTAAGTTAAAGGTAGTAGAAACTGATGGAGGAGGGGAATTTTGTGCCCTAATTCCTTCTTTGCAGCCAATTATGGCATTAGTCACAGACTTTCATGTCTCCTTGGGTTTGTTGAAACAAGACTTGACTTCAAGTTCCTTAAGGTGTTTGGGTGTGCTTGCTACCTTCACCTTTGTGCTTATAACTACCTGTCGCAGCCTACCCTTCGACGGGAGGGCAAGGTGAAAAGCAAAGGTGCGTCTTCCAAAAAAGGAAAACACGTGGGAGTTACCACCAATGTTTATTCGATGAAAACGTTAGAAAAACCAAAAAGGGAGGTCTGTGAATTTTGGAAATAAGGGTTCGGGAGTTGCTTAAGCATAGAGAAGGTATTAACACCCCACGCGCCCATCACAAGGGACGACATCCTTTAATCAAGTGTGCAAACATGTGACTTAAATATTATTAATTTTCCCTTTTTATATTGTTTATTTTTGGGGTCGACAAGGGGGTGCCCTTGCTCTTACGTATCCTTGAGTGTGATAAGGAATTCAGACCTATGTAGTTCTTTAAAGTGAGAAAGTTTGTGTGTCAAATTGTTTTTATGCTTTTAAAAGGTTCACTTTTAATTAATAAGAACAAAAGAGGGTCGTTAAGGCGTTGGACCTTGAACGATCTCAAGTGACTTTGATGAAGAGAAAAACAATTATGTGTTGGTTTTATTAACTTTCAATGTCTTTAGAAACAACTTTACGACACTAATGATTGGTTAAGATTAAACTTTACAAAAAAAATGAGATTACCGATGATAGAAGGGGAAGATGAATATGTACAAAACAACAAGGGCGACCCCTAAGGCTGCATAGATCGCATTCAAATCTTAAAAACAACACTAACTGACAGTCGCACAAAGAACACTGAACAAAGAACAACATAGAGATTGATCACAGTCGCGATTCAGCAGCGCTTCGGCTTCGTTTCCTCTTTTTTCTTCTTCTTCTCTCTTATTTCTCTCAATTTCCTTCACTACTCAATGTTGGAAACCCTTCTCAGCCTTCTCTTCATGCCTATTTATAGGAAAAAAGGGCACTTGGGGCCATGGCAGCTCGCCTAGGAAAGCTGAGACTTACTCCAGAAGTAACTGTCTCACCCAGGCGAGCTGGTTCCTTCACCCTTAAGTCTTTTGAGGGCCTAGGCGAGCTAGAGGCTAGCCTGGCCGAGCTAGGGTCCAGGAAACTCAATGAAAAGACCCTTTTGCCCCTCTATTTTGGTATCTTTCGCATTCTTGATCAAAACATTGAACGGTCTTTCGTCTTGTGCGATAACCGGTGTTGAATAATGCAGTTCGGCTAGTGAGAATCAAAACATCAATGAAGGATAGTCCCCGGATGAAATTAGGGTCTGACAGTTATCCCTCTTTACTTATCTTTTATTGAAAATGAAAAGGTAAGTAAAGATAAGGACACTAACTTCATTCGAGCGACCTTGCTATCCGACCGACAACTGGCGAAAACCAAGGAAGTGAAACCTGTAATAAAGAACAAACGATTATCGACATGGAAGTATCAGACGTATTAAGCAAAAGAAGTTATAGTCTTGCACAAAAAAATAGGAGACATTGAAGTCTTTGGGAACGTAAAAGACAAAAGACATTTGAAGTCTTTGAAATGTAAAAGACAAAAGACATTGAAGTCTTTGAAATGTAAAGACAAAAGACATTGAAGTCTTGAAATGTAAAAGACAAAAGGCATTGAAGTCTTTGAAATGTAAAGACAAAAGACATTGAAGTCTTTGAAGCTGTAAAAGAAAAAAGACATTGAAATCTTGAAATGTAAAGACAAAAGACATTAAGTCTTGTAAATGTAAAAGACAGAAGACCTTGAAATCTTGTAAATGTAAAGACTGAAGACATTAAAGTCTTGAAATGTAAAGACTGAAGACATTGAAGTCTTGAAAATGTAAAGACTGAAGACATTGAAGTCTTGAAATGTAAAGACTGAAGACATTGAAGTCTTGAAATGTAAAGACTGAAGATATTGAAGTCTGGAAAACTTTCACTACAATGCAAACGCGCTTGGTAAAGAAATCAAACCCCCAAACCTATCAGAACACACACATTTTTTTTTTCAAAAAATAATGCAACGAAGGAGGAATCAAAGCATACAGATAGAATTTCTCATAACCAATAATGAGATTAAGACATTTTCATTTCGTTTCTAAAGGAGCATCAGAAGAAACACTGGGTCCAGCCGAATAGTGGAAAACTGCACAAAGGTGTATAAAGCTTCACACAGGCAAGGGTTTCATCTTAATTCCAAATCGCAGATATGTCATAAATTGATTTTGCAAGTCATAATTCCTATCACCTCGTGTCTTGATCAAGTTACTATCATTTCCCTTCCTTTTTACCCTTTACAACAACCTTGTACAGGGTTCAGACATTGTTTGTTCCAAAAAATTTGTTTTTCTTTTCTATTTTCCTTTTTGCTCTTCTCCATTTTTTATTATTTTTTTCTTCTTTTTCTTTTTTATTTTCTTTTTCTTTTTCCTTTTTTTTATGAACATTTAACTTCCTTCAAAAATCCATGACTTAACCAAAAGGTGATAGGAATCTCCTTTGGAAGATACCCCTGCTCTCTTATCCTAGGGTAAGGTAGGAAGCTTTCATCCTAGGTTAGGGTTCTGGTAAAAATCAAATGTCTGGCTCAAAAGGCTTGCAAATGGAAGAAAATAATGTATATTGGGACAACTATTTGGCCAATGGCTTAGAAAGAAGGAATGCCCAGATCACTTCCATGAATCACATGCTATGACAATTAGAAATTCATGCAAAATCAATTGTAGAACATATCCATGCAGACACTCAATATAAAATTTGTGGTCACGCAATCACTAAGGCTTAGGGTCTGTTTCCACATTCAGATTAAATCAGTGTTTCAACATCTGTTCTTTTATTAGGTCCATGCAAAACATCTGAGTCCATTTGGCATTCAGGAAAGCCTTTCATTATCGTTATCCTCAAGATACACATTTTTTCCTTTCTTTTTTTTCTTTTCAAAAACCATTTTGTTGTGTTCTAACCTACAAATTTTTTGAAGAGCATTGGCGATTGTTCCCTTTTAAAAGCTTGTTAGTTTTTTTAGAAAAAGTTTGAAACTTAGACAAAGTTGTAATCCGAGCTACACTATCAAAAACAAAGGGCGCATGAAAATAGAAATGAAATCACATGTAAGTTTTTTAGTTTAGTTTTTGTTTCAAACAATCATCATAACGAAATAACATAACAAAGTACTAAAAGCAATAAATAAGATAAAGATAAGTTCATAGTTTTAGAAGGTCCTGGTCGAGAGGCTCAGTCTCCTCAAAGGAAGAAATCCATCACATTTTTCATATCTCCATCCTTCTCAGCTCCGTCTTCATATCCTTGGGCCCCTGTGAGTCCTGCACCTCCTTGAAAATTACGCTTGTCCCCAGGCCATGGACAGTGGCTCTGAACTACTTAGGAGTAGGCCACGGGTATGGGTTGGGGTCCTGGCGCTGCTGGTGCCATGTATACTGGTAGAAGCTGTTGTTCAACTGCACCTGGCCCCTATGGTTTGTCGCCTGCTAGTCAGCCAAATGCTACATGTACGTGTGCATATGGAGCTCCATCCTCTACATGTGAGCTGAGATGGACTCTAGAAATGGTGGCTGATGTGGAGGCGGTGGGGGTGCATATGCCGTCAGCTGCTGCTGGTCTTGCCCTAGCTGTGGTGCCTACCTTGGAATGCAGCACTTCTCAATGAAGGTCCTGTTAATAGGGGGCTGAATGAGCTTTGTGGGCATGATCGATACCCCGTAGAACTGACAGAGGCCTATGATCAATGCTGGAAATCCCAGTGCCCTGTTGAGCTTCTCTGAGTCCACTGGGTGTCTCGGAGGTGCAATACCCACAAACTGGTAGATGACATCCGAGATAAGCTATGTTACATGAACACTAATCTGGGTCAGGATAGCGTAGACCAACTGGCATTTAGGCAGCGAGAGATCAAAATTATGGTCACCAGGAAGGATGTTGCTAAGCAGAAGTGTCATCTAAATCTGGGTCAAAATGGTCATGCTAGTGTGCATGATCCGCACTCGCCTCCCTGTCACGCTCTGTGCAAAATCCTGCCTCGGGGAGCACAGTAGCTGGCCTATGGCCTCTTCATCAAAACTTGAGACCTGGCCTCTTTTTTCGGCGTATTCATAATGTTGTCCCTCTTCCAAGATCAACAGATGTCCCAGGAATTGGTTGATAGCATCCTCATCATAGGGGATCCATTGGCCCCGCATCGAGGAGTGCTTATCCATAACTCCTTCTTTAGTGGGCCAGGCGTTTGCGTAGAACTCCATGACTATCTCAGGGTCATACTTAGCCATGGGCTGTGTCAGCTGGGTCCAAGGTCTTTTGGCAACCTCCGCCTGGAATTCTAGGTACTCTCCTTCTGCTAGTTGGACCCGTCTTTCCTTGAGGAAAGACCAATCCTTAATCGCTTTGAAACGATGCTGATGCTCCTCGATTCGGAAATAGTGTCTGTCAAACTCAATCTCCACTTGCAGGGCTGTACTAGATCCCTCCCTTGTGGTGGCCTTCCTAGCCCTCAGTGTGTATTATTTTGAAGGAAAGAATTTGATATTCTACATCAATTTATGCGCAATATACCCACCTTGGTGCAACAAATTTAACCAAACAATTAGGCCAATTCAATTCAAACAACTTTAAGCATTCATATGACTCATGTAATTGCATCTAAAGCAATGTCCAAAAATTCAAGCTTAGATCATACCCTTGGCATTTAATTTAACAAGCTAAGTTGATCATGCACCTGAGATTAATGGCTGGACAAGTGTAAAGATCATTACCCATTCAAGTTTCAAAATCACATAGAATAGTCATTGTGACATTTCATCAAACAGTTGGTGTGCGCATGTTAAACATGTATAGATGTGGGATAAGGAGCAATATGATATGCAAATTCATTAAAGAATCAAGGATAGGCCTAAAGCCATCCATTACAGCCACCAATCCAAGCATTTTGATCATGGGTTTGCACATAACTCATCTCACAAATATTGCAAAGAAAACAACAAACAAAGCACTAAACATCACAAGGAAAAGGTAAAATTAGATGGAGATGGCACTTACTTGAGTGGGATGAAAGGAATGCAAGAAAAATGATACAAAGGTGCAGAAAAAGCTTGAAGTTGTTGCAAAAATGGAGGCGTCGTAGGTCCTTGTGGAGCTTTTGGTGAGTTTTGAAGAGAATGGGGGAAGATGGGGTGAAATCTGATTTCACCCCTCCCCCTTTTTATTTTTTTCGTCAGCCATGCTTGCCCAGGCGAGCTGGCCACTCGTCTAGGCGAGTTAAAAATTTTATTTATTTATTTATTTTTTGCAAATTTTTTTTTTGCAAAGTTTCTTTTGTTATCATTATTATTATATATATTTCCCTCATAAGCCTTATAATTATGTATAAACTTTTAGGAAAATTCACGAGATAATTCAAGAAAAGAACAATCCTAACTCACAACGGAAAGCATAAAAACATAAAATTAAAGAGCAAAGTTTTAGAGATACTAGGTTGCCTCCTAGGAGCGTTTCTTTAACGTCTTTAGCCGAACGCGTGGTCTGAGGTTGAGGCTTTGCCATCTCATCCTCCCTAATTACTTTCCTTGATTGTGAGCAAATTTGATCATGGACCTAGCACCTGTTGGCACCTGCTCTAATGCTTTGACAAAGAACATGTTAACACGCAAAATGTAAAGAAGATGCTACGAGATGCTCGTATCACCTTTCCATTTGCCCCTAGGCTTACCTAAGTTGGTGTGGTGCTGACCATCACCCAAAACAATCCTTCATTCATTTTCGTGGTTACAAAATACTTTGATGATAAGATGCAGATGCATGCATGTTTATGATTGAACGTTAAACGTAATAATTAAACGAGTGTTGTGATTTTTTTGTTGTCGTGTTCAATTTTGCTTAACGCTTACGACATCCCTGCTGAACATGTCGAATGGCTTCAGAATACCAATCGTGTGAGTGAGCAAGAATGAGAGTGTATGTTCAAGCTCAAAGGCAATAAAAAATGCAAAGGACATAACACTGGATGGAGAGATGCAAATCATTAATCCATATTTATTAGTGTTGCGATTATTGTTTACAAAAAGCTTAAGACTTAGAGATCCTAATCAGTCCTTGAGGAGGTCCAAACATTGAGCCTTTAAATTGCCCCAAGTATTATGTGTAATATCACTTGATGATGTCAGAATTCACAGGCGAAGGCAGCTCTTCATCATCCATGTTCATAAGCAACAACGCTCCTCCTGAGAAAGCCTTCTTCACCATAAACGGTCCTTCAGAATTTGGGGCCCATTTATCTCAGTGATCCTTTTGAACCTGTGACACTTTCTTCAGAACAAGATCCCCCTCGCTGAACTTACGCGGGCACACTCTTCTGTCAAAAGCATTTTTCACTCTGCTCTAATATAGTCGCCCATGGCTCATGGCAGCCAGTCTTTTATTCTCGATAAGATTTAATTGATCAAAGTGTGCCTGGGCCCATTCTACTTCTTCCAATCCTGACTCTGCTAGGATTCTTAAAGAAAGAATCTCCACCTCAAAAGGGAGCACAGCTTCCATCCCGTACACCAAAGAGAACAGGGTTGCCCCAGTAGATGTGTGCACCGAAGTCCGATAACCATGCAATGCGAATGGGAACATCTCGTGCCAATCCTTGTATGATACGATGATTTTCTGAATGATCTTCTTGATGTTCTTATTGGCAGCCTCAACTACCCCATTCATCTTGGGCCTATAAGGCGTGGAATTATGGTGTTGGATTTTGAAGTCCTCACACATTTCCTTCATCATCTTGTTGTTTAAATTGGTGGCATTATCGGTGATAATCTTTCTGGGTAACCCATATCTACAGATTATCTCCTTCTTAATGAATCTAATAACCACATTTCTAGCCACACTAGCATATGAAGCTGCTTCCACCCATTTGGTAAAGTAAGCCGACTAAAATGAAGTGATGCCTGTTTGAAGCCTTGGGTTCGATTACCCCGATCACGTCTATGCCCCACATTGAGAACGAACATGGTGCTGCCAATATGTTTAATGGTACATGTGGAGCATTAACATTATCAGCGACGTTCTAGTATTTATGGCATTTCCTCACATGAATGCAACAATCGATCTCTATAGTGAGCTAGTAATACCCCGCCCTTAGAATCTTTTGGGCCATGGTATGTCCATTGGCATGTGGACCAAAGGATCCCTCATGTACCTCTATTAGCATTTGTTCGCCCTCTTTTGCATCCATACATCGAAGCAACACCATGTCATGGTTTCTCTTGTACAAGATATCCTCACTCAGGAGGAAATCGGGTGCCAACCTTCGTGACATCCTCTTGTCGTGGTCAGAGGCCTCGATTGGGTATTCCTTGTCTTTAATGTATCGTTTGATATCAAAATACCAAGGTTTACCATCCTCCTCCTCTTCTATCAAACAACAATGTGCAGGCTCAACACGACATCTGAATTTGATGTATGGCAAATCTCCATGAGGGCTCACTTTGAACATGGACGATAGAGTGGCAAGGGCATCGACCATTTGGTTTTTCTCTCTAGGAATTTGATGAAATGATGTCATCAAAGAGTTCCATCAATTTCCTGATGTAAGCATGGTAAGGCACCAATTTATGATCTTTGGTCTCCCATTCACCTTTCAACTAATGAATTACCAATGTCGAGTCCCCGTATACCTTGAGTAACTTGCCCCTGAAGTCGATCGCTGCTTGGATCCCTAGGGCACATGCCTCGTACTCCACTATGTTGTTTGTGTAGTCGAAACACAACCTAGCTGTGAAAGGTATATATTACTTGTCCGGGGAAACCAATACTGCCCCAATCATGTGGCCTAGTGCATTAGATGCACCATCAAACCACACAATCCACTTATCCCTATCCTCATCTTTAACCTCCTCTTCAAACAAGGCCATAATATTGTCATCCGAGAACTCTGGATGCATAGGCTGATAATTGCTTATGGGTTGTTGAGCTAGATAATTTGCGAAGGCGCTCTCCTTTATCACCTTCTGAGTGACGTAGACAATATCAAATTCTGACAATAGAACCTGCCACCGAGCTATCCTCCCAGTGAGAGCGGGCTTTTCGAAGATGTAACTCAATGTCATACCTTAATTTCGTCCGGGGACCATCCGTTGTTGGGATGCAAACCTCGTTTGACCACTTCGAGGTATTTGGCACCCATCGTTAGGCAATTTGTGAAGTTCCGAGACATGCCGGAAGCCAAAAGAAAAGCGTTGTAGCACAATCTATGAAATTCCGTGACATGCCAGAAATTAAAAGGAAGTGTTAGTGCGCAATCCGTAACGTTTCGGAAGGCAAAAAAGGGATGATTACGTAATTCGTAAGGTTCCGCAACATTACGGAAAGAAAACAAGTATGGTTACGAAATTCGTAAGTTTCCGTAACTTTACGGAAAAAGAATCACCAAAAAAAGGCAGGGGGTGTATTTAGTAAAAATGAGGGTTCAAATAGCAACCAGGCCCACTTGGGCCTTCCAGGATGTTCCTCCAGAAGGCGGTTGCTTCTGGAGGAAGCAACCTAGCTCGCCTGGGCGAGCTGGGTGGCAAGCTCCTCCCATATTTTCCTATAAATAGAGGGAGGAGTGAAGAAGAAAAGGGTTCAACCCTTCTGGTATTTCGAGATCACTTGAAATTAGTGAAAAAAATTGTTTCTGTGAAGAAAATCCAAGTCGAGGCGCTTCCGTAACGTTTCTGTAACGTCTCCGTGGGTGATTTCGCGAAGATTTTCAACCGTTCTTCGACGTTCTTCGTTCATTCTTTGTCGTTCTTCGGTCTTCAACCGGTAAGTTCCCGAAATCGAACTTTTCAATTCATTCTATGTACCCTTAGTGGTCCTCATTTGTTTTCACGTGCTTTTATTTTCATTTCATTTACTTTCCGTACCCCCTTTTGACGTGCTTTAGTCATTTACTTAAGTCATTTTCCTGCCTAATCAAAAATAAAATAAATTTCCACTGATCATTTGAATTGTAACATCAGTTAATTTCTGTTAAAATGAAATTCGACCGTTCGGTCATGCCGTAACCACGTTGGAAACCAAAATGAGGTAAAATAATAATATAATAATAAAAAATATCTTTTAGTAAAATAAATAAAAAAAATCAATCAAACGCTTTTCTTTGGGATTTCTCTTTCTTAATCGAATCAACTAATAACCAAAGTGAAACTAAGGCTAAAATCAATTCATAAACCAAACTTTTGTCATCGCCTAAAAAAGCCATTTTCAAAAGTCCAACGCCTTGAAATGGTCTTTTCCGCTTATATTGGTTAAGGGTAGATTTCTAAAAAAGCCTAAAATCAATATGTAACTTTATTACCTCTTTCAAAAATAAAGAAATCATTAATAGTCCAATGCCTTAATGTTCTCGCTTTTCAAAAGAATCGAAAGATTGTCTAATGGTCCAACGCCTTAAATGACCTTTCATTCAAAAAAACATATCTTGCAAAAAAGGATAAAAAATAACCAAAACGCTTTGTTCACAAAAGAACTACGTAGGTCTGATTTTCTCATCACAATTGAGGAATACGTAGGAGCAAAGGGAAACGCCCTTGTCGACCACAAAAAGATAAAAACATAAAAAAGACATAAGAACGCAAAAAGGGAAAAGAATATAAAGTCATATTTGCACATTTGATTAAAGGTTGTCGTCTCTTGTGACGGACGCGTGGGGTGCTAATACCTTCCTCGTGCGTAAATACAACTCCCGAACCTTTCACTTAGAGTTCGTAGATCACGTCTTTTCCGGTTTTTCCGACGTTTTCCTCAAATAAACGTTGGTGGCAACTCGCGCGTATTCCCTCCCGCCGAAGGGTAGGTTGCGACAGTTGGCAACTCCACTGGGGACCATTTTTTTTTAGAGTTAGGCCATTTAATCTTGTGCAAAGTTTTATCATAACATCCTTCTTTGTTGGTTTCCCTCTATTTTCCTTATGTTCTTGTGTATATAACTCTTTTATGCTTTTAGTGTGTTAAAATGTATGCATGAGATAAATATTTTCATTTGATGCACTCGAACACCAACACTATTTGCACACACGGTGATTTGGAAAAGGGCCCTATACCCGGGTTCGTGGGAACATAAGGAGTGGAGGTGAATATATGATCATGCTAGGTCTCCGACTTGCTTGATTACAGTGAACCCTCATCTAGAGTTTTTCTTTTTGATAACATATTGTTGCTAGTAGTCCCTACTGCTGCAATATGTTCTTCGAAGAGGATGATACCTCTAGAGACCATCAAGAGAGATATGACCACCTTGGGGATTATCACTAAAAACCTTTTTAGCTCTCTCTCATATAGGTCCCTTGAATAGGGGCACGAAGTGGACACACAACGTGCCATTTTCACACTGCCATGCATAAGTGTCACGTACCCTTTTGCTTATATTTTGTGAATATTGTCATATTGTACATTGCCGTGTTGCGCCTTTCGCATATGCATCACGCACGGATTCTGTTTTGATCCCCTCTCTTTGGCAAACCAACGGAGGGTCCGTGCCATCTTCTTAAATACAGAGACAATTTCCCGGGCTCCCGTATTCATAAATTGTATCTGTGTCATATGCATTTTTTCATGCATTCATCCATTCCACCCATGATAGATGTCGGAGTTTTCATTCGCACCGATTTTTGTTCACTTTAGTAAAACATGGGATCAAGTCAAATGCCTTCACTTAAAAAGAGGTTCTATTAAGTCAAGGTCAAGAGCCTAGGGACCACCAGTCTGAAGGAGTTAGGGCAGTTAATGGGTCAGCTCCAGCGGCAAGCTTTTTGCAAAGCTTACGGTAAAATTTGGGACTTAGCCATGGTAGAAGTCTCCACAGAGGCCATTGCCTCCCTCGCCCAGTATTATGATCAGCCGATGAGGTGCTTCACCTTTGGGGACTTCCAGCTATCACCTATGGTAGAAGAATTTGAAGAGATCCTAGGATGCCCTCTAGGGGGAAGGAAACCCTACCTCTTCTCAGGGTTCTATCCCTCATTAGCTAGAATTTCCAAGATAGTCCAAATCTCGGCGCAGGAATTAGACCACAGGAAATAAGTCGAAAATGGGGTGGTTGGAATACCAAGAAAATATTTGGAGGCAAAAGCAAGAATCTTGGCAGGTAAAGGCGAGTGGGCCCCGTTCATAGATATTCTTGCACTATTGATCTTCGGAGGAGTCCACTTTCTGAATGTGGATGGGTTGGTGGACCTAGCAGCGATCGACGCTTTTCTTGCCTATCATAACCACAAGGAAAGCCCGGTTGTCGCTATGCTAACCGACTTATATGACACCTTCGACCGAAGATGTGAAAAGAGCAATACAAGGATTGTTTGTTGTACTCCAGCTCTTTATGTATGGTTAGTTTTGCACCTTTTTCGCCAAGAGGTGAGGCATGCTTGCCCGCTAGAAAGCCACCGTTCATGCGCAGAGAAAGGAGGGGCAAATTGGGACCAACTCTTAGTGAGCAAAGAAGGAGCATCTATCAACTGGTTCCCTCGATGGAAAGAAGGAAGAGTCGAAGTTCTTATTTTGTGCAGAGGGTTTCCGAATGTTCCCTAGATGGGGACGAGGGGTTGCATCAGATACAATCCCGTTCTTGCTATAAGGCACCTTGGCTACCCTATGAGAGGGGCACCACTAGAGAAAGAGCTCGCACCTGTCATTTCACGAGGTTTCAATAAGACCAACATGGAGACACTTCAGAAGGTCCGCAAGGCATGGGAGGTTGTGCAAAAGAAGGACAAAGAACTCAGGGGCAGTAACAATGGGCCCATCGGTGGCTACCGTAAGTGGTTGAAAGCCCACGTGCAAGGTTTGGATTGGCTCCCGAGTTTGAGAACCGCTAAAAGGGAGGAAGTTGAGGCACCAGAGGAAGACGAAGAGGTGCAGGCCCTTAGGACGGAACTCAAGCAAGCTCAAACAGTCAAATAAAGGTTCAAATCAGCAGCTCTTAAAATCCGAAAGGAGAATGCCGAACTGAGAGATATAAATATAGCTACCACCAAGGCTTTGGAACAAGAGACCAAGAGGGCTTGTAGGGAAGAACACGGCCGGAACAAATTCCGAGGGGCTCTATGGGGTAGTAACAACGAGCTTAAGCTCCGGAGAGAGGAAAGGGACCAATCACGAGTCGACAGTTTGATCTTGAAAGATGAATTGAAGGCTTGCTCGAGATCCAAAAGAAGTTTGTCTCAGCGGTTATGCGAGACAGAGACCAACATGTTAGCTATCATCACCAAGTATCAAGAAGAACTAAATCTAGCCGCGACCCACGAGCATAGAGTGGCGGACGAGTATACCCAAGTGTACACGGAAAAGGAGGCTAGAGGAAGGGTGATCAAATCTCTACATCAAGAGGCAACGATGTGGATGGACCAATTTGCCCTTACCTTGAACGGAAGTCAAAAGCTTCCCCGACTACTAGCTAAGGCCAAAGTGATGGTGGACACCTACTCCGCCCCCAAGGAGATCCACAGGCTTCTCAGCTATTGTCAGCATATGATAGACTTAATGGCCCATATAATTAGAAACCGCTAGGAAAGTTTGTATTGTCACTTAGATCTTAACTAGTTATAAACTTTCTGAATAAAATGAGTTTATCCCGCGTTTTTACTCCAAAGATCAGTGCGAATCAAATCACTCCCGCATTTTATCTCTAGTATGCATTCATATCATGCACTGCATAAGCATCTCTTCACGACATCATAATGAACATATCGTTCCTGCATTTGTCCGTTGTCATATTCCAACAGCGAATTTTGCATGAGTCATTGCATCATCATGCATATGCGTTCAACATACTTTTTATTCTACAAACTGCATACCTTTTGTTTTCATGTTTGCTCATGCGTGATCCTTGCATTTTCCTCAACAAAACAAAAACAAAAAGGGAAGCATGAAAATTCATGATACATTCGGTACCATGAGCCAACCTTGTTTGGATCATAAACCCATTTCACTTAAAAACAAAATGAGTGAACATGGTACCTAATGCATGGTTAACTAGGAAATGATGTTTCTACGGGCATCTCAATTTCATAATTACATTTTCCATGCATAGCTTAAAGTATGCCTAAGTCATTCATCCCTATGAAAGGTTGTTGAAGTATTGGCGATCAGAATTGCCATTCCTTGGATTATAGGGTTGAACTAAGCTCATGCTTTTTCGAAAAAAGTTCATCAAGTCAAGTTGAAGTATGGAAGTAACCATCTTGCAAAAATTGGGGCAAAAGATGAATTGAGTTACATCACTGCTTCGTCTACTGCCAAACACATTTAGGACTGTTGATGTCCTTGTTACTTCCAGTTTCACCTTGACAAAAATGTCATGGACCATGTTGAAAATCTAAATTGATTCAACCCCATGTCCTGCATAAAAATTCGCAATACTTCAACTGTGCATCATTCACATACATCCATGCTTTTCATTGGTTGCATTGCTCATTGCATTCTTTCCTTGAAAAAATAATAAAATAAAATAAAAACGAACTTAATCATTGTTATAAAAAAGAAACGAACACACTTTATGGCGCCCTTGCCGAACTCGTGCTAGAGCTAGAGTAATGAGTGAAGTAGAAGAGGTGCAATAGTAGAGGAAGGCCGACATGGAGACCATGAAAGAGAAAATGGCCACAATGATGGAGGCCATGATGAGCATGAAGAAGATAATGGAAGCCAATGCAGTTACAGTTACCGCTACCAGCGCTGTTGATAAGGTGAACCCGATACCCCCATCTGGCCTCAACCAAATGAATCATCCAACCTCAGCTAGGGTAGGCAAAGATTTGGAAAGTACAGGCGGCCCCCATTATGCGCAAATTCAAAACAAGCATGCCTTCCCACCATATGGCTGGCCTCCCAACTATACACCACCCAATGTGGCATACACTCCCAGTGAGGATGTCAATAACTTCACTCCTATACCCATTGAGAGCCAACAACCCCAAACTGATCATGCAAATGTCTCTTAAACCGTGGGGGAGACACATGAAATTCCCCACCACAATCTAGCCAACTTCGAGCCTTGCCTCGGATATGCCACTGAAGGGCAAGCAAGTGGTGGTATACCCATGCCAAACACTTTGGAGGGCCCTCAGTATCACCCACAACTACACCTCTTGCATTTCACAACAAGTAAAAACCCTTATGCTATGGCAAAAATGGGAAAGTTGGATCATCTAGAGGAAAGGCTCAGGGCCATTGAAGGAGGTGAAGATTATGCCTTTGCTAACCTAAAAGATTTGTTCCAAGTACCAATATCATTATCCCTCCCACGTTCAAGGTGCTGGACTTTGACAAGTACAAGGGGTTTACTTGCCCCAAGAACCATCTAAAGATGTATTGTCGGAAGATGGGGGCATACGCAAAAGATGAGGAATTGCTGATACATTCCTTCCAAGAAAGTCTTACTGGGGTAGCTGTTACTTGGTATACTAACTTGGAACCTTCCCGAGTCCATTCTTGGAAGGACCTAATGGTTTCCTTTGTTAGGCAGTGTCAGTATAATGGCTTCGGATATGATGCAACTATAGAACATGCGCAAAAAGGGGGGCACAAATCTTTCAAAGAATACGCCTAAAGGTGGAGGGATCCAGCAGCCCAAGTGTTTTCCTCAATAATGAAGAAAGAAATAATAACAATGATAGTAGACATATTACTAGTGTTCTATTGTGGAAAATGGTGGGTTATACACCTTCAAGCTTTGCGGATTTGGTCTTTGCTGGCGAAATGATCGAAGGGGGTCTAAAAAGAGGCAAATCTGATCATCATGCTTCAATTAAAAAAAAACTGGGGCAAATTAAGAGGGTGAGAATGAGGGAGAAACCCATGTTGTGACTGCCATTCCTATACAGCCAAGTTTGTCACCAACCCAACAATGTCATTACTCAGCCAATAACAAACCTTCTCCTTACCCACCACCCAGTTATCCACAAAGGCCATCCCTAAATCTACCACAAAGCCTATCTACCACACTTCCAATGACAAACACCACCTTTAGCACAAACCAAAACACCAACCAAGGAGGGAATTTTGCAGCAAAAAGCCTGTAGAATTCACTGCAATTCTGGTGTCCTATGCTAACTTGCTCCATTATCTACTTGATACTGCAATGGTAGCCATAACCCCTGCTAGGTTTCCTCAACCTCCATTTTTCCGAGGATACGACTCGAACGCAATGTGTGCTTATCATGGAGGAGCCCCGAGGCATTCTATTGAGCATTGTAGGGCCCTGAAGCATAAGGTGCAAGGTCCAATTGATGCGGGCTGGCATAAATTTGAGGAGAATCGCTTGTGAATCCTAACATTGACAAACGACACCACACATGGGGCAATTTTGAAAGCTGTTGTTAGATGTCTCTAATGACTCATCAGAATTTTCAAGTTTATGCCATTATTGTAAACCACAATTACAATGCTAAAATATGGATGAATTTGACATCCTTGTCTCTCTCATCCTTTCACAAACACATCTTTGCTTATTCAACTTCCACCGGAATGTGAGTGTAAGCCATTGGTTTGTTTGCTCAAAGTGACCTGCCCTCCTGAGTGTTGACTTCCAAGACCGTTCAATCAGAAATTATTCGTACTACATATTTGGTGGGGGTGCCATAAAACAATGGGTAAAGTTCAAAACAAATAAGTTTCAAAATAAAATAAAAAAAAGGCATTTGATTGACTGTGTTTTCAAGTAAAAATATAGACATTCATGTGACCTCATTTTATCATCCCTAGAGAAGTGAGTTATCAAGAATAGAAGTCATTTGACTTAATCAATCAATTGAAAAATCCTTCAACTATTTCTCGTCCTTGAAAGTCCTTTTTGAGAATCAATCGCTTCTTCCTTGCTACAAGGTCGTGAAAACAAGACAACGATTGATACCTCAAAGCCCTACACTGGGGGAATGAAAGGCACCATGTATAAACCTTAAGTGAACCTAGGGGTAGATTAGAAGTTCTCACCCAATAGGTTCCCAGCTACGAGGTCATGATGAAAGATAACAATTGGTGCCTCAAAGCCTTACACTGGGGCAATGAGGCACATCGTGCATGAGCCTCAAGTGAACATAGGGGCAGATCAAAGTTCTCACCCGTTGATGTTTTTAAACAAAAAAAAAAGGGGGGCCAAATCCTCGAATTTCAATGGATTGATTAAACATTATTGCCGTCACTCCAAAATGGTCTAGTGAGTAAATCAAACAAAACATACCCTCTGAGGGAGTTCCCGGAGAGATTTGCAAAAGATAGGATAAGGTTGCATGGACTATCACCTGTTTCAAAAGGACAGTCAATCTGTGTTTTCCAAAAAAATCAAATCAAAATCAAAATCACAAAATAGGGAAGGAATGTCATGAACATTGTACAACTTTCCATTACATTGCATTGTTTCATATGAAGTTCACATTTACCCAATTTTCACGGCAAAGGTTGTATGCATCTGCATCCCTAAAATTCATGTTAATTGCATAGATTTCCTACATCTACTGTTCAATCTTTTGAATTTGGGATGATCGGCCCTCTCGATGAGTCGATCTCCTTCTTTCTCATAAAGGTGGACCCTTGGGTACTAGTATCTATCACCTTTAGAGGACTACACATCCTCGCCATCAGAGGACTACACGTCCTCGCCATCAGAGGACTACGCGTCCTCGCCATCAGAGGGTTGCACGCCCTCACCTTCAAAGGACTACACGTCTTCACCTTTAGAGGACTGCACACCCTCACCTTCAGAGGACTACACGTCCTCTCCATCAAAGGGCTGCACGCCCTCGTCTTCAGAGGACTACACGTCCTCACCTTCAGAGGACTACATGTCCTCGCCTTCAGAGAGCTGCATGCCCTCACCTTCAGAGGGTTGCACGTCCTCGCCTTTAGTGGGCTACGCATCCTCACTTTCAGAGGGCCCCACATCTACGCCTTAAGAGAATTTAAGGTCCTCTGCCCTTAAATGCTTAACCGAGACTTGCGCTCCCGGTTATGGGGCCAGTAGTTTCCTTTTATCAGTTCCTGGGCTACCCCCTGATATTGGAGGGTGACCAACTGTGCGAGCACATCCAGAGAGGGAGGCTATCACACAGCTACTATGCATACGGGGGCAAGATTTCACCCGTACCGCTACAAAGAGACGAGTGCGGATCATGCGCACCAACATAACCACTCTTGCACAGATATAGATGACGTTGCTACTTAGCAACATTCTTCCCAGCGATCGCAATGCCGATCTACCCCTACGAAAGTATCGGTTGGTCTGTGCCATTTCGACATAGGTAAGTATGCATGTGGCTAAACTGATTTCTGATGCCATCCTCTATTTGCAGGGGTCGTGTCCACAAGACACCCAGTGGACCCGGAGAAGTCCAACAGGGCCTTGGGGTTTCTAGCTCTGGTTACGGGCCTTTATCAGTCCTACAGGGTGCCCGTACCCCCCGACAAGGTCATGCCATCGCGTTATAGGTAAGTATGCATATGGTTCAAACTGATTTCTGATGTCATCTATTGTTTGTAAGGGTCGCGCCCGCAGGACACCCAGTGGACCGGAGAAGTCCAACATGGTCTTGGGGTTTCTAGCTCTGATTACGGACCTTTGTCAGTTCTACGAAGCACCCGTCGCCCCCAACAAGGTCATTAGGCCCCCCATTAACCGGGCTTTCATCAAGAAGTATTGCGCCCCCAGGCAGGCGCAAGGAGAAACACCACAGCAGTCTGGGGATGGCCGGCAACAGGCAACAAATGCACCGCCGCTACCTCCAGAGCCCCTCAGCTCATCCACAAAAAGGTTAGTGCATTGCCTACGACCCATGGCCGACCAGCAGGCGACCAAGTCCAAAGCCAAAGATAAGCAAAGTACTAGGTCCGTGACAAACAAGTCATAAGGCGTCCAACTCAAGACGTTAAAGAAGCGCTACTAGGAGGCAACCTAGTACCTTTTGAATCTATGTTTGTTATTTGATCACTTTTTGTAGTAGGACACACCTAGTTGCTCATGATCCTAGGAATTTAAATAAAACAAGCACAAGCTCAGAAGGTAGTCATACAATATATATATATAGATATATATATATATAGATATATATATATATATATATATATATATATATATATATATATATATATATATATATATATATATATGTGTGTGTGTGTGTGTGTGTGTGTGTATGTTTAGGTAGAAAGATACCTTAGATATGCATGTATGTAAACAAAAAATACTTCACAAAGTATATATATGTATGTTTAGATAGAAAAATACCTTAGATATGCATGTATGTAAACAAAAAATACTTCACAAAGTATATATATGTATGTTTAGGTAGAAAGATACCTTGGATATGTATGTATGTAACAAAAATACTTCACAATATATATATATATATATATATATATATATATATATATATATATATGTATGTATGTTTAGGTAGAAAGATACCTTGGATATTCATGTATGTAGCAAAAATACTTCACAAAATATATATATGTATGTTTAGGTAGAAAGATACATAGGATATGCATCTATGTAACAAAAATACCTCACAAAATATATATATATATGTATGTTTAGGTAGCAAGATACCTTGGATATGCATGTATATAGCAAAAATACCTCACAAAAATATCCACATGTTTAGGTAGCAAAATACCTCATGAAAAAGAGGGGGGGAACAAAAACAAACAAGAAAAAGAAATAAACAAATGATAAAAAAAGAAAAAAAATAATAATAAGTTGTCTAGATAAAAAAACAACATGCTTTTGAAAAGAGATAACTTCTAACTTTTCTTTGAAAGAATTCACTGATCATAACCAGATTTTGAAAAATGTGTATACACCTGAAGGATGAATGCTGTGGGAATTTTCCCGAACACCCAAAAATGGACTCAGATGAATGCACAAATTCATAAAAGAACATATTTTGGAAACACTGGGTTGACTAAAATAGAAGAAATGAATCCTGAGCCCTAGCATCACATGACCATAAAAGTTTGACACTTGAGTGTCCGCATAGGTGCATGCATGACTAGTTTTGCATACAATTTCCAAATCATCATTGTTGCATTTGTGTCATGGAAATAATGTGGGACATCCCCTTTTATCCTTGAACCAAACCAAACCCTGACATATATCATTTCCAGTCGTGCTACAAGCCTTGAGCCAAAATCCCAACTTACCATAAACCTTGACCTAGGGTGAGAATATCAATCCTTGCCCTCGGAAGAAAACACAAAAGGAAAGAAAATTCCCAATTAAAAGAGGGAGAGAAAGCAAAAAAAAAGGGAAAAAAAATAAGAAAGAAAATCCCCGATCAAAGATCGGAAGAAAACAGAAGAAACATGCAGAAAGGTCTTTGGACCAGACAATAACTGAACAATACAGAATTGTCACCAAGAAAACAAAAAAAAAAGAAAGGAAACCACGACCTAAAGTGGCCCTCTCCCTTTGATTGCCAACCAAAATCCTGTGCGTCGGTGACTTGTTCGCCTCACAAAAACAGAAAAGGAAAAGGCCAAAAACACTCAAAGCCAAATTTCCCACCAAAAAACACCATTCCCCAAGAAAAGTCCTATTGATCCATGATCACGCATGTAATCTTTGATTTGATAGGAAATGATTTGCAAAATCAAGTCATGACATATCTATGGTTCGGAATTAGAATGAAACACTTACCTGTGTGAGATTGATACACTTTAAGTGATTTTCTTCTATTTTTGTTGAACCCAGTGTTTCCTCTAAATGGGTCATTTAGAAGCAAAATGCTAAACATCCAAAATCTCATTTATGGTTACGAGAAAATTTCATCAGCATACTCTCCTTCCCCGGTAGACACATTGTTTTTCATCCAAAAAAACATATGTTGCTCTGATCAGTTGGAAGTTTTGTCTCTTTACTAAAGCATGTTCGCATTTTAGTAAAGAAAACACCGAGACTATTTTAGTCTCATAAGTTATCCAGAACTACGTAGGTTTGAGTTCCTCATTGAGGATACGTAGGAGCAAGAGCCTCGCTTTTGTCGGCCGCCCCACAGTTTCTGTCATACTGACACTGGAGTCACGTGACATGCGGAGATACCCGAGTGGTTATCCGTTTAAACTTTCTTTTGCTATCTCTAAGACTCAAAGCATGATAGTACGCAGAGACTAACGTCATCTTCTGCACCCTTTGTCAATCGCGGCCAACAAGCCCATTGACACGTGGAGATTTACGTCATCTTCCGCGCGGACAATTTATGTAATACTGACACTGGAGTCACGTGACATGCGGAGATACCCGAGTGGTTATCTGTTTAAACCTTTTTTTGCTTTCTCTAAGACTCAAAGCATGATAGCACGCAGAGACTAACGTCGTCTTCTACATCTTTTGTCATCCAGAGGCGGTGGACCCGATGACATGCAGTTATCTGCACGCTCGATGAGTGATAAACGCACAGAGACAAATTCTGCACCCTTTATCATTCAGGAGCAGCGAGTCGAGTGGTAAACGCGCATAGATGAATTCTGTGCCCTTTGCCATTTAGATTTCACAAATTGTGTGATAAACGCGCATAGACGAATTTTGCGCCCTTTATCATTCAAGAGCAGCAAGCTGAGTGGATAAACGCGCATAGACGAATTCTGCGCCCTTTATCATTCAGGAACAACAAGTTGGGTGATAAACGCGTAGAGACAAATTCGGCGCCCTTTGTCATTCAAGAACAACAAGTTGAGAGGTGGGTGGAGACAAATTATGGTCATTCTGCACACCTTTCCGCCATCCAGAGGCGATCGTGTCCGGTGGCACGCAGAGACAAATTATGGTCATTCTGTGTCTCGCCGCCCAGGCTCGATCGTGTCCAACAACACGCAGAGACAAATTATGGTCATTCTGCGTCTTGTATCAACCAAGCGAAACAAATTCGACAGTATCAGGATGATGTGTCGGTACTGATCATTTTCAAATTTTTGCAGGTTCTACTGGCAGGGAAGTTCATTGGTCGAATGGTGTTTCGCTCGAACGAAATTAGTGTCTTATCTTTACTTCCCTTTTATCTCCAATAAAAGACAAGTAAAGAGGGGCAACTGTCATACCCTAATTTCGTCCGGGGACCATCCGTTGTTGGGATACAACCCTCGTTTGACCACTTCAAGGTATTTGGCACCCATCGTTAGGCAATTTGTGAAGTTCCGAGACATGCCGAAAGCCAAAAGAAAAGCGTTGTAGCACAATCCGTGAAGTTCTGTGACATGCCAGAAATTAAAAGGAAGTGTTAGTGCGCAATCCGTAAAGTTTCGTAACGTTACGGATGGCAAAAAAAGGATGATTACGTAATCCGTAAGGTTCCACAACATTACGGAAAGAAAACAAATATTGTTACGAAATTCGTAAGTTTTCGTAACTTTACAGAAAAAGAATCACCAAAAAAAGGCAGGGGGTATATTTAGTAAAAATGGGGGTTCAAATAGCAACCAGGCCCACTTGGGCCTTCCAGGATGTTCCTCCAGAAGGTGGTTGCTTCTGGAGGAAGCAACCTAGCTCGCCTGGGCGAGCTGGGTGGCAAGCTCCTCCCCTATTTTCCTATAAATAGAGGGAGGAGTGAAGAAGAAAAGGGTTCAGCTCTTCTGGTATTTCGAGATCACTTGAAATTAGTGAAAAAAATTGTTTCCGTGAAGAAAATCCAAGTCGAGGCGCTTCCGTAAAGTTTCCGTGGGTGATTTTGCGAAGATTTTCAACCGTTCTTCGACGTTCTTCGTCGTTCTTCGGTCTTCAACCCGTAAGTTCCCGAAATCGAACTTTTCAATTCATTCTATGTACCCTTAGTGGTCCTCATTTGTTTTCACGTGCTTTTATTTTCATTTCATTTACTTTCCGTACCCCCTTTTGACGTGCTTTAGTCATTTACTTAAGTCATTTTCCCGCCTAATCAAAAATAAAATAAATTTCCACCGATCATTTGAATTGTAACATCCGTTAATTTTTGTTAAAATGAAATTCGATCGTTCGGTCATGCCCTAACCACGTTGGAAACCAAAAAGAGGTAAAATAATAATATAATAATTAAAAATATCTTTTAGTAAAATAAATAAAAAAATCAATCGGACATTTTTCTTTGGGATTTCTCTTTCTTAATCGAATCAACTAATAACCAAAGTGAAACTAAGACTAAAATCAATTCATAAATCAAACTTTTGTCATCGCCTAAAAAAGCCATTTTCTAAGGTCCAACGCCTTGAAATGGTCTTTTCCGCTTTTATTGGTTAAGGGTAGATTTCTAAAAAAGCCTAAAATCAATATGTACCTTTATTACCTCTTTCAAAAATAAAGAAATCATTAATGGTCCAATGCATTAATGTTTTCTCGCTTTTCAAAAGAATCGAAAGATTGTCTAATGGTCCAACGCCTTAAATGACCTTTCATTCAAAAAAACATATCTTGCAAAAAAGGATAAAAAATAACCAAAACGCTTTGTTCACAAAAGAACTACGTAGGTTTGATTTTCTCATCACAATTGAGGAATACGTAGGAGCAAAGGGAAACGCCCTTGTCGACCACAAAAAGATAAAAACATAAAAAGGCATAAAAAAGACATAAGAACGTAAAAAGGGAAAAGAATATAAAGTCATATTTGCACATTTGATTAAAGGTTTTCGTCTCTTGTGACGGACGCGTGGGGTGCTAATACCTTCCTCGTGCGTAAATATAACTCCCGAACCTTTCACTTAGAGTTCGTAGATCACGTCTTTTCCAGTTTTTCTGACGTTTTCCTCAAATAAACGTTGGTGGCAACTCGCGCGTATTCCTTCCTTGGAACACGCACCCGCGAGTCATGCGTCACCCTCCCGCCGAAGGGTAGGTTGC
The DNA here is from genome assembly GCF_004193775.1 of Glycine soja. Lineage (NCBI taxonomy): Eukaryota > Viridiplantae > Streptophyta > Magnoliopsida > Fabales > Fabaceae > Glycine > Glycine soja. The sequence goes on from NC_041006.1 coordinate 7,588,777, forward strand.
GACACTCAGCATATACTACCTCAAACGGTGAGCTGTCCATGCCAAGGCACAACACGTCCTCTGTAGCAACGAGTAGTTCATCTCGCATGTCGTGAACGTCTTGCTCAGGTAGTAGATGGCTCATTCCTTTTTTCTGGATTCATCATGTTTTCCCAGCACACACCCCATCGACTCATCTAATACTCTCATGTATATGATAAGAGGTCTTCCGGGCACCGGTGGCACGAGCACAGGAGGATTCATCAAACACCATTTAATCCTTTCAAATGCCACTTGACAATCATTGTCCCACTAGACATATTGACTTTTACGCAATAATTCAAAAAGAGGCTCGCAGGTGGCGATTAACTATGATATGAATCTCGCTATGTAGTTCAACCTTCCCAAGAAACCTCGAACCTGCTTCTCAGTCCGTGGCTTCGGCATCTCGAGGATTTCTTTTACCTTGTCTAGATCAACCTCTATTCCTTTCTGGCTAATGACAAAGCCGAGCAATTTTCTGGATTTTACCCCGAACGTACACTTTGTGGGATTCAGCCTTAACCTATATTTACGTAGTTGCCCGAACAACTTCTGCAATTTGAGTAGGTGTTCCTCCTCCGTCCTTGATTTGGCGATCATGTCATCCACATAGACATTGATCTCTTTATGCATCATGTCGTAGAATAACGCCACCATGGCCCACTAGTATGTTGCCGCAACGTTCTTTAACCAAAATGACATCACCTTGTAGCAGAAGGTTCCCCATCCATGAAAGAGAATAGGGCAAAACTGACTGTGTTATCTACGAGAACATCGATGTGCGGCAAAGGAAAGTTATCCTTTGGACTGGCCTAATTTAGATTTTGATAGTCCACGCACATTTGCACCTTGCCATCCTTTTTCGGGGTTGGCACGATATTGCTGACCCATTTTGGGTACCGAGCAACAACCAAGAAATCAGCGTCGAATTGCTTCTTCACTTCCTCCTTTATCTTTAGGGACTTCTCGAGCTTCATTCTCCTCAATTTTTGCTTTTCCGGGGAGCATTCGGGATTCAGAGGTAGCTTGTGCTGCACGATTTATGAACTCAAACCAGTCATATCCTGGTAGGACCAAGCGAAGATGTCTTGGTAGTTTCGTAACATAGTCACTAACTCATCTTGGACCTTCGCGGACATACAAGTGCCGACCTTGACCTCCTTTTTCTCTCCGCCCATGCCTAAGTTCACAACCTCTGTCTCTTCCTGGTGTGGCTTCACCTCCCTTTCTTCTTGCTCCACCATTCTCCCAAAATCCGGGAGAAGTCCCCAATCCTCATTTTCTTCCTCCTCAGCTTGATTTACTAGTTGCTCAAAGTCAACAACCGGGTCCTCGGTATCACTACTTTCACATGACTCATTGTTGGATCTGCGTCAAATCATTTAATCGAAACGAATATAAATATGTAGAAGAATGAAATGGACGATAGTGTGAGAGGGAACATATCAATAAAAAAGGGTTGTATATTTATAATTGCGGGAACATTAAAGAAAGAGGTATGCCCAACAAAAGAAGCAGACCCTAAAGCCTAGGCCCAGCAATATGGTTCAAACTACTGGATTACATTGGATTTGACACCAAAATCTTGGGTCACTCCATGATCTGCCAATTCTTCAATTCGAAACCCGGGGAGCATGATTGCATCCAACTTGGCTGCTCTTGGTTGGTTTCTTCGTCTAGCACAACAACCTAATTTTCATGCATCCACCCGCCGTTGACAAAGCATTTGCTAATGTGGCAGATAGGGATCCTTTCCATCTGTGGTCCCTGCCCCTGTAAATGTGCTAGGCTTCTTTCTTTTCTTTCTATGGTGACCCTTCTCTTGTCGGCATATGTAGGCTCGTAACCCATACTGAACCTCCTGTGGTTTTCAATGAACTTCATCAAGCTTGTCGTGCCATCACCATTCTTGCCTAAACCCATTCCGGGCTCATACCCATCCCTTAACATAACTCGGGCCACCATCAAGGAGGCACCAATAAATGTGGTTGCACTAGAGGAGCCTCCACATAAGCATTGTTCACAATTTCCAGGGCTTGGAAAGATGTTTCCGATGACTCTTCCGTAGCTTCCACATAGGGTGTAAAGGATGGACAACTCACTAGTATATCTTCTTCACTCGACACTATAACCAGCTGTTTTTCAACGACAAACTTCAATTTTTGGTGCAACGTTGAAAGGACCACCCCAACAGAATGGATCCAAGACCAACCTAGCAGGCAACTGTAGGCAAGGTTTATGTCCATTACTTGGAAAGTTATCTGGCACGTGTATGGCCCAATTTGAATCTGAAGATCGATCTCTCCTCTCACGTCACACCAGCTACCATCAAAAGCCCCTACCACCATGGAGCTTGGCCTCATATGCGATGCGTCAAATGACAGCTTATCCAATGTAGTCTTGGGCATGACATTGAGGGAAGAGCTGTTGTCAATGAGTACTTTGGCCATTATGTGGTCCATGCATTTGACGGACACGTGTAAAGCCATGTTGTGTCTCCTCCCTTCAATTAGTATCTCCTCTTCGGCAAAAGTCAGGTAATTGTTGACAGTAATGTTGTTGACTATCCCCCTAAAACCTTCCACTGATATGTCTTGCGCTACATGGGCCTCATTCAAAATTTTGACCAACAACGCCCGATAAGGCTCGGAGTTCATGAGCAGCCCCAATAGAGAGATCATGGCTGGAGTTTTGTTCAATTGCTCAATCACTTTAAATTCACTCTGTTGAATGATTCTTAGAAATTCAGTCACCTCCTCATCCGATATCTCTCTCTTGCTAAAGTCATCTCCTTCCTCTGCAATCTTTCCAACAGGGGCCTCGTCATTCGCGGTCAGGCCCGTTTTCCCCCTTTCACCTATATCCGCCTTTGCGTTCCCCTTTTCTTTTGCCTTTGTCGGCAGTTCGGGAGGAGCGAAATTGCATCCACTATGAGTCATGCCACTCGTACTGGAAATATTTGTAATCTTATCATATGGCATGTCATTCCCCACACGTATGAAAGACGCGCCCTACCTTTCGTTGGGCCTTTGTATGCCATATTTCCATGGTATTGCCACACTCTTGTAAGGGAAAGGTGCTGGCATCTTTGCTATGAGGGGTTGGAAACCTTGGGGCATCTGAGTGGTAATGTCCCTGGTGAAATGGATCACCAAGGTTTTACGCTTGCTTGGGTTTCTGTCACCCGACTGCATGCACACCTCCCCTTCCTCTTTCTTTGCATCGTAGATTTGAATTTGACCCTTGTTCATTAGTCCCTGCAGCAACTCCCTAGCTATTGGGCATGTTTCCATATCATGCGACACCCCTGGATGCATTAAGCATAGATCTCCTTTGTCACCGTCAAGGTCAATTACACCAGCCTCGTTCGAAGCCTCCAACATGAACCGCTTGGAAGTTGACACATCCCCTATCCGCTTCAACTCCCAAGGCTTCCATTCTTCCACCGGGTTCACCGTCGAGCTCCCATGATTGGAAAATGGATTAGTCCTCATATTTGGACTATCCTCTTGAATGGTCAGCCATCCAGCATCAATCAAGCTTTGTACCTTGTGCTTGAAGGCCATACATTGCTCGACAGAGTGCCCCGGGATGCCACCATGATAAGTGCATGTGGTGTTAGGATTGTACCATTGGGGAAATGGAGGTTGATAGACTTTTTCAAGGCTCACCACAACCATTTGGTTGCTGAGCAAGGATGGTAGCAGGTTGGCATATGGCATTGGTATTAGGGTGAACTTCGCGGGTTTTCTTTCTAGGAAGTTTCTCCTTGGGTTGGTGTTTGTATTAGCCTTGGGATTTACATTTGGTCAGGGTTGTCCAGGGAATGGATTTTGTGGGTGATGTTGGGGAGGTCTTTGTGGTTGATTGGGCAAGCTCGGTCGGATGGGCATCGGGCAGGGGGGAGATTCGATATTGGTCAATAATTGTATTGGTGCGGGGGATATTGGTACATGGGGTTGTGAGGGGTTTGTTGGGAATTTGCCCATGTGGGTGTTATGGTTACGACATGAGCATCTCCCTCATTTTTCTTTGCCCCACCTATTCCATTCCTCCTATTGCCAACACTTGTTGAAGCGGCGTAATCAAATTTTCCCCTTCTTAGGCCTACTTCGATCCTTTTACCCGCAAATACCAGATCTTCAAAGCTCGAAGGCATGTAACCCACCATCTTCTCATAGTATAACACTAGTAATGTGTCCATTATCATTATGATCATCTCTCTTTCCATCATTGAGGGCGCTACTTGAGCCGCCAAATCCCTCCACCTCTAAGCATATTCTTTGAAGGATTCATGCTCCCTTTTGCACATGTTCTACAATTGCATTCTATCCGGAGCCATGTCAAAGTTATACCGGTATTTGTGGAAGCAAAGCTTCATGATGAATCAACAATGATTCAAAGGTGTTTTGATGATAACAATGATGACAACAAAAGATGATGACAAAGGTGGTGAACAAAAAGCTCAAAAGATCAAAGAACAACTTAAGTGAATCAAAGAACATCTCAAGTAAATCAAGAACAAGTCAAGAGTTCAAGAATCAAGGAGAATTCAAGACTCAAGAAGAAAGCCTAGAATCAAGAATCAAGATCAAGATTCAAGACTCAAGATTCAAGAATGAAGAAAAGACTCAATCAAGATAAGTATTAAAAAGTTTTTTCAAAAATTTGAATAGCACATGAGTTTTTGACAAAACCTTTACCAAAGAGTTTTTACTCTCTGGTAATCGGTTACCATATTGTTGTAATCGATTACCAGTAGCAAAAATGAGTTTGAAAAAGTTTTCAAACTGAATTTACAACATTCCAAATATTTTCAAAAGGTTGTAATCGATTACAATGTTTTGGTAATCGATTACCAGTGCCCTTGAACGTTGAAATTCAAATTTAAATGTGAAGAGTCACATCCTTTCACTCAAAAGCTTTGTGTAATCGATTACACTTATTTGGTAATCGATTACCAGTGATTGTTTCCGAAAAATCAAAAGATGTAACTCTTCAAAAAGGTTTTTTGACTTTTTCAAATGGGTTTTAAGTTTTTCTAAAAGTTATAACTCTTCTGAATGGCCTTCTTGACCAGACCTGAAGAGTCTATAAAAGCAAGGCTTTGTTTTGCATTTTCAATCAATTTTTCTAACAACAATCTTGAATACTTTTGCTTTTTCAATCAATCCTTTACAAGCCTTGAAATCTCTTTGAACTTCTTCTTCTTCTTTGTACCAAAAGCTTTATGAAGTTTTCTGGTTTTCCAAACCTTGAAAACTTGTGCTATTCATCTTTTCATTCTCTTCTCCCTTTGCCAAAAAGAATTCGCCAAGGACTAACTGCCTGAATTCTTTTTGTGTCTCTCTTCTCTCTTTTCCAAAAGAACAAGGGACTAACCGCCTGAATTCTTTTGTGTCTCCCTTCTCCCCTGTCAAAGAATTCAAAATGACACAGTCTGAGAATTCTTTTGATTCTTCCCATTCCCTAATACAAAAGCGTTCAAAGGTTTAACTGCCTGAGAATTCTTTTGTATCCCCATTCACAAAGTATCAAAGGTTTAACAGCCTGAGATCTTTGTCTTAACACATTGGAGGGTACATCCTTTGTGGTAAAAAGTAGAGGGTACATCTACTTGGGTTTGACTGAGAACAAGAGAGGGTACATCTCTTGTGGATCAGTTCTAGTTGAGGGTACATCCACTAGGGTTTCAAAGAGAATAAGGGAGGGTACATCCCTTGTGGATCTTTGCTTGTAAAAGGTTTTTAACAAGGTTGAAAGAAATCTCAAGGGCCGCAGGTCGCTTGGGAACTGGAGGTAGGCACGGGTTGTTGCTGAACCAGTATAAAAACTCTTGTGTGTTTGTTTCCTTCTTCCGTACTCTTTTACTTTCCGTTGTGCATTTAATTTCCGCTTTTACTTTCTGTTAAGTTTCTCTTCTACTCCTCATTCTCTTAACAATTTAGTAAAATCCTTAAAAGAGTAATTTTTTAATTAGTAAAGGTTTAGGAATAATTAATTCAACCCCCCTTCTTAATTATTCTGAGGCCACTCGATCCAACAGTATTGCCTGATGAAGGTAGCCATTAGGTCTTTCCAAGAACGAATCCGGGAAGATTCCAGATTAGTGTACCATGTGATGGCTGCCCCAGCCAAACTCTCTTGAAAAAATGCATCAAGAGATTTTCATCCTTCACATACGCTGCCTTCTTCCGACAGTACATCTTGAGGTGGTTCTTAGGGCAAGTAGTCCCCTTGTATTTGTCAAAGTCTGACACCTTGAACTTCGGAGGAATGATGACATTGGGTACTAGGCACAGTTTCGCTATGTAGACAAAAGGGTAGTCTCCACCTCCTTCGATGGCCCTCAGCCTTTCTTCTATGTGATCAAACTTTTCCCTTTCTACCATGGCAGAGGCAGTCTTCCCACCGAAAAATGTGAGGGTTGTAGTTGCGGTAGTGGGCGATATTGAAGGCCCCAAAAGGTGTTTGGCTAGGGTATACCACCAAATGCTTTCCCCTCAGTGACATATCCGGGGTAAGGCTCAAAGTCGGCTAGAGTGTGGTCTCGGGGTACTTCATGTGTCTCCCCCATGGGTTGAGCGACATGTGCATGCCCAGACTAAGGTTGTTGGCTCTCAAGGGGTATAGGAGCAGAGTGGTCGACGTTCTCGTCGGGCACATTTACAACATTGGGTGGTGCATAGTTGGGAGGCAGACCATACGGTTTGAAAGGATGCTTGCTCTGGACTTGCACAAAATGGGGGCCACCCATACTTCCTAATGCTTCGCCTCCCTGACCTACCATATCTGGGACTTGATAACTTACTTGATTCACACCAGATGGGTGAGTCGGGTCTACCTCAGTGGTGGCACTTGTAGAGGCAATTGCAATCGTGTTGACCTCTATCATTTTCCTCATGCTCATCATGGCCTCCATCATGGTGGTCATTTGGTCTTTCATGACCTCCATGTCGGCCTTCATCTATTCCTAAACTTCCTCTATCTCACTCATGACTCTAGCCTTGGCACGTGTTCGGTAAGGGTGTTGTAAAGCTCGTTCATTCTTTTTGGTTACTATGATTGCTTTTTAATGATGACAATGACTGCTAAAAATAGAATGCAATGAGTAATGCAACAACTGAATAAACGTGAATGCATGACAATGATAAGTTGCTGAAGTATTGAATTCACACAGGACATTCCGTAGAACTTAGGGTCGAATCAAATCCTATTTTCATTTAAACAACATGGTTCATTACATCTTGTTAGAGTCAAAGCATAAATACAACACAGATGCCTCAGCGATTTCTAATTATGTGGGTCATTAGTTCGACCATGTGTTGGTAGTAATCAAAAAGACCATGAACTTCATCGAGAGCCGAGTATGTGTTAGCCACTGCCTTGGCTCTGGCTAACAACCTTGGAATCTCTTGACTCTCATTCAGAGTGAGAGTGAATCTATCCATCCATTTCAGAGCTTCCTCGTGCAATAACTCTATCACCCTCTCTCTTGTTTCCCTTTCAATCTGCAGAGCCGATACCTTTGCCTGTTCATCTTCCAGCATCTGCCCATGACTAGTGTCTAGGTTCACCTTTTCTTTATATTGATCGATGATTACCAACATATTCTCTTCCGTTTGGTTCAAATGCTCTGTCAAACTTTTCTTCGATCTTTGACAACTCTTCAATTTAGCCTCACCTTTAGCTTCTCTTTTACCACTCTCGTCCTTTCTAGCTTAGCTCTCAAAGTTTGCACTTCTTCACTTTCCTCAGGAATTTCAACCTCTTTCTCACTCAGTCCTTTTAGATTTGGGAGCCAAGTTATCCCTTGCGTTCTAGACTTTAACCATTTGTGATAGTCGCCTATAAAACCTCGCGCGATGAAAGGCACAATGATTTCCTCCGACGGTGCACCTCTCATAGGGTAGCCTAACTATCTTATGGCTAGGACGGGATTATAATTAATACAACTCCTTGTCCCTATCAAGGGGACATTTGGGAATCCCTCACATGAGCATAACACTCCTACCTCTCCTTCTTTTCACCGTGGGAACCAACTAATGGACGCTCTCATCATGCCTGCCAAGAGTTCTTCCCAACTTTCTTTACCCTTTTCGGAGCACATGCAATGACTTTGTGGGGGACAAACGGATATACCTTCATGATAAAAAAACATGGGATACCAACCACACATAAAGAGCAGGCATACAATAGGCAGTTCTTGCACTGCTCCTCTTGCACCTCAAGTCAAATGTATCATATGCATCCGCCAAAATAGTGATGACCGGGCTTTCCTTGCTGTGGTGATAAGCAAGAAAGACATCGATCACCGCTAGATCCACCAACCCATCTACATTCAGGAATAGTACCATCCCAAACACTAGCAGAGCTAATATGTTGATGAATGTTGCCCATTCTCCTTTGCTGGCCAAAGCTTCCGCCTTCTCCTCCAGTGCTTCCTTGGTATCCCTGCCACCCCATTCCTATTTTTCTTCACTCGGTCTAGCTCTTGTTCCGAGATCCTGACCACTTTTTCTATTCTTGCCATAGATGGATAGAATCCAGAAAATAGGTATGGCTTCCTTCCCCCTAGCGGGCATCCTAAGATCCCTTTGAACTTCTCTGTGGTTGGTGCTAACTAAAAGTCCCCAAAAGTGAAGCATCTGAGTGATTAGTCGTAGGATTGAGTGAGAGATGTGATGGCTTTAGCGGACACTTCTATAATTGCCAAATCCCAAATCCTCCCATATACCTTGTTGTAGGCTTGACGTTGAACTTGATTCATCCGCTGCCCTAGTTTTCGCAAGCTGGCTAGCTCTAGATTCTTGACTTTGACATGATAGAACCTCTTTTTAAAAGATGGCGCTTGATTGGGTACATTGATAGAACCTCTTTTTAAAAGGTGTTTGATAGAACCAAAATATGGGATACATTACAAGTAACCTATGAAGGCATAACTAATGTCAAGAGATCTAGAATAAGCACTCTCACACATGAATATGAACTGTTTAGAATGAATCAAAATGAGACCATACAGGATATGAAAAAGAAATTTACACATATAGTTAATCATCTTGCATATTTGGGAAAAATATTTCCTAATGAAGATCTCATTAACAAAGTGTTGAGATGTTTAAGCAGGCAATGTCAACCAAAGGTAACTGCAATTGCAAAATCAAGAGATCTTACTAACATGTCTCTTGCAACTCTTTTTGGAAAGCTTGAGGAGCATGAAATGGAACTTATGAGCCTCCATCAACATGAAGAGAATGACAAAAAGAATAAAGGAATTGCACTCAAAGCCTTATCATCTTCAATTCAAGAAGAAAGTTACAAAGAGGACTTGAATGAAATAGAAGATGATGATTTCAAATTTTTTGTAAAGAGATTCAATAAATTTCTGAGAAACAAAGGAAATCAAAGGAGATCAAATACCATGGATGTGTAATCGATTACAAGCAACGAAACTTTTGAAATTCAATTTGAAAAGTCATGACCCTTCAAAATATAATTGGTAATCGATTACCAGAAACATGTAGTCAATTACTAGTGAAGAATTTCAGAAGAAGCTTTTTGAAAAGACACATCTCTTCAAACCATTTTGAAAAGGCACGATGGGCCTATATATATATGTCTGACTTCAAAAAGCATGAGAGAGATATTCTAAGAGAACTTAATTGCCAAATGCTCTCTCAACAACTCTTGGGCTAACACTTGCAAATCTATTGAGAAATCATCCAGGAACTTCAAATTGTATTATCATCTCTAAAAGAGATAAATTTCTCTAGGAACTTTAATTTGTATCATCCACTCAAAAGGAGAGAAATCTTTCTATTCATCTTAGAAAGTTAGTTGTAATCAAGAGAATGGTTGTCTCTTGGATTGTGAGAATTGTAATCAAGAGACGGGTTGTCTCTTGGAGAATCTTTGAACACGAGGGTGAGGGATCCCAAGGTATGTTCAAAGTCTATAAAGGATTTACAGAGATAGTGGAAAATCTCAAGTCGGTTGCTTGAGAATTGGACGTAGGCACTGGAAGTGGTCGAACCAGTATAAATCGAGTTTGTATTTCTCTCTTCCTTTATCTCATTTATGTTATTGCAATCAATTTTGTCTTGCATGTTTAAAGAGCATTATTAAATTGATTGTTGTTTCTTCTTCTGCATTTTGAGCATATCATTTAGAAGGGGGTTAAAAGTTTGTTAGTGGGAAATTTTGAAACTTAATTGACCCCTTTCCTCTTAAATTATTGAGGCCACTTATCAAATAGGAACATTAAATTATTTCCTTGGTTTTCAAGTTGCTTGTTCTTCCATAGGTATTTGTCTCTACCAACGCAAGTATTGGCTTAACTCTGGTCCTTTGGGTTCAAAACCGTTGTCAACCCCCATGGATAACTCTTTACGTGTTAGTCTAAATAGGAGTGAAGAACTCTCTAATCCTCTTTCCTGTAGAACATCAGTTGGTCAATTGATCTATCTGACCAACACTCTCCCATACATCATTTTTGTCACTCAACAATTAAGGCAATTTATGTCCAACCTACTCAAATTCACTTTCAAGCAGCCACTAGAATTCTAAGGTACTTAACGGGATTAGTGATGCCGACTGAGAAACCTATGTTGACTCCCGTAGATCAATCATAGGTTATTGTTTCTTCATTGGTAGTTCATTAAATTCATGAGTAACCAAGAAACAAGACATATTTTCTTGACCCTCCTCTGAAGCAAAATATCATGCCATTGCATCTACTACCTATGAGTTACAATGGCTCGTTTATCTTCTTGCTGATCTCCAAGTCTCATGGCATTGCCTTGCAGTTCTTTACTGTGACAATCAATGTGCACTCCACATTGCTGCCAACCCTTTTTTCATGAAAGCACTATACATTTGGATATTAGTTGTCACGTTGTCTGTGAGAAAGCTCAATAAGGTTTAATCTGTTTACTTCATGTCTTCAAATCCAATCAAATTATAGATATGTTAACCAAGGCTCTTCCTCCCAACTTATTCAATACTAATCTCTCCAAGCTAGAGTTGATTAACATTTTCTCATCTCCATCTTGGGGAGATATCAGGAAACCATAAAGAAAGGTCTGTCGTAACTGTAGCTCGGGATTGACTCAACCTTGGCCTAAACCGACAACATCACCTTTTAGTTGATTCTTCATTCTAGAATCATCTAGATGCTCAGTCCTTCTTTACCCATGAGCTCTTTGCTTAGCTATATTGTGAATTGTTTTTCGTTTATTACCACTTCAAAAATAGTATTTTACGACGTCAGAGCCACGATGGTTGCTTTGAAATCATCTTAAAATAAAATGTGATTGAAATTTTTTAAAGAAAATGAAATGAACGACGACAGTTTTATAAAAATGTCTTTGAAAGCAAGTGTTCAAAAGACGGTTTTTCCAAAACCCTCTTGGAAATCCCTTCCCATTTACGTACGCTTATTCCTTCCTGCTCTCTCATTCTCTCATGCAGATTTCTTGCTCTCAGACAGTCACACTAAAGGCTGGAAAAATTAGGGTTTCTCCACCACGACTCCTTCATCCTCCCCACCGCCAAAACTTCTTCACCATCACACTCGTCTTCTACCTCACTATCTTCACCAACACCAATATCCTTCACCATTCAAATTCCGACACCATCATCATCTTCTGATCCCTCACCCCTCTCCTTATCACCCTTGTTGCTACCACCTTCTATAAGCAGTCGTGCCCCCTCCTACCTCATCACCATCACCATCGAGATAGTCTACATCAAGCACATGGTCATGAGGCTCAGCCTCAACACATGGAGCTTCATCTTCTACTACAACCTCCTCTCTTTTATGATGGCTCCCTTTTCATCACCATCATGTTGCTGTCAACATCGAGGTATGAACCCCCTCACCGACGTAGATAATCGATGGTTCATCAAGGGCTTGTATCAGGGTCATCGTGTGCGAAACATGATCGACAACATTACTTCCACCACTAAAAAGCTTGTGCGTTTTGCTTATTAGTATTAGGTTTTTAATTTTTTTTCCCATTTTCATATTGTGACCTAAATTGCTATTTTGTGTTTCAGATTGGGATATATGAAGATAATGACAATGTAAGGCAGGACGAGATTGTTGCACTCAGAGGCCAAATTGCCACTGAAATTAAAGTGTTTAGCGCCTTTTATGATAAACTCAAAGAGGTTGCTCATTTCTTTTTCTTTTGTATTTATTAACTTTTAGAAGAAATGGAGATTTCTTACCCTAATTTATTGTGTTCCCTATGATGTAATAATTTACCATGATTTATTTTGTATTTCATATTTTATATTGAATATTAGGGAACTTTTGGGATTGTGCTATGGCGTGTAATTTTGGTTGTTGTCAAGACACTTGGGGAGGAATTGTTCACTGATGATAATAAAAAGTGGGTTGGTCTACTTATGCAATATGTTGTTTCATTCATGTCAATTACTCAATTGGATATTGAGTTCTCAATTTTTATCCTCGTAGTGGATTTCGGTTCTTGTTGGGGAGTAGAAAATTTGTTGTCAGTAATGTTGCCTTTAATGCTTTAAAAATGGTTGAATTAAAGCATTGCATCTAATAGCTTGTCAAATTTGTCTATGTAGGAGCTTTCGTTATTGACATTGGACAACAACACACCAGCCAGTAGGTTCTATTTCATTGTCCTCTTCGATGTGATTTTTTTGGTGAAATACCCTCTTTGTACTCATTCATTGATGCTCAAATGATAATAGACAGTCCATTTGTATTATTGACATGAGATTTATAGTAAATATTAGATAACACGAGTGTTTTATTATGCAGGTTCACAAGGTACAAGTGGAAGTGCATAATTGTCAGATAGGACTTGGTACTTATCCATTTGTCTATATTATCATAGAATATGCTTTCTTTTGTTCATGTTGTTCATATATGTAAACTAAATTTTTCTAGAGCAGTTTCTATTGCTAAATAGATAACTATAAACACTCTGTAGTTATCCTTATTTCCTTATCCCTTGACGTGAAGAACAATTATTATGGGTCTTAATTATTTATGACAATTCTGATGTAAATAATTGAAGTTAATAAAACTAGATTTAATAGTAATGCACTAATAAAATTGAATTGTAGAATAGTCTATTCAAGTATCATCTTTGTGAAATTTATTTTGAAGCATGCCATTGTGATAGGTTTAAGTTGTACTTTACAAATTTAATTCCATTATGCAATTTGATTTATCTTTTTTATTAACAATATATTTTTGGGTGTTTTTAACAATCTATTCTTACACATATAACCTAAGGACTCAGACATTGTGAATTTGTCAGGTACTCTACTCCACAAGAACTATTAGCTAACTTTCTTCCCTGCCTGGAAAGAATCCTTAGTTTTATTTTAAAAAACAAAACATTCCAAGATGGTTTTTCCCAAAAACCATCTTAGAATGCTCAATTTTTTATTCTTTTTTAAAAAGAAATTCTTAGAATGCTCAAGTTTGCTATTTTGTTTGTTTCTATAGATTGGTTCTTATATTTTGGTGTTTTGTTGAGTTGTATTACCATATTGATACACCTATATATTTCACATTGTAACTTATAGAAACATATGAATGAAAAACAACTTTTGTCATTGTGGTCCATCTTTACCTTTTCTTGCTAAAGGTCCCTGAACATCCAAATCATTTGAACTATAAATGCCTTGCCCCCGATGGATGAATTTTTGTCTCCAAACATGTTATTTTATTATTTAGATTTATTATTTAAACAACCATCTCAATCTGATGTAGCTCCATGTGGAGCTTGTAGGACTTGGATCTTCTTCACTGTGGAAGCAATGACTTCCAAGATTATTTTGATGATGCCAAAGAATCAAGAGTTAAGCAAGTTTCAAAGAATTAGGCTTCAAGAATCAAGTCTCAAAGAATCAAGATTCAAGAACAATTAAGTTTCAAGATTCAAGAACAATCAAGATCAAGATTTAAGAGAAGTTAATTTCAAGATTCAAGAGAAGAAATCAAGAAGCAACAGTCAAGACTTCACAAGGGAAGTATTTTTTCAAAACATCCAAACATAGCACAATTTTGTTTTACAAAAGAGTTTTCTCAAAAATTTTCTAAGTTACCAGAGTATGTACTCTCTGGTAATCGATTACCAGTGACCAAATTTGATTTCAAAATGTTTTTAACTGATTTGCAACGTTCCAAAATATTTTTCAAATAGTGTAATCGGTTACACTATATTGGTAATCGATTACCAGTGTATCTGAACGTTGGAATTCAAATCCAATTGTGAAAAGTCACAACTTTTCATAAAATGCATTGTGTAATCGATTACATGATTATGGTAATCGATTACCAGTGATAACTTTTGAATAAAAGGTCAAAAGTTGTAACTCTTGACATGATTTTCTCAAGGTTATAACTCTTCCAATGGTTTTCTTGACCAGACATGAAGAGTCTATAAAAGTAAGACCTTGATTAGCATTCAACTTAACTTTTACAACTCTTTAACAATTTTTGAGAAACTTCTAAGAATTCCTTTCTACTCATCTCTCTTCTTGTTCTTCCTTTGCCAAAAAGCTTTCTAAGTTTTGTTTTTCCAAACCTTGTTTTTTTGCAAGAGAAAATTCTGCAGAAAACAAAAGTGTGCTATCTTTTCTTCTCTTCTCCCTTTGCCAAAAGAATAGAAGGACTAATCGCCTGAATTCTTTTGCGTCTCCCTTCTCTTTTTCCAAGAGAATTCAAAGGACTAACCACCTGAGAATTCTTTTGATTCTTCCCTTCCCCTTAAACAAAAGATTTCAAAGGACTAACCGCCTAAGATATCTTTTATTTCCCCTTACAAAGATTCAAAGGACTAACCGCCTGAGAATCCTTTGTCCTAACACATTGGAGGGTATATCCTTTGTGGTACAAGTAGAGGGTACATCTACTTGGGTTGTTATACTGAGAACAAGAGAGGGTACATCTCTTGTGGATCAGTCCAAGTGGAGGGTACATCCACTTGGTTGTTCAAAGAGAACAAGGGAGGGTACATCCCTTGTGGATCTTTGGCTTGTAAAGGATTTTACAAGGTTGAAAGAAATCTCAAGAACCGTTGGTTGCTTGGGGATTGGATGTAGGCACGGGTTATTGCCAAACCAGTATAAATCTTGTGTTTGTCTTCTTCTTCCGTACACTCTTTAATTTCCGCTATGTACTTTTAATTGCCGCTTTTACTTTTGGTTAAGTTATTGTTTTTGTTCTTTACCTTCGTAACTTAGTAGTAAAAGCCTAGTTGAATCTAGTAACATTAAGAAGGATAAATTTTTTAATTAGTCAAGACAAATTAATAATTAATTCAACCCCCTCTTCTTAATTATTCCGAGGCCACTTGATCCAATATTCACCAATGGAGTCCTTTGCTTCTTGAAGATCAATGGTAACGGAATGGAGAAAGAGGAAAGGTGATTGGAGATGCCACTTCAAGGAGAAGATGAGTCAAGAACAAGTTCACCATCATAGGAAGCCATGAATAAGAGCTTGAAGGTAAGAAAATATGAGTGGAGGGAGACGGAGAGAAGGGGCACGAAATTTATGTCTCAAATAAGGTCTGAACTTTGAAGTGTAATTTTTCAAATGATCAAAGTTGAAAAATGCTAACACAAGGCCTCTATTTATAGCCTAAGTGTCACATAAAATTGGAGAGACATTTGAATTTGAATTTGTGGAGCCAAATTTGGAGCCAAAATTTCACTAATTATGATTAGTGAATTTCAGCTATAGTTCAGCCCACTAATCCAAGATCAAGTCCAAGATTCTCCACGAAGGGTGCTTAGGTGTCATGAGACATGTAAAGCATGAAGGACATGCACAAAGTATGACTATATGATGTGGAATTGAGGTGTAGCAAACAAATTTCATCCTCCTTAGGCTAGACCAAAATTTAATTGGATTGGGCTTCTCCCAATTCAATTAAATTTCTCTCCCAACACACACATCAAATAGTGCACTTAATGCATGTGAAATTGTAAAACTACCCCTAATACAAAAACTAGTCTAGGTGCCCTAAAATACAAAGGCTGAAAAATCCTACATTACTAGGGTACCCTCCCTACCCTAAGGCTCATGAGAATCCTAGGGCCTTTTCCTGCATCTCTGGCCCAATCTTCTTGGATCCAATACCCTTGCGGGGTAGGATTGCATCCAATTTATTGTTCCAACTTGGATTCCTCCTCAACCAGTAGTCAAAGCTAGTATTTCACCTCCATCTCATGCAATGATTGAATTTGCCTATTATTAATTATATTTTTTTCAATTCCTCTGCCTTTATAATCACAAACAGATTTTCTAGCTACTGCTCAGGATGCTTGCAACTATGCATCACATTCTTCACTGATCCTGCTATTTCTTCTCCCATCCATTTATCCTTTGTTTAGATGTGAGGAAGGAATGAATGAGATTAATTAGGTGAAAAGAGAAATAGGATATAAAGAGAGATGGTTTGATTGAAGTGAAATATAAAACATAAAAGAAATTAACATTTGAATTAATGCGAGTTAAAAAGAAGAAGAAAAAATATATTATTACATGAAAATACATTTTATCCTCTATCTTCTGCATGCCATTACCGGGTTCTTGCCCAATGCTCCTTATTTATCAAGCAGGTGAGCTTCATTATATCATAAGGATCAAACTGCACTAGTTATCTAATAGCACTTGTCATCAAATCTCATTTCTCTAGAATTTATTTTTTAAAAAAAAACATAAATCGAACAACCTTGCTTTAATAGCAAACATGTTAAGCTGTGAAGACACAAGGCAAAATAATGGTTTTCCTCATCTGGACATCCGAGGTCATGAGACATGTTGCCATGGCTTCACCTATGAACACTGTTGGCTTCACCACGACTATTTTACCATGGAGTTCTCCATCTGCACCATTGGAAATCATAATCACAATAGTCTTAATCGGTGTGGTTCTCGTTTCCTCGTCGAGGCGGTGACAATTGTTATTATTGGAAGATGAATGAAGAACAAGAGAATGCTCACAAGGAGTGTGATCCTTCTATGGGGATAGATGTTCGTGGGGAAAGATGTTACAATTTTCAATATGTTATAATTAATGTTTGTTTACATATGTGAATGCTACAATTTTCACCGGGGATCATTTTACACTCCTGCAACACTATTCGTGGGGATAGATGTTCAACATACGTACTTCGCAATCTTGAATTCTTTTCTTATTCTTATCTCAAATAAAATATATTACAGACTTGCATGTTGTCTAAGGCAATAGTTTCAAAAATTAGTAAAATTGTACGCGTGAAGTAATCAATGCATAATAATATAACTTCCTTAATAAGTACTAAATTAATTTTTTTCTATTAAAAATATCTAACCAAAATATACAATTCAATCCTGTAAATTTAGATTTAAAATTAATTATCGTTGTACATTAATTAAAATTTTCAACTTAATGTTGTTTTCAAAACATTCTTGCCCTCTAATCGCATTATCCTAAGATATACTTTGAAATAAACTAAAATACACATATATTTATGACTAAAATATTTTTTGAACTTATAAAATTATAAGAATTTGATTATCGTGCTTATAATTTTTTTTATTATTGATCTTATAATTATTTTTTTGTCCTTCTAAGATTAAAACATGAAAATATATCCAGAGTACGTGGATGTTGAAGAGGTGCTTGGCGAAGACAAGTTTCTCTTAGAATTGGATCTATTGACTATGGTAGATTTGAATCTAGAGCTTGTGGAAGAGCACGACAACATTGTCGTCATAACAAAGAGTGGATTTATGAGTTAGCCGTCGCACATTCCTATTCGTAGGGATCTCAACATTGCTAGTTGTCACTGCATGGCCACTATAACTCCCAAGATCCACTCCATTCATCATGCACAAAGGCCAGGTACCCCACTCTCTGCGTCCAAATGGAAAAATCAAGTTGGAGGTGAATCAAAGGATCATCGACGTAGCCATGCTCATTAGCATCTTTTTTCATTCATTCTAAATCAGCATACCATGAGAAGACAAAACTCTGCGTGAGATCGAAGAAAAAACATAGGATTGGTCATATTTTGAATGGTAATCATACCGGATAAGTATTCACAAAACACAAAAAGACATCTATGCGGACACCTGGTGTGACATACCCCATGATGTCGAGTACCCTTTCAGCTGGATCCCCACACGTTGTGTACAACACATCTCAGTTGTCAACATATACAACTGACAAGTGGCATTTGGTCCCCATCTCCATTTTTAACATATACAAGTGACAAGTGCCATTTAGCCACGATTACGGTAAATAAATCCAATTAAAGGATAATTACTCAGTTAGAAGTACTTAAGTAGGATTAACTGGCGTGTTACCTAACTAGTAATCAGAACATGCAGGCCTATAGACTCAAGGCTTAGTAAGGTTATTATCATTAATAGCTCAAAACGTTGCCAGTATCATTGCAATCACGGTCACTCGAAAAAGGAATCCAGTGCCTTAAAAGACAAAATAGAAGGCCTAATCAAGCATGGCCATCTAAAATGCCCCACAATCTGTGACATCCTGGAAATTTCTACCCGAAATTTTCGAAAAAGATGTATTTTGAATGATTATATATATATATAAGTATTATTCAGTGTATATGCATATATGTTCTTGGTAGAAGTAGGAATAGTGGGGGGCAAGATACACGGGTTAGGCTAATTAAGGAAGAGAAGTCCATAACTGGGAGGTTATGGGTTAATTCCTAATTAATTAGTTAAAAATCATCGTTTTGCGTGCGACTTAAAATTTAACGAAACCAACCTCTGAACCACGCTCGGGGTTTTATTCTGAGCATTTTGATATATATATATTGGTTACTTTCGAAAACTGGCCCCGACGGACGCAGAGAAACGCGAGGAACTGGAACCAGAGAAACGGCACGCAAACCGAGGCAGGATTTTAGCGTTTCAAAGGTCAGATTTTTCTCACTTTTGTTGCTGAGTATGGGTCACAATCAAAAGGGAAAGTGGGCCCTTCTTGCTCCACTCAAATGGAGACATGTGGCATAGTTTATAATAAAATAATAAGAAATGAGGAAAAAGCCTTTTTAAAATTAAAAAGCAACTCTCTCTCTCTTCACTCAGCCCCACACTTTTCAGACAGTTCTCTCTCTTCCTCACGTTGCTTTTTCCTTCTCCTCCATTCTCCATTGAAACCCCAACAAAGCTCCAACCTTTGGCCATCATTTCTGCCCCAAATCGTGAAAGGAGGGCGTTTTTGGAGTCGTGAAGTGCGTGGCTACGAGTGGGACTTCGAAATTTCAGGTTTGGGTGGACTTCTTTCTCTCTTAAATTTCGTGGGTATGGGGTTTTGGGAGATATGATGGGTAGTCTTGCTAGTTTTCTGCTTCATGATAATTATTTGTGAAGAAACTTGTTGAAAGCTTGTTGAAATTGCCATGTTTGGATGAGTTAGACATACCCATTCTGTTTAGGGTTTTTGTGATGATGTTTGTGATGTTTGTATGCTGAAATTGCTTATGGAAAACTGTTAGAGATGAAAGGTAGAGTTAACCTAGGGTTGGAAAGTGAGAATGTGGTGTTATGAGTGGAAAAAGAGCGAGGCTTTGAGAGTTGGAAGGTTAAGTCTGAATTCTGTGGTAAATGGAGGTTAAAATGAGTTAATCCTAGCTTGAAATGTCATTTAGGACATGTGAGAAAGGTTAGGCTGAGCTAGAGAGAAAAACAAATGACCAAAGTGAACCAAGAGCCATTTCTAGGGCAAAATTGGGTGTTGAAGAGTCAAATTTTGATTTGGTGGAATTTTAGGTGTAAATTCAGTTTGAGCAAGTTTAGATTGAGGTTATGGACTTGTGTGAGGTGAGAGTTTGCTTCAAACTTACCTCATTCTCAATTTCACTTTTCAAACCTAGAAAACCCATTGAATTGAGGGGTGTTGGACACCTATATTCTGTGTTGCTGTGCTGTAAAGCTTGATTTTGGGTTAGACATGGTTGATACATGATTTGGGACTTGTAGGAATTGATTTGGGCAAGATTGGATGAGAGGAAGTGTGATTTTCGAAATCTGCACTTATGCAGAATTTTGCTGTCAAAATAGGTGCAGCAGGATTTTGGCTTTGTGCAGCAAAATGCTTGTGTGTGGTTGGCTGTGGAAAGTCTAGTGCAGAATGAGTTCTGGATGTTTGCTAGTAGATCCCAACGGTCACAATGTAGGCTTATGTACTATAGACTTCCAGTAAAATTTTGGAGTCGATCCAACGGTTAACGAATTGGATCGAAGGAATTGTTACTGGGGTCTTTAAGTGAGAAAAGCTGTGATTTGGTTGGTGTTTTGGGCAGAGTTTTCTGCCTTTGCCCTGTTTTGCTTGGCTGTGATAGCTTGTGCTGTTTGAATGTTGTTTTGCTTGGATGTTGTGGAAGCTTGGGAGGATTGATGGGGACCCGGTGTTGAGAGAAACGAGGATATGGGCTACGTGGGAATACGTGAGCTCAGATGGAGGTGGGCAACAGGGGATGGTGGGTTTATGCGCACTTTGTGGATGTGGAAAACTTGTTGTGCACCATCGCTCGACCGCCACCTAGTACCACATGTGATGGGTACCCCATAATCCTACAAGCTTGAGATGAGGAAGTGTTGAAGGGTGAAACTTCCTGCTTCTATTGTTGACCACAGAGTGGTACCTGGAGATATGTCGCGGGGTCAGGACACCTTGGGGACGTCAGGTGGGGTGCTATTGCCCAAAACCAAGCTTGACCAATCCCGACCCAACCCGGGCATAGTCGGTCAGTGAGAACCTGTGATGTACCTAAGCAGGCGAGCTCCTGGCAGTCAACAGATAAAAGGAACAAAGACCACAAAGCAAGGAGGCTTGTGGTGGCTGGCCAGCTGTGAAACTTGATTGATATGTGAGATATGGGCTCTGGTAATCGATTACCAAGGGTGGGTAATCAATTACAAGGCTTAAAGATGAAGACAGGAGGCTAAGATGGTCTCTGGTAATCGATTACCACGGGGTGTAATCGATTACCAGGTTTGAAAACGAGGTCAGGAAACTAAGGAAGTCTCTGGTAATCGATTACCACGGGGTGTAATCGATTACCAGGCTTAAAAAGGGAACTGGGAGATGGTAGAGGCCTCTGGTAATCGATTACCAGCCTGTGTAATCGATTACACAGAGGGATGGGTCACTGGTAATCGATTACCAGGTATGTGTAATCGATTACACAGTGCATTTTTGCATATTTCATGTCCTGAGGCTGTGTAATTCAAGTTTAGCCTCTGGTAATCGATTACCAGAGATGAAAAGCCTTAAGTTACTCCTTTTAATTGCATGTAGTGGTTATGAGACGCATTTGTGCGGCGGCATAGATAGATTCTTGTGAAAGAGTGTATCCCTTTCTTTTCTTTCTTGTAGATCGTGATGGTGGCGCAGCTAATCCGTGATCGAGTAGAGATGGAGTGCCTAGAGGGAGTTTGGGAGACCCTCGAAGGCAACACGAGGTGCCGATTTCGAGGCACCATTCGATTTACGGCAACTTCTTTAGTGCATCCAGATGAGCCCGCACGGACGCTTCAGCGCACGGTGGAGTGGATACTACCCACGCCTACACCATATCGTCTAGTGGAGCCCGTCCAAGTGATCGAGGTAACGTCATCCGAGGAAGACCCCGAGGAGGATCTGGAGGAGCTACCTCCTGAGCCTGCTGTGGATGCCCTTGACTTTCTAGAGGGTGATGAGGATCCACTTCTTGAGGTGGATTCTCCCGAGGAAGTCATGTCGGCATCTGAGGCAGACTCTACGGAGGATAGTGGCCCGGGGGAGATGGCGATCAGCGGAGGCTCTTCATCCTAGTGGACAGCTTTTTGGATTAGTTTTGTATACTTTTGAGGGTGGGTGTATCTAGGACTGATGGTTAGGTTTACTCTTTTGTTTTTGTATGGGTAGACCTGATGTATAGGAATTTGATGATTGTATACATGTGGCTGAAGCCACCACTATGGACACCTTGCTCTGGATGACACTGTATTTTGTAAAACTCCTATGTTTTGGACAGCTTTAAATGATGAATGCATTTATAATCGATCTTGTTATTTGAAAAGAAAGCATTAGCAACTTTATTTGTAAAAGGGTTTATCGACCGTATTTTATTCTTTTATTTTCATGTGACGACCTAAAGTAATGGCTGGTACATTCTTCCTTTTGAAACAACAAAATAGTTTAGAGATTATGAGCGGTAAGAAAGAAATGACTCCGAATAGAGTTGTGAACTGGCCATTCAGGACTCTATAGTGAGGATTTTCCTTCTAAACCTAGTTATGGTGAAAAGAGAAAGAAATGAAAAGAAAAAGAAAAAAAAATTTACCATGGTTTTTGTTATTTAAATTATTACTATTAAACCAGTCATTAATTTAGGGACGCCACACAATCCATATAGACTTCAGACAAGCCAAGTGAAGGACTTAGAACATGCTGGACGAATGAGTGTATTTGGCTTTACACAAAGTTCAGACATGAAAGGCCATTGCAAAAAAGGCTATGGGCACAGTATGTGATAGTGCATGCTCACACATCATACAATATACTCCTTGGCCATTCCTCATTGATGTCCTTGTGTGTGATGAAAAAGATGATGAAACTCATAAACTAAGGTGAATTGGCTTTCAAAACAAAATAAACTTTTAAAACCAAAATTAAATAAAAAAACTTCTTTTGTGCGGATCATATCATAAAACTTTGAT
Source organism: Glycine soja (assembly GCF_004193775.1). NCBI lineage: Eukaryota > Viridiplantae > Streptophyta > Magnoliopsida > Fabales > Fabaceae > Glycine > Glycine soja. Next base: position 7,611,524 of record NC_041006.1, read on the forward strand.
AAGCTAATACTTAATCAATATTGAATCAATCGCCCTTTACACAAGATTCTTTGTTAAAGTATTTTTTATTTAAAAAAATATTTTGTTGAACCTTTAGTAAATTGATTAAGACAAGAATCGGAAAGATAGATAAGATCATGAAAAGAAGTATACAACTTTTTTATATTGGTTCACTCTCTATCACTAGAGAAGCTAATTAGTTATCTAATCCAAACTTGAATTAGATTTTGACTATACATATATAATTCTTACCAGCAATCACAAGATATCTTAGTTCCTACACCAGAAAAAAAGACTTAGGCACCCAACCCTAGGGTCCTCTATGAATAAGAGCCTAAGAGAAACCTACCCTTAGTCCAAACTAGAAAAACCTATTATAGCATGCCTTAAAAAATTCATGCACAAACAAGTAATGTGTAAAACTATACACAAAAAAGTAGAGTCAAAGATAAACACAACCTGATCATTCCTTTCCGCAAAACCTTGCTTGATTGAATTAGGTGTCTTCTTGAACTCAAGAAAGTATCACAACTCATTACAAAAATATCTTCATAATCAAATATTAGAAGTTGTGAGTCACTATTTCTAATAACTTTTCTTCTCTTCTTTCTATAATTAATATCGGCACGTGATTCTAGCTCATTCAGAAGTTGTTCTTGTTCATAGAAATGAGAACCCAAGGTGGCTATTTATATAGAAAACAATTATAACCGCATGTAATCGATTAAATCTACAATTTAATCAATTAATTCAATGAAGTAATCGATTAGATTATCTTTTATTTGATTAATGTGTTATTCCCAGAAACTGGAAACTGCTCGATAACAATGTAATCAATTAGATCCTCAAAGTAATCGATTAAAGTCTTCTTTTTCACTTTTGAAAAATTTATTCAAAGAGAAGTAATAGATTATATCATATGGTAATCAAATAAAGAAAAGACTCTTGAAGAAATCAGTCATTGTCTCAAAAATAATTGTGTAATCAATTACGATAAGCTTGTAATCGATTAAACCAATATGAGACATAACTTTGCAAACTTAAAACAACTTGTGTAATCAATTACTGTAAGGTTATGATTGATTAAAACAGAAAGTTTTGCCTTCTGAATAAATTTTCTAACTTTAGAAATTTTCTCCTTACTCACACATGATGATGCATGATGCACAAATGATATGATATAGACTAAGATACAACATACAATATAACAATCAATACAAATGCCACTCAAGAGAGTTGGGCATGTAAAAGATAGCACTTCTTCAAGCTCTTCTTCAAGATTCAAGGCTAAGTCTTCATGCTGCTCATTTTGCTCCCCCTGTCTCTAACAAGTGATTTTGTCAAACCATTATAACTGTGCACTCCGACCAGAAGATGACTAGTGAATCCTATATGGCAAGCCTTAGGTTATGTCCTCATGAAAGGGAGGAAGCCCCAAAAGCCATCCACTATGTAGGAGCCAAGACAAAAGTCAAAGAGGTAGAGGAACTAGAGCTCGATCCAAGAATTAACAATAACACTTGGGTGAAGCCGATAGAGAAGATGTCCACCTTCCACCTTGGTCCTAAGGAAGGACATGTCACTCAGCTGGGAAACCAACTTTCTAGTGACGACTGAAGTTGCATCCAACAAATTATCCGACAACACATAGACTTGTTTGCATGGTCTGCAATAGACATGCCTGGGATTGATGTGGACATCCACTACCATAAGTTAGCCTCATGCAAAGATGCAAATCCCATCGTCCAAAGGAAGAGAAAAACGGGGGAAGAGAGGTGTCGAGCAGTACAACAGGAGGTTGCTAAGCTAATGACTGCCTAATTCATCATAGAAATTGACTATACCTCATGGCTTTCCATCGTGGTAATGGTGAAGAAACCGAATGGCAAGCGGAGGATATGCACAAGCTACATTAACCTAAACCAAGCATGCCCTAAAGACGCTTATCCATTTAGAAACATCAACCGATTGGTTGATGGAGCATCCAAACACAAACTATTAAGTTTCCTCGATGCATATTCGGGGTACAACTAGATAAAGATGGACCCACAGGATGAGAAAAAGACAACATACATCACCGAATCTACAAACTACACTCAAGAATGTCGGGGCTATATAGTACCACCATAAGTGTTCACACCAGTTATGTGATATTCTCTGCTTATTTATTGTCATTTTCCTATTATAATAATATGAAACATTTCAATATATCCAATTTTTCTATTGCCGTCTTACAAGGTAATTAATTGGATCAATGCAACTGGTGTTACTTCATCTGCATTTGATATCACGACAAAGGTACTCTATTCCACAACAGTTAATGAAGTTTCTTTGTGATCTCAGATCCAAAAGCTTGCTATTGTGTAAAATATAATTTTAAAGAGACATAAGTCAGTTCAATCATGCAAAACGGGTGTCACAAACAAGAAATCTATTGTTTTTCCTAATCAAGGGGTAAGGGATTGTCTGAGCTTGACATGTCCTGGAGAATTGCATTTATAATTACTACCTTTTTGACTTCTCTCATTCTAGAATATAGCATGGGATACCATGATGATATTCTTTAATGATTGGTAAAACTAGATATTTATATCAAGTGGTGTTCAATTCCTCTCTATGATAGAACAAGTGGCAATGGCATTAAACTGTTAAGTTATATTTATTTAATTGGATGTGATTATGAACAAATTTTGTTTAAGTGGATAAATTTTCAGTTGAAAGAAGTATTTGTGTAGAAATATTGAGAAAGGATACATATAAGAAAAATATGTTGAATGAAAATAAGAATATACATCTCGAGGAAGGAAAAGAAATCTTTACAAAGAGAAAATAAAAGAATACAGCAACCCAAAATAACTCAAACTTCTTCAATCTCCCATCACATAAGACATCAATGGTTGAGTATAACACTAGAGAGAAGCAGAAAATAAAACTTTATCCCATAAGATATGCCTTGGTAAGAGAGATACCTTTGAAATGTACTGAAAAATAGCACGAACCACAAACCGCCATATAATCATAGTTTGCTTTTTTCTGCCAAAATCTTTAATATCTATTATGAAAAATAACTCCAATGTGAGAAGACACCTTATTATACACCAAAAAAGGCCAAATAAGTTATTCCACAAGAAAGTAGCTGTTTTACAATAGAATGTGAATGTACTTCAGTTCCCGAGTTAGATTTGCATGAGACGCATATTAGGTTAAAGAGCTAGCTGCTCAAGGTTTAGAAACATGCTACATGCCATTTGTTTTAATCCTATTAAGTCTTGTTGTTCAAATGAAAGACTTGATCCCACAGGGAGTTTTCAAAATTTGATATTGCAATTGATGGCATGCCTATTATTTGACTGCAATAGTATTTTACATGTTGAAATTTTCTTGGCCAAGTTTTGATTTCTTTTTGTGCCATGGGTAGGAGCCAGATGAATAATAAAATATAATTTTATGCAAGAATTTGGTATTATCTTTCTGCATTTTTAAGATTCTTGTTCTATTTATTACTCTTTCCCAGAGGATACTTCATTCTGCATTGCATAATGAATATTGAAGACTAATAGATCCTCAAGGGAAACCAACATGAGTGATGGGATGGTGGGCTTCTCATGCTGAGAACCATAATACCGAGTCCACACAAGTATCAACTCTCTCTCTCTCTCTCTCTCCACACACATATATGTTTATCTTTTGATTCATTTCACTTTCACACTCAAGTACTTATGGAAAATTTCCCAAATTTTTATGTAATGAGCCTATTCTCTCTTTGCTATTTTTATTTTTTATTTTAAAATATTGAGCATAATTACCAATATACAACCTGTTGGTAGTTGGTTAGATGATAGTTGATAGTTTTAGAGAATTGTTTTAGAAAGAAGGCTATGTCATTGATTTCTTGGATTGATCAATTACAACATACCAATTGCCTATTTATAGGCTCAAGTCACCAACCTCTCAATGGTGGTGAATGTTTCTACATTACTTTAGGTCTTTCTAGAATTTTCATGATAGATTAGTATCATGATAGTTCTAGATTCTTTTATCTTATACATACACTTATAGTTCTAGATTGTTCTACCATATTCTATAGTTCTAGGATATTCTACTATTTTCATATATATTATATTTAAGAATATTCTAGAAATTTGTAGCAATTTCAACACTCCTCCTTGATGCAAATTTCTGTGACTCCGAGCATAGCTCGTAATTCTTCAAATCTTGGTCTTGGCAAAGCCTTCGTGAATATGTCTGCAATTTGATCTTCTGTTCTGCAGTAGCCGAGTTTAATCACTTTAGTTGCTTCAGCTTCTCTGATAAAGTGATACTTGATTGTTATGTGTTTTGTTCTGCTGTGATGAACTGGATTCTTCGCCATTGCAATTGCTGATTTGTTGTCACAATTGATTTTAGTAGGCTCATCTTGTTTTTCTCCCATGTCTTCAAGTATCCTACGAAGCCATATAGCTTGACTCGTTGCTTCAGCAGCTGCCACGTACTTTGCTTCTGCTGTTGATTGTGCTACTGTAGCTTGCTTCTTCGATGCCCAAGAGAACATTCCCGATACTAGTGAGAAAGCATAGCCAGAGGTACTCTTCATGTCATCTGCCGAACCTGCCCAATCACTGTCGGTGTAGCCAAGTAATTCTGAGTTGGTTTCGGTAGTATACCATATACCGAACTCTTTTGTTCCTTGTAGATACCTCAAAATTCTTTTTCCTGCTCCAAAGTGTATTTGACTTGGGCTTTGCATGAATCTTGATAGAAGACTTGTAGCATACATTATGTCAGGCCGTGTAGCTGTCAAATATAGGAGGCTTCCAATTAGACTTCGGTATTTGGATGCATCAGCTTCTGGTGCTCCATCATTCTTCTGTAGTTTCTCATTTGTTATGAGTGGAGTAGCAACAGGTTTGCAACCATACATCTTGAATTTCTTAAGTAAGCTTTCTGTGTATTTCTTTTGCGAGATGAATATCCCTTCATTTCTCTGACTTACCTCTATGCCGAGGAAGTAACTCATCAAACCAAGGTCAGTCATCTCAAAGGTCTTCATCATGTCTTCTTTAAACTCCATCATCATCTTAGTATTGTTTCCCGTGTAGATAAGATCATCTACATATAGAGAGAGAGTATGAGAGTGTACTGACCTTGAGACTTGATGTAAAGTGTAGGCTCACTCTTGCTCCTCCTGAATCCTCGATCCATGAAATACTGATCGATTCTGCTATACCATGCTCGAGGTGCTTGCTTCAAACCGTAGAGTGCTTTTCTTAGTCTTAACACTTTGTTTTCTTTGCCTTCAGACACGAATCCTTGTGGCTGCTCCACATAGATCTCTTCTTCAAGTACGTCGTTAAGGAAGGCGGATTTGACATCTAGTTGATGGATACTCCATCCTTTTTGTGACGCAAGAGCTATTAGAGCTCTTATGGTATCAAGACGAGTTACTGGTGCATATGTCTCATTGTAGTCAATTCCGGGTTGCTGTGAGTAACCCTTAGCTACTAGCCTCGCCTTGTGTTTCTGTATGGTGCCATCAGGGTTGAGCTTTGTCTTATAGACCCACTTAACCCCAATGATATCTTTTCCATGGGGACGATTTACTAACTCCCATGTGTTGCTTTTCTCAATCATCTGTATCTCTTCTTCCATTGCCTTGACCCATACTTCCTGCTTTGACGCTTCTTCAAAGCTTCCAGGTTCAAGTATGGCCAAGTTACAGGTTTCATATATGTCCACCAAAGATCTTACTCGTCTTGGAGTAGACTCTGGTGATGATAGTTCTTGATCTTGTTGTTGTGATGGAGGTGAAGGTGCTTCACCTGGGTCTTCTTCCTCATCTTCTTCTTGAGGTAGTTGAGCGGGTATAAGAACGTTCTTCTCCACTTTTTCTTCATCCCAATTCCATGAAGCATATTCATCAACTTCAACATCTCGACTGATGACGAGTTTCTTAGTTTGCAAGTTGTAGACACGGTAGCCCTTAGAGATATTGCTATACCCAAGGAAGATACCTCGTATAGTCTTGTCTTCAAGCTTGTGCCTCTTCACGTCTGGAATATGAATGTAGCATATAGATCCAAAGACCCTTAGGTGCTTTGCTGATGGCTTCTTCCCGTTCCAAGCTTCAATTGGAGTCTTGTCTTTTACAGACTTAGTTGGACATCTGTTGAGTATGTAAACAGCAGTGTAGACTGCTTCAGCCCAGAATGTGTTAGGTAGTCCCTTTTCCTTGAGCATCGATCTAGCCATCTCCATAACTGTGTGATTCTTTCTCTCGGACACTCCATTTTGTTGAGGAGAATATGCGACTGTAAGTTGTCTCTCAATGCCTTCATCCTCACAAAATCTTTCAAACTCGCGAGAGGTGTACTCTTTGCCACGATCGCTTCTTAGTACTTTTATCCGTTTTCCACTTTGATTTTCAGCAAGGGCCTTGAACTTTTTGAATACTCCAAAGACTTCTGATTTTTCTTTTAGAAAATATACCCATGTCATTCTAGAGAAGTCATCAATGAAGAGTATGAAGTACCTGTTGTTCCCATGTGATGGCGTCCTCATTGGTCCACAAACGTCCGTATGTATCAGCTTCAATCGATCTTTCGCTCTCCATGCTCCACTTGTTGAGAAAGGAAATCGGTGTTGCTTACCAAGAAGACATCCTTCACACACTTCATTGTTCTCCTTTATGCTTGGAAGATCTCTCATCATGTTCTTCTCATGTAACAACTTCAAGGCATGTGAGTTGAAGTGGCCAAATCTTCGATGCCATAGCCATGAATCATCAACTTGTACCTTCATGGCAATGTTTGTTGCATATTTTAAATTTAGAGGGAAGCTTCTATTGCTCTTATTCATCTTTACTTGGGCTATCTCAGACCTTTTATTTTTGTTGTCTAAGATTCTGCATACACCTCCTTCAAAGTGAAGTGTGTAGCCTCTCTCCATCATTTGGCCAATGCTTAGAAGATTTTCTTTTAGGCTGGGAACTAGTAAGACATCATGGATGAGTCGCGTACCTTTATCTGTCTCCACCATGACAGTGCCTTTGCCTTTTGATTCAACCACACTTCCATTTCCCAGTCGAACTTTGACTTTGACAGACTCGTCAATGCTTTTGAAAATAGTCTCATCCTTGGCCATGTGATTGCTACATCCACTATCCAAGTACCAGCTTCCTCCATTTTCTTTTATTGAGTCATGAGTGGCGTAGAACGTACATTGTTCTTGATCATGCTCCTCTGCGATATTAGCTTGATGCCTATTTTTGTTGTGACAATTTTTCTCTACGTGCCCGAACTTCTTGTAATGGTTGCATTGTGGCATATTACGAAACCAACAATTTTTCTCTGCGTGGCCTTTCCTTTTGCATATATTGCATGGAGGATTTTTATCTGTTTTGTTCTTAAGGAAATTCCTAGAACCTTCTCTTCTTCTAGAAGTTTCTCCATAATTTTTCTTTCCTCTATTTTCTTTGTTTTGGGGCTGAAATTTAAACTTTGACTGGAAGGCATTTTCAATTGTATCTTCTTTATGCCTATACAGTCTTTGCTCATATGCTTCAAGAGAGCCCACAAGTTCTGTCTCTGATAGAGTGGACAGATCTTTGGTTTCCTCAATCGTTGTCACGATTGGGTCAAACTTTTGGGGCATAGTAATTAGAATTTTCTCAAAATTTTCTTGTCAAGAATATCTTCCCCAAAAGCTCTCATTTGATTAACTATTTCTTTAACTTTAGAATAGTAATCTTTAACTGTCTCAGACTCCTTCATCTTCAATAGTTCAAAATCTCTTCTTAGAGATTGAAGTTTAACGGCACGTACCTTAACACTTCCTTGAAACTCCTCCTGCAATGTGTTCCACGCTTCTTTGGCAGTCTTAGCTCCCATAATTCTTGGGAAAATTGGATCAGTCACCGCTTGTTGCAAGGTGAACAACGCCTTTGAATTTTTTTGTTTATTTTTCTTCAACTCTTTTTCTTGAGATGCATTAAGAGCTGAAGTATCCGCGGGAATGGTGAAGCCTTCTTCTACTATGTCCCGTAAATCTTGAGATGAAAAATATGTTTCCATTTTAACACGCCAGAAATCATAATTTTCACCATTGAAGATAGGGACAGAAATAGTTGACGATTGAGTAGTGTTATCCATAGCTTAGAAAAAATATTATTAGAATGGGTTAATAGTACAAAGGAAATTTTTGAAGTAGTTGGGAGGATTTTGAAATGGTAGGTAGGTAATATAACTACGCCCAATGTATGACCGAACGTAGCTCAGATACCACTGTTGGTAGTTGGTTAGATGATAGTTGATAGTTTTAGAGAATTGTTTTAGAAAGAAGGCTATGTCATTGATTTCTTGGATTGATCAATTACAACATACCAATTGCCTATTTATAGGCTCAAGTCACCAACCTCTCAATGGTGGTGAATGTTTCTACATTACTTTAGGTCTTTCTAGAATTTTCATGATAGATTAATATCATGATAGTTCTAGATTCTTTTATCTTATACATACACTTATAGTTCTAGATTGTTCTACCATATTCATACACATTATAGTTCTAGATTGTTCTACCATATTCTATAGTTCTAGGATATTCTACTATTTTCATATATATTATATTTAAGAATATTCTAGAAATTAGTAGCAATTTCAACGCAACCAGAATATTTGATAATTATCTGATGTAGTATGTCACATCAAATATTGTTAGGAACCCAGAAAATGTGTTGACAGTGATTATTGAATTACGAAGGTTTCCCCTTTCTGCAATGGAGCTAATGCTCAGTTTCCCAAATGATAACAAAACAAAATGAATCCTCTTCCTTTCCATCCTCCTATTTATTTATATATTTATCTCACTAACCTCTTTAGCTAACTAACAAACATCCTAATTGTCCCTAACTAACTTCTTATTCCCCTCTGCCCTGACAATGTTGTTGGTAAAGTTTTGGAATCTAGGCCTGAAGGGTATCACCTTGTATAAGATCATTCTCTGGATACTGTAAGAGATAAATTTTTGGCGAATGAAAACTTAAAAATCCACCAGTCTTAGTCTTTGGTATCATATAGGTATACAAGGGAAACATCGCATTGAACTTAGCTACATTTGAGGTTTTGGTTTCTATTCCGGTGGTTGGTTCTGGTTGATTTGGTTCATAGCACCATAAGTTTGGCCTATATAATTGATTAGATACTTCTACTTAGTCTTAGTCTTTGATCATAATCCTAGATAAATGCAATTTAATCTGTGGCCCAATCATTTCAAATAATATGGTTTTCCTTGTTTCTTTCTTCTATATCAATGTAGCGATAACATCTTGTCTATAGCTTTAAGTTTGTGGTTGTAACATAAGATTCTTTTGTTTTCCATTGATTCCAACATTTGATATTTTTTCCTTGGTAATTGTGAGCCATGACGTATTGTTGCATTACTATTACTGACTTTATGCTCAAGTTACAATCAATGCTAGAGAACGAGAAAATGGATTTAACATTTCATTTTATTTTTAGGGTCACTGGCCATTCCCACAGGATAAGCTCATGCAGGGATATGCATATATTTTGACTCATCCAGGAACTGAGTCCACAATATGATCTAATGCTTTCATGATACAACCATCATTATTGATGTAGTTAAATAATATTTTTCTGAAAAAATTGAACTGTATTTGTAGTCGGTTAAAAAATTGTAGTTTCATGTTTGCAAGGACTAAGGAATTAAGGTAATCTGTTTGCTTACACAAATCTTGAAATCTTCAAGGCCCTATCTTTATTTTTGTCGTGTTTATTATTTTTTTGCAGTCTACAATATTTTATGACTATTTCTATGATTTTGGCATCCATGATGTAATAACCGAGTTGATCGAAACTCGGAAATGAGCCAGGATCCATTGTCGGAGCTCTATAAAGATATACCATGCAAACAATGAAGGTTATGTAGCCAGGTTGGTGATGCACTAGTAATGAAGCTTGGACAGTTTGATTGGAATCCCTCCAAGGAAAACCAATTGGAAGGGAGTTGGCAGAAGTTTGTTGACAAAGGACTAGACTACCAAGTGTGGTTGAGACAATAGTTTGATACCAATCTCTAGACATTGCTCTATTCTGTAATGGAAAATGAAAATAGCTTCAATAAAGCACACACATCATAGGAAGAAAAAGAAAAATATTTTGTTTGTAATATGTAACCAACAAATAGATAGGTTATTTCTGATCTGCTTCATGTCAGCTTGAGTCAAATGCCTCCATAAAAAAACAATAAATTTCATCTGCATTTTGAGTGACATTTGTTTAAATGTAGCCGTCTATATTAAAGTTATGTTGCTTTGTGAGAGTCCACATCAAATGCACTTCCAACTTTGTTTCCACTAAAACGAGGTTTGACTAACCCTCCTTGAAATCCAACCTATTAGGGAGCATCTTTACTGGGAGATTCCAAATTAAGATCTTAAAACATTTTTTGGTGGATCTTACAGTGTCATATAAGATTGAAAATCTCTTCAGATTTTTTTTTCCTTTAGTGATAGATCTTATTTTTTGATTTTTGATAAGTTTTAGTAGAACCACATGGACCCCCCTTTTAAATATTTTATTAGAATTTTTTTAAATTTTTTCTCCCAACGCTCACTTTTCTTCTTCTCTCCTCACCCACTTCCAACGTTCAATTTTTCTCTCTCCTCACTTTTCTTCTTCTTTCCACTTTTTTTTTTCTTCTCTCTTCTCGGTGCCGCTCCTTCTTCCCCACTTCCATCTTCTCCCTCCGTCGTGACACCCCCTTTCCCATCTGCCACGACCTCCCCTCCCCCTTCCTCTCTGTTGTGATGCCCCTTTCCCCTCTGCACACGTGACCCCCATCCTCCAAGTGTATTTATTATTTTTGGTTTGTTTTTTTTTCTTCATCTCTTTTTGTTGAGTCATGCCAACTATTCTTGTTCCTCCTTCATTTTACTGTTACTGTTACATTTGATAATTTGTTTTAAATTGTATAGATCTTCACAGTTCTTCCCCCAAGAACGGGATCTACATAGTGGAGATCTTGAGGGTGTTTCATTGTTGGATCTAGGGAAGATCATATCTTCAGCTTAAGATCTATCCCCAAGACTCAACATTACAGCACTTAGATTCAAAACACGCAATAAAGGCTATCATTGGTTTGCCCTAAAATGACTTGGTGAAATTTCACATCTCACGCTCATAATCTTCGATGAAGAGTCACATCTCATGATGTTAGGAAGTCACAAGTCATGTATCTTCATGAGGAATTAGATCTATTCAATTTTTTAATTCAATCACATTTATTCATCCTTACACATTTACCTAAAACACATATCATGAACCTTGATAAGTAAACACATTAGTATATATATGGATAATATTAATTGATTTATAATACAACCTTTCAAATTTTAAAAATCTTTCACACTCCCGACAATATAAATTTTCCATGCCTGTCATTGTTGGTGACTAGTATTTAATGAAAAATTTAATTGACCAACTTTAATGAGATATATCATATCTCTTTGTAATATAGACAATATTAATTGATTTAAAATACTTTTTTTATTAATTTTAAAAATCTCTCAGTTTTCACAATATTAATTTTGACTAATATTTACTAGGAAATCTAGTTGACCAATTTTGACGAGGTATTTTTCTAATCATATATTTTTTTTCTATAAAATTCAAACATGATACTTTGCTTAAAAAACTAACCTGATTTTACTCCGGAATGCAATAATATTGATTAAAAAATAATAATTAGTATTTATTTTTGTTTATGATTAAATAAAAATTCTAAACCAAGTAATAACCACTAACAATTAAGTAATGATTTACACAAGTCAAATATGTTTTACAAATATATTGCAAAAGTTTTCTTTCTTTTTTAGTAGTTACCAGATATATCGTGTTATTTTCATTTATTAATGATTGGGTGATTGGTGTAATTCTTCTGTAATAATACCATCCTCAACATTGATTCTATTAATGCAAAACACTAAGACTCCATCGTTAAAAAAAAAAAACCCGCAAAAACTCCTTATTTCATTTTGATCAAAAAAGCATATAAACAAAGAGAAATATACATATAGCATTGGCAGATGAAGAGTATTGCAGTGACTGCAAAAACAAGCTACACTACATCAATACATCAATGTATGATCATGGTGCTTGGGGATACAATCTGCTCCAAATGTGGCTTGGTTCTCGAGTCCCGTTCCATAGAAGAAGAAGCACCAAAACGGAGACTCTATAATGATGACGATGACGACGATGATGATGAAAATATAGGGATTTTTGTATGGACTGTGACTTGAAGAATTCATACACCGAGGCATTCATTATTCACATAATTGTCTCAGTCATATGCCTATTATTATTAAAATAAAGTAAATTATGTATAAATTTAAAACAAAGTTAGCTAACACACAATAAAAAAAAAAACTTCGTACCCTATTGCCCAGAGGCTCTTCGCTATGCGAAGGTATGGGGGAGGGATGTTGTACGCAGTCTTACCCTTGCATATGCAAAGAGGCTATTTCCGGATTCGAACTCATGACCAACAAGTCACCAAGGCACAACTTTACCGCTGCACCATAACAAAAATATCTTATTTACGAAAATATTACTGCGTTTTTGTTAACATTGGTTTTATCGAAAATTGATGTTAACTTTCCGATGTTAAAATCATTTTTTTACTAGTGAGAAAACAATAGAGGGACATATATGTTAATTAGATGTTTGAAAAAATAAAATGTTAAAAAAAATTTGTTCTTATCCGGTTCTTTTTCTCAATCTAAATAAAAATACGATTAAACCATCTTATAAAACATATGATTGGTGTAATTAATTATGTACTTCAAATTGATATATTTTTTTTAATAGCATCAATTATCTTCTTGAAATTATTTAATCTAAATTTTACTTGAGGTAAATTAAACAATCCCGTTATGATATATAGACAATAATAGACAATCCCATTATTTATTTTTATCTAAGCTCTTTTAATTTCATATATCATATTACTTATTATATTTATACATTTTTCTTCTTTTGAATCTCTTTCTTGGTGTCTAAGTATATCATTTCCCTTACTCAAAATCTAGAGTTTCGTAGGAAATGTTGAAGATGTTTTTGATTTCCTTTTCTTTCTGTACAATCAAACTTATTATATTTTTATGGATTTGGAACATTAAAAAGAAGTTTGAAACTTGACCACCGATTTCTCTATAAGTCTCTAGCTTCTTTTCTTTAAAATCCATGTTTTGAATTTCGTATGTATCTTGATGAGAATTTGCATTTAATTGGCTTAGGCATGGACCAAGTTGCAAAAGCTTGTAAAGTGAGGAAAGAGACATTGAAGAAGGTATACAGAGATCTTCATTCCCTTGCTTTGGTTCAGATTCCAAGCTGGTATGCCAATGCTGAGGACATAAAGCGACTCTGCATTGTTGAAGCTCATCTTCCGATCGAGTCATCGTCGTTACAACTTCCACGGTGGGATGCATGAGTTGATTGAGGCTCCATTATTGGAGCTCTGTCAAGATATACCATGCCAACAATAATGTGAATTAAGGTAATGTAGGTCAGGTCGGTGATGCACTAGCTAGTACTAATGAAGCATGGGCAGTTTAATTTGACTGGAATCCCTCTCCAAGGAGAACCAATTGGAAGGGATCTGGCAGAAGTTTGTTGACAGTGTGGTTGAGACACTGGTTTAGTACCAATCTGTAGACATTGCTCTTTTCTGTAATGGAAATTGAAAATAGCTTCAATAAAGCACACACATCATAGGGAAAAAAAGAAAAATATTTTGTTTGTAATATGTAACCAACAAACAAACAGCTAGATAGGGTTTTTTTTATCTGCCTCATATCAGCTTGAGTCACATTTGTTTACATAGTCACGTATGTATTCAGAATTCAAATTATGTTGCTTTGCGAGCCCATAATGAATGCACTTGCAGCTTTCTTTGCTCTAAAATGAGGTTTGTTGACTAACCCTCCTTAAAACCCAACCTATTAAATTCTCATGCACCCAATAAAAGGTTATTAGTTTGCCCTAAAATGACTCAAACTACATTTGGGATCTTTCGTATGTTGGCTGCTACTTTTTTGGTAGGTCCATTTAATAGAGTGTAGGGATAAATACTTGCAAAGGATTTTTACCAAAAAAGAAACAAACTGCTAATGGTCTTGCAAGGCATCATTGATGTTTAAGTCAGGTTTATTCTAAATATAGGAAGAAACTATAGCCAGTTATAAATATTTTTTAGAAAACAGATTTAATTTTCTAAAAAATGAATGGAAAACTATGTAAGTTTTTTAAATAAAAATATAAAAACTCATTTTTATGAAAGTTAAAAATAATAATTTTTCTTTTGTTATCATGTTATTGGAATGGAATATATGTTTGTTGACTTTGCTGATCATCAAGACAAATTTACTTAAGACATTTGGAGCAATTGCCCACACAAATTTTAAATTTTTCTTAATATTATATACATGTGTAATTATAAATTCTCTTTGTAGTATGAAATGCAATATAAAAATTCAACATAAAGTATAAGTATTGATCATACAAATTTATGTATATAAATATTTCTGTGTGAGCAATCTTTATTAATTGAAAATTAAACCTATAGATTGTTGGAACAATTTTTCTTGACCGCTACTCAAGCCAAAAGATTATTGAAATAATCATTTTGGACAAACTCAAACCTAAAACAATCTTTATTAATTGGTAGTCGAACCTAAAGATTGTTGGTGTGAATTGGTGGTGCTGGCTCTGCAACAACAAAAAATATCTTAAAAGACTGCATTGATGATAATGGTCTTGCAAGAAAGAAGAAACAAACAAAAACACAAATCTCCAAGGATGGTGTAAAGCACTACTATTTAGGTTTGATTCTTTCTCGCCCATCTATATAGAAATTGGACATAATAAGGTGTACCAGTGAAGTTGCTTTGTGATATATTCAAGTTCTTTGACATGATTTGGACACTTACATTAAGTCTTCGTCAATGATAATTTATAGAATAATAGTTTTTTCATTTCTCTCTGTGTATAACAAAAGAAAAGAAGTGAGGATTTGAAATCGAAATTAAGAATATGATGAATTCTGTGGTTTTGTATTATTCTCTAATTTTCTACATGTAAATTGATTTATGGAATAATAGTTTTCTCAATTCTCTTTGTGTATAAACCATCTCATGTGTTTGAGTTAAGAGATTTCATCTTTTACACATCTCAGGTGTCATGACTTTTGGTCAACAATCACATCTCATTAATGAAGATTCACATCAATAATTCTAGGTAAAGAATCACATCTAATGTCTCTAAGTCTCTTGATGAAAAATCACATATATTTATACTTAATTACACTTTACACTAATAGACACATAATTTTATAAGAAAAAAACTTGTCATTGATCTTGAAAATCTCTCATGTCCCACAATAAAAAATTTGTTTGTGTTTAAATAATTTTTTTTAATATATATATATATATATATATATATATATATATATATATATTGACTATCTTTAATTTAATGAAACATTAATTTTACCAAACACTGACAATTAATGATTTACACTACATGACAAATTAATTTTAAAGATGTATTGCAAATTTGTTTCTTTTTTAGCATTTGTTGGTTTTGAGGAGGAAATTATAAAAAAAACAGAGGAGAGAAGAGAGACAATACGTATGCAGAGGAAATAGAATTATTCTATTCTAATTCAAATTGTTCTCAGCAGCGATACAATAAATAGCAAAAGATAAACTAATTAGATAACAAGATATTAGCAAAACAGAATATTAAAACTAACTTGCTCCTTAAAGATAAGAATCACTTATTTGACTAGGCTAATCCATTAAAACTGCCTTACTCCTAAAATATAGGGAATCAATTTATTTACTAAATCCTATTTTAAAAATTGTAAAATAAAATATTATGCAGTTACAAAAGTATATCTTCAACACTCCTCCTTGCTTTTAGAACTGCAAACTCCAATTCTTTGAGTTCAAGTTTGTTGATAGGTAGTGACTTTGTAAACATGTCAGCCAGTTGATCTTTAGACTTATAATAAATTAAGTTCACTTCACCACTTTGTTGCATCTTTATCAAATAATAGAACTTGATGTTGAAATGTTTAGTCTTCCCATGACACACGGGATTGTTTGCAATATCAATGGCTACTTGATTGTCAACAAAAATTTCAGTTTTGTTCTTTTGAGCAAATAGAATGTTTGACCTTGTTGAAGTGAGATACATTAGACATCCAATCAAACTCCCATAATATCCTTCATCAATGTTATCAACACCTTCTTCTTTTCTGAACTTCTCCTTTTGATTCATTAGTGTGCTAGCAGATTTGCATTCCTCCATTTGAAACTTCTTCAAATTTTCTTTTGCATATTTCCTTTTTTTCATGTTTAGCATTCTTTCAAGATGGCAATGATCAAGTCTCTTGTGCCAGAGTTCCGTGGGTGTGACTTGAGTGAAATAGGCTGTATGCTCCTCCTCTGCTAGATCAAATGAAAAGCTTTTACCTTTCATTTTAACCCTTAGAACTTCCTGACCAAAATTGTCATAGATAAAGCAATGTTGATGTTCAAATGACACTTTAAATCCCTTTTTAATCAACTGACATACGCTTAGCAAGTTTTGGTCAATGTTAGGTACATAAAGAACATCTGATATTAATTTGTTACCTGAACACGTTGAAATTGTAACAGTTCCTTTTCCTTTTATTGGAATATAGTCACCATTCCCAATTCTGACCTTTGAGACATTAGTTGGCTTCAAATCTTTAAATAAAGTCTTATCATATGTCATGTGGTTCGTACAACCACTATCAATCAACCATCTTTCACTTGATTCACTACTCAAGAAGCATGTGGCCACAAACAGTTGGTCCTCTTCTTCTTGATTAGCAATCTGAGCTCCCTCATCATGGTGATTTTTGTTGGCGCAGATCACCGCTTCATGCCCTATCTGGTTGCACTTGTTACATTTTGCATCTGGTCTCCTCCAACATTTGAAAGGTGCATGACCTTTTTTGCCACAATGATGACAAGGTGGATAATTTTTCTTTTTATCCTTACCTTTGTTTTGGTTGTTTGCATTATTTTCGCTGCTTATTGGCTGATTCTTCTTGAAAAAATCCTTTTTGCTTTCATCAACTTCATGATGTTTGGCGGGCAAAGCACCTTCGACAACACGATCTTGCCTCATCAACCTTCGCTGCTCTTGAGCTTGCAGGGCATGTAGCACTTCTGCCAATGTGATTTTCGACAGATCCTTTGTGTTCTCCAATGAAGCTATAGATGCTTCATACCTCTCCGGCACCGTTACCAAAATTTTCTCTACAATTCTCGAATCAGCAAAATTGCTTCCCAACAACTTTATCTTGTTGGCAATACCCAACAATTTGTTTGAGTATTCTTTGATTGTCTCTGACTCTTGCATCCTTTGAAGTTTAAATTCCCTCCTTAAATTAAGCACTTGCATGCTTCGTATTCTATCATCTCCAGTGTATTCCTCTTTCAGATAATCCCAAATTGCTTTGGGTGATTTAAGAGTCATGATTCTGATGAATATCATTTGTGAAACACCAGTGAACAAACATGACCTCGCCTTTGCCTTCTTCATCTTTCTTTCCTTGTGATTTTTAATTTGGGCCATAGTGGGATTTTCAGGCAGCGGATATATTTCATAATCCTCTTCCACAGCATCCCATATATCCAAAGACTCCATGTAGGATTGCATTTTCACTTCCCAAAGATCATAATCCTCTCCATCAAAGATTGGAAGAGTTATGTGGGAAAAACTTGCTTCACCTTTCATGGTACAAGTCCCGTAAGAATAAGGCTCTTGATACCAATTGTTGGTTTTGAGGAGGAAATTATAAAAAAAACAGAGGAGAGAAGAGAGACAATACGTATGCAGAGGAAATAGAATTATTCTATTCTAATTCAAATTGTTCTCAGCAGCGATACAATAAATAGCAAAAGATAAACTAATTAGAAAACAAGATATTAGCAAAACAGAATATTAAAACTAACTTGCTCCTTAAAGATAAGAATCACTTATTTGACTAGGCTAATCCATTAAAACTGCCTTACTCCTAAAATATAGGGAATCAATTTATTTACTAAATCCTATTTTAAAAATTGAAAAATAAAATATTATGCAGTTACAAAAGTATATCTTCAACAGCATTGATCAGATACATGGAGTTATTGCCATTTATTACTGATTCGGTGGATGATGTAATTCTTCTGTAAAAAAACCGCATCCTCAACTACATTGATGCTATTAATAATCCAAAGCTCTGCCAATATATAACAACACTAAGCCTCCCTTATTCACATAAAACCATTTCGTTCATTCATTCTTCAAATTAAACACACAGAAAGATACACATATGATAGCTGATGAAGAGTACTGCAGTGACTGCAAAAGCTACACTCCATTAGTGTATGATCACAATGCTGGGGACACAATCTGCTCCGAATGTGGCTTGGTTCTTGAGTCCCGTTCCATAGAAGAAGAAATACCAAAATTGAGACTCTATGGGGATAAACATGAGGATGATGATGATGGTGGTGGTGACCATGAAGATGAAGATGAGCATCAAGAACAAGGATTCAGTGTGAGTGACCCTTTCAACACTTTACTACTTACTAGTGGAGCTGGCCTTAGCACTCTTGTTACACACCCCTCCTTGTATGATAATAACAATAGTGATATGGTAAAAACTCGAAAGAATCAACGGGGAATCAAGAATTCCAACAGGGATGCCAAGAGAAAACTGAAGACAGATTGCGATCTCGTAGCCGCGCTCTTGACCATGGAACAAATGGCTAATAACTTAGGCTTGGCTTGGAGCATAAAAAATCATGCCAAGGAACTCTACAAGAAGGCAGAAGATAGAAGGGTATTTAGGGGACGGAGAAGACATTCAAGGGCCTCTATGGTGGCATGCTTGTACTTGGCATGTCAAGAAGAGGGATTTCCAAAGGACTGTAAAGGAAATTCAAAGTGTTTCTGGAGGAGCCAAAGAGAAGAATAAGCATATTTACAAGGCCATAGGAGTGTTCAAAAAGCATTTTCAGGTGGGCAGAAATTATGACAAGACACAGGTCTTGGACATAGGTGAACGCTTGTGCACCCATCTTGGCCTTGACAACCATGTCATCAAAGCTGTGAGAGAAGTGCTGCAAAAAGCTCTGGAGTTTATTGAAAGGAGCAGACCTTCTTCCGTTTTGGCAGCAACTATATATATGGTTGATCAACTTTCTTCAGATAATATGATGCACTTCCGAGGTAGGGTTTTCTTTTGATTTCTCTTGCTTTATATATCTAAATTCTAATATGTAAATATAAGGATCTGAATATTACTTATTATTTATTAAAAAATACTCTTGAATACTCAGAATGCTGTTTTATTTACATTCAGTGAGAGAGCAACAAAATGAGAAAAGTATACGTATGATAAATGATATAATAATATGATAAGAAGAAAGAGATAGAAAAACATAAAGGTTAATTAGATGTTTGAAAAAAAATGCAAATTTTGAAAAATCATTGTTCTTATGAGATGGTCTAAGTTACTATAAATAAAAATAAGGTTAAATCTTGTAAAAGATATTGATGCAATTAACTATATACTTCAAGATGGTTGATATAATTTTTTTAATCGCACTAATCATCTTCTAGGGATTATTTGACCTCATTTTTAATTGGGATAAGTTAGAAAGTCCTTTTATTTGTTTTTAACTAAGCTATTTTTATATATCATATATTACTTACCTGTTTACATATTTCTCTTCTATTTGGTTCTCTTAATATCTTGGTGTCTAATGGCATAGAGGAATCTAAGTATATCATTTCCCTTTTTCAAATTCGAGTTTCATATATGAAATGTTGAAGTTGTTTTTATTTTTCTTTTCCTTTCCTATAATCTGACACTCTGGTGGCATAGTTTTTTTTCTATTGCCTACTTCTTTCCTCCTAAAAGAACTGTTATTCACTGTGCATAACTATGAAACATGAGATATGTAAAGTGAAATTCTTACATATCCATTTGTCTATCTATCTTTTTTATATAATGTTTGTCAATCTATATAGACATACACGTGATGAGATTAAAAAAAAATAATTCACATTCTAATTGATTGAATTTTTATGTTAAAATTTTTGTCTAACCAAGAAGAATTTTCTTTTTTTCTTCATCCCTCATTAAATTTTTAGATTATTTTTGTAAAATATATATTTTTATGGATTATGGTACATTACAATAAAAAATATCAACATGTCATTGAAACTTGACCAATTTCTCTACAAGTGTTTTGTTTTATTTGTAATCCAAGTTTTGAATTTCGTATGCATCTTGATGAGAATTTGTATTTAATTGGGTCAGACATCAAAGAAGTTGCAAAAGCTTGTATAGTGAAGGAATATACAGTAAAGAAGGCATATAGAGATCTTCATGCACTTGCTTTTGTTCTGATTCCAAGCTGGTATGCCAATGCTGAGGACATAAAGCGACTCTGCATTATTTGAAGCTCATCTTCCACCCATCGTTACAACAACGCCAGTGCTCCAATTCTATTCTTATGTATGTTATAAATTAGATAATGATTGCATGATTCCACCAACAAACTAGTTTCGGTATATATAAAAGCTAGCTTAACTTATTACAATAATCTATTTAGAATACAGTATTCCTTCTTTTCTCTCATTTGGATATAAATTTAACTATAGGAAATATTTTCCTGGTATTAGTTGTTAGCTTAGTTTCACTTTACAACCTTCATCTAGTTAGTAATGAATCCATTTATCTCTTTTGGCATTAGTCTCAATAGTCTCTCATCTTTGTTTTTACTTTCTACTCTATTTCTATCATTGTCTAGCTATAACATGTGAAGGTTCTAAAAAATGGCCCGCGACTGTGATTTGGACCACAACAGTTTTAACTGTTTGTGACCGTAACCTGTTAGCGATTAGGACTACAACGTGACATATAGGTTGCGAGGACGTCCTCAACATGAGATCCCCCAAGTATACTTTCAATGCACATCTATTTCACAGAAACACATAATTAAGCACACGGTGACCAAAATTGCATAGTGCAGACATACCAAATTAGAACAGACAACAACTATCTGTTTCTCTAGTAGAACTCCTGCAAAGAATGTTAACACCTACAAAGGGACACACAATTAATTAAACCAACTCATAATGATAAAACCCATTCATTACAAAATTATTGTAAATTGATCACTACATTTCAAGTTCATGAATTTGATTTGATTCTGTTATACACTAAATCAAATCAAGATGAATTTGATTTGATTCCCATGCCTCCTCAACCATTACCCCTGCCCTAACCCTTCTTTCCTCAATTCCTAAAATCCCAATCACATCTCAACTTTCCTCTTTAACTGAATATTATCAAGTTTCTTTTATTTTTCTGATAAATGTGTTTGGCTATTACCATTCATGACCTTTTCTCATACCATCACTGAATTTATGTTCTGAGAAGTATCAAACTCCCATCCTAAATACCAAACATTTGTAAGCATACATTATCTACTATTGATTCTTCTAGTCTGTTAGACCTGCACTAGATCAAAAAAAGAAAAAAAAAAAGAACAAGCACAAGCACAACAAAAACAAACAAGGATCTACACCAGATTTTATGTGGTTCAGTAGTGTGTCTACATCCACGAGAAATGACAGCTCGTCATCATCACATTGATCATGAAATTCAAGTTCAATACAAGCAGCAGCTAGCTTTAATCTCTCTCGGTTTTTTTCTAACAAAACCTCTCTCAATCTCCTAGCTCATTATCTCCTTTGAACTCTCTGAACTTTTCCTGCAAAAACTCTATTTCTCCATAACATGATCAAGAATATATTTACACTAGTTGCTAGCTCTAGGAACAAAGATTTTCCTTTGACGCCAAGTAATCAATTCAGTTATGACAACTGAATTCAGTTATAATAACTGAATTCAGTTATGTCATCAACAAATGAATCCTTCACTTTTGTGGCTTTGGTGATTTTTGAGTCACATACCACATCTACATCACCCCCATAAACAGTAATATTCACGATCTAGTTAATAGGCAACCTAAAGCACAAGACCTTCAGCTTCTTAATAGCACGCAGGCAATCAATCTCAGAAACAACTTCACGATCACTTTTTCGTCTCTGACAAAGGAGATGACAGAGTTCCTGCACGTCAATCAGTCCTCCACTGTGGACTCTAGTGGCCAGGCAAATATCCACAATCAACTCTTGTCTAGTCAAGTAGCTTGTCTTAGCATACATAATAAAAAATTTTGAAAATAAGGTTGGATTTAATTAAAAATATAGAATGCATAGAGACAGATTATAGAATGAGCCATGTCCCTATTTCCTAAAATAAATCCTTGATCCTCACAGTAGTATGAATGCACGGAGACAGATTATAGAATGAGACCATGAGGTTCAATACTAAACGGTGAGAATTCAGATCTAACATCCTGCTATGTACACTTTTTGCTATTTTCCCAAACATCGATGTTGAACCTTATACATGGTATGCAAATTTTGTTGAGAGGTAGTACTTAACTAAAAATTGTTAATTTAATTCCACACATGATTATGCACACAAAATTATCCATAAGGAAAAATTGTGAAGGGCCAATAATGATACATTTGTGTTTTCTTTCTGCATCTTGACCTTCATAATCCGTAGACATAATTTATACTAAAAAAATCATATTTGGTCATCCTTTACATAATCTGGGGAAGCATATACTCACCTAAAAAAACTCAACTTTTGACGAGTAAACAACGCAATATTTTCAGAACTGAACCAACAAAGAATGAGTAAAACAAGTTTTAAGGTTCAACCTTACACATATGAAGACCAAATCATACAGATATGTTAAATGTAGATAATAAAATCCTCATTTCACTTAATTTGATTTATCACGTTAACACGTATGCTAAAAGTATTGCACTAATACTAGCATTTCTAACATGCATTAGTCCTACATTGAACAAGTGAAAGGGGAAGCGGCAAAAACTTATTGTTATATATAGCAATAGCCAAACTCTTAAAGCATTACAAGTTCCTAAATATCACAAACTGGACAAATTAAGAGGGGGAATGCCACGTTTGGTCCTAAATTGGGAACAAATAATCACTACTAAAACAATGGTTTTAATGGAGAAGTTCAACGCTCTCAACCGTGACAATTTCACACAGCTTAATTGGTTCAAGATCATATTTAAATAGTTGTAATATGCTAAGAAATGTAGAAAAAATGAAAGGTAATGCAAAATCCAAGTAAAATGGTTTATATAAAAATTTTGACCACCTAAAATCCTCTGAAATGCCCTCCTAGAAGGATCCATTTTGTAGTAAATTGAACCAATGCAAAATATATATACGCTCTCTCACACAATCAGCCGCTACTTTCAAAGTCAAAGTAACATACAAAGATAATTAATACATGAAGCCTCCGACTCTGTCTCGACCCTAACGGACTCCTCCTTGGTGAGAACGAGGAGCCTCTTCATCTCCTTCGCCATGAACATCACGCGCTGACACCGAAAAAGAAGAACAGAAGAGGAACATAAATTTAGAATTTTAGAATGAAAAAAAAAAGAGGATTGTGTTTGGAATTTTAGAATTTATAACCGAAAAACAAACGAGGAACACAAAAAGAAGAAGAAGAAAGATGATGGTAGCTTACGGTGGCCAAAAATTGCCTCACGGCGACAGAGACTAAAATCAGAGGGGTTTTGTTGCGGACATGGAGAGGAGACAATTGATGGTGGTGGTTTCTTGGTTTACAATCGAAGTTGGTAGGAAAAAGGAAGGGAAAAATTTAAGGTTTTATCCGAGATCGTAGAGAGAGAACCAAAGGATGCTACTGAACATCATTGTTGTTGTTGTTGTGAGCATTTTGCTGCCGTAGTCCTCAGAGGCGACGACAGCGGAGAAGGAGTAGTGGAGAGTGAGAAACGGGAGAGGAGAGGGTGAGTGAGAAACAAGAGGAAAAGGAGAGTGAGAAGTCTCATCATCCATTCCACTAGAAACATGGTCGGTGTAAATAGAAGCCTCCACAAGCTTCTATGAATCAGAATTTATTAGATCCTCATTATTTATTAGTTTCTAAAACACTACAATCTCCTGACTTATCAACCAAAGAACTTTCAGCTATCTCAGAACTTTGCCCATCATTACTTGAGGTAATCATACTCAGCTTATCAGAACTTCCCTCTTCTTTTATGTTGGTAACTATTTCACCTGATTGTAGACACTCTAAGACACAATGTAGACTAAATAAATGGTTAGCAAATTCCTGTAATTCTCCCTCATATGTTGCACACTCCAAGGTACTAAGATCCTTGCAAAGATCAGCAATGCTGCCATAACCCAATTTCCCCGCTTCATAGAGTGTAACAGCATGAGATTTCAGGCTTGCAAAGTTTGGCATGTATAATTTAGTCAAATGCAAAAACGAATTTTGAGACACACAACAAGTTGTACGTAATACAACAAAAAAGCCTTATCCCACCAGGTAAGGTTGGCTACATGGATCACACGACGTCATTCAGCACGGTTAAAAATCAAAGTTTGAGAAATAGTATTAAGTAATAACAAGTTGTAATGAATAGTCAAAATTTTGTTTTCTTCTTAGTATTTGTAGAGAAATTTATCCAAGTTTCCTTTAAGAATAATAATAACTATTAAAAATATAAAACTATAGGAAATAATTTAAGCTTGAAGAGGCTAAGAGTGAAGGCTATAAACCTGGTGAAACAGATCCCATCATAAGATAGGATGTAATATTAGCATCAACTATGAAAGCAATGAGTGTACAAAGAATGAGGTCCATTGTTCCCTAAAGCTGAAGCATCCCTTTGTTGAATGGAGTCATTAGTGAAAAGAGTATTCTTATAATTTTGACTAGCAATAAAAGCAACTTCATCACTAGTTGTACTTGCAACAGGAGATGCAAGTATAGTTGAATCTCCAATAATAGATTTTGGATCAAGTACTTTTGTTGTCCATCCCAATCAACATACAAAAGCAGCAACAACTTGCAACTATGACAAATTAGTCTGTAGGGTTGTTGCCAAGTCCCTAACTGTTACATTTTCATTTGAAACTATAAAAATTGCATACAACAACCTTAAAAAAATAGCTCTAGCATTAGGGTCAAACTATATAGAAGTAAGCTATTTGAACAAAAATGTGGAAACACAAAATGAAACAACTACTTTACTCTTCAATAGGATCTTCATAAGACTACTCCATGTTGAAAACAAAACCTTCAAGCCGGGAAACTGAACCACCATAAACATAAATATTATTGAAATCTAATTTATAAGAGACAATCTTTGGAAAATAATGCATTGCATATTTGAATACGTATTAGGTTTTTGTGGTCTAATTCAAAAACTTATTTTTTTTACGAGCTCATTGTTAGTAGGGACAAAACAAACCAGCAAAAGCACCACTAAGGGCACAAACCCCTTGGTGGATTCCCTTTAACAGAATTTGTTAGAAGGTGTTGAACTGTCAGGAGGATACTGGTTCATAGGGAATATGTTGTTGGCATGTTGCTTCCCATCGTGCAACACTGCATTGTTGCCATTTTCCACTTTTCTGTTATTTTCTTTTGGCATTCTAGCACCTTTTGTTTTCGTAGCAGCAACCTTAGCTAGTGCCTCTATATAAGGGATGCTTAGTATGTAATAGAGGACAACAGAAAAATAATACAAGTTTTCCTTTCTTATCTTTCTCTCTTATGGAGGTTCCTAGCCCTTGAAGCTAGGCTGTTCTTCCCCCTTGTTCATGCGTTCATAAATTTTGGTGCTTTTTTCATTGAGAGCCCATGGCTGCCTTCTATGGCTGCCATACCAGTTTCAACTACCGCAACCCACACCACCCGCCAAAAAAGCTCTCATGGCTGCCATACCAGCTTCGACTACCGCAACCCACACCACCCGCTGAACCACCTTTCCTCATTGCTTCCTTTCCACACTACCCTCCATTAGCAACCACCATCCCTTCCATTTCAGCACACACCTAGAATGGCGGACGTCGAACTTTCTGCCGCTCACGAGGATCGCCTCAAGGCCGTCTTGGCCAAACTTGCTGCAGCTCAACACCGCCTCGAATCCACATTGGGTGCCCTTCTTCTAAAACTACCTCCGAGAACCAGCCACCACTACCTTTCTTCCTTTGTGCAGTCACCACCGCCACCTCCGCTGCTCTTCATCTGCCCAATCTCAGTCTCATTCGCACCACCATTTCCTTCAACAAGCTCATCAACATTATTCCTCTTTATGGGATTGCCATGGCCGCATACAAGCTCCACCAGCTGCCTTTGCACTATGCACAACTGTTAAACCAGGTGCAATTCGTTGGAATAGACCTTGGGATCCCAGTATTATTTTTGGAAGCCATGGTTTGAAAACCCAACACCTTGAAAGCAAGGTGTTTTTGATGGGCCAGGGAATGTTAGGAGGGACAAAACAAACCAACAAAAGCACCACTAAGGGCATAAACCCCTTGGTGGATTCCCTTTAACAAAATTTGTTAGAAGGTGCTGAGCTGTCAGGAGGATACTGGTTCATAGGGAATATGCTTTTGGCATGTTGCTTCCCATCGTGTAGCATTGCATTTTTGTCATTTTCCACTTTTCTGTTATTTTCTTTTGGCGTTCTAGCATCTTTTGTTTTTTGTAGCAACAACCTTGGCTAGTGCCTCTATATAAGGGATGCCTAGTATGTAATAGAGGACAACAGAAAAAGAATACAAGTTTTCCTTCCTTATCTTTCTCTCTTATGGAGGTTCCTAGCCCTCAAAGCTAGGTTGTTCTTCCCCCTTGTTCTTGCATTCATAACACTCATGCTAGCTACTTTTTGCTACAAACCTCTATTTAAGTTCAAATATTTGAGGCTAAGGATCAAACTTGACCAAATTGGGTTGTTTTATTTGGTTTAACTTTTGTTTTGGTGCACTATGTGATCTGACTTTGACCCTTCATGATTCAGTGTTAGCCATGTAATTTGGGAACAAAGGGTAGTCATAGGACATAGATTTTGCATAAGCTGGCCTAGGGAAAGCAAAATGGTGCTTTGAATCTTCTATTCTTGAAACTGTAGAGTAGAACTGAGGGTGAGGACTGCTTTGTGCGGTGCTAAAAGAGTCCTCATAATGGCCACTGCAGGCTCTTGGAGTCAACTCTGTCAATGCTGATGGAGCTGGTGATACCTTGTAATTTTCTTCCTTTGAGTAGGAACCATTTGTTGAATAATGTGTAGAAAATCTGTTGTCATATTGTTCTTGATGTCCATGATGACATACACTATTGTTTCTGCTTATGGAGTTACCTTTTGATTCATAAACATCCATTTCTACAATATTGATGTTGTCCTCCAAGCCTCTGTCCATTTCCTAGAAGCACAAAACCCATGTTCCATATCAATGACATCGTATTCCATATATAACAACATTTCATAGAGTGCTTTAAAATATAATTCAAAATTATACTTGTTACTTTCTTTCCCTATAAAATTGCTTTATCATGTTGAAAGATATTGCAAATAAACAAAAGATTCCACATCATCATATATATTATATATCACATGAATGCTAGAAATTTCATTTTCAACAATCATGTTACTAACAAAAGATAATTGAGAAAAGTCATGAAGTTTCCCATTAGATATTGAATTCTTTCACTTAAATACTTCTTCTTTTGTTGTCTTTTTCGTTTTATTTTTCTCATTATTTTGGGTTGGCCATACACAATTAAAGGCAAACAAAAGTCTTTCAACTCATCTACCTTAATTAGTCTTCAATCTTTAACAATTGATTTTGGTTGTAGGTACAAGTTTTGGACTAAAACTTAGGAAGTTAGTCTTCTTTTACAACTAGTGTATTTGAGTCATCAGTTTTGTATAATATAACACTACCATCATCCAACTCCTTATTGTTGTTAGTGAGCATCTTTCGAGGTATGTATTTGTTTGTCCCACTTCTGTGCTTATTACATGCCTGTTGATATATGGCTATTGTTTTATATAAGCAATTATGTGCATTGTGAGTGAACGTTAGTTTTTCGTTTGAGATTCAATACAACAATTAGTACAGAAAATTTTCATTAATTGATATATTGGATTTTGAATTGTTCATTTTGACAGTTTAGGAAGACTTAGTTTTATAGTAGATTCATACATATAGGTTAATTCGGTTTTCTTAAACTTGACGAAATTTTGGTACAGTGCATTTCACTTTGTTCTCCGAGTGCATACTTGAATGTGGTGGATGATGACATGTCACCGCTTTCATGTCATGTACTTGGAGAGAAATGCAAAATGCTATCAAACTTTCATCAAATCTAAGAAAAAATAGTTAACCTTTACATGTGAATATCTACTATAAAAAAATGTCTTCCTGAATGGGAGCGAGGTTTTCATGCATGTTGGATAACCTAATGAAATGTCACAACAAAGGGGAAACATGAATCAAAGTTTGATGAAAACATCACGCATTAGTGACGAGTATGAGAATGGAGTTGAGCAATTCCTATAATTTACTAAATGAAATGCCACATGTTTGCATGCAAAATTTTTTTGTCCATGTGTTAAATGTGGGAATGGGAGGCACTAATCAGTAAATGACATAAGATCACGTCTTATATGTCATGGGATCATTCCAAATTAGACAAAATGGATATGGCATGGGGAATTGCCAGACATGCCAACAGTCTCTCACATTGAGTCGTTTGATGTAGAGATTAGACATCGTATAGAAGACATGATTCGCGATCTTGGGGAAGACGATTTTCAGCAAGCACATGCACCTTTGTATAAGAAAATAGAAAGTGATTTAAAGAAGCCATTGTATTCGGGGTGCACAACTTTCACAAGGTTGACAACAGTGTTAGCTTTGGTCAATTTGAAGGCAAGATTTGGGTGGAGTGACAAAAGCTTCTCTAAATTGCTTGTGTTATCAAAGATGATGATTCCTAAAGATAACATGTTGTCGAAAAATCACTATGAGGCGAAGAAGATTTTATGTGTTGTGGGAATGGAGTACCAGAAAATACATGCATGCCTTAATGATTGCATATTGTACAGAAATCAGTTTGCCAAAATGTGCAAGTGCCCCACATGTGGGGTATTACGATACAAAGTGAAGGATGACAAATGCAGTGATAATGCAACCACAAACAACAGTCGTCCAACAAAGGTGTGCTGGTATCTTATAATAATACCAAGGTTTAAGCAATTGCTTGCTAATGAACATGATGCAAAAAACCTTACATGGCATGCAGATGGCAGAAAAAGTGATGGATTGCTTCGACATCTAGCTGATTCTCCGCATTGGAAGACAATTGATCATTTGTATCAATATTTTAGGGACAAGCCAAGAAACCTAAGGCTTGGTATTGCTTCGGACATAATGAATCCTTTTGGTAACTTAAGCACTAACCATAGTTCATGGAATGTTTTGCTTATGATTTACAACCTCCCTCCTTGGTTGGGCACCAAGCGAAAATACATTATGATGTGTATGATAATAGCAAGTCTAAGATATTCAGGAAATGATATTGATTTCTATCTCAAACCATTGATTGAAGACTTGAGAAACTTATGGGGAGATGGAGTTGACGTGTGGGATGGGAATCTCCAATAGACCTTTAGGTTGCGTGCAATGGTATTTTGTACCATTAATGACTTCCAAGATATGAGAATTTGAGTGGATATAGTGTCAAAGGACATCACGCATGTCCTATCTGTGAGAAAGAGACGAGCTTCATCCAACTTAAACATGGAAAGAAGACAATATATACTAGGCACTGAAGATTTCTCAAACCTTATCACCTCTATCAGCGATTAAAGAAAGCTTTTAATGGAAGCCAGGAGAATGAAAGTGGACCAAAACCATTAACTGGAAAAGAACTTTATGATCAGGTGAAGGACATCGTAACTATCTTTGGGAATACCCAAAAGAAAGCATCATCTGAGACGAACATATGGAAGAAAAGGTCAATATTCTTTGATCTTCCGTACTTGTTCGACCTACATGTGCGACATTGTATATATGTATTGCATGTCGAGAAAAATGCTTGTGATAGTTTAATTGGCACCCTTCTTAACATTAAAGTCAAGACAAAGGATGGTTTGAAATGTCGTCAAGACTTAGTTGACATGGGTATACAAGACATGTCA
Organism: Glycine soja; assembly: GCF_004193775.1. Classification (NCBI taxonomy): domain Eukaryota; kingdom Viridiplantae; phylum Streptophyta; class Magnoliopsida; order Fabales; family Fabaceae; genus Glycine; species Glycine soja. The sequence continues at coordinate 7,641,787 of NC_041006.1, forward strand.
TAAAAACTTGGTCCGATATCACAAGGTCGGAAAACGTATCCGCCCCCGATATGTCACACAAAGTCAACAAAAGAAAAGAGAAGTTTTTGTCAATGTCTGTGGAGTCTAAAAGTCCCACAAGGATACTCTTCAAATATCAAGAGCCTTGTATCCCTCAATGATCTCAAATTGGTTGGCTTGAAGTCTCACGATTGTCACCTGTTAATGCAACAACTATTGACTGTAGCGATTCGCGATATCTTGCCTGACAAAGTTAGGGTTGCCATATGTCATTTGTGCTTTTTTTAATGCTATTCGTAGCAAAGTCATTGACCATCGACAATTAGATGATTGGAGAATAAGGCTACCATTGTCCTTTGTCAATTGGAGATGTATTTTCCTCTGTCATTTTTTAATATAATGGTTCACTTAATTGCTCATCTCATGAGGGAGATCAGGTTGTGTGGTCCTGTTTTTTTTATGGTGGATGTATCCAGTTGAGTGGTACATAAAGGTCTTAAAGGGTTATACCAAGAATCAATACCGACCAGAAGCTTCCATTATTGAAAGGTACGTTGCTGAAGAATCTATTGAATTTTGTTCCCAGTTCATTGAAACAGTTAAATCTGTTGGGCTTCCTGAAACTTGTCATCACTGAACACAGGGAGGTAAAGGTACACGAGGATACAATGTTGTAACAATGACTCGACAGGAGGTCTCATAAGCGCATTTGTATATCTTTCAGAACGCACAAGAGGTTCTTCCCTACATACATACTCAAACAATATCTAACAACTACTCACCCAAAAATGAACATGATAAAGGTGTTGCAAGAGCATCATAGAACTTTCATAAATTGGTTTAAAGAAACAACCTTTAGTGATGACAGTGCTTCCAAAACATTAAGACTGTTAGTTGTTGGCCCAAATCTTAATGTCCGCACTTGGAAGGAATATGATATCAACAATTATTCATTCTAAACAAAGTCACAAGATGGTAAAAGTAGTGTGCAAAATAGTGGGGTGAGTCTTGAGGCTGATTCTGAACACTTTTGTAGTGCATCGGATAACAACCCGATTTGAGAGTCAATGTCTTACTTTGGAGTGATTGAAGAAATCTAAGAGCCTGATTATAGTCAATTTAGAGTGTTTATTTTTAATTGTAAGTGGATTAATGAATACCGGTGTGCATCAAGATCAATTGGGATTTACTTTTGTAGACCTTAATAAGGTGGCTTACAAGGATGAGCCTTTCATCATGGCAGAACAATCCAGACAAGTGTTTTACGTCCAAGATCCATGTGATTCAAGATTGTCAATGGTTCTACAAGGAAGACCAAGTGTTATCAGTCACCAAAACGATGATTTAGCACTTGAAATTTGTGAGATGCCTGCTTTTTGCATACGAATGCCTTCTATAATTGAAGAACACGAGGTTGATGATGTACATGCAAATTGTAATGATCATGATGAAGGTTTATGGGAGAACATTCCTACATAACTGCATTGTATTAAAGTAATGTATATCATATTACATTATTTGTAACCAATTTTTTTAATGTGAATATTTACAATTTGTTACCTATATGTTATTTCTAATTGATGTACATTAATGAATTTGTTTTATTTTCACAGGATCATGGTAACAGCACCAAGGTCCCCTCTGCATTCAGATAGTCATTTAGAGTCTATGTCAAGGAGTAGGCAATCCACACAGCTAAGAAGGTTGACTTTAAGAAACTTGGATTAGCCCAGACTAACGGTTAATGTCAATCTTGCAACTAGGAGAGACCCCATAAAGAGAAGTTCCACAACTATCTGAGGGTCATAGTTCGAGAAAAGATTCCTATTGTACATAGCAATCAGAAAGATGTACTAGAATCTGTAAAGGACCTAGTATGGGATGACATTTTGGTATATCCACTTAACAGGCATGTGTATATAATTTTCTATTATGAAGACTTGAAAATGATGACATTCGCTAACTGTTACACAACAATCTCTTATGCAGGGCAAATTTGATATCTCAAAAGCACCCAATGCTAAGAAAAAGGTGATGTCAACGGTCGCCACTAGATGGAGGAAATTTAAGTCTTCACTGACCACTAAATTCATATATGCTGACATTGTGGGTGAAGATAATCAGGATCCTTATATAAAATATGGTCTAGATTCATAAACTTGGGAAGAATTTGCTGCAACACACAAAATCCCTAACTGGCAGGTTAGATGTTGATGTGTTTTGCTTTAAATTTGAATTTAAATATATCATTTCATTTGGATTAATTAGATGGAAATTATCTATAATTTATGACAAGGAATCCGGTAGAAGACAAAGGAAATTAAAAAATACATTGACTACCTACACATGTTGTCTCGTGCGGGTTATGATATGCTTGAAAAGAATTTATTGGAGGAGAAAAGGAAAAAAAGACAAGAGGAGGCAATGCTGACTGAGAATAGACCATTGATTGATGACCCTCCATCTCCCATTGAAAGACATGTGAGGTGGAAGTTGGCCCGCACAGAGTGATATGGGCAGATGACATCTAAGGTGAAACAAGAAATATCTGATAAAATTGTGAGTTCTTTTTAAGATTTAATTTCACTAGTTTTTCTTTGTATAATAACAAAAACTCATTTGATGTTTTTCTGTGTCGTGCTTGTTATAGAACTCATTACAAGAACAGATGACACAGGACAACTTTGTTCCTTATGGTCATGATGACATACTCATTATTGCCATTGGGAAATTGGAGTATGCAGGTCGTGTTCGTGCAACGGGGTTTGGTGTGATAATCAGTCAATACTTTGGAATGATATCTCGTGGCTCCAACAATTCCTCTACATCCACCACCTGACAGTTGGCTGAGATAATTGGAAACCTTAAAGGAAGAGTGGATGAATGAGATAATCGGAAACCTTAAGGAAGAGTGGAGGAAGGAGGCCATCAAAATTGAGTTATCCTAAAGAGGATCGCAAAACTCACCCCCAATTGAGCCATATATACAGCTATTAGGTGCACGTGTGAGCACAATAGGGAGCAATGATGAAACTGTTGTCAATCCATCAGGGGAAAAAACATGTGGCTTATGTGATGCCGACTATGGGGTTGTATGTGCAAGGTGATCATTGTACACACCTGGTGGCCTTGGGAAAAATATATGAGGGTAGGTCTACCATACACAACGTGCCTTATGCAGATGATGTGGTAACGGTGAGTGTTGAAAAAGTTTACGATGGTGACGCTCAAGTCCCGTTGCCAACGTCAGAAATTCAGTATGTGAGGCAGGCCCTTGACACATTCATTGCATGGCTGACACATCTTGTGAAACTTGTATCACATGAGGTATTTTTTGTTGATGTTTATTAATCATCCTTCAGGAATAAATCAAGGAGTTACAAGTCTTCCATTGAAGGGTTGGCCTCTAGCATCTGTAAGTTGAATATTATTGGCATCAATGTTGTTTCTCTAAAGTTCTGTTAAACTCCTTGAGGGTGAAATAGTTGACCTATTCCTTCTTTTACAGGGAATTGATCAACTAAAACCTAATTTGGGTGTACAAGCTTCTAAGCCCAATTTGACAACCCAGAACCAATTTGTTTTGGCATCACAATAGCAACAAGCCTTGGCACAGGCTCAGGCACAAAATAACCTTGGGAATTCTAATTATGGTGACATGGATCCTCGTAGACTTTTTGGTCTTCCTCGAGGTAGCTTAAGTGCAAAGGATGGCCAGTCTACCAGAAATGATGGATCTATTTGCTCTCAAATGCAGTCAGATTCACCTAAGGTTGCACTAGCTTTTCAAAAATTAAAAAAGGTCAATTAGAATTTAGAAATATTAATGTTTGATTAACATGTATAATATAATATCTTTAAATTCAACGCACATGCACACACACACACATATAAGTTCTATGAATTGCTTGAGTGAGTCTCCAGAACCCTTGATAGTTGATACTTCTATACATAAACAAATAAGTACATTTTACTCTTGAAAAAATACTAATAAAGAATTAAAATAGTTCATGACTTTATAATAGACAATAAACTTTAAAAAAAGGCTTCCAATGTGGCTCCACTCCCTTGAGATTCCAAAAATCCCAAGAAAATAGCAAGTCACTTAAATATCAGCCTAGACCTGTGAGAAAGATTTCTCTAAACTTCTCAGTGGGAGAAGTGAATACATTTCATGCTGAAAACCCCTCCTTGATCTCTCAATAATATACATGAGGACTTGAGGAAACTTTCCTGTCACCAAGTAGTTATAGTGTGCTATTATAAGCTTATTTCCTTCATGATTGCTGTTGATTCAAAAAAGAAGATGCATCTCCTAAGTAGCATGGACATGATGGTCTTACTAATAATAGAAAAATGGAAAAGTGTGTGTACCTTGTATATTTATTACCTTCATTCTCTGCTTGATAGGCAAGTCATATAAATTGGTTCTGAGTTGGTAATATTTACACTGTATTTTCCTTTGTTGCATGATATAAATTGAACCATACTGCACTTGTTGGAGGTCAGTTTTAATTTTCCTTTTTGTTTTATCTTTAATGGGTGTCGCAGATGAAGATGGCTCAGTCACAACAATCATTATCTCATTCTCAACAGCAGGAGCAATTACAGCAGCAGGTTAATGTCATTTTTTTTCTGCATGGAATGTGACCAGATGTATGTGGTATCAAGTGTCCATACTATGCTGTTTGACCTTTATCTTTTTATTTAGTTGTGTTTGGAAAATGGAAAGGGACAGAGATCTGATGTTTTTATTTTGTTTTTGTTTTACTTTATACTACCTTAATTTCTTAGGCTGCTGCTGCTATTAGATTTATTTTCCATGGCTATATATTTTGATTTTCTATCATTCTTTGTCCCCACCTCAAATTTTTCTCAATTTCAAAGCTAATTAATGTAGTTTCTGCTTTGACATCAGAGTAACAGAAAAAGAAAATCTGGAGCTGCCAATAGCACTGGTACTGGTAACACTGCTGCTCCGTCCCCTACTTCATCACCATCAACACATACACCTGGTGATGGATTAAATACAGCAAGCAGCTTACAGCATGTTAACAGTGTCCAAAAGAGCATGATGATGTATGGCACAGAGACAACAGGAGGCCTTGCATCATCGTCAAATTTGCTGGTAAATTTTGTCAATAATTTTAGTTTATGTATGTGTCTATGTATATATAAATTATGATATATTCTTTGCACATTTGATGTGATGTAATTTGTATAACAGCCATCCCGATTGTTGACCAGTATAGCTTATGTTTCTTTGTACTTGCAGCTCATTGATGTATCATTACATATGTTTAGACGTTTAGTTCAGTCATAATTAGTTGAAAAGTTCTATTTAGCTAACTATTGAGATTGCAGCAAATAAGTAGAAGATAAGAACAGTAAACAGAGAGAGAGAGAGAGAGAGATGAAAATACGTAACCATATGTTTTATTTATAGTCAATCACATGAGTACAAGAAGTGGATTCTATTTGTAGACTGAGTCATATCAAACTATTACAAACTGTATCATAACTTCCTATCAGATCCGAATAGATTGACAGTTGTTGCTGTACAGTTGTAATGTGTTGTACAGAACTGAAACTAACTAGAACATTTGAGTGCCCATGTTTTATGAGATGCTGAGTTTATAAGCTGAACAAATTATTGAGCTCTGGACACTATCATTTCATAAACCAGGACGACATGGATCGATTTGGAGATGTTGATGCTTTAGATGATAATGTCGAATCCTTTCTATCAAATGATGGCGGAGATGGTGGAAATCTCTATGGAACAGTGAAACAAAGTCCAGCTGAGCAACTGAAAGAATCTTCGAAAGGTAATCTTTGTATATGTCTCAACTCTAAAAGTGTTACAGGAAAGTATCATTAACCTTATTTTTCATTTCAGGTACCTTTGGTGAAGTTGGTTGCATAAGAACAAGGAGCAGCAAAGTTACTTGTAGTCACTTTTCTTCAGATGGAAAGTGGTTAGCCAGTGCTGGAGATGACATGAAGGTAATTCACTTGCATAATTGTGGCTCATTTAAGGAACATACTCAACATAGGTGGTGATTATAATTTTTTGTTTTTTCATCTGAAGACTAGCATCCTAAGGAATTTCCTACATCCCTTTATATGTGTGTATATATATATATATATATATATATATATCCCAAACATCTCCCTTTGGCAACATTTTATCCCAAGCAACATATCATGTTCTTGTGATTTACCTTTTTCTATTATATAATTGTCATTTTTTTTTCATAAGGCCAAGCATGGGACATTGGTCTCTAATCCTAGGCTAATTTGCCAAACAACTGCTGTGAGAAATTTTTCATTCAATTTATAAATTGAAATGCTAAAAGTTGTATATGTTAATTTTTGGGGGAATTTGCATTAGGTTGACATCTGGAACATGGACACTTTACAAATAGAGAGCACTCCTGCAGAACACAAATCAATTATTACAGATGTCCGTTTTAGACCTAATTCATCTCAGTTGGCGACTGCTTCACGTGATAAGTCTATGCGGTTATGGGACACAACCAATGTAACATACTTTTCCCAGTTTTCCTATAAATTATGTGTAACTTATACATCTGGTGTATAAAACTTATAACTAGATTCTAGCTTCTTCAGGCCTTGTTCCCTGTGTTTGACATTTCATTCATTTTTTGCAATTATATTCTACACATTGCAATGAACTAATTTTTTTTTCTTTCTTTCAATTCAGCCAATGTTGGAAATAAGGCTTTTTATGTTTAGGAAAAGTGTTTAGGAATATTGGAGACTTTGAATAGAAACTTGATAGGAAGGAGAATTCTTTATGGAGGAGAGAACTTTGTATTTTTGCTTGATACAAATGTGTAGGATTACATCTCTATTTATACTACTCTAAGGAGAACTCTAGACACACTAATTCTAGAGAGTTCTCAACTCTAGAGATCCAAAGAGTATTCTAGAGAATATTAAAACCATAAGAAATATCTAGACACTCCAAACACTACAAGAATTCTCTAGAAACATGACCCATAATTACTTAAGCCCAAAATAACTAAGTCCAAGGAACCAAATAATTAATTTAGGCCCAAATCAAGTTTATATTTCAACCTCCCCCCTTAAACTTGATTTGTGACTCCAAGCATACTCCTTAGCTTCACGAAAGTTTCCAACTTAAGTGGCTTTGTGAAAATGTCGGCAGCTTGATCTTGAGACATCACATACTTCAACTTTACCTCCTTCTTCTCAATGCATTCTCTTATGAAGTGGTAACGGGTGTCGACGTGCTTACTTTTTTCATGAAAGACTGGATTCTTTGCCAAAGCGAGTGCTGATTTATTGTCAACACATATTTCCATAGGTTCTTCTTGTGGCATTTTTAACTCTTTCAACAAGTTCCTTAGCCAAATTGCATGACAAACGCATGATGTGGCAGCGACATACTCGGCTTCACAAGTTGATAGTGTAACTATTGGTTGCTTCTTTGACATCCAAGTGAAAGCAGTATCTCCCATAAAGAACACAAAACCAGTAGTGCTCTTTCTATCATCCAAGTCTCCACTCCAATCGCTATCACTATAGCCAATAATGTTATAATTGTCAGAAGAGTAATAGTGCAAGCCAAAATTTGTTGTACCTTTGATGTATCGAAGGATTCTCTTTGCCGCCTTGAAGTGAGTTGTGGTTGGAGCTTCCATGTAGCGACTTACTACTCCTACAGCATAGAGAATATCCGGCCTTGTACATGTCAAGTAACGTAAACTTCCAACCAAACTTTTGTAAAGAGTTGGATCCACATTCTCTCCTTTTTCATGCTTGCTCAACTTGCTGCCACATTCCATCGGGGTGCCAACTGGATTGGCGTCATCCATCTTGAACTTCTTAAGGACTTCTTTGGCATAGCCTTCTTGGGTGATGAAAATTCCTTTGTCTTCTTGTTTTACTTCGATGCCGAGATAATATGCCATGAGCTCCATATCCGTCATCTCAAATTCATTTGACATATCTTTCTTGAACTCTTCGAACATGCTTGGATTGTTCCCTGTAAAGATCAAGTCATCTACATACAAACACACAATCAAAATATCTCCACTTTGCGCTTTGATATAGAGTGCATGCTCATATGGACACTTGATGAAATTCTTGTCTTGAAAGTACTTGTCGATTCGAACATTCCAAGCTCTCGGTGCTTGCTTGAGACCGTACAACGCCTTCTTCAACTTCAAGACTTTTTCTTCTTGCCCTTTTACTTCATAGCCCAGTGGTTGCTCAATATAGACTTCTTCTTCGAGAAAACCATTCAAGAAGGCTGACTTCACATCCATTTGATAGATCTTCCATTTATTTTGGGCTGCCAAAGAAATGATCAGTCTAATAGTTTCAAGACGAGCAACAGGAGCAAATACCTCATCATAGTCAATTCCTTGTCTTTGACTATAGCCTTTAGCCACCAATCTTGCTTTGTATCTCTCCACATCTCCTTTAGCATTCTTCTTTTCCTTGTACACCCATCTTACTCCAATTGCTTTGTGTCCTCGTGGAAGTGTAGTAAGTTCCCACGTATCATTCTTCGTGATTGACTTGATTTCTTCGTCCATGGCGTCTTTCCACTTTATGTTTTCCGCTGCTTCTTGATAGCTTAGAGGCTCACAATCACCAAAAAGACAAAAGAGGTTAATGTCGTTTAGGTTTGTGGTTACCTCATAAATCTCTTCAATGCTCCTTAGTCGCGGTGTCCTCTCACTTGAACTTGTTTCATCCAGCCTTGGTGTCGGTGAGGCAGGTGGTGTAATATGTTCCTCTATGATTGGTTGTTCAATTTCATCATCTTCTTCAAAATAAGGAAGAAAATCATACTTATCTTCTTGAACACTCCAATCCCAACAATCTTCTTCGTCGAACTCCACGTCGCGACTTATGACGATCTTTCTACTATTTGGATTATAGAGCTTGTACCCCTTGGATCTTGAGTCGTAACCCACAAACACGTACTTCTCACTTTTATCATCAAGCTTTGTCCTCTTTTCGTCTAGAACATGGGTATAGGCAATGCTTCCAAACACTTTGAGGTGAGAGATCCTGGGCTTCCTTCCACTCCATGCTTCTTGTGGTGTCTTCTCATGCACGCTTCTTGTTGGAGAACGATTTGTTAGGTAAACTGCACATGCCACTGCTTCAGCCCAAAACTCCTTCAGCATCTTCTTGCTCTTGAGCATGCTTCGCACCATGTTAAGTATGGTCCGGTTCTTTCTCTCTGCTACTCCATTTTGTTGTGGCGATCTTGGCACTGTCAGTGGGCGACGGATTCCATGGTCTTCACAATATTTGTTGAACTTATTTGAAGTGAACTCTCCTCCTCGATCAGATCTCATGGCCTTGATGGAAAGACCACTTTCTTTCTCCACGAGGGCTTTGAACTTCTTAAAGTTTTCAAACACTTCTGATTTCTCCTTCAAGAAATAAACCCAGGTTTTTCTGGAATAATCATCAATAAAGAGGAGAAAGTACTTATTCTTACCAAATGAATTGGGTTTGATTGGTCCACAGACATCGGTGTGTATGAGCTCTAGCGGCTTTGTTGCTCTTGTTGTTGATTCCTTTGGAAAACTTTTACGAAATTGCTTCCCAATTAGACATCCTTCGCAAAGTTGGTCTGGGTGGTTGATGCTAGGCAAGCCTCTCACCATCTTCTTCTTCGCTAAACGTTCTAGACCGTCGAAGTTGAGGTGCCCAAACCGTAGATGCCATAGCCACGAAGAGTCAGTATAGCAAGCCTTGAGACACTTTGGCACATCATTTTGAATGTTCAAGAGGAACATTCTATTCTTTGACATAGGCACCTTAGCAATCAAGTTATGTCTACAATCTCTTAAGAAAAGACTATGTTCTTTCAAATGGATGTCATAGCCTTTCTCTAATAATTGTCCCAAGCTCAAAATATTATTCTTCATGTTAGGCACATAGTAGACATTGGATATGAATTGATGACTCCCATTCTTCAAACGTATGAGAATTTTACCTTTGCCTTTGACTGGTATCTTTGAGTCGTCTCCAAATGAGACATCGCCAGTTGCCGCTTCATTGATCTCCACGAACATGCTTTTATCGTCGCACATGTGGTTGTTTGCGTCGGTGTCGAGGTACCACTTGTTTCTTTTCTCTTCAAATTTGTTTTGGCACGCGAGTAGCAAAGTTTCTTCTTCTCCACCTTTTTCTTCTACAAAGTTAGCTTTCTCTTTAACCTTCTTCGAGAATCTACACTCGGATGCGTAGTGACCAATCTTGTTGCAATTGAAGCACTTGATTTGTGATTTGTCATACCTCGACCATGAATTTCCTCTTCCACGACCTCTTGTTACTTGTGGATTCCAACTTCTTTCTCCATTATTGAATTTGTTGGAGTGGTTGTTGTAACCACCTCTTCCTTCTCCTCCATGTCTTCGTCCACGTCCACGATCTTGGCCGCGACCTCGTCCTCTTTGGCTCTTGTAATTTGCATAGTTTGCTTCCTTTACGTTGAGTTGTAGTAGTTGCTCCGTAGCCTCCTTTTGTTTAATTTTTCTTTTTTGTTTTTCTTCGTATGCTTGTAAGGAACCCATGAGTTGCTCAATAGTCATGGTCTTTAAATCCTTGTTTTCTTCAATGTTGGTAACAATGAAGTCAAAACTTGGATTTAAAGTTCGAAGTATTTTTTCCATGACCTTCACCTCATCAACATCTTCACCATTTCTTTTAAGTTGATTGACTACGGCCAATACTCGAGAAAAATAATCAGAAATTGACTCGGACTCCTCCATAAACAAACGCTCAAAGTCACCTTTAAGAGTTTGAAGACGAATCTTTTTTACCTGCTCAACTCCTTTGTTGCAAGTTTGGAGCTTATCCCATGCTTCTTTGGCCGTCGTTGCGTTGGATATCTTCTCAAATGTATCTTCATCCACCGATTGATAAATGAGAAAGAGAGCTTTCTTGTCTCTCTTTCTTGACTCCTTCAACGTTTCCTTTACACCTTGGCTTAGCGAGGCTTCATCTTTCTCCTCGAAGCCATTCTCTATGATATCCCACACATCTTGAGCTCCTAGTAGCGCCTTCATCTTGATACTCCAATTATCATAGTTGTTCTTTGTGAGCATCGGCATTTGGAAAGGAAAACCTCCATTCGCCATCTTTTGAGGATCTTGAAGCTCTGATACCAATTTGTTGAAAATAAGGCTTTTTATGTTTAGGAAAAGTGTTTAGGAATATTGGAGACTTTGAATAGAAACTTGATAGGAAGGAGAATTCTTTATGGAGGAGAGAACTTTTTATTTTTGCTTGATACAAATGTGTAGGATTACATCTCTATTTATACTACTCTAAGGAGAACTCTAGACACACTAATTCTAGAGAGTTCTCAACTCTAGAGATCCAAAGAGTATTCCAGAGAATATTAAAACCATAAAAAATATCTAGATACTCCAAACACTACAAGAATTCTCTAGAAACATGACCCATAATTACTTAAGCCCAAAATAACTAAGTCCAAGGAATCAAATAATTAATTTAGGCCCAAATCAAGTTTATATTTCAACAGCCAAGCCGTTGTGTGCAAGAATATAGTGGGCATTCATCAGCTATAATGTCTCTTGATTTCCATCCTAAGAAGACTGAAGTTTTCTGCTTCTGTGATGGTGAAAATGAAATTTGGTATTGGAATATTAATTCAGCCACCTGCACCCGTGTAACTAAGGTTCGTTGAGTAAGTGTTCCTCTTTGAATATTTTATCACATGTCTCTAATATCTTTTTTTTTTAACAATTGGTTGTTTCAGGGAGCTAGTGCACAAGTGAGGTTTCAGCCTAGACTAGGGCGTTTCCTGGCAGCAGCTTCTGATAAAGGAGTGTCAATTTTTTATGTTGAATCTGACACACAAATATACACCCTCCAGGTAAAATCTATACGCATATTTGCTTATGTATAATTTAATATTGTAATATAATCTCTTAAACAAAGGTCACTGATATTGTATAATTATAAAGATAAATTTGAAACCCATCCTTCATAAATTGATGGTTGTTCGTTTTATGAAAGTTTCATTTCAGCTAATTTCTAAATAATGGATGGAGTCTGTTCCATATTCTCTCTTTCTCTTTCTATTTTTAATGATGTCCTATCCAGTCTCCATGTTTAAGTTATAATTATTTAATTAATAGTATTGATAAAAAAAATTAACTAGGAAAATCAGAAAATTTGATGGCATGACTGAAGATTGGTTACCTTATGCTACAATATGGTCTTTTTATTTTGAGCTTTGCATCTTTGATGGATTTTGCAGTTTAAACTTCAAATCATTTTGTCATTGTAGGGACATCCTGAACCGGTGAGCTATATTTGCTGGGATGGGAATGGTGATGCCTTGGCATCTGTGAGTCCAAATTTGGTGAAGGTTTGGAGTTTGACCTCAGGAGGAGAATGGATTCATGAGTTCAGCTCCACTGGGAGCCAATTGCATTCCTGTGTTTTTCATCCAAGTTATTCAACTTTGTTGGTGATTGGAGGAAGTTCGGTAAGCTTTTGTTCATTATCTGTTGTAATGAATGCATGGATTCAAAAACCTTACTTCTGGACTGCATGCATCAGACCCATGGAAAAAACTGCACCCATTTCATTGTAATACTGCAAACTATCCTCATTTCAACACTTCTGTTTCTCTAAAAACATCCCATTCTTGTTTACTGTGACAATAATGTATATTTTTTTTCCTTGTGCTCTGCAGTCCTTAGAGTTATGGAAGATGACCGATAACAAAAGCTTGGCAGTTTCTGCACATGAAAATGTAATTTCTGCTTTGGCTCAGTCCACTGTCACTGGAATGGTTGCCTCTGCAAGTTATGACAACTATGTAAAGCTGTGGAAATAAAATTCCTGATTTAGGTTCTAACATCACATATATTCGTTGTCAGTAGTACTTTATCTAAAAGAGTTCAGAGAGAGGTCTTGAAAGCAAAAAGGGGGTCTCCGAACTTGGTTTTATTTTTTCTTTTATATTTCATTGTGGAAATGAGGTTTGAATCCTATCCAAACCCCTCATCATTAGCTTAATCGTAGTTGGTTTCTCCCACCGTTGATGTTGCAATAAGGTATACTAGACTTCTAGTACATAAATATATATACAATTTTGCTTTTAGAATCCTAGGCACTGTCAACTTAGACATTGCACCAATCTGCAATGCAATTTTTATTTATATGGTTAATATATTTTATTTGGACTGTTAAAACTGTTGGAATTTTCTCAATACCATCGTGTGATAATATCAGTAGAGTACATGTTATAGAAAATGGAAAGCAGTAGAGTACATGTTCCATCATTCTGTACATTGTACAGAAATATGTCTGCATCAAAATTTTGATTAATCATCCTTAAAATACAGTTGAGGATGATGTTCCGGTTGTATGTGGCATTGACTCTTAATAAGAGTCACATGCTGTTATAAACTAATTATCTCAAAATCTTAAATTTAAAAGGTCGTGAGTTGTTTAATTGAAATTACTTACTGTATTTAAATAACTTAGTACCTTTTTAGTTTAGTATTTTTTTTTAGAGTAACCCTTTTAGTTTAGTATTAGAGTCAGATAAAAATATTTTTTTAAAATTAGTTGTTTGGGTTTCTAACATGAGTATCGTTGTTTCAGCATTTATTTATCTGTGTTAATTGATAGTTTTTGTGTGACTAGTTATGAATTGACTTTGTGTGACTCATTTGATCAATGATACTGCACATGTTTGCTTTGTAGTTGAAATTAGCGTGCACGTTCTAATGCAATGCAGATCAAATGGATAAAAACAAGAACTCTGATCATTTTACAAAAATACCTTTATTTCAAAAGTCATTTTTCACTTGATTTCTAACATGCTCATCATAGTTAATATGGTGCCCGGTGTCCCCCAGAACAGGGTTACACAACAGCAACAGAGAAATTGAAGGGTAATTTTATATACGATCTTAATTGCAGTGAATACAAACAAATCACAATTTTTTTTTTGTGTAGGCAACCTCTCTAACTAAACCACATCTATAAGAGAAAATGACACAAAATTGGCGGTTGCTTTCTGCTCCTAGTTTGAAATATAAAATTATATTCCGGATTAGCTTTTCCATAATGTAAAGCGCTACATTCTGAAAAGATTAATCTAAAATGTAATCAACCTTTTTAGAAGGTTAAAAAGACACAGAAGTAAATTGGTAACTTGTTTTTGTCTGCGCCCATCCACTGCAACACCAAACCATAACCAAGCTTAAGTAACAAGGCACAAGTAAATAAACGTTCTCTATTCAAAATTGTTAGAAATTATTTTATTTATCAGATATATTATCATAAATTATTTTATTTAAAAAAGTAATTCAACTGATTTTTGTTTGAATGTTTCCAGAAATTGCAACCCCACCCGTCCCTATCTGTTATTTTATCTAATGCTAAATTTTAGGCAATTGTAGTTCAAACCATTATTGTAGAATTTTTATCTAATGCTAAATTTCCACCCTCGAATCAATATAAATCTTTCTAAGCGTGATCAAATGTCAAAAAGTTCTACATCCGTATGACTCATGCCACCAGCAACTTTCTACTTTCTAATCATTCAGCTTCAGAAAAAAAAAAAAAAAAACTTTGATATATAATAGCAAATCCATGTAACGAGGAATTTATTTATGGTTTTTTTTTTATCAGGGTCGTATGATGAAAGTTTTGCTCATGGAAACTTGTATCTGCCACCTCAAAAAGTTAAGAATCCTAAATTTATTTTTCCTATGTTGCTAAATCTGGATTGATGAAAGCAAAATTCAAGGAATCTTGTATCTGTCACTTCAAAAAATTAAGAATCATAAATTTAATTTCTCTATATTTTTAATTTTAAAATATTGTTTCAGACGTTATTTCTACTAATTGGTTAAAGAACTACAATGCGTTTCAACGATGCCGAATTTAATAGACAGTAAAAGGATGTACTAACACCCAGCACGGTAAAATTTCACAAAAATGTCGAATTCAATTTTTTTTTTACAGTCAGAGAATTCAATTATTAATAGCTAGACTTTTAGCATGAATAGATGAGTTACACGAGAGTGATAACTTGTACTAACTATTGCTAATGGCAAATCTCTAGCATTTCAGTTGCTATGCAGAAACTTTTATTAATCAATGAGAGATCTAGTTGAATTGATTGAGTAAGGAGGATAAGTTGTTAAAAATTACTTATACTTATTTTTGAATAAAAAAAACTGTTTATAGTTCTATTAATTTTAGATTTTGATGATAATATACTGATTACCTAATTTAATGATTCAATTACTTTTTTTCTTTACGACTAACGTGAGAATCATTAAGCCACTTAACTTGGGGAGTATTCATGACCTATTCCCGAAACTTTTGACAGGTTGTAATTTAAGAAATTAGACTTTGATGTATTTTGAGAATAAATTTGAATTATACTTTAAATATTCTCAATCTAGTAATCTAGTTTAGTTTAATATCATATTTTTTTAAAGAATATAAACAATTATCTATTGATAACATAACTTCTTAACTTACTAAATAATCTTTTATTTAAATTGATATTATATTTATATTATTTATTTTAGAATATATTTTATAAAATATATCTTAATTCTAGTTGTATATTATTTTATTGATAAAAATTAATTATTAGTTTATTAATTTTTGTTAGGGGAAGAATTTGAACCTACATGTCTTTTTCTTTATTTTCCTTTCAATTACGGAGTCAATTTTATAATTAATTGTATATTTATTTAATTATATAATTTAACTAATTATAATGTATTAGGAAGTCTTACATCATCTGTCTTTGGCATTGGTACTAAGTGTAAAAGTGTGTCCAACAGATATCCAATTTTGTGTTATATGTTCCGAGATCTTAATTAGGTTGAATTTAGAATTATAAAATTCTCCTTTCATGGTGAATAAGAAAATAAGTAAACTTGTTACTCTAACCTCATTTAATATGTATTACATTTGATATATAAACATTTTTTCATCACTGCAAAGTATGTTTTCTGGTAATTAGATTTTTTGAAAATCATGTTTTCAGCGAATGTTATAAATATGTTGGCTACGTCTAAGATATTTCTTGGAATGAGAAAAATAATTAAAAAAACTTATTTCATAGACATCTTGGATTTCCACCTCCTATGAGAAAAGTTTAGCTAAAAACATAATTAAAAAATATTTTTTGAGAATATTTAGATTTTTGGGAAACTTAAAGGTCTAATTATCAATTTATTCTATAATTATTTTAAAATATTTAATTACATCAGAATGGAGCTTTGGAACATTTTAAAATAATTATAAAATCAAATAGATAATTAAGTCAAACTAAAGAATAATTCTATCAAACAACTATTAGGAGCAGATTTTTGACAATGGATTAATGTCTTTTCTCTATTCCTAATGCTCTTGTTGGTAGAAAGGATGAAAATAGAATATATATATATATATATATATATATATATATATATATATATATATATATATATATTAAAATAAAGTGTCAAAAATACGAGAAGCACACGCATTTTTTTCTCACCATTTATTTTTTAAAATCTCAATTTCAAAACAAAAATATATCATATCATAAATTCTTTTGAATGGTCAGGATCTCATGCAGTGCATATAATTCTTTTCCCTTAAAATGAGACGGAGACTAATATTCTAAAAAGTAAATAATATACACGTATACACAAAATTATGTCCTTTTCAGTAATATTCTAATAATCATTGCTCAATTATTGTAGTTTTATGGGAAAAGATAGTCACAATTTTACTTTCTCCGCGATGAGTCGTCGACCACTAAGCAGCTATGATAATGACAAAACTTGGGAAAATAATCGTGCATTGTGCAACCAAAATTTAAATGAATTTAATAGAGATATATTAATAATGTAAAAATTACATATTTACTTAAGATATAATTAAAAAATATTAACTTTTATAATTATTAATTTAAAAATTATATTTAAAACAATTTTTAATTAGTTGATAATATAATTTTTCTAATACGGTCAATGTATTAAAATCAAACACAAATTATATTATACAAATTAGTAAGGGATAATTATAGTTTTGATTTGAATTGAATAAAATAAAGTCAAATATTTTGCCTATATTTTATCCTAACAATTTCTATGATTATATAAATCTGTTAAATCCTACGTACCGGTAATATTTCCCCCTTATCAAACATCCCATTCAGAAAAATATATACCCATAATAAAAATTGAAATACAAATCGTGATTTTAAATTTTTATAATTTATTTATATTTACACATACATAACAAAAAATGAGACAATTACTTTAAAAAAATTCTTACAAATTGATCCACATTGATAATTATATAAATATATATATATATATATATTTAAATCATACTAAAATAATACATAAAAATAAATATACAATGATGTTATAACAAAGTAAATAAAAATTATAATATAATAAAATTAAAATACTAATAAAAATGAAACAGTTTTAAAAATATTTCAAAAAATAACAATAAAATAATGATATAATCATGAAAAAGTAATCATTGAATACGCAAATCAATCCACATAAGTACTCTAGCCACCTAATATTCAAAAATAGAATTTAGTCACCTATAATAATTCTATTAGATTTAAGCATGATCATCTCCTCTAGGAAGTACTTGTAATCCCATCATAATACTAATAAAAATTAATATGCTAATAAAAATTAAATAAAACTAAATAGTTATAAGTGTTAACCTTTGAAACCTTGATCATAATAGAAAAATGATAAATAAATAGGAGATGGATCATTATATTTTCTCCAAAGAATCATGACTAATATTTTATTGGTATAAATCATAAGTATTTTTCATAGAAAACAATCTTACTTAAGTTGAGTAGGATTATCATGGATGATAAAAAAATTTATCCTATTTAATACAACTAAATACATGATATTTGAACTTGAGACCTTTAATTAGTTCATAAAAACAAAATCATCAATATAAATTTGTCTATTATACTCTATACAAATTAATGACAAGTTTTAACACCTATCAACAGCTAAGCCATCTTCACAAAAACACACCTACCCACAAATTTGCATTAATAGATAAAATTCAAACTCAAATTTCAATCACAAAGGAAGGTAATTTCAGATCCAATGGATATGAGATAATAAAAGATGCATGTTGTAATGTTGTGTTTTTGTTATTGTTTGTACAAGTGATTCAATTAAATTATAAGAGAAATTAAATTTAGTTTAAGTACTTGAATCAATTAAATAATAAATTTAGTGATTTGATTGTATGTCTGTATTGTTGGAAATAAAAAAATGAAAGAAAATAAATAAGAAGAAGATGCCCAGTCTTGAATTAAATAACAAAAGAACAATAGCAAAATAAATTTAATTGACATCACATAAATAATGCATTATATCATACAAAGAGCACAAGGAAAAATTAAATCAAGGGAAAGAATTAAATAGCCTGGGTTGAAGCGCGTAAACGCTATCCTTAGAGAGAAAACGCCCCCACTGCACGAGTAAGAAATTCTGATTGCGTTCCTCTCCCAAGATACGACAACCTGTTGGTTCCGATCGTGTGCAGCGAAAGGATCCCCAAACCTTATGAACACCAATGCTCTTACTCTCAAGAAATAAATTATTTTATAAGAAAAGAAATAGAAAATTTTGAGAGAAAGGGATGAGACTGTAGCTCTGTCATGTTTTTAGGAAGGAGGAAAGAGAATATATAGGAACAGATCACCTTAAGCAACAAACAAAATATGACCGTTGGAAACTAACCTACAGTTGTCAAAACAAATCTAACAAACTAGTTGACTCATTAAAACAAAATCTTAAGAAAATCTAAAATAAATATTTTATTTTATAAATGGAATTAATATATATTTATAAATTTTAAATTAAAACACAAATATTTACCAACATTCCCCCACATAATTTAAAATTTTAAAATATATTTTCTAAAAGATAATTTGTATAAAAACATAAGAGAAAGAGCATGTGATATTGTATTTCGGTATAAGGAACCTTCCGGGTTTGAGCCTTATACCTAGTGTTTATGAACTTCCATCCGAGAAAAATATAGTGACTTGATTGTCTTGAACTACATATTCTTTAATCGGACTTTAGTACACAACCCCTACAATATTGGCGTTCAATTAGGTTCTAATCTGTGGTAGCGCGTTACACGGCCTGGCGCTTATATCTTGTTTCGTGAATGTCACTTAGAGATTAGCCCATATCTCACAGTGGCGGCCCCACCACCACACTCACTAGGTGAATCCTCAAAGAGTGGATTGTGACCCCCACCCCTACAATAATTGTCATCGGATTCATTAAGAGGTATTTTTTTTTTTACCAAAAATACACATATATAAATACATCAACCTTAATATTGCCAGAATTTATAATACACTTCGTCATAGGAATGAGAAACGGAACAACTCCGCCAAATTTCATTTTGGTGTACTTTAGTCAACAAACAATTTCCTTGTTACTCGTTGAACTCCATTCATGGGATCACCAATCACATGGAGACGGGTGTCCATTGTTGTAACTAAATAATGGACTTTAGTCTCATTCCCCTCGACGACTCAAGTACTTGTTGACATGTCAACCTTTTTGTAAGCGGATCCGTAATATTATTTTCTGACCTGACAAAGTCAAGAGAAATGACACCATGAGAAATCAAATTTCTTATAAACTTATGTCTCACTCTTAAGTGTCTTCTTTTTTCATTAAAATTTTGCTTGTCACTTTAGATATAACAATTTGACTATCACAATGCATTGGAATTGGAGGTATACGCTTATTTAACAATGACAAATCACATAATACATTTTTAAGAAATTCAGCCTCACTAGTAGCAGTATTTAACACAATAATTTTTACTTTCATGTGAAATAATAGTTTGTCTAGTAGAATTTTATGATACTGCATAACCAGCTAAAGTAAAGACATAACTACTTGTCAATTTTGTTTCATCAGAATCAGAAATCCAATTTGCATCATTAAACCCCTCAATTACTTTCTAATCTACCAATTGCATATGCAATGTCAAGCCTAGAGAAGTTTGTCAAATGTAACATAGAACCAATAATTTGAGAATATTCATGTAAAAAAAAATAGTTTACTGAAACTTTTCTTTAACTCAATAGATGAGTCATAAGGAGTAAAAGCATGTTTCGCATCAAAATAATTAAACTTCTTCAATAGCTTTTCAACATAATAAGATTGGGTAAAAGTCATGCCATCATTTTTCTTTATAAGCTTAATTCCCAAAATCACATCTACTTGACCAAGGTCTTTTATGTCAAAGTTTCTAAACGATAAGGACTTCACATAATTTATGAAATGCATATTACTACCAAATATCAATATGTCATCCAGATACAAATATAAAATGGCACATCCATTATCATCAAATTGTTTCACATACACATATTTATCAATATTATTGATTTGAAAACCATACGAAAGAACAACTTGATCAAATTTTTCGTGTCATTGCTTTGGAGTTTGTTTCAAACCATATAAAGATTTAACAAGTTTGCAAACTTTCTTTTCCTTCCCCGGTTCTACAAAGCCTTTAGGTTGACTCGTAAATTTCTTCTTCTAATTCACCATTTAAAAAGGCAGTTTTTACATTCATTTGATGAATTTCTAAATTAAAAACACAAGCAAGTGCAATTAAGACCCTAATGGTAGTAACTTTAGAAACAGGAGAATATGTATCAAAGAAATCTACACCTTCTATTTGTTTACACCCCATCACAACAAGTCTTGCCTTAAATTTTTCTATAGATCCATCAGTTCTTAATTTCTTTCGGAAAACCCACTTACAACCTATACTTTTACAACCAGGGGGAAGATCAGTAAGAAATCAAGTTTTATTATTTTTAAGAGAACTCATTTCATCATTAATAGCTTCTTTCCAAAAAGGTGCATCAATAGACCTCATGGCCTCACCATAAGTTTTAGGATCATCTTCAAGCAAAAAAGAGCAAAATTCAGAACCAAAATCCTTAACTTTTTTAGATCTTTTACTCCTCCTAGGTTCAAACACAATGTCCTTATTAGTATTACTACAAGAAGACAAATTAGAACAAGAAGTATCACACACAGATTTAGACAATTTATTTTTCAAAGAAAAACATTTTCAAAGAAAGTGACATCTCTAGATTTCATAATAGTACCATTAGAAATTTCAGACATTTCTGAATTAACAACTAAAAATCTATAAGTAGTATTATCTAAAAAATATCCAACAAAATACAATTAACATTTTTTTTCAATTTTTCTTTTCTTATTAATAGGGATATTAACCTTTACTAGACAACCCCCACACTTTAAGATATTTCAGATTTGGTTCTTTTTTTCTCCGTAGCTCATAGAGATTTTTTTTATAGGTACTTTATTAAGAATACGACATGCAGAATATAAAGTTTCACCAAAATGTTTATTTTATTATTTTTGTGTGTTATATTTTCACAGGCTTATCTTTTATCAATGAGTTATATATAAAGAAACAATCAGTCAACACGTAGCAACAAAATACTTGCAATAATAATAATAAAATTAAACAATAGAAATTAAAAAACCAAACAACAAATGTCTTGATTTTAAAGACTTGTGTTCACAGAATCATTTGACCAAGTAAAAGATAACTTTCTAAGGCAGGAATGAAAGTAGTGAGATGCTTTTAGTTTTTTTTCACACAAGCTAATTCTAAAAGCATTTTATCTTAAACAAAAATACAATTGACAAAGAAAATATTTTTCAACAATCTCAAACTAATGTAAAATTTCAGGAAATAAATAATATAATAAAAACATTTTTAATGGAACATCATGCATTGTGTTTTCATCCATTAATTTTTCATGCTTACTAGAAAGGAACTTAATCATATCCATTATAGATATTTTGATACAACATCATGCTACTGCAGAAAAGACTATGCAAGAAGAAAGTATAAAACATTTTTCTCTCTAAAACCTTTTTCTCTCTAAGACTATTGGAAAATAAAATAAAAAATGAAAGAAAATAAATAAGAAGATGCACAGTCTTGAATTAAATAACAAAAGAACAATAGCAAAATAAATTTAATTGACACCACATAAATAATGCATTATATCATACAATGAGCACAAGGAAAAATTAAATCAAGGGAAAGAATTAAATAGCCTGGGTTGAAGGGCGTAAACGCTATCCTTAGAGAGAAAACGCCCCCACTGCACGGGTAAGAAATTCTGATTGCGTTCCTCTCCCAAGATATGACAACCCGTTGGTTCCGATCGTGTGCAGCGAAAGGATCCTCAAACCTTATGAAATCCAATGCTCTTACTCTCAAGAAATAAATTATTTTATAAGAAAAGAAATAGAAAATTTTGGGAGAAAGGGATGAGACTGTAGCTCTGTCATGTTTTTAGAAAGGAGGAAAGAGAATATATAGGAACAGATCACCTTAAGCAACAAACAAAATATGACCGTTGGAAACTAACCTACAGTTGTCAAAACAAATCTAACAAACTAGTTGACTCATTAAAATAAAATCTTAAGAAAATCTAAAATAAATATTTTATTTTATAAAATGGAATTAATATATATTTATAAATTTTAAATTAAAACACAAACTAACCTGCATGTTGTAATGTTGTGTTTTTGTTATTGTTTGTACAAGTGATTTAATTAAATTATAAGAGAAATTAAATTTAGTTTAAGTACTTGAATCAATTAAATAATAAATTTAGTGATTCGATTGTATTTGTGTATGTGGTTGGTGAGTTTTAGTGTTTTGAGCTTAAGAGGGTGAACTTTAGTTTATGGTTGAAGGGGTGGGTGTGCATAGTAAGGTTTAGGCATGAAAATGGAAATTGCAAGATTCATAAACTCTCATTCAACTCTAAAAAATCTTAAACACAAATGCAAAAGCTCTCTTTTTGCTTTTTTCTTTCTCTCCAAGAAAACACATTCCTTGAAGAGTTGACAACTTGGTTTCCTTGCTTAAAGGAAGTCTTTTTTGCCTATATTTTTGTGTCCATTGGTTGTTCCTTTGTGTGGTAAACACCTCTCTTCCCTCTTTTATATTCAATTTTTTGTTTTTTTTTTCACTAAGGCACCCATGTGGGTTCCATGGAAAAGGTTTAGCTTTTGGTTTGAATCTGACTTTGTGTCAGTTTTTGGTATGGATAATATCCTTGTAGTTTGAATTGCTAGTAGAGTTGAAGAAAACTTCCTCCTTAGACCCAAAGTTCCCTCCTTTCTTCATTTTCTTCATCTCAAAGAAATTTTTTTGGGTTTGATAGGTAAGAGAAGTTTTATCTTTTTCTATGCTTAGGTTGTTGTGAATTGGTTTCAAGGTTGTTGGAAAATGAATGATGTTGTTAAAAATGGAAATTTGAGCATTTGAGGTTTTGATTTTTAAAATTTGGCTTGCTATTTATTTGATGAATATTGATTAAAATTTTCTATTTGTGAAGTGTTTTGATGTTGTTTATGTATTTGGAGTTGGTGGAAAAGAGTTTGAGTTTGTTTTGGGGTGATTTGGAAGTCATGAGAGACAATTTTGCATAATTCACGTCCAGTGATTATTTTCGTGTCCTGTGTCACGTCCAGTGGCCATTTCTGCATCCAATGTCGCATCCAACGTCCAATGACCATTTTGAGTTCAGTAATAAGTTTTTAGTCCAATGATTAGTTTGGATGTTGATGTGATTAATGCTTGTTTTCCTTGCATAAATTAACTATTTTGAGATTTTTATGAATTTATGATGATATGAAATGTGGTTTAAATGATGTTATTTTATTATTAGAGTTGACTTTATGTTAAGATCATGAGATTCACATTCATATGAGTTTTTGGTGAGTTGTTTGCGAGAATTTAATGTGTTGAAATGTCATGAGATTCACATTCATATGACTTTACGTTGAGATCATGAGATTCACATTTATATGAGATTCACATCATTGTATTATTTTTTTATCCGTTGGAATTGAACATGGTACTAGGGGTTTATAATATTTACACATCATATTCAACCAACTCAGCTAAACCCTCTTAATAGATCATATTCTTTGAATATTTTTGTAAAAGAAAATTTTATATAATTTATCATAAAGATTAAATTAGACCTTAAAAATGAGCTTATATCATATAAATTGATTTAACTCTACTCTTATAAAGCATAATTTTCCTATTTCCATCATTGGTTCATGTCTTGAGTAGGAATTTAAAAAACCTTTGGATAAATTGTACCAATCTTTATTACATATTATTTATAACTCTTGGTGGTTTATGATACCACACATGATGCTTTAGATTATATTTTTATAATTTTGTAAAGTTATTAGATATATGAACATCTTTATTATAGCAAACATGTTGTATATTTTAATGTTATTACATTTGGCTTTCATGTATTTCTTTTCAGATTATTCCTTGCAAACTGCATGCATGAGATACTTTTAATTTCTTTGGTTGTTTTGGAGGTAATTAATTTTTGGTATCCTTTGCATGTTATTATTGGTACATTTGTTTGATTTAAATTTTAGATTTGAGACTTTCATTATGCGTATAAGTACAAGTACCAAAATAGTTAAATTTACTATCTAATTGCATTATCTACTTCTAATTCTACAAATTTAAAAATAATGTCTACAAAAATTATGATTTGCAGAAAACATAGAACACAACTAAATATTGGAAAGCTTAATCAATTTGTATATGCATTGCACGAACTCTAGTACTAGTTATTTCAACTTTAATAATTTATAATTTGTTTTATATATATATTTTTTTCACATTCACCTATTAAACAATTGTTATATATTGAAATAGGTGGATCACAAAGAGTATGTTAGAAAGCCAGAAAATCGTTTTGTGAGTGCATATGGTCATGTTTTTTCTGTGCAGCTTCACAAAGAGTATGTTAGAAAGCCAGAAAATCGTTTTGTGAGATTTTTTCTGTGGCTTGCTACTGCAGTTGGAGCTTTAGAAGTGGTTTGCTTTTTGATAATTTGGGTTTTTTTGATTAAGACGCGTCAAAAGTCTGGTGCAGATCAACAAGGCTACCATCAAGCAGAAATGTGGTTCAGAAAATATAGTTATTCTGAATTGAAGGAGGTGACTAAAGGGTTCAACCAAGAGATTTCAAGGGGTGCAGAAGGGATTGTGTACAAAGGCATTTTATCAGATCAAAGACATGTAGCAATTAAGAGACTCTATGAAGCCAAACAAGGAGAAGAGGAATTCCTTGCTGAAGTGAGCAGCATTGGAAGGCTCAATCACATGAACTTGATTGAAATGTGGGGATATTGTGCTGAGGGAAAGCATAGGTTGTTGGTGTATGAGTATATGGAGAATGGTTCTTTGGCACAAAATCTCTCATCCAACACACTTGATTGGAGTAAGAGATATAACATTGCTCTTGGAACGGCACGAGTTTTAGCATATCTGCATGAAGAATGCTTGGAGTGGATACTGCACTGTGATATAAAGCCTCAAAACATACTTCTTGATGCTAATTATCAGCCCAAGGTAGCAGATTTTGGGTTGTCCAAGCTACTAAACAGAAATAACCTCAACAACAATTTAAGGTTTTCAGTGATCAGAGGAACTCGAGGATATATGGCACCGGAGTGGGTATACAACACACCAATCACCTCCAAAGTAGATGTTTACTGCTATGAAATTGTTCTATTGGAGATGATAACTGGGAAAAACCCAACAACTGGTGTCCATAGCAATGCTGGAGAAGAATCATATAATGGAAGGCTGGTAACATGGGTTAGAGAGAAAAGGGGTGACGCATCTTGGCTAGAGCACATCATTGATCCTGCCATTAAAACAAATTTCGATGAATGTAAGATGGACCTCTTGGCTAGAGTGGCTTTGGATTGTGTTGAGGTAAATAAGGATCGGAGACCCACCATGAGCCAAGTAGTAGAAATGCTTCAAAGCCATGATTGTTTAAGGTGTTGATTTCTTTAAATAGATGTTTTTCAATATACATGATATTGTTTAACAACTCGAAAGTTAAATCAAGTTTAGATGATATGTATAGAATGAAATTAAATGATTACACCAATAATACTTCTGGGTCCAACATCTAATTTTATCAAGGTATGGTATGAACAGGAAACTAAAGAGGATGGTCTGAATTCAAATGAATAACACAGGAAGACGATTCAAAGCATTTTTTTGGGTACAGTGTACGAATGATAAAATGATGGATGAATGCATCTAACAAAACAATAATTGACCAAATGTATTTGACATTTGCTCAAATATTAATGAATTCTTTTTAGTTTTTATCAATATTTTTTGTTGGAATTGACTAAAATTAAAGCAATTTTAATGTCAATTGACTAATGGCCAAAACCACTAATCCAATATTCATTAATATTGACTAATCTATTGTTCAATGGACAAATGGCAGAACAAATTAACTAATCGTTACGCTACTTAGTTTGTGAATCTGATTCAACATCAGCCATCAAGTTAATAACAGAAGGCACTCATGCTTATCATCCTTTTGCATTCTGTTATTTATGCAATCTGTGATTATATGTCCGGATCGAGTAAATATTAAATATACGAACACAATTTGCTATCATATCGATATCAAATATGACCTTCTAAGATGGGTTTTGAATCGTCATGAAAATTGCTGCCTTTTCACAATGTTGGCTGCAAAGACGATTGAAAATCATCATCGAATGTGTGAAATAACCATCGTAAAAACAGGGATTTGTAGTAGCGCGACCCTGGCAGCTGTCTTTTAAGCATGCCCTTAGAGAGCCAAATGTCTGTGCTCACTGGATATTGCAAAATCTGGAGCCAATTCAGATGATCAGTTATTGAGCACTGTCCTCCTCAACTTCAGCTTCTGCTGTTAGCTGATGCAATAGGAACTGTCTTCTGAATAGCAATCGTGATATCTGGATCAGAGATCACTATTATACTCTAAACTTGTAATTTTATTTTTTATCTTTCTTATTTTTTTTCCCTTGATTAATTAACAAATTTTATTTTGGATCTTTAATAAATTTTGTTTGTTTGTTATTAATCCTTTTACAAAGGGATTAATACAAAATGAACAAAAATTATTAGGAGCTAAAATAAAATTGTTAATTTATCAAGGATCATAATAAAATATCAAAGATAAAAAAGTTATTGTTTCACTAAAGATTCAACGCAAAAGAAAAAAATTATTAAAAAATAAATGAAAAATTAAATATTTATTATGAATAAAGAAATATTTTAGCTTATTTTTACAATTGTTATTCACTCAAGATTTTTTTTTCCTTTCTCTTTATAGTTAAACCAAGACGATTGATTACCGTAGTGATCTGTATTAATTAGTAAATGTATTCTAGTATTGGTCCATGCCATTGATCACAAGATTGATCAATATCAATGAATATTGATCCAATGGTTTTAGAGAGATTAGTCAATCCACATTAAATTCGTTCAATGTTAATGGCTGGTCAATTCTACAAAAATATTCATAAAGGAAATTCATGAAAATTAACCAAATGCAAAATTAATTGCCCAATTGTTGTATTGTTAGATGAAATGGCCCGTTTTTCTGTTATTCATTAATTTATTTTTTTATTGGTCCATTCATCACAAGATCGGTCAATAGTGCATGCCCACCAAAACTTATACAGTGACAAAAAAATTATTAGGTAGTTCCAACTATCATGTCTTCTAAGAAAGGAAAAAAACTATCATATGTCTATAATCCTAATGAATATTTATATATAACATTCAAAATTTACAATTGATAATATTTTGTTAGAGTTTGTGGTCTTAGTTCCTTTGTCCCACATCGCTTGGTCTATAAAACTTGTGTGGGCTTAGTCCCACATCGCTTGGTTTGTAAAAACTTGTGTCTCACTAGTGTTATATATAGAGACACCTTGTAAGCTTTTATGTGCAAGTAATAAAAAGTTCTCCTAGTGTAGCCGTGGACGTAGGCACATACATTGTGTGCTGAACCACGTTAAATTGTGTGTCTTTTTCTTTCTTCCCTTTATTTCTTTCTCTTCTTTTATTGCTCTATACTAACAACTGGTATCAAGAGCTTTTGGTTACTCCACGGGATTTCCTTAGTTTAAAGGAATTAGTGGGAGTCTTCTCAGTTTAGAGGAGGCAGTGGGAGCAATGGCATTAGAAGAGGGGAAGGTGAAGATCGAGAAGTTCGATGGCAGAGATTTCAGCTTTTTGAAGATGCAGATAGAGGATTATCTATATCAGAAGAAGCTGTATCAGCCCTTATCAGGGGTTAAGCCAGAAGACATGAAGCAAGAAGAATGGAACTTGCTAGATCGACAGGCTCTTGGCGTGATCAGATTGACATTAGCCAAGAACGTCGCGTTCATATTAATGAAGGCATTATCAGATATGTACGAGAAGTCGTCAGCAGCCAACAAAGTATACTTGATGCGCCGGTTGTTCAACCTCAAGATGGGAGAAGGTATCTCTGTAACTGATCATATTAATGAGTTTAATACTATTCTTGCCCAATTGGAATCTATGCAGATTAAATTTGAGGATGAGGTGAAGGCATTGATTCTATTGTCATCACTACCGGATAGTTGGGCTGCAACTGTTACTGCAGTTAGTAGTTCTACAAGGGAGAACACATTAAAGCTTAGTGACATCCGTGACTTGATCTTGAGCGAAGATGTTCGCAAGAGAGATTCAGGAGAATCTTCCAGTCATGTTTCCAATTCAGCATTGAATACTGAAGGCAGGGGAAGGACTACCCAGAAGGGTCAGAATGGTCGAGGCAGATCAAAGTCAAGAGGGAAAGGTCAGAGAAAATTTCAAAGTGACGTTACTTGTTGGAATTGTGACAAGAGAGGTCACTTTAGCAATCAGTGCAAGGCACCAAAGAAGAACAAGTCGCACAAAAACAAGAAGCGCGATGATGATGAATCCGCAAATGCAGCAACTGATGAACTTGATGATGCATTAATTTGCAGTTTGGATAGTCCTGTTGATTCATGGATCATGGACTCAGGTGCGTCGTTCCACACTACTCCCTCTAAAGATTTATTGTCTAACTATGTTTCTGGAAGATTTGGAAAAGTTTACCTTGCAGATGGAAAATCTCTTGACATTGTCGGAAGAGGTGATATCAACATCAAGACCTCCAGTGGATCCCTATGGACATTGCACAATGTCAGACATATTCCTGCCTTAAAGAGAAATTTAATATCTATAGGGCAGTTGGATGATGAGGGACATCACACCACTTTTGGAGATGGAGCTTGGAAGGTAACAAAAGGCAATCTCATTGTGGCTCGTGGAAAGAAGCGAGGATCTCTTTACATGATTGCAGATGAGGATATGGTAGCAGTTACTGAGGCTGTCAATAATTCAACCATGTGGCATCAAAGACTTGGACATATGAGTGAAAAAGGAATGAAGCTTATGGCGGCAAAGGGTAAGCTATCAAGCCTCAAGCATGTTGATGTTGGTGCTTGTGAACATTGTATCCTTGGAAAGCAGAAAAAGGTCAGTTTCTCAAGGGCAGGGAAGACTCTGAAAGCTGAAAAGCTAGAATTGGTGCACACAGATGTTTGGGGGCCAGCCCCAGTGAAATCTGTTGGAAACTCACGCTATTATGTCACCTTTATCGACGACTCTACCAGAAAGGTATGGGTTTATTTTCTTAAAAATAAATCTGATGTGTTTTCTGTGTTTAAAAGGTGGAAAACAGAAGTTGAAAATCAGACAGGTCTAAAGGTTAAAAGTCTGAAATCTGACAATGGTGGGGAGTATGATAGTCAGGAGTTTAAAGACTTCTGTTCAGAACATGGGATCAGAATGATCAAGACAATACCAGGAACACCTGAGTAAAATGGTGTTGCAGAAAGGATGAATAGAACCTTGAATGAGAGAGCAAGGTGTATGCGGATCCAATCTGGCTTGCCTAAAGCATTCTGGGCAAAAGCAATAAACACAACAGCATATCTCATCAATAGAGGACCATCAGTTCCTTTGAATTATCAGTTGCCTGAAGAAGTATGGTCTGGAAAGGAGGTAAAACTTTCACATTTGAGAATTTTTGGTTGTGTTTCATATATACTGACAGACTCTAATAGTAGAGATAAATTGGATCCGAAGGCAAGGAAGTGTTATTTTATTGGTTATGGATCTGACATGTATGGCTACAGGTTTTGGGATGACCAAACCAAGAAAGTTATCAGAAGCATAAATGTTACTTTTAATGAGAACTTATTATATAAGGACAAATTTTCTGCAGAATCTACATGTGCAGGTAAACTGTCAGAAATTTCTAAGAAAGCAACACTTGAAGAAATCTCAGAAAGTGATGTAGCCAACAGAAACCAGAGTACAGGCGTAGAGGTTGAGTCAGAACCAGAACCATCAACTCCTCTAAGAAAATCTAGCAGAATTTCAGTACCACCAGATAGGTATTCCCCTTCATTGCATTATTTGTTGTTAACTGATGCTGGTGAGCCAGAATGTTTCAATGAGGCTACACATGGGAATGACACTATTGAGTGGGAGCTAGCGATGAAAGATGAGATGACATGCCTTCAGAAGAATAAGACGTGGTCTTTAACTAAATTGCCAGAAGGAAAGAAGACATTACAGAATAGGTGGGTCTATAGGCTAAAGGAAGAATCTGACGGTAGAAGAAGATACAAGGCGAGACTTGTGGTGAAAGGGTTTCGGCAGAAACAAGGAATTGATTTCACAGAGATCTTCTCTCCAGTTGTAAAGATGACTACCATCATAGTTATTCTGAGCATAGTACCTGCAGAGAATCTTCACTTGGAGCAATTAGATGTTAAAACTGCATTCTTGCATGGGGATTTAGAGGAAGACATCTATATGACCCAACCAAAAGGTTTTGAGTGCCTGGCAAGGAGAATCTTGTATGCAAGCTTCACAAAAGTTTGTATGGCTTGAAACAAGCACCGAGGCAGTGGTACAAGAAGTTTAATGAGTTTATGAGTAACTCAGGATTCAAAAGATGTGACATGACCATTGCTGCTATGTTAAAAAATATACTAATAGTTATGTTATCCTTGTTGTGTATGTTGATGACATGTTGATTGCAGGATCTAGTATGGCAGAAATGAACAGGTTGAAGCAGCAGTTGGCAGAAAACTTTGAAATGAAGGATCTTGGTCCAGCTAAACAAATCCTTGGTATGAGAATTCTTAGAAACAGATCAGAAGGAATTTTGAAGCTGTCTCAGGAGAAATATATACACAAGTTGCTTGACAGGTTTTACCTTGGAGATTCTAAGACCAGGAATACCCCTTTGGGATCTCATTTGAAGTTTTCAAAGAAGCAATCTTTGCAGACAGATGAAGAAAAATGTTACATGTCAAGAGTACCATATGCATCAGCAGTTGGGAGTTTGATGTATGCTATGGTGTGTACCAGACCTGACATAGCACATGCAGTGGGAGTTGTCAGTAGGTTCCTATCAAATCCAGCAAAGGAGCATTGGGAAGGAGTAAAGTGGATACTCAGATATTTGAAGGGTACTTTAGAGATGTGTTTGTGCTTCAGAAAAGGCAATCTCACTTTACAGGGATTTTCAGATGCAGACTTGGGAGGAGATTTTGATACCAAGAAGAGCACCACAGGCTACATTTTTACCTTGGGAGGTACTGCTATGAGTTGGAAGTCTAAACTTCAAGATAGAGTTGCTCTCTCAACCACGGAAGCCGAGTACATAGCTATCTCAGAAGCAGCTAAGGAGATGATTTGGCTAAAGAATTTTCTCAATGAATTGGGGAAAGAACAAGATGATGCTCCAATGTTTAGTGATAGTCAAAGTGTTATAAGTCTTGCGAAGAATCCAGTCTTCCATTCTAGATGCAAGCATATTCAATTAAGATACCATTTTATCAGGGAGTTGATAAATGATGGAGACTTATCTTTATTGAAGATCTTAGGATCAGAGAATCCAGCATATATGTTGACTAAAGCTGTTACAACTGACAAACTGAGGCTTTGCATTGCCTCAGTTGGCCTTCAAGGATAATTGAAGATGAAGGCGCTACACTAAGTAAAGAGTCGATGAACTCGTTGCTTACAAGGAGCTGCTAGAGTTTGGAACTTAGACCCCAAGTGGGAGAATTGTTAGAGTTTGTGGTCTTAGTTCCTTTGTCCCACATCGCTTGGTCTGTAAAACTTGTGTGGGCTTAGTCCCACATCGCTTGGTTTGTAAAAACTTGTGTCTCATTAGTGTTATATATAGAGACACCTTGTAAGCTTTTATGTGCAAGTAATAAAAAGTTCTCCTAGTGTAGCCGTGGACGTAGGCACATACATTGTGTGCTGAACCACGTTAAACTGTGTGTTTTTTTCTTTCTTCCCTTTATTTCTTTCTCTTCTTTTATTGCTCTATACTAACATATTTAATTATATATTATATAAGAAACTCCTCTAAAAAATGTTATATAAAAATTAAAAAAGAATCATAATATTTAAAACGACATAGTATCTTCTATCCCAATAAAACGATAATATGTAAAGATTAACATAAATAATAATATTGTTTAATTTGAAGACTTTGCTTGTAATTATTCTTTGCTAAAAGTTTTAGTTAATAATTTTTAATGAGATTTTTTCTCCTAAATATATATTCTTTTCATTCACAATACTTAAACTTGATACCAAAATTACTTGAATTAAGACTTGTTAGAAAAATTATAATAATTTAGAGCTACTTAATAGCTTCCCTATTTAATTATTTATGGTATCGCAAAGACTAATAAGAATCATGATAATTTAGAAGTATCCTATAAGTACCTTGGAGGAACTTCTCTCCTGCACCAATCACCACCTTACATTTATATCCAAAAGTTCACAAGAATTAAATTAATCTGAGCCACTGAATTAATCTTATGGCGCATACCTCTCTGGTTCACCCTTCCTCTTCTCAACTACCGAACTCCTCCTGCACTCAGCGAACACTGCCAAAAAAGAAAAAAGAACAAAAAAATCGCCATGACGGCAAGACGGTGCCGATTAGTACGTGTTCTTTATAAGGCCTTCGACTTTGCCCCTCTGCTACAACGGCCTTCTCTATAACCTTTTCTTTAGTAAAGTCAACTTTTTTCTTGTGCTTATTCCCCTTGCATAAGCTGTTAATTATCATCTACATTCATTTTTTTAGTTTTTTCTTTTCCAGGGATTTTTGTTTTTCCTCAACGGATTTCAAAGGACCAATTCCTTCCAGTGTCACTGCCATGACCAACCTAAAACTACTGTATTGCCTTCAGAACTCTTGCTCAATTGTTTCTGCATTTATTTTTGTTGGATAATCTGGGAGATGTAGTGTAATTATATGCTTATGTGCACCTACCTGAACCATAAGTCCACAACAGTTTTGTTAGTTATATTTATATCATTTTTATCCACTATCCTCCTAATTTGTTGTTATCCATGTAATAATCCCTTCTCATGTTAAACTTTTCTTTAAAGGACAATGTTAGTTGTTAATTTGTTAGCTTTTGTTAGTGAGAAGGATTCGAACTCACGTGTACACAGACCTCTCCCTCCCCTCCTCCTCTCTTAAACAATAAGCAGAACCATGTCACTTTATTACTTAAAGGAATTGCCAGCAAGCTTCACACTGTTGCATGGCTCCACAATCATTTACCTGAAATTTAATGTAGATGGATGACACCAAATTTCATGATTTAATAAACAAGCTAAGCTCCTAGACTTCATTCTCCTTGAAGTGGTGAGTTACGAAGCATAATTGTGTAGTATTACATGGATTTAGTACATGGGCATAACTGGATGGATGCTATGACTCAATTCAAAAAATACTTCTGATATAATGTTTCTGTATATCGATGCTCTAACATTTATCCTATGCATAACTCTATATCACCATGTCAGTTACAAAGGTAGAAAATATCAATACATTAAGCATTATCTACATGTGCATCCTAACTCTTGTAAGTAAGGCCCTTTCCAATAACACTTCAGTAGTTGGAGAAATGCCTCAGTGTGCAATGTTGGTATAAATAATACTTGGACAAGGTTGCTGCTGAAGAGAGCATGAGAGAAGTTCCTGCGGGAGAGGATCCAAATGCCTAATATGTTGACAATAATCTTTAAGAATTAATGATACAACCTCATGCACCATTAATATTACACCGGATTAATTAGTTTCATGGCTTTGAAGCATTTCAACTACTTGGCTCATGGTGGGTCTCGAATCTTTCTTTTCCTCAACACAATCCAGAGCCACTCTGGCCAAAAGGTCCATCTTGCGTTCATCATAATTTGTTTTGATTGCTGGATCCATTATTTGCTCTAGCCAAGATGTGGCACTCCTTTTCTCTCTCACCCAAGTTACCAGTCTTCCATTGTTGTGGAGGTTATCTCTGTTTAGTAGCTTCGACAAGCCAAAATCTGCTACCTTGGGCTGATAACTAGCATCAAGAAGTATGTTTTGGGGCTTTATATTGTTAGAATTTATGTCTCATGTGAGAGGCATGTGACTTATGTAGGGACTAATAAATAAATAATTAACGATTAAGGACTAAATTGTAATTGGGCTTAATAGGAGAAGTTTCTAGAGCTAACTGCTACTTGATGGGAGTAGTGGTTATAAAAGGGGGTTAATACCCACTAACGTGAAATAAGGTCCCCTTCCTGACCAGAAAGTGTTTTCTCTCACCCATAGAGATCACGAACGGAGAGAGGCAAAAAAGAAAGGCCTAAGGAAGTGAAATCTTATTTCTCTCCTTTTCCAAGGAAATCAAAGTACACCAGACAGACAGAAGTTCCTATGAAGAAAGGTACAAGTCTTCCTACGGAGAAAGGTATACAAAACATTATCTATTGTTTATTGATTGTTTGTGAGAATCATAGGTTTCAAGATCCTGTTGTTTCCTATAATTGATAGTCTAGGAAACCCCTTAAGAATTTTTACATGTGGTATCAGAGCATGTGTTATGAAATTTATGATTCTCCAAGAATGATTTAATTTCCCTTAATTATACATGAACCCTAATTATGAAATTTAGGGATAATTTAATTTCTTTCAATTATGTATGAACCCTAATTATGAAATTTAGGGATAATTCAATTTCTCTCAATTATGCATAAATCCTAATTATGAAATTTAGGAATTTTATTTTCCGCTGCATGTATTGTTTTATTGACAATATTTTTATTATTGTTGAATACTAATTTTTGGAGAAAGATTATTTGAAAACTTATGATTATGGGAGAGAAAGTTGCACGACATGTATATATTGAATTTGGAGAAAGTTTTTACTTCTAATGATGAAAGAAAGGAAGCGTGCCTAAACGTAAAGATTCAATTTCAATTTTGAAAAGCTGTGAAATTTTGGAAATTGCTATTTGCAACCTTATGTTTGCTATTTCCAATCCCACTTGATCTTTTTTTTACCGAAAAATTATTGTTGAACATGATTAAAGGATTGAAAGTTTATGTTCTATAATTAAATTAATGTGAATGTTTTGCAATTATTGGTAGCAGTAAATATATGTACATGCTACATATTTGCTTGAACGTGTTTGAATGCAAAAACACAAATAAATGTAAATATTATTTTATGGCCTGGAATGAAATTAATAGAATGGTTATGAATTGTTAATAGCAATAAGTATGTGCAGGCCATACATATTTGGTTGGAATTAGATGTATGTTGAATTTGTTAGTCACCAAAGTGGTCAAATTTGTAAGGTTATTTAATTCCAAATTAATGATTATTTCAATTATACTTGGTTGGAATTAAATGTATGTTGAATTTGTTAGTCACCAAAGTGGCCAAATTTGTAAGGTTATTTAATTCCAAAATTAATTATTATTTTGATTACTCATAGAATAATGGATGCTAAATTATATGGTTATTGGTTTATGAGTAATTGAAATTCATTGTTATAAGGCATTTATGGATCGCCCAAAGGTTGATTAGTTGTTCTTATAATTAATGAATATAATTGTAGGCGATTTGTGTGTATCATTAGTTTTATTTATATGCCCAAAGGAAATAGATACTACTAATTGGTGCATATTTAATTGCCAAATAATGTTAAAATTTTATTAGCATCATTATGTTTGTATGTTGTGTTGATGTATCACCCAAAGGAGAACATCAATATACATTGACTGTTATCTGAATGAATCATATGTATGACATGTATTTTATGTCTCAAAACACTTATGTGAATTTTATTATGTAATACATGTTTTGAATTCATTGGATTCTTATGTATCATCTGAGCCAATTTTAATGGGCTTAACTTCTCTGACTGAAATGAGCAAATCCAATTTCACCTCGGTGTTTTGGATCATGATCTTGCTATGTTGGAAGAGAAGTTTGTTACTATTATTGATGTTAGTAGAAATGAAGAGAAAGTTCATTATAAAACTTGGGAAAGATCCAACAGACTCAGCCTAATGTTGATGAGAATGACTATTGCAGACAGTATTAAGACAACTCTCCCTAAAATCGAAAGTGCTAAAAAGTTTATGTGATTAGTGGGAGAACACTCTCAAACAGCTGATAAGTCTGTTGCTGGGACATTAATGAGTACATTGAACACCATGAAGTTTGATGGTTCACGTACTATGTATGAACATGTCATTGAGATGACAAACATTGCAACAAGACTTAAGACCTTGGGAATATAATGGTTGTGAATGAGAACTTTCTTGTTCAGTTTATTCTAAA
Source organism: Glycine soja (assembly GCF_004193775.1). Taxonomy (NCBI): domain Eukaryota; kingdom Viridiplantae; phylum Streptophyta; class Magnoliopsida; order Fabales; family Fabaceae; genus Glycine; species Glycine soja. The sequence goes on from NC_041006.1 coordinate 7,678,545, forward strand.
TTCATTATCGTCTGAGTTTGGCTTGTTCTAAATGAACTATAATACTATGAAAGATAAATGGAATGTGCATGAATTGCACAGTATGTTAGTTCAGGAAGAAACGAGGCTTAAGAATCAAGAAAGTCACTTAGTCCATTATGTTAGCCACCAAGGAAATCAAGGAGCTTGAAAATAAATTTATGAAGAAGCATGATAAAGGCAAATGGTCATTAAAGAACAATGACGACTCTTTGCAAATCCAGAAGAAAGGTATTAAAGGGCAATAATTGTCAATTTTGTGAAATTAAGATATTTCCAAAAAAAAAAAAGGATTGCCTAAAGTGTAAGTCTTGGTTCGAAAAGAATGGTGAGCTTAATGCTCATGTATGTTTTGAATCAAACTTAACTGTAGTTTCCCATGATACATGATGGATTAATTCTGGATGTATGACTCATGTTTCTAACATTATGCAGAGATTCCTTAAAATACAAACCATAAGCCCAAATGAGAAGTTTATTTTCATGGGGAATGAAATGAAAGCTCCAGTGGAAATAGTTGAGACTTATTGTTTAAAACGCAACACTGGACATCGTTTAGATTTACTGGAAACTCCTTATGTACCTAGTTTATCTAGGAATTTAGTTTCATTATCTAAACTTGATGTTACTACATACTTTTTTAATTTTGGTAATGAATGTTTCAATTTATTTAAGCATAATCATCTCATTGGTACTGGTATCCTTTATGATGGTTTATATAAATTGAAATTAGACAGTTTGTATGCTGAAACTGTTTTGACTCTGCATCATAATGTTGACACTAAACATAGTTTAGTGAATGAACGATCTGCTTTCTTGTGATATAAACGTTTAGGTCGCATTTCTAGAGAAAGGATGGAAAAATTAATAAAGAATGAAATTCTTCCTTATCTAGATTTTATGGATCTAAATATTTGTGTGGGTTGTATTAATGGAAAACAAGCAAAACATACAAAGAAAAGAGCTACAAGAAGCACTCAGCTTCTTGAAATTGTGCATACTAATATTTGTGGACCTTTTGATGTTAGTTCTTTCGGAAAGGAATAATACTTTATCACCATTATTGATGATTATTCACGTTACGGTTATGTCTACTTACTGCCCGAGATTTCTTAGGCAATGGATGCTTTAGAAATTTACTACAATGAAGTAAAATGGCAATTAGACATAAATGTGAAAATTATTAGATATGATAGAGGTGATAAGTATTACGGAAGATATGATGAAACTGGGCAACACCCAAGTCCATATACTAAGCTTGTTCAGAAACGTGCATTTGTGTGCAATACACAATTCCCAATACACCACAACAAAATGGTGTATCAGAAAGGCGTAATAGAACTTTAATGGATATGGTTAGGAGTATGTTAATCAATTAGACTTTACCTGTATCTTTGTGGATGTATGCCTTGAAAACTGCCATGTATTTGTTGAACTGGGTTCCTAGTAAGGCAGTTCCAAAGACACCTTTTGAACTGTGGACAAATAGGATACCTAGTATGAGGCACCTGTATGTTTGGGGTTGCCAGGCAGAAATAAGGATTTATAATCCGCAAGAAAGAAAATTGGATGCAAGAACAATTAGTGGATATTTCATTGGTTATCCAGAAAAGTTAAAAGGGTATATGTTTTATTGTTCTAATCATAGTATGAGAATTGTCAAAACTGGAAATGCAAGGTTCATTAGAAATGATTAAATCAGTGGGAGTACAGTTCCACGAGAAATGGAAATTAAAGAAGTTAGAGTGTAAGTCCTTTTAACTTATGCCTCTAACAGTAAGGTGATTGCTCCTTCAGTTATTGCTACAAAATTAATGAAGAGGAGCAACACAATAATGAACCCATGATGCATAATGAACCTATTATGGAGGAACCACAAGAAGTAGCATTAAGAAGGTCTCAAAGAGAAAAGGAGACTAGCTATTTCGAATGATTATGTGGTATACCTACATGAAACAAAAACAAACTTAAGCATTAATGATAATGATCCAGTTTTGTTTTCACAAGCTATAAGTTGTGATAATTCTGAGAAGTGGTTAAATGTCATGAAAGAAGAGATAAATTTCATGGAACATAATAGAGTTTGGGACCTTGTAGGATTACCAAAGGGTTGTAAGAGAGTTGGTTGTAAGTAGGTCTTCAAGACTAAACGTGACTCTCATGGTAACCTTGAACGTTACAAGGCTAGACTTGTTGCTAAGGAATTTACTCAGAAAGATGACATTGATTATAAAGAGACATTTTACCGGTCTCACGAAAGGATTCTTTCAGGATTATTATGGCATTAGTAGCCCATTATGACTTGGAGCTACATCAGATGGATGTGAAAACTGCCTTTCTTAATGGAGATTTAGAGGAGAATGTTTGTATGGACCAACCAATGGGGTTCTCAGTTGAAGGAAAGGAACACATAGTGTGCAAACTAAAGAAATCAATATACAGTCTTAAAGTAAGCTTCCCACCAATGGTATTTGAGGTTTAATGACGCCATTGTTTCCTTTAAATTTAAGGCAAATACTGTTTATCAGTGTATGTATCTGAAGGTCAGTGGGAGTAAGGTTATTTTTCTAATTTTGTATATTGGTGATATCTTACTTGCAACTAACGATCTTGGTCTTCTTCATGAGACTAAGAAATTTCTCTCTAGAAACTTTGAAGTGAAAGATATGGGTGAGGTAAGCTATGTGATAGGGATAGAAATATTCCATAATAGATCACAATGATTGTCAGACTTATCTCAAAAAGTATATATATCGATAAAGTACTAGAGAGATTCAAGATGGAAAGGTATTTAACATCACCTATTCTAATTTAGAAGGGAGACTAATTTAGTCTCGCAGAATGTCCTAGAAATGATATGGAACGAAAATAAATGAAAGCTATTTTGTATGCATCAGTTGTTGTTGCATCTGAAAGCTGAATTTGTAGTATATTTTGAGGCTACAGTTCAGATTAATTGGTTGCGGAACTTTATTTCAGGGCTTGGAATTGTCGACAGTATTGCTAGGCCGCTGAAAATGTATTGTGATAACTCCGCAACAATATTTTTTTGTAAGAACGACAAGTACTCTAAGGGTGCTAAGCATATAAAATTGAGGTACTTTGTCGTGAAGGAAGGAGTTCAGAAACAAAGAGTGTCAATAGAACATATTAGCACAAACCTTATGATAGTTGACCCTTTGAATAAGGGATTATTGCCCAAGACATTATAGAACATGTTGAAAGTATGGGAATTATTGTTATTGATGATCATTAAGTGTAATTTACCTTATGTAATTTTGCTGACACTCTGAGCTCAATTATGATATGTTTCTGATTACCTGTTCTCTATGTTTGCATGCATGTTTGTGTTAGAGTAATGTTAACAGGTTTTGTCTTGAATGAAGACATTATGTTGGACCAATTATGTACTCCTAACTAATGGTCACATTAAGGAGAAGACTAATTTGTAGTACATGGAAGGGACTATGTCGATTAGATGATGTACAACCGCCATGACTCAAATTGGTTCCTATTCTTAATCATGAAATTATGATGTACCCAATGTATAGAACAATTTAGTCAATTTTAATGCGCATTATGTTAGTTAATCTATTTATTTATTTAGTCCATAATGTTTATTAATGTCACATGAGCCAAGTGGGAGAATGTTAGAATTTATGTCTCATGTGAGAGGCATGTGACTTATGTAGGGACTAATAAATAAATAATTAACGATTAAGGACTAAATTGTAATTGGGCTTAATAGGAGAAGTTTCTAGAGGTAACTACTACTTGATGGGAGTAGTGGTTATAAAAGGGGGTTAATACCCACTAACGTGAAATAAGGTCCCCTTCTTGACCAGAAAGTGTTTTCTCTCACCCATAGCCATCACGAACGGAGAGAGGCAGAAAAGAAAGGCCTAAGGAAGTGAAATCTTATTTCTCTCCTTTTCCAAGGAAATCAAAGTACACCAGACAGACAGAAGTTCCTATGAAGAAAGGTACAAGTCTTCCTACGGAGAAAGGTACACAAAACATTATCTATTATTTATTGATTGTTTGTGAGAATCATAGGTTTCAAGATCCTGTTGTTTCTTATAATTGATAGTCTAGGAAACCCCTTAAGAATTTTTACATATATCACAGTGCAAAATCCACTCCAAGCATTCTTCAAACAACCACATCATTTTTCTATTTAAATCCTCAATTAAACATTCATATCTCAATCTATTGAAAATAAAATATTTAAGAAACATATATACTAGAAATAAATTTCATTCTTTTTCACTTTATATTTGTATAATGATTTATGATGTGTGACATATGTTGATATGACAATGACATAATATTGTAATATATATATATATATATATATATATATATATATATATATATATGTATTGATTTAGTGAATAAAAACAAATGATTACATTAATAATAATTATCTTATTTTAGTTACTAAATATTCAATGACTACTGTGGGTATGGGCTAAAGAATGATTAATAAAATAGTTAGAGTTGAGCTTAAGATCCAGAAACAAAAATCTGCCAAAGCGGTGTATTCAGTAGGAACTGGGGGTTTATCTTATTTTGTTCACACACGCTTACTAACAGCACCCCATTTTGTGCTCGGCTAGATTTTCCTAGCTAAACCCCCAGCTTAAGATCCAGAAGGTCTTCCGGAATGTTAAATTATTAGTAATTTTTTTATATTTATGTTTTATAATTTATATATATATATATATATATATATATATATATATATATATATATATTTCTGTTTTATAATTTTTTTTATTTCTGTTTTATATATGTTGTGGATTATTGATTTAATTAGGTATAATGGTATAATATTAAATGATTTAGGTAACTTAAATGTATAATGGTACAAAATTTTTTTATTAGTTGTTTATTATAGTGATAAGTTTTGTTTAAGTAAATAATGTAGTTATAAATTTAGAATATATTTGTATTAGTTGTTAGTTAATAAGTAGTCAATTTATCGATGTGGTTATATGATAATTTTAATATAGTTGTGTATGATGCATATGTGCTATTAATATGTTTGTTATTTAAGTTGTAGTAAATTTTTGGATGTGGTTATATGATAATTTGAATGTACTTGTGTATGATGCATATGTCCTTAAGATGGACGAAGATCAATGGAGGTATGACTTTGCGATGTCACAAGAAGTTCATATGGATTATGATTATGATAATCAAGAAGAATGTGGGATGAATGAACCACATGTCAATTGTTCAAATGCTTTTAATACATCTCAGGTAATCATAGATAATTTGAGTCATTGGTTGAATTGATGGTTTGTATGAAAATTAATATGTTAGGGTTGCGTTGTAGGTATTCGCTACTCGAGATGATGTTTTGCAATGGGCTCGAATAGTTGCCCATGAAAATGGATTTGTTGCAGTGATTATGAGATCTGACACAGAGACCGGTAGCAGAGGAAGAAGTTTATTTATCTTAATTGGGTGTAAAAGGAGTGGTACGTACAAGTGTAGAAATAAAGAATTCGTTAGAAAAGACACCGGGAGTAGGAAATGTGGTTGTCCCTTCAGGATTCGTGGGAAACCAGTGCATGGAGGGGAAGGTTGGATGGTGAAGTTGATATGTGGGATTCATAATCATGAATTGGTGAAGTCCTTAGTTGGACATCCATACGTCGGGCGATTGACTAAGGAAGAAAAGAAAATTATTGCTGATATGACAAAGTCGATGGTGAAACCGAAAAACATCTTGCTAACGTTGAAGGAACACAATGCCGACAGTTGCACCACGATAAAGCAATTTTACAATGCAAGAAGTGCATATCGTTCTTCAATAAGAGGAGCTGATACCGAAATGCAGCATCTGATGAAGCTTCTCGAACGTGATCAATACATTCATTGACATAGATTGAAGGATGAAGTTGTGGTGCGTGATCTGTTTTGGTGTCACCTAGATGCAGTAAAGTTATGCAATGCATGTCATCTGGTGTTTTTTATAGACAATACCTACAAAACAAACAGGTACAGACTCCCACTACTTGACTTTGTTGGAGTGACACCAACGGCGATGACATTCTCTGCTGGGTTTGCATATCTGGAGGCTGAGCGTGTTAATAATATTGTATGGGCTTTGGAACGATTTCGAGGCCTATTTTTAAGACACGATCGCCTCCCTCTTGTTATTGTCACTGACAGAGACCTAGCACTGATGAATGGAGTGAAAACTGTGTTTCCCGAGTCTACTAATTTGTTGTGCAGGTTTCATATCGATAAGAATGTGAAGGCGAAGTGCAAATCTTTAATCGGGGAAAAAAATGCGTGGGACTATGTAATGGATAGCTGGGGTACTTTGGTTGATTGTCCGTCCGAACACGAGTTCCATGAGTCACATCAGAAGTTTCAAGTTGCTTGTTCGCCTTGGCCGATGTTCATTGACTATGTTAACGACACATGGATTATCCCCCACAAGGAAAAATTTATTACAGCATGGACGAATAAGGTCATGCACCTAGGCAACACAACAACAAACAGGTATTAAGAACTGATTTTATTTGTTAGTAACGATTAGTATTAAATGGTATTTAATTGTTGTATATTTTCATGTTTGTTGTATATTTTAAATGTAGGGTTGAATCAGCTCATTGGGCTCTCAAAAGAGTACTACAAAATAGCGTTAGAGACCTATGTAGTGTTTGGGATGCCATGAACAACATGATCACGCTGTAACACGTCGAAATTAAAGCATCCTTTGAAACCAGTACGCATGTGGTTGGCCATGTATATAAAAAAACCTTATACAAGAGGCTTCTTGGGATGGTTTCGAGGGATGCTTTAAATCAGATTGCTTCTGAGATTGACCGTCTACGTTATCTCGGCAACAATCTCTCTTCTTGTGGTTGTGTGATGAGAAGCACGCACGGCCTTCCTTGTGCATGTGAGCTTTCTAGGTATACTGCTGGCAGCATCCCATTGGAGTCAGTCCATCTTTTTTGGAGGAGACTTTGCTTTTCAGACCAAGGGTTATGTGAGACGGAAGTCACCATCAAGGAAGAAATAGAGGTCATATCTAAAAGGTTTGATGAACTTGATGTGGCTGGCAAAGTAACTCTGAAGAGTAAACTTCGAGAAATTGCATACCCTGATCATAACTCTATGTGCCCTCCTCCGTCAAAGGTGAACACTAAAGGTGTACCGAAGAAACCGATGAAAAGAAGTCAAACATCCACAAAGCGTGATCCGTCTTACTGGGAGTATGTTGATGCTTTTCATTCTGTTCAAAGCAGCAAGTCTCCAGTGAAACGAAGTGCATCATGTTCTCAACCGCGTCAGCCAACAAGGATCATCCCGATGTTGGATCAATTTGCGTCATTCTTTCAAGGTTTCATTCGTGACGTTGTGGATGTGAAAGCGGATGGTAATTGTGGATATCGGTCCATTGCCGCTTTATTAGCTATGGGGGAATATTCGTGGCCGTTAGTGCGTAATGAATTGATTAAAGAACTTAGCAGGTGGTCGCATGAGTACATGAACCTCTTCGGTGGCACAGAGAGATTTGAACAATTAAAGTTGTCCCTACTTGTTGATGGCTTTTCAAAGGTATGTTTTTAGGTTAATTTTTTTTAATAACAATGTTTAAATTACTTACATGTGTATGTTTGGTTCATTCAGGTTAGTGTGGACAAGTGGATGGATATAACAGACATGGGATATGTGATTGCTTCACGGTATAACGTAATCCTTGTATCGTTGTCCCAACAACAAAGCATGACATTTTTCCCTCTTAGAAGTCAACCACCACCTGACTCTTCTGGCCACCGCATCATATGTGTCAGTCACGTGTTTGGAAATCATTTTGTTCAGGTACATTGAATATAGTTAGTGTAACAATTATGCAATGACTTCGCTGGTTCGTTTGGCACGGTCAGCGCATGATATAATGTTTGTTCATGTACAACAGGTTAATTTGAAAGACCATTGTCTGTTGCCGCCTCCAGTGCTATTGTGGTCAAGCAATTGTTATTCTCAGGCAGAGCAGTGGGCAATTCCATATATTAGTAGAATGCAGCAATACACAAGCTTGATGTCATTCAAAACACACTATGTAGACCTAAATGAAGACTAAACATGCATTGTTTATGTAATTGTATTCATTATGCGATATAATTTGTTGGAACCCGTTACTAACCAATTAATATTATCAAGTACTCGTTTGGTTAAGCAAGGAAATTGTTGGTCCAACAAAAATCATTTACGCGTGCAACATACATCATTGTCATAATTGACAACACATAATGACATGCATGCGTATTACAGTTTGAGCGCGACAACACATTGGCTGACTTCAGTACACATTCTGAAACTAGCAGTCGCTCGACAACACATTGGCTGACTTGACTACACATTAGCGACAACACATTGGCTGACTTGACTACACATTTATGCGTGTCTATTTTTTTGTAAACAAAGTTAAACAAAGGCTCGGTCACAACCATCTATATATATGGCAGACTAGGCTACTAAATCACACATTATCTTGCTTTCAAATAATCTCCCAACTGATACACAAACTATGGCATTTTTAGGAGAAACTAGCAGTCAGACGATTGTCAACTCAAGGTTGGCTTTCATTTATCCAAATGGATTGATTATTCACAATGATACTGGGGTTTACTTCCAAACTTCAACTCCAGTGCCCATTCGAGTACCAAATAGGTGTGATTTTGCAAGCCTAAAAACCAGAATACACAATACCCTTCAGCTATCCGACAAACAATTTTTGGATGAAATTCACTACCGGAAGCCATTCACCGATACAGGTAACCAAATTCTCTTTGAGTGTATCAAATTGATAAATGATGACGATGTCAACACAATGTTAATGTGTAATGATCAATTTTCTTGTGTTGGTCCGATTGAGTTATTATGCACCGTTGGAAGAACACCAGATGGAATAATAAACTTAGTTGAACGCACTATGCCTCGTATTCATGACGCGATCCTGTATTACAACGGGAAATGGAACATGCCACCGCAGAACAAATTTGTTGGATGCGCGTTCACAGGAAAAAATCCTAAGAAATTTCAAATTCCTTCAACATGTACCATCGATGAACTGAAGAATTTAATCAAGCAAGTTGCACCTAAAGGGATTCCCCCTCTTGGAATTCACGAATCACAAACGGTAAGACGATTGTTTTTCTGCCAACCAGCTCAGTTTGAGTATTCAGATACGGTTATAAAATATGAAATAAATGAGCTGATCACCAACGAAGAACTGCTGAAGGTGTTAGTACAATCTAACTACTGGAAAAAATATGGACCAATAGAAATTTTAGCTGTCTTTACTAAATATGTTGAAGACGAGGTCAGTGGGACGCCGCTAAACAACTGAATGTGATGTTTAATTTTTTGTTTTTTCGTTGATGTAACCTTTATCTGTTTACAGGGTGTTTAATTCCCATAATAAAGTTGAATGTGTTGTTTCAGTGGTCCAAAAAATTAATTGTTAAAAGGGTCCATTTCCTATTTTTTTTGGATTTTGAGGATTTGTTTTGACATGTTAGTTGATGGAACCGGGGAACGGGACTATTTTTTTTGGGTTCTTTGACGTCCAAACATAAGAAATGGCCGCCCTCCATTGTCACAGGGCACTGGCACACCCACGCAAAAAAATCTCAAACATGGGCACTTGAACATGGAAAAAGGGTCCACTTCCTATTTTTTTGGATTTTGCGGCTTTGTTTTGACGTGTTAGTTGACGGAACCGGGGAACAGGACTATTTTTTTGGGTTCTTTGACGTCCAAACATGACAAATGGTCGCCCTCCATTGTCACAGGGCACTGGCACACCCACGCAAAAAAATCCCAAACATGGGTACTTGAACATGGAAAAAGGGTCCATTTCTTATTTTTTTTTTTGAATTTTGAGGCTTTGTTTTGACATGTTAGTTGATGGAACCGGGGAACGGGACTATTTATTTTGGGTTCTTTGAAATCCAAACATGAGAAATGGCCTCCCTCCATTGTCACAGGGCACTGACACACCCATGCAAAAAAATCCTAAACATTGGTACTTGAACATGGAAAAAGGGTCCATTTCCTATTTTTTTGGATTTTGAGGCTTTGTTTTGACGTGTTAGTTGACAGAACCGGGGAACAGGACTATTTTTTTTGGGTTCTTTGACGTCCAAACATGACAAATGGCCACCCTTCATTGTCTCACGGCACTGGCACACCCACGCAAAAAAATCCCAAACATGGGTACTTGAACATGGATTTTTTTTAAAGTTAACCTTGTAGTATCTTATATGGCGATTTCATTGTCATGTAATTTTTTTAAAATATTTAAGTTTTGGTACAACCTTATATATTAATGGTGTAAATTATGAATTATGAATTATTAATGATTTTAAAAACTTTTATTTTTTATGTAATTCTTACAAACAAAACTCATGATTATAGGTTCCCTTTTTTAAAAAATAAATTTAAAACAACCGTAAACTTCGCTTAAGGACAACAAACAATCGGAATAATAAACTATATTATAAAATAATAAACTGTGCAAAACACGTCAAGTATATTAAACAAAAACTGTAATAATTACAAATATTCATGTCAACTACAACACAAAAAATAAATACAATGATCAATGGTCCGTGCGGCGTCTCTGACGAGCCCTGACCGTCCCATCAGCATTGGGTCCCCCTCTCGCGATCGTCAGGCAGTCCTGCATAATGTCATATAACTTTGTGCCTGCAGTGAGTATCCTAAGGTTGAGCACACGCTCCAACCTCTGTGCAATCGCCTCATATCCCTCGTAATCATCAAATCAAAGTCATTAAAAACATTTATTATGAAATTTAAAATAAACAACAACTCATAAAACATTAAACGCCCAAATAATCTTACCACATGTGGAGGGGGGTCAAATGCCACTGGAACCTGGGGGCTAGGCGGCTGTATGTAGTCCTCAGGGTCTGCAGCTGGTGCATCCCTCTGCTGGTCACCTGCCTGGGTCGGTGTCATGAAAGGGTGAGATATGCGGAAAAACCACTCCATGTAATCCGCAGATACCTGCCCAGGCACTAGACATAGCTGACCCGCAGGTAGTAAGTGATCCGCAAACTCCATCCACCTGTCATCTATCTGATCGTGTGACAATCGTGCACTAACAAGCGGCGGAGGGATGCTCTGGATGTAACCGAACTGGCGTACCACCCTCTCCGGTCGAACTGTGACGATCATAGGACCCCATCTGAGCTGACCCTGGAACGATGAAATCTCCTGAAACGCCCTAACCCCCCGATGCTCAATGTACGACAACCAGGACACTTCTGTGACGGTCAAACCATCACAACGTGCCCTGTAGGGTAATCCTGTGATGCCCTTCATGTGCGCCTTCGACGTCAACCACCGAGAAGCACGTGGGGACGTCTCCTGGTATGTATTGTCAGTCACACACTGGTGCACACTAGGGAAGTGCTCATAGATCCAGCACTACACAATAATTGAGGTTAACATAACATAAAAGCATGTTTAAATCATAATCGAACCTAACATATTAATAAACACAAAATTTACCTGAAGTAGCGTCAAGTACTCCGCAAGCTGTCGGGTGGTGGTCCTACAAGCCTCATCTAATTGGTCATACATATGAATCAGCGTGGCAACCCCCCAAGCGTAACCACCACTATGAGCGAGGTCCCGGAAAGCGTCAAGGTGGACCACATGCACGTATGTTGCACTTTTATTAGCAAAAAGAGTGCAACCGACAAGGTGAAGCAGATAAGCGCGAGCTGCGACAATCCACCGCCAGGCCTAACATCTGGTCTCATAAATGTCACGAACCCATCCTAATCGTACATATGCTCCACGTGTGAGTGCTGTCTCGGCTCTGGCCTCCTCGGCAGACACTTCCAGCAACTCCGTAAGCAAGAATCTGGCCTCCTCCGTAGAAAGAGCGTGGAAACTGTGCAAGGCGCCAGTGATGGGCAAATGTAGGATGGACGACACATCATCCAATGTGATCGTCAGCTCTCCTACAGGAAGGTGGAAGGTGCTAGTCTCACTGTACCACCTCTCCACAAATGCGGATATAAGTCCAGGATCGCCAGTAATAACTGAACAATCTAACAGTGGACTTAATCTTGTGGCAGCCACCAGGCCTTCAATCTCAGGCATTGGCCTCCCAATTAGTGTCACCTTCCTCCCATGTGACACTAACTTCAAATCAGGACGTTCCTGATTTGATGTACAAATTATACAATTATTAAAAAAAATTAATCATAAACAAATAAATAAACAATGACAAATAATTAACAAATTAAAATACTTGTCCATTCCACACGCCATGTGCAACATGCTCGGCAAATGATGTGAGCACTGACGGGTCACGTGGATCACCAGGGAATCCCTCTGCAGCATCATCACCATCTGACCCCTCACCACTATCAGCACCCTGTGCGTCCGCACGCATCTCAGGTGCCTCCGTAGGCTGCTCAGGGACATCATCAGTCATGTCAGCGACGTCCTCAGCCATATCACGTCCCTCTGTAGTCATCTGATGAACACGTAGCCTACGGGCTGAGGCAGTAGGCCTACGCCTCTCGGGAACATCGCCAGCATCCTCGTCAGCAGCTCTATCTCTGCCTACAACTCTACCTATGGCACGACCTAAACCTCGTGTTCTGGCCATGATCTGTAAATCATGTCGAACACGTATTTTTTTCGGTCAAAATATACACAATTTTCTTTATAAAAAAACAACTTTATTTATAAACAAATAAGACTAACTTAAATCAAATTATTTTCACACATACACAACCTAATTTTAAAAAAAGTTAAACAACTTCATTTATATAAAAAAAACAACTAATGTAAAAAAAATTATTAATAAACATGCACAACTTAATTTTTTTTAAAAAATCAAACAACTTCATTTATAAAAAAAAACATAACTAATATAAAAATAATTCATTACTAAACATCCACAACTTAATTTTTTAAAAAAATTAAACAACTTCATTTATAAAAAAAAACACAACTAATGTAAAAAAAATTAATTAGTAAACATCCAACTCTTAATTTAAAAAAAAAAATAAGAAACTTCATTTCTAAAAAAAACACAACTAAATTACTTAGTAAACATCCACAAGTTAATTTTTTAAAAAAAAAATAAACAACTTCATTTATAAAAAAAAGAAACACAACTAATATAAAAATAATTCATTACTAAACATCCACAACTTAATTTTAAAAAAAAAATTAAACAACTAATGTAAAAAAATTATTTAGTAAACATCCACAATTTTTTTAGAAAATAAAATACTTCATTTATAATAAAAAAACTAATTAATTATAAAAAATTAGTATTTTTATAAAACTTCCAAAACACACAACTTTAATTATAAAAATAGACAACTTCATTTTTAAAGAAAAAACACTAATTTAAAAAAATAAACAATTAACAAAAACAAACACAACTACTTTTATAAAAAAAATAATTTACAAATTAATATTTAGTAAAAATACACAATTTAAATTATAAAAAAAACATGACATCAAAAACCCAAACCTCATTTTTCATAAAATCTAAAAAACAAAATAACCAAAATAAATAAAATAATTCATTTAAAAAAAACAAAACAATTTCTGTTTAAAAAAATTTTAAAAAAAGCAAACAAAAAAAAAAACAAAAAAACCACTTCCGGAAACATTCCGGAAGAAGTGGTTCTTCCGGAAAGGTCTTCCGGAAATTTGAAAGTTCTTCCGGAAGATCGCGTCTTCCGGAATTCTTCCGGATGAACCACTTCTTCCGGAAAGTTCCCGGAAGAGGTTTTCCGGGAGTCTTCCGGAAGAAGTGTTCTTCCGGAAGACGTTTCGGTTACTTCCAGAAGAACACTTCTTCCGGAAACTTTCCGGAAAATGTTCTTCCGGAACTTCCGGAAGAACCCCTAACGGGTCTTCCGGAAGGCTCCGCCGTGAACCTCCTTTCCCCATTTTTTTCGGCGTCCTCTCCTCTCGTCTTCTACCCTAAGGTTACTATCCTAAGGTTCCACTGCTACAACAATGTTGTATCATACAAGCAAAGGGGAGTTAGGGAGACTAACCTCGTTCGCGGAGAAGAAGAAGACGAGGTTCGCGCTTGCCTTGCGGAGAAGAAGAAGCAGTTCGCGGAGAAGGGAGAAGAAGCAGTTCGCGGAGAGGGAGAAGAAGCTTCGCGGAAGGAATGAGCAGGAAAGTTTCTTCCGGAGAGGGGGGGGGGGCTTTTTATAATTTTTTATTAAAGGGCAAAATTGCCCATTCATAAAAATTGCTGGGTGCACCTAGCATCTCCCAAATTTTAATCTAAATGAAAACTCCAAAGAGTTTTTAAATTTAAAAATGGGCCTTTCTACATGATATAACCTAGACTACCCCAAGACCCAACCCAAATAAAAAAGAAAAAACAGAGAGAGAGAAGTAAGAATATTGTTGCGTGCTTCGGACATGCATGCAAGCTATGTCTTTTCACTAGCTACCTAGGTTTACAATCTAGCTAGTGCACTTCATACAACACAAATTAAGCTTCACTTGGATACTTGGAAAGAGTTAGAGAGCTTTTAAGGAGTTGGAAGAGCTAGGAGTATAAGAATTAAAGACATTGGATTATCTCTAACCCTAAAAAATCTTATAACTTTGATGATAATAGATATTTTAAAATTTGATTGACTAATGAATTTCATTGAGTATTACAGGAACATATTCTTGGTTAATTATCAACATGCAAAGAATGGGGAGGTGGGGAGGGGGCTTTATTCGTTCGATTGTTGGGATGTTGAGGGTGGGGGTGGGGGGTAGGGATCCAATTGATCCCTCAGTCTATGTTTTATTTGCTTAATTAAATTTATGTTGTTCATTTGATATATGTTGCCGTCATGATTTTATTGTTGTGATAAAAGTTTAGTTTAATTTGATTTATTTTTAGCATAAAACCAAGGTGTTTGGTTGTTATCATGTTATTGCCCAAGTTTTCCTAACATGAAATTATGAATGTTGAGTTAAAGATATCAAAGCCATGCATGCTAGATTATGAACTCAGCATGAACTTGGGAGGAATAAAGTACGAACATGATGAACATGATGAACATGTTGAAAAAAGTTAAGAAGCTAGCTCGTGAATCTTCACATGTAACATGACATATAGGCACCTATTTTTGGTGGTTTTTTTGTTCTAATTATCGAGATTAAGTTATAAATGTTGTAGTTTATGTTTTGCCTGAGTAAATTTCCTTTTACGTGAGCAATTCAACACTCTTTCCTTCTACACTCATTTGTGGTGGCTTTTAGCTACCAAAAACTGCATTTAAGCCTCCAAAAATCATAACTGTTTTTTGTAGTGTTATATAATATTAACCTATGCATTTAATTTAGAATGCAGTGATTACACTAAAAAAACTCCTAGTTTATTTCTCCTCCATAAAAAATTAAAACAAAAATCATAATAAAAATAATTCTTTAAAATTAGAATCCAAATGCCAATATAAAATATAGGGAAAATGTATTTTTAATCCCTATAACTTCATTTTTTTTTCTTTTTTTTTCCTTGAAATTTTACATCATTCAATTTAATCCATAACTTTATTAAAAACATGTTTTTAGTCCCTCCTCTTATATGATGTTGACCTCGTGTATTACATAGCATATAGATTACATGATAACCATTATTTTTTATAAAGGTGACAATGCATTATTCCATGTGGTATAATTTTGAATTAAAAATTTAATAGAAATTAAAGGTTTTATTCTTAAAAAGAATCAAAATAGAAAGAAATTTCACTCTTTCTCTGTTGTTTTCTTCGTGTGCACCACTCGGTATGAATTGCAAAGGATGACTCTTATCCTTGTTTGAAAATTGTGTTCAATAAACAAACAAAATAAGAAGAAGATGCATGAACATATTTGCAACACAAATTATTGAAGAATGAAGGTGAAAACAAGAATAGAGATGGAACCGTTGAAAGTTAAGGTTCGATGTTTGGGAAGGCATTTGATAACTTCATTTAAAAAATAATAATCAATTTTCCACATAATTTGATTAAATTAAAAAAAAACAAAAGAAAAAACAACATTGTGTACCATGCAAGACAGAGTTAATCATATTAATGAAGATTTTTTGAAGAAGGAATAAAAATAAGTTTTTTAAAGTTTATGGTCTAAATTAAAGGATATGAAAATTTAAAGACCAAAAATACTAAGAACATAATTTTTCATATATATATATATATATATATATATATATATATATATGTATATGTATGTATGTATGTATGTATGTATGTATGTATGTATGTATAGAGAGAGATATGATAAGGTTGTTGAATTTTAAAATAATTATCTTAAAATAATTTAAATGATGATCTGATATTGGATGTTGGTGTAAAATTATTTTATACCGTTAATACATAAACATTAAACTCATATGTGTGTGTTCATTGTAAATATAAATGTTACATTCGAATAAATATATAAATATAATAGGTAAAAAATTATATCCTTTTAAAATATTATATAAATTGTTAGATAGATGTATAGATAGATATATAGATAATATAATCTTTTTATAACTTAGCTTTCATTTACGTGTCAAAGTAATCTATTAATTTAGGGCTTAAATATATTTTTAGTCATTATAATTTTGTAAAATAAAACAAACATAATTTATAAAGACTAAAATAAAAAAAATTTATAAAAAAACAAAAAATACTAAATTACAATAGCTAAAAGGATATTTAAACCTTAATTTAGTGGTTAAATATTATTTATGAAGTTTAAGGTTGAGAGGTTTTTGTAAAAAAAAAAGTTGAAAATTCAAATTCTATACTTGTTATTTTTATATTTTATGCTCTAGTTTTCATACATGACACGTCATCTAAATCCTAAATCCTCCTTATATTCACTTGACACATTAATACTGGCAATTGTCACATTAATGTAATATTAAAGTTACTTATCAAGTCAATGTTCCACCATTTGTCATATTATACGTACATCAATAAAATTTGTTAATATTTTTTTTTGTTTGTAAAATTGGACAATTTGTAAAGGTTGAGGAACCAAAACTGTTCAATTTAAACATGTGAGACCAAAATAGTTCAAGGACAAATTTGAATAATCAAAAGTGCATTTAAATCTTTTGTTAATTAATTAAGATTTAAAATAATATTATATAGAGAGATAAAGAGAGAAATAGAAATGGAAGAAGAAATATTAATATAGAATTTAATGCTATTAATAACTCCACTAAAATAATTCTATTAATATAATATTTATATAGATATATATTTCAAATATACTAATTGATGATTTCATATGGGTAGTTTATAAAGCATTTTTTTTTTAAATAAGTAGTCATTTTCATATTAATAATATATACTGAAATTTATATATATATATATATATATATATATATATATATATATATATATATATATATTAATTAGTATAAAATTAATTTTATATGCCGTTATTATAATAATGATTAAGATTAATTAGTATAAAAGTATATAGAATTAGTTGCATTTGTTATTTTTTTGTAATGTTTAAAGTGACAATTGGTATAAAATTAGTTATGTGTTTATTATTATAATCATTTAATATAAAATTAGTTTTAATTTTATGTGTGAAAATAATAAATTTATTAAAAATTATTATTTATTAAGAGTTAGACAATTAAATAATTATAAAGGATGAAAACAAATATTCAGCTCCCCTTAATTTGTAAGGCTTTTTTTATCCCTCACTAGTATTAAAGGGTTTACAACATCTCATAAATTTTTGTTCAACCAATTAAATTAGATTCCTTTGATCCCTTAGACGATGAGAGCCCTATCTCATTTCTAAAGTTTCAGAAACTCTAGAAACAGAAACTTTGTTGTTTTTCGAGCGGCGTGCATTTGCCAATACCGAGCCATTCCAGCCTCTTCCGAGTATGGCAAGAGTTCCAATTTCACGGTCATTGATTTCTGTCACATTTAACTTAAGAGTGTGTTTGGATAAGGTAATTCAACTAGGTAATGTATTTATTATTGGGAATTAAATTTTTCTTATTAAAAGTAATTGTTTGGATATTTTAGTAAAAGGAATTCAAAATTTTAGAATTTTAAAAGAAATTTTAGTTAGTTGAAAAAATAGAATTTCAAATTTTATCTTCAAGAGAGTGAATTTTAAATTCTCAAAAGCAAGTTTCTCTTCGGCTACGACGATCCAAAGCTCTGGTTTCCCAAGCAAATACCTCCCAAGCCAAAATCTCAGACTCCGGCGGCTACCGTTGTCCTGGGCTGCGTCTCCGCAGTCAAGAACCAATGCGGCAAGATATGTATTCTCGCCATTGATGGCGGCGTCATGCGCGAGATTCTTGCCAGAAAAGCCCTCGCCTACCTGGAAGCCGCCGCCAGATTTTCTCTGCCCACGGCACGTGGCGGTTTCTGGCAGAGAAAGGAAACAAATTCTACCACACGGGAGGCGGCGCAAGCAATCGTGGGTTCCTGAAGAGGTTAGTTTTCGGCTCGGTGTCATCGATGACGACAGGTTTGGAGAAAGCGATGAAGGAAGCATTCACAACGGAGAATGGTCGTGGGAGTTTGACTCAAGGACACTCTAAAACCGGTTCTGATTCCGTGCTACGACTTATTGAGTACGGTGCCGTTTTTGTTCTCACGTGCGCACGCGTTGGAAACAGATAGCTTCGACTTTTAATAAAGAAATCCAAATACAGAATTTTAAAAATAAAGGAATTTAAATTGGAGCATTTGAAATTTACAGAATTTATTTAGAATTTTAAATTGCCTCATCCAAACACACTCTTAAAGACTCTCGCTTAGAGTTATAAGCGCCGTACATTTTACTTTCAGCCTCTTCTGAACCATGCATTTTGGTCATAGGGTAATGTATCTAACATCTCTGAGAACAGTTCTTACAAACTAGCCATTTGCCATTGAAAAGGTATTCTGTAACTTCTTCACTTTTTTTTTTTTACCTTCATTGCTTAAGAAAACATATTTTTTATTGATCATAATTTTGGTTAGGAATTTCAGATTTCGACAAACTTAAGTTGTAGTGCTGTCTAGTATACAATGGTAAACTCTCACACCTAGGAGATATAAGCTGAGAGTCATTCCCAGTTTTAGATTTACATTGTAATAGCTTTATTGAATATAATTTTCTGCTTTGGTGGAGAAACTTGAAATTTGCATAACTTGATCTATTAGGATTGAAAGAAATGAAAGATAGATGAAAAGTAGTTTTAGGATTCATTCAATTCATTCATTCATCAAAGTATTACAAAATTGATGTATTTATACAAAGATAGAAAATAACTAACTTGAGTAACCAACATTAACTTACTCAAATAACTTCTAGTAACTATAACTTGAGTAACCAACTAATTTACTTAAATAACTTCTAATAACTAACTAAATTAATTTTGTCTAATACCCCCCGCAAGCTGGAATGTGTTGAAAAACACTTCTAGCTTGGAGAATACAATACATCAACCTTAAAGAAGAAAGAGAAAAGAAAAGAAAAAAAAAATTGAAAACATGAAATATAACAAAACATATTGGAAATACATTGGTCAAAATATAAACTTCGAGAAATCTTCGACCAACTTCGACTGCTTCCAAGAGTCCAAAGCAAGCATCAAAGCTTGTTGGCAAAAACTTTGGTGACGAAGGACAAGAAATTGTAACCGACACGCTCGAAGAGGTACCACAATGCGGTGGCATAAACGAGTACTGCAACCGCTCCACTCCAATTCATCCACAACACCACATCAACAGAGAACACGATGAAAGGATGAGAAACTAAGGCAATGCCAAGATTGTCAGAAGAATGAAGGGGTTAGAATCATCAATGGCAGTCATGGCCATGAGAGAAAAAAGGAAAAAAAAGAAAAGAATTAACCAAACATCCGAAAGGTCCCCTTAAAAAACGATTCATAAGGGGGTGGTCTATCCAGTTATATAAGAACTTAATCATCAATGACATCCATGGCCATGAGAGAAAAAAGAGAACCAACCAGGCATCCGAAAGGTCCCTTTAAAAAAAAACGATGCATAAGGGGGTGGTCTACCCAGTTATATAAGAACTTAATCATCAATGACATCCATGGCCATGAGAGAAAAAAAAGAACCAACCAGGCATCCGAAAGGTCCCCTTAAAAAAAATGATTCATAAGGGGGTGGCCTACCCAGTTATATAAGAACTTAATCATCAATGGCATCCATGGCCATGAGAGAAAAAAAAGAACCAACCAGGCATCCGAAAGGTCCCCTTAAAAAAATGATTCATAAGGGGGTGACCTACCTAGTTATATAAGAACTTAAACATCAATGGCATCCATGGCCATGAGAGAAAAAAAAGAACCAACCAGGCATCCGAAAGGTCCCCTTAAAAAAATGATTCATAAGGGGGTGGCTTACCCAATTATACAAGAACTTAATCATCAATGACATCCATGATCATGAGAGAAAAAAAAGAATCAACCAGACATCCGAAAGGTCCCCTTAAAAAAATGATTCATAAGGGGATGGCCTACCCAGTTATATAAGGAATGAAAGAAATGAAAGATAGATGAAAAGTAGTTTTTGGATTCATTCAATTCATTCATTCATCAAAGTATTATAAAATTGATGTATTTATACAAAGATAGAAAATAACTAACTTGAGTAACCAACATTAACTTACTCAAATAACTTCTAGTAACTATAACTTGAGTAACCAACTAATTTACTCAAATAACTTCTAATAACTAACTAAATTAATTTTATGTCTAATATGATTTGTACCAACCAAACAGGTTGCGTCCATTGGATATAGAATGCGTATGGAATGTAGTATCCTGAGTCCAAGTTTTAGCTCCTAATTCAAAAAAAGTTGTGTAGTGCATTTTCCAATTAACTTAGGAATTTGTAATACAAATTAAGAGTTGTGATTTTGGTAAAGTATTACTGCTCACAATTTTATCATGGTTTATGGTGTGTCGAGTTAATGTGTTGAGGAGAACATGCATGCAATGGAATGTTTGACTTAATTTTGTGGTTGTTGATGAAATACTTAACTCAGTTTGACGGAACTTCTAGGATGCTTTATAGTACCGTACTATGATTTTCTGGCTGATCCAGTAGAAGTTAATGTATGTAAAGATATCTTAAAAGTCTAAGATTTAGTTGTTTTCATCTTATTTTTATTAAATGAAATGTCTGAATTCTGTCACGTTTCATGTCCGACCTCAACTGGTGAGATATGATTTTGTTGTTGTAATGTCTAAATTCTCTAGAAAATGTCCTTGTCGTTTTAGATGATATTGATGATGAAATTTGAGTGACCATTTTCAGTTTGTCTTGCTGAATAATGACATCAGCTGGTATAGTCAAGAATTCACCAAAAAAAAACCCTGATGCAGTCATGATGGCTAGTACTAAGTTAATAATGAGTTAAAGTATGAAAGATGCATATATGAAACATGGTCTACATAAGATTGTAGTATGTATCTGCTCTACCTGCTGTGATGAGTGAGTTTATATTATCCTTTTAATTTTGGTGTTCTATCTGACCTGTCAAGGTAGAATATTGATGTAAAGACTCATATATGTGAATTTAAAGCTAATTTTCTTTTGGCTTATCAGTGATCTGTTATGGTGAAAAATTGGTGAAAATTGATTTAAGAATCAGTTCTTGTTTTGATGGTGAAGAATGGGCTTAAAAACATGAGTTTTAAAAAATCATGCATGCAATGTTTGACTAAATATCTTTGCTTGCTGAAATAACTACCTCTGCTTCAAAGATGTTTTATAGTGCTGTATTGTGATTTTTTTTTTTCTGATCTAGTAGAAGATAATGTATGTAGAGATATCTGAAAAATCTAACATATGGTTTTAATCATATTTTTATCATATGTAATGTCTCAATTCTGTAGAAATTGTACATATCTTTTTATAGAAGATATTGATCAAAAAATTCTAGTGAGAATTTTTAGTTTGTCTATCTGAATAATGATAATATGGTGCATTCAGGATGGTTGGAACTAAGTTCGTAATGAGTTAAAATATGTGAAAATGAAACTTTCATATAAGGAAAACATACATACAAACTTGTAGAATTCAATTTTTGTTAAAAATGTGAGAACATTATTTGATCACCATAAATAATTATTATGAATAGTTATGGTTCTAAATTAAAGGCGGGGTGTTTTTGACATCTTTTTACACTTTCAATAATTATATTAGAACATCAAAAAATGATTATATTATAATTTTCTTTTAATAATTATATTAGAAAATAAAAAAATGATTATATTATAATTTTTTTTTTCAAGAACTAAATTATTACCGTTTTACACCGAAGGAAAGTGACAATTTATAAAATATTAAATTAGAGTTGATTTTATAGAAAAAATGCATTTAATGATTTTTTTAAATAAATCAGTGAGAGTTGAGTTTGTTATTCAAGAGGTTTTGAATTATATAAATTTCTCTTTGAGTAACAACTGTATTATTTATTTTATTCAAAATAAATTATTAATCTCACTTAGAGCAATAAATTATTTTTATTCAATATATGATTTTTACATGACTTAAAAAAAACATAGAAGCATCGCCCATAATATAAATAAAACTTAAGGAGCGTGAGTGTAACTTGCTTATAAAAAAAATGCACTTGACTTGTAAGAGGTCATGTGATGGATTGATCAGTGTGCTGCTCATAGGTACCTTAAGTTTATTTCATCAATTTTACATATTTTATTTTTTTGGATAAACAAAATAGCATAAGGATCAATAAAAATTCTAATCCTAAACTAGTTCTTAGTAAACTTAACTTTTTCTATCTTAATTTATATTTTTTATCATTATTTTAAATATTAATATATAATTTGTCCATGGTGGGCCCACTAGCACACTAAAAAATTAGAATCATAAAACTTTCATTAAGAAATATTTAATGTTTACTTTATACTTTCAATTTTAAGACTCAAATTTAAAATGATTTTTGCTTATAAGATTCAATTTATAATATTTTTTGCATGAATTATTTTTAGATTAGAAATACCCCACATTAAAAGAGATAATTATTAATGATAATCATAGTTTTAAAAAAGGTTATAAATTTAAGATAAATTTATTTTTATAAACTAAATTAAGTGATGCAAAACATTTAATATAATGCATTGAATTAATGTTTTCATATTATATGTCCATGAAGACTATATATATATATATATATTGAGTTTTATAATAATTTAAAATCATTCATTAATGTAATATTTATTGTTTAAAGAACTTTTAAGAAATGTTGATGTATTTTATTCGGACGTTTTCAACTAGAACAATTGGTCTTACTATAAGTTTGAATAAATTAATGCATATATGATACAAAGATTTTTCACATTATAATCTAATAATAATTGAGCTAAAATGTTATATATTAATTGTGTAAAAAGTTTTATATATTCATTCCATCACAACTTATCATGTATGGTAAATTTGTTAATTTTTTAAATAATGATCTTAACGTAATTTAAATAGTGATTTGTGATTGGATGTCAGTATAAAATTATTTTATAATATCAAAATAGACATTAAACTCATAATAATTTATCATATATATAAGTTTATTAACCTTTACAATAATTATATCTTTAAAGTCATATTAATATTTTAATCAAGATCATACTAATTAATAATATTATTTTTGGTT
Organism: Glycine soja; assembly: GCF_004193775.1. Lineage (NCBI taxonomy): Eukaryota > Viridiplantae > Streptophyta > Magnoliopsida > Fabales > Fabaceae > Glycine > Glycine soja. The sequence goes on from NC_041006.1 coordinate 7,702,284, forward strand.
GATTGACAGTATAAAATGATGGTGCTTAAAAATTAAAATAAAATAAAATTAAACAATGTTTTTGGATCATCATAGTATTGCTGTGGAGTATTGAACTCGAAACTCGAACCAGCAATTTGTTGGTAAACTAAACAAAAAAGGTTGCACATGGTAGAGCACTTGTGCTTGGGAAAAAAACTCATTAATAAAGAAAAAAACAAAGTTTTCAGTAAAGTTATTCTCAAAGAGAAATTAATAATTTAAATCTTCTTAAATGACTACCTTAATTCCCTCATTAATTATTCAAAAATCATTAAATGTATTTTCCTATACAATTAACTCCAATTTATAGATCCATACAAAAAACTCCAATTTAATATTTTCTTATTTTTTTAGAGTAAACAAACACACTTACCGTGTGTTTACACGTTTACTCAGTTTTAAATCCGGTCCTATATAAGAAAGAAATATTTTCTTGGTCTTAGTTATAAGAAAGATAGGAATACTTAGGAGTAAAATGCAGTGTATTTGCTCTTAGTCTTTCAAAGATTGGGTACCATAAGTCTATATAATTAGGGTTTTCTTCTCACATTGGACTTGTGTATCCTGAAATGCCTCATGCTTCTTTACTCCCTGAGGAACTCATTGTGGAAATTCTGTCATGGGTTCCGGTGAAGGCTCTCATGCAATTCAGGTGCGTTTCTAAGACTTGGAATTCCCTTATCTTACATCCTGTTAGATATTAATTAGAAAAATAATAATAACAAGTTTTATGAGCCTTAAATTGTGGAAGATGAAAGTTGTAAGGTTGTGAGTTACAAAGTCTTGAATAAGCAATTATGTGAGCATTTAGTATTCTTGAATAAACAAATTATGTGAGTGGTCACTCTATTTTAGTATAAATAGGGGATCATACTCTTGTATTTGGGGTGGCAAATGAAATAAAATCTTCTTCTTCTTCCAACAAAGTGGCATCAGAGCTTGAGTTCTAGAGTGTTGAGAGAGAAGCACTTTGTGAGTTGAGAGAGAAACACTTTGTGAGTTGAGAGATGGCAAGCAATGGCTTGAGTATGTTTCAATTCCCTCGTCTTACCAAAGAGAATTATGATAATTGGTATCGTCGCATGAAAGCCTTGTTAGGTTCTCAAGATGCATGGGAGATTGTAGAGAAAGGTTATACCCAACCTCAAAATGAAGCTATTTTGTCACCAAATGAGAAGGAGACTTTGTTGAAGTCGAAGAAGAAGGATCAACAAGCACTTACTTTCATTCATCAAGGTTTGGATGAAGCTATGTTCAAGTTGATGTCAAATGCAACCACATCCAAAGAAGCATGGGAGATTTTGAAAACCTCCCTTGAAGATGTTGATAAGGTAAAAATGGTGCGCCTACAAACTCTACGTAGAGAGTTTGAATCATTGCATATGAAGGAATCTGAATCTATCTCAGATTTTGGCAACAAGGCGTTGGCTATTGTGAACCAAATGAAGCGTTATGGAGAAAATATGGAAGATGTTCGTGTGGTGGAAAAGATCCTTCGCTCCTTAATCGCTAAATTTGATTATGTGGTTTGTGCTATTGAAGAGTCTAAGGATTTAGACTCAATGACCGTAGACCAATTGATGGGTTCTCTTCAAGCCTATGAAGAAAGGTTCAATAGAAGACATGATGAGCCATTGGAGCAAGTCCTCAAAGCCAAAGCTTCTTTGAAAGAAAATGGAGGAGAAAGTAGTCAAAAAGCACGTGGACGTGGTCGTGGACTTGGTCATGGCCAAGGAAGAGGAGGAAGAGGAGATCGTGATAATTTTGACAATAATGAATGGAGGAGCCATCAATCCACTAGAAGTCGTGGAAGAGGTAGAAACAATTATGAAAAAGCATATGAAAGGAGGTATGATAAATCTAATGTTGAATGTTTTAATTGTCATAAATATGGCCATTACTCTTGGGAGTGTAGAACAAATGTTGAAGAGAAGGTCAATCTTGCTGATGATAAAGAAGATAAAGAAGTTGAAGAGTCAACACTACTACTATCACTTAATAATGGTGAGAAGGAAGACAAATGCTTATGGTATCTTGACAATGGAGCAAACAATCACATGTGTGGATGCAAAGAGAAATTTGTGGAACTTGATGAGAAGGTGAAAGGAAATGTTTCTTTTGGAGATTCTTCCAAGGTGCAAATCCAAGGAAAAGGTACCATTTTAATTTCTTTAAAAGATGGTGCTCACAAATTAATCACGGATGTTTACTATGTTCCTAAACTAAAAAGCAATATTTTGAGTTTGGGACAACTTGTTGAAAAGGGGTATGAAATTCATATGAAAGATTGTTGTTTATGGCTTCGAGATAAAAAATTCTAATTTGATTGCCAAGGTGTTTATGTCAAGAAATAGAATGTTCACTTTGAACATTAAAACCAATGAAGCAAAATGTTTGAAGGCTAGCATAAAAGATGAATCATGGTGTTGGCATATGAGATTTGGGCACTTGAATTTTGGAGCACTAAAATCCTTAGGAGAGGAGAAGATGGTGAAAGGGATGCCTCACATCAACCATCCTAATCAATTGTGTGAAGCATGTCTCCTTGGAAAGCATGCAAGAAGGAGTTTTCCAAAAGAAGCTAATTCAAGAGCAAATGAGCCTCTCCAACTTGTTTACACCGATGTGTGTGGCCCAATCAATCCTCTTTCATGTGGTAACAATAAATATTTCTTGCTTTTTATTGATGATTATAGTAGAAAGACTTGGGTTTATTTTCTAAAGCAAAAATCTGAGGCATTTGTAGCTTTTAAAAATTTTAAAGCTCTTGTGGAAAAGGAGAGTGGTTATGTAATCAAAGCTCTAAGATCCGATAGAGGTGGCGAATTCACATCAAAAGAATTTAATGAATTTTGTAAAAAATATGGGATTTGTCGCCCTCTAACGGTTCCTAGATCTCCACAACAAAATGGGGTAGCAGAGAGAAAAAATATAACTATTCTTAATATGACTAGATGTATGTTGAAGGCTAAAAATATGCCAAAGGAATTTTGGGCCGAAGCTGTTGCATGTGCTGTTTATTTGTCCAATCGCTCCCCAACAAAGAATGTCAAAGATCAAACACTACAAGAAGCATGGAGTGGAGTGAAGCCAAGAGTTGATCACTTGAGAGTATTTGGGAGCATTGCATATGCTCATGTACCCGACCAAGGAAGATTCAAGCTTGATGATCGGAGTGAGAAACATGTGTTCATTGGCTATGATGCAAGCTCAAAAGGCTACAAATTGTACAATCCAAACAATGGAAAGACAATTGTGAGCCGAGATGTTGAGTTCTATGAAGAAGGCACATGGAATTGGGAGGAGAAAGAAGACACTTATGATTTTTTCCCGTACTTTGAAGAAATAGATGAAGAAGCCTTGACTCCAAATGATTCAACTCCAGCACTTTCACCAACTCCTTCAACCAATGAAGCCTCATCATCTTCCGAAGGGAGTTCAAGTGAAAGGCCAAGAAGAATGAGAAATATTCAAGAATTATATGATGAAACTGAAGTTATAAATGATTTGTTTTGTCTTTTTGTTGACAGTGAACCCTTAAACTTTGATGAAGCAATGAAAGACAAAAGGTGGAGACAAGCCATGGAAGAAGAAATCAAAGCCATTGAGAAAAACAACACTTGGGAGTTATCAAGCCTTCCCAAAGGTCATGAAGCAATTGGAGTCAAATGGGTGTTCAAAATCAAGAAGAATGCAAAAGGAGAGGTTGAGAGACACAAAGCAAGACTTGTAGCTAAAAGTTATATGCAACAATATGGAGTTGATTATGATGAAGTGTTTGCACCGGTTGCCCGCATGGAAACCATTCGTCTTCTTATTTCCTTGGCAGCTCAAATGAAGTGGAGAATTTTTCAGCTTGATGTAAAATCGGCATTTCTAAATGGCTATCTTGAAAAAGATATCTATGTTGAACAACCAATGGGTTTTGTCATCGAAGGTCAAGAAGGAAAAGTCTTGAAATTGAACAAGGCGTTGTATGGTCTAAAGCAAGCACCGAGGGCATGGAATACTCGCATTGACAAGTACTTCCAAGACAATGGGTTTGTTTGTTGTCAAAATGAGTATGGTCTTTATGTTAAAACTTTTAATAATGGTGATGTCTTATTTATTTGTCTTTATGTGGATGACCTTATCTTTATCGGCAATAACCCAAATTTGTTTGAAGACTTCAAGGAGTCCATGTCTCGTGAATTTGATATGACAGATATGGGACTCATGTCATATTACTTGGGAATGGAAGTGAAGCAAACGGAGAATGGTATCTTTGTCTCACAAGAAAACTACACGAAAGAAGTGTTGAAGAAATTTAATATGCTTGATTGCAATCCCGTGAACACACCTATGGAAGTGGCTTGAAGCTATCAAAGTTTGATGAAGGAGAGAAGGTAGATTCCACGGTCTTCAAGAGTCTTGTGGGGAGTTTAAGGTATCTAACCAATACAAGGCCCGATATTCTATATGCGGTGGGAGTTGTGTGTCGCTTTACGGAGGCTCCTACCTCTCCTCATCTAAAAGCCGCAAAAAGAATTCTTCGTTTCTTGAAAGGTACAATTGATTTTGGATTGTTTTATTCTCCCTCCAATAACTATAAGCTTGTGGGATTTTGTGATAGTGATTTTTCCGAAGATGTTGATGATAGAAAAAGTACTACCAGATTTGTATTTTTTATGGGTGATTGTGTTTTTACATGGAGTTCTAAGAAGCAAGGCATTGTGACACTTTCTACTTAATAGGACCTTCATAACTCTTCAGATGAGAAGAAGAGAAACTATATGTGATGGCTGGTATATTGGAGATCATAGTCTTCTTATAGGGTGTTAACCTAATAGGATTCTCATTACTCTCTAATAGGCCAACACTGACATCTGCTCGTTTAAGTCCATATCATTTGATTTGGTTTTTGATTGTCTAACGGAGGATCATTTAATTTGATCACATAAGATAAAACTCATTAATGATAAATAGCTAATATAATTGTCTTATAATATTAGTCCACATTAATTATTGGAATGGAAAATTCCAACAATCTCTTACTTGGGCTACATATTGTAACAATTTTATCAAAAATCCTTAAGCGTGCATCTGTATGCTATTTTCCTTTAGACTTTCACTTTAACAACATAGTTCGTCTCATGCATTAATAATGGAATCATTGCGTCTTTGTCACTACAACAAATGTAACTAAACCCCAATGACTACCACATCAATACACTCAATGACATAGGTCAATATAGATGAGCAACATGAAAATTACATGCAATGTGATCTCATTCATACCTATCTCCAATTGGTCCAAACTTTATTCTTTATAGAGATCAATCCAAATACAACATAAATATTGCAAACAAAATAAGCTTATAATGAAATGATTAACTTTAACTTTATTTTTGCAGAAAATCCAAACTACAAAATATATTTAAATCATAAGATATAGAACATAAGTAAGACAACCACTCAACTAAGGTATTATCAGGAATTACACTCATATGAGCATTGTGCTCATGAAAAACTTTAAGTATCATATCTCTAGTAAGTGGATCAGCTAGCATGAAATAAGTTCTTATATGTTGTATACAAATCTATATTTTCTGAATTATTTATTTAACAATCAAATACTTTATGTCAACAAACTTTTACTAAGTTGAATCCTTAATAAGACCGTTAAGATATTATCCCAATAAACACCCGATGGTTACTTAATGTTGGCAACAAACTTTTTACTTGGAATTTCAAATTTGAGCAATCTTAAGCTTGTTAGAAAGCTTATGATGCATAGTTTACTGTGGTAAATTCTCATACGGAGGAGAATTAAGAATCATTCCCAGCTTTATTAGATTGACATTGAAATAGCTTTATTTAATGTAATTTACTTTTGTAATAGAGATAAATGAAATTTGCATAACTTAAGTTTTGCACTAACCCAGAGTAGGTGGTTCTAGTGGCAATAGAATGTTCATGGAACGTAGTTTTCTCATTCAAAGTTAAATTCCTTTTTCAAAAACAAATTGAGTGTGTAGTGCATTTGCTAAGTTAGAACTTCGCTCTTCATATCAGGATTTCTGATTTTGGCAAAGCACAACTGTTCACAATTTTATCATGGTTTTTGGTGTTCTCTTTTATTTTTTTGGTGCTGGTTTTATGGTGTTCTGAATTAATAAGATTGAGCAGAACATGCATTCAATGTTTGACTAAATATCATTGGTTGTTAAAATAATTACCTCAGCTTGGAGGGAAATTCAAGGATGTTTTTTAGTACTGTGATCTTACCTTTATTATATGTAATGCCTTGTATAGAAAACAAATCATACTTAGTGTCTGAATTCTGTAGAAAATGTGTCCATCTCTTTTTTGGATGACATTGATCACAAAATTTTAGTTAGAATTTTGAGATTGTCTGAATAATGACAATGTGGTGCATTCCTATATGACTGTAAGAACTAAGTTCATAATGAGTTAAAAGATGTAAAAATGAAACTTGCATATAAAGAAAAAGAAACATATAAACTAGAAGGAAGAAGGCAAAACCTTCTCAATGTGAACTGGTGTATTAATTATAAGAGAACTTTTCAATATTAGTGAAATATTAAAATGAATGAATTGAGGAATATTTATGAAAATATTAATTTAAATAATAAAAGACAATATATTGATGATAAGAAATAATCATTAAGATAAAAAAAAATTGAGTAATAAATAAATAAAAATAATGGTAATTTGAAAGACTTTCAACTATTTAATATGATAGAAGATGTTTGAGTGTTAATTAACAAAATAGACAAAGTATTTAAATTGATCATCTTATACAATAAAGAATTATATAGAAAAGAATTAATTAAATATATAAAATTTAGAAAAAGAATTCCACAAATTTAGAAAAGTATATGATTATAAGCAAAAAAAAAGTAATGTATAATGTTAAAATTAGACATGGAAACCAAATCGTGGGTATTTGTTCAAGCCCCTCTTGACTTTGCTGGAAAAACACTCTTGACTTGGATTGATTTGGTTTCAGGTTTTCCCCAACTTAGAAAAATGGAGTCGGGGTCAGCTATGCTAGTCTCCTTTACATACATGTCCTGTTATATATGTATGATTCATAATTTATTTATAAATATCAATAATATGATTATACGCTAATACATAATTATATTATTATACTCAATCCATCCAATTATAATTGTCATGTAAGAAAATAATTATCTTAAAATAAATATCATTTTAGTTTTTAATGTAACATTATTTTTTCCACTTATATCCCTTACTACTTCAATCTTAAATATAAGAAAAATATTGATCTCAAATATCCGAAAATTTTAACTAACTTTACCTCATTTAATATTGTTATCTTTGAAACACCCTTCATTTCATTGAAGTTTTAGTTTAAAGGCTTCAATATATTTGTTGTCCTTGATAAATACTCGATTTTGTGTATGGTCCCTAATAAATTTTCGTTTCGTGATGGGTCCTTAATATTTGAAAAGTTTTTCGAAGGTCCCTATCGTTAGTCAAAATTTGTTATATGCTTATGTGGTCGTTAATTGGCCACATAGGCATGCCACATGTTGTGCTATGTGTGATTTTTGTCTGATTAGGATTACATGTAAGATTTTTTAAAAAATAAAAATGAAAAACGACGTTGATATTGCTGCTTCTCCAAAACCCTTCAAACCAACTCCACACCATTGCTGCTTCTCCAAAACCCCCCAAACAACCCCACCAATCCTTGACCAACTTCTCTACCAGCTCCACACAATCGATGCTGCCACCCCTTCCCCCATCTTTGTTGCTTCTCCAAAACCCCGAAATAAGACCGATTTGGATCTCTCGATCTAGCAGTTATTACAGATCGGGGCAGCTGCGAAGTCAGTGATGGGCCTTGGATCAAATGCACCCACCTTATTCCTCCCTTGGAACCCCACAGCAACAACACAACAATTCACACTAACCCATTTTCTTCTTTTTCCTTCCCTTGAACCATTACCCACATGGCGACAACAAATTTTCTTTTCTCAAAAATCACTCAGGACCCCCCTTCCCCAAAGAAAACCATCCTATTTGTTTTCATCATTTCCTTCTCTTCTCTTCACCTACGACACATAAGTGGGTTTGAGGGCCAAGTGTGTGAGAGAGACTAGGCGAGAAGAGAGGTTTGAGAGTTTGAGAGTTGGAGGAAGTTGGTGGTGGCGACTGGTGATGGCACGAGCATTGGCTGGTGGCGGCACAACTGGCAGTGCCTGTGGTGGTCGGTGGTTGGGTTGGTGCTGACCCTTGAGAAAGGAGAACAAGAAAGACAACCATGGAAGCAAGGGTTTGCAGAAAGAGCTCGCGACTATGAAACATTGACGACAAGTCCCAACATGACTACCCCACTTAGTTTTTCGTGCTCTACGCAATGGATCGAGTGGATTCGTGTTTTGGGGCAAGGTTTTGTTGACCTTCTTCTACCCATGCAACTCTTTTGATGTGCTCTCTTAGAAACATTATATATGTGATGAATTTCTTAAGCTATGAGTTGGCTTGGTTTGATTTGGGAATGTAAAATTGATTGAAAGGTCCTGAAAATCATTGGTGAGGACATGTTCGCCTTGGATTTTCACGAGTGAGGGCGGTCATAATGATAGATCTACATGAAAGGTATAGAAAAAACTATAGTGGGTTGTGTGAAAACACAAAGGGATGCTAGAGAATGATTTTGTGATGCCAAACAAATCAAGGGAAACAAAGAAACAAAAAGATTAAAACCACTCAATAAAATTATCATTTTTATTTTTAAAAAATCCTACATGTAATCCCAGTTAGACAAAAATCACACATGGCACCACACGTAGAACGCTTGCATGGTCGGTTAACGATCATGTAAGAAGATAACGAATTCTGATTAACGACAAAGAGATCGGACAGAACTTTTCAAATATTAGGGACTCATGACGAAGCAAAAATTTATTAAGGACCAAACGCAAAAAAAAAGAGTATTTATCAAGGACAAAAACATATTTAAGCCTAATTTAAATGACTCTTTTTTATTCCTAATACAAAGTTCCAATGAAGGGTAAACTGAAAAAAATTTAATTTTTAATTGAGATGGGGGCAATTAAATATGGTTAAATTCAAAATAGAAAAATATATAAAATGGTAGATTAAATATTAGGCAATGAATGCATAAAATATTATATTAAATGTTATATCATAAATGCATAACAATTTTTTAATAAATTAAAAGTAACTAAAGATTAAAAAAATTAAATACTATTAAATGATTTTTTAATTACCATAAATACATTAAATGTTATATTGAATAAAGACATTTATGCATAACTGTTTTTTCAATAAAATGAAATTGACTTCAATTTCTATGCACTAATTTATCAAGAGAGTCTGTCTTAGTTGGTTAAGAAATGATGTGCAAATTTTTGTAAATCCTCTACCACTGGTTTTAATTCCCACTGATGAGAAAAACCTTTTATGCACTAACAATGTAAAAAATTACATTACCAATCAGTCAGAAATTATATTAGGATCAACTTGCATAATAACTAACTATTGTAAAAATAAACAAAATTATCTTATAAAATAAATTATGATTAGATAACAATGTAAAATTATTTTACATTGGCAATGTATATACTATTTTTTAAAAAAGATATTTATGATTAAAAAAAACAAACAAATAAATAAATAATGATTTTTTAGGGAAAATAAATAATGATTTATAACCTTATTAATTACTATATATGTGAAAATATAGAAGTATTTTTCTCCAAATTGAAAGTCAGCCTCAATAAAAACATATAAAATTATTTTTTTCACTAATCATCGTATTGGAACAAAATATTCACCACTAAAAACAGTAATGACTTATAATCTTCATTGGAGACCATGAGCACACACAAGGTGTGTATTAGATTAAATGCAAGACCATAAATATGTACAATTTTTCAATAAAAAATAATTTTATTAATAGTAAGTAGTTATTTTAAATTATATTTAACAGGCATAAATAATATAACAAAAATAGTAAACAAATATATTATAAAAAAATGTTATTAAACAAATGCATAAATTTAAATGTATGTAATTATATAAATATTAATTTATTTTGACTTTCATTATAAAACACTTTTTAATACTTGATTTTAATATTTCTATTTTAAAAATAAAATTCATAAATATAATTAATAAATTCACAATAACCAATAAATGAATGCACAAACTTAAATACTCAAAAGATAAGGCCATTTTACATTAAGACCATGTAGGAATAGAAAAGACTTAAGTAGGCGGAGACCCACCAAAGAGCCCACACACACACACCACTATTTAAGCGAAAGAAGGAGGTAGAGAAGAAGAGGAGGAGCAACAAAGATCACAAACCCTAATTCCTAAAGCTTGGTTTGGAGGATCCTTGAGGTAGTGTTTTCTTCTTGTACACTGATATCCCTTTGATTGCAAGATTTCCCCTCTTCTTCCCTTTTTCTCCCTTTGTACCCTAGGTTTGGGTTTTTTTTTTTATTTTGCATGATTAATGGGTTTATTAGGTAAATTAATCAATTATAAATTTAAATAAGTGTTGAGGGGCTAATTGAAGTGCTTATGAGTGTTTGTGGGACATGAGTGACACTAGATCTGTAGCTAGTAGATTTACAACTTTTTTAGTCGGTGAAATTTTTGTTTCTCATTTCTAGATGATCTTCACTTAGTGAGACATTAAGAGAAGATCATGACTTTTTAGATTTTCTAACAAGATATTCTTGCTTAACATGAGATTACTTTCATTGAGTGAGAAGAACACAATGAATGGGTTTATTGTTGTTGGGTAAGAGATTATTTTCTTTAAGAAACTATCATCAACAAAATAAAAAGGTAAAGTTTATCAAAATTCAAAATGAAATAATTCTATTTGTGTTATATTATGTCGCAATATGGATTAATTAATTTTACTTTGTTTCAAATAGTTTTACTATTTATGTTATTGTTACTTTAAATAATTTTGATTATAAATAGATTATTAATGAGTTTTATTGCAACAAAAATTTTAAGGTTAATAATATTTCCATATGATAAGGTAATTTTTTTGTTTGTCCAAGACACTAAAAATCTCAGGACCCCGCCTTGAGAGATCTAGAGTAAGCTCTATTGACATTGGCGAGAGGTTATTCTCCAATTCTCCCATACAAAACAAAAGGTGAACTTCAATAATAATAATAATATATATAATATTATTTGAGATACCATAAATACGTAAAATATTATATTAAATGCAATAGATTTTCAATCAAAAGAAATTTAATATTATAAATATTAAATAGTAATTTTCATGTAAAAAAATAAATAATAATTTTTGTCCCTATTAAATATCATAATTTTAAAAATAAAAAATCACTTTATTCCTAAATTGGAAAATGAACCAAAAGCTAGAGTACTAACTGAATATTTCCTAGTGGACACACTTACATGAGGATTACATGTCTAAAAAGAATGTTTTCCACCTTAACATCTCACTTGTAGTAACATTTTTTTATCACATACCTGAATTTCTTTTGTCCTCTGTGTTAGAGAAAATAGTTTTTTTTTTTCTTTTCTAGAACAACAAATATGACTTCCATAGAGCAACAACTTAATCTTGTGGTGGTCGCACAACCAATTAATGCTATTAAGGATGCTGATATCCTCGAAAGACTTTGGAAAGACTTCGAAGACCAACTATGGGTAAGTGAATCTGATTAATATTCCCTTCAAATATCTTCTAATATTCCATATTCATTAGTTTTATTTTTCACAATAACCAAGAATTTTCACATCATGGTCTCTTTCTATAGTCCTTCAATTTCAACCTAGTAAGTTTTTAACAACTTAATTATTTATACTTAATAGAAAGCCAAGACGATAGCATCAGAACGTCTACGACTTGGTGGAGATTCATCAGTTGCACCTACATTCCCAATGCCAGAGACAAACGCATCAGATAACGCTGATGAAACCTCTAGAAAAGTAAATCTCTGGTTTTTCAAATTTTCATAAGTCTTTTTGGATTTTAAGATTTCATTGCATTTATCGTTAGGATTAATTTTTGGTTTGAGAGTGTCTCTTTTTTGCCTTAAAATCATATCAGTGTGATTTATATGATGATGTTGCTCACATGCAGACTCTACGCAAAAGGGGAAGAAAGACAACTTCCAAGGTTCTCTTCCAAGTGCCTTTTCCTTTTCAACCTCCTGAATTTTGTTTGAAGGAAAACATCAACCTGGACATAGTAAGTCACTATCTAATTTTTTTTATTTTCTTTTTATGTTTGTTTACATCTTATATGAATTATAAATGTGCAATTAATGATTTATATGATATAATAAATTTGTTACTGAAGCATAAGTTGACAATTTGCAACAGGTATTATTAAATCGGTTCAAGAATGAATCAAGTTGGGGGAACCACGTTCCCAAATTTTCTGTAGAAGAAAGATTAAAAAATTGGGTCATCGAAAAAAGGGAACGCATGCAAAGCAAGGACAAAGAAAAACCTGACGCTAAAATGCAAGATTATGTAAGACTGGATTTTCAATAATTTTAGTAGTTAATAAAAAAATCAATAATTTTAAGTATAAGATAAGATTGAAACTAAAATATACATGCATGCTAATTTTAAGAAGAAAATACATATACCTACAAGAAATGAAGTTAATATATATATATATATATATATATATATATATATATATATATATATATATATATATATATATATATATATATATATATATATATATATATATATAAGCTTATATTGACCACTAATATATATACAACGATCATTTGTGCAGTACTATATTCATTCAGCATCGCAGAAGACATTACGGTCTCATCAAGAGGTCATTGAGTTTTTGCTCGACGTAGAAATTCCTCGAAAAGGTGGTAGCAAGAAAGCAAAGGTTGTCGGGGCTGTAGATAATCAGGTACGTATTTTTTAATATTCAAAACATGAAGCATTGTATATAATATATATACACATGGTCTACATAACAATGATATATAGAGAGAAAAAATGGGAGATATAGATAATAGTTGACGATGTTGCACTTTACAGGTCTCAGGTTCGGCATCCCATGAATCAAGCAGAAGGAAAGAAATGTCATTCACTTCCCAAATAGTGAATAAGATGAAGAGTAGTGATGAAAAAGGGTCTAATGAATTGGATAATAAGGTGATGAGTGATGAATTGAAGAATAAGATGAAAGATTTAGAGAAGGAGATTATGCCGTGGGATAATGATGAAATGGGGCTATATAAGATGGTTGACATTAATGAAATTGAAAATGAACTGATGATTCAAGAAATGTTGAACCAGCCGGGAGAATTGTTGTTTAATTTGTGATATCATTGATGCCCCAAGCATGTGTGTTTGCACGCATGTGCATGCTGTTGAGAGAGAAAAAGAGAGGTTAGTCATATCTAGAGTTGTACCATGTCTTGTATTTTGGGATTATTAGTTTTTATTTTTTTTAATGAAATCCAATTTGTTCAGTTTGAAGGAAATTTTGAAATTAATTAAATCCATTTTGATTTCCTTCTAATAATCTCTTCTTATTTTTATTAATTTATAAATTTTTTTCAAAACATCTCATCATTCTTTTTTTTTTGGTCATATATTTCAAGAATAATTGCCTAGTGATTCCGCAAAGGCCAACCTTCAACTGGTAAGGATGGAAACAATTTCACCGGGTAATTATATATTTATCACTTTATATTCTTAAGCAATCTTTACCGTGCATCACATTAACTAGGAGGTATAAAGGGAAAAAAATATTCCATTCATACTCAAAAGTAATTTATCATTTTTGGAAGGTAATCCAATTGAAGCCAAGGAGAATTATGATTAAATATTAAAAGGAAAACCTTTTCGTCTCAATCTACTGAAAATCAAATATTTAAGAAGAATGTATACTAGAAATAAATTTCATTCTTTTACACTTTATATTTTTATAATGATTTATGATGTGTCACATATGTTGATAATCATATAATATTGCTGTAGCATATATATATATATATATATATATATATATATATATATATATATATATATATATATATATATATATATATATATATATATTGATGAATATAAATAGCAAATATTAACTAATAATAATAAATATATATATATATATACTATAATATTAATATTATTATTAATTAAATATATATATATATATATATATAATTTATTGATTTAGTGAATATAAACAAATGATTACATTAATAATAATTATCTTATATTAGTCACTAAATATTCAATGACCAATTTGGTTATGGGCTAAAGAATTATTAATAAAATAGTTAGATTTGGGCTTAAGAACTAGGAAACAAAAATCTACTAGAGGGGTGTATTTAGTAGGAACTAGTGTTCAGCTAGGAAATCTGGCCAAGCACAAAAGGGAGTGTTGGTAGTAAGTGTACATGCATGTGGACCTTATTTTAATCCAAATGAAAACTCCAAACAATTCTTGAGTATATTCATTATTACATTTTGGGAACTTTCTTCTGTCTGATGGGGGAGATGTGATTATAGTTCGAGTATCAAATAATTTAAACCAAGGTTTAAGTTTTACAATTCACTGCAAAACCAATAACCAAGACTTGGGAACTCAAGTGGTGAATCCGGGTTACTTTGAACGATTTGAACTCCATCATGACAATGCCGCTGACACAAAATTCTTGTTTTGCAAAATAACATGGAGAGATGCATCAATTGATTATGTCATTTACCAAGATGCCAGGGATTTTCTTCGTAGATGTACAACTGATTGTAATTGGGAAGTCAACAACGAAAACCTTCTTGGCATTAATCAATATTCTCAAAACCTAGATATTATTGTCCAATGGCCTAAAAATTGATACCCATTTAGTGAATTGAACATCCAATTTTACTTGGGTAATTTAAATAAAAAAAGTGTTGTGTTACATTTTGTGTGCTTCTTTCAATATGAGTTTATCTTTTTACGCTTATTTATTTATTTTGCTTAATTTTTATTATTCTATTTATCGTATTATTACCTATTTTAGGGTGTTAAAAATGATTGGGCAGTAAAATAGACCGTAACCCAACATTAGGGGTGTAGGCGGGTTAGTTTGGATTGAGTTTAATCAAACTTATGATCAAACAAACTCGTTTAAAACGGGTTAATTTAGATTAGTTTTTTAAGCAAAAGAAATTAAAACTCAATCCAAACTAATCCATTTGTAAACGGTTTGGATTTGATTGAATCAACGGTCAAAGTATTTAAATTTGTCTAGTATTTTTTAAAATCTAATATTTTTAATAAGTTGAACTTTTTAGTGTATGAAATATCGAAAACATTACTTATAATTGTCAGGGTCACGGTGTTGTAAGAATGCTCTAACCATATGGGATCAACATAGACTTAAAGGTGCACTCAAATCGGGTGACCCCCAATGCCTACACTCCGAAGAGTCCGTCAGGACTTCTCCCTCGTGATTCAGGTCCAACTCAGAAAACATTTTAACACAAACTATATCTATGAACTGTACAAAACACACGACTCCTTAATTGTTCTCAAATAGTTTATTAACTAATAATAATAAATATATACTATAATATTAATATTATTATTAATTAAATATACATATATATATATATATATATATTGATTTAGTGAATAAAAAAATGATTACATTAATAATAATTATCTTATATTAGTCACTAAATATTCAATGACCACTTTGGTTATGGGCTAAAGAATGATTAATAAAAATAGTTAGATTTGGGCTTAAGAACTAGGAAACAAAAATCTGCCAGAGGGGTGTATTCAGTAGGAACTGGTGTTTAGCTAGGAAATCTGGCCGAGCACAAAAGGGGGTCTTGTTAGTAAGTGTACATGCATGTGGACCTTATTATAATCCAAATGAAAACTCCAAACAGTTTTTATAGATAAAAAATGAGTCTGTCTACATGATATAACCTAGACTACCTCAAAACAGAGAGAAGTCAAAATATTGTTGCATGCTTGGGACATGCATGCAAGCTCTGTCTTGTCACTAGCTACCTAGGTTTACAATCTAGCTATCTATCTAGCTAGTGCACTTCACACAACACAAATTAAGCTTCACTTGGATACTTGGAAAGAGTTAGAGAGCTTTTAAGGAGTTGGAAGAGCTGGGAGTATTATTGATATTTATATCATTAGTCGGCCGGTATGAAAGGCCCACATGACTATAAGATCTTCTTCAAAAACCTGTGCAAGGTTTGAAAATCTTTGGAGTAAGATGCGAACTATAAGATAGTGAAGGATACGACTTTCAAGATCCAATGAACCGACAAGCAGCCTTTTGGTCATATCCGCTTGGTTGGTGCAAACCAACCGGCGGGCATCATGTACAGAAAAATCAAACTTCCAATCATCGTCCAGTGCACCTTCAAATGGTACATTGTCACTAGACAATTGGGTCAAACCATAGAAGAGGGATTGGTCAATGACCATCTTTATCCCATAAACTTCTGAAATTAAGGTACTTTCTTGAATTTCAAGATTAGAATAACAAGCTTTTACAAATTCAGAATACATAGGCAATTTTAGAGACATAAAGGGAATGAGATTTGAGTTTTGAAATTCTTGAATGCATTCGAAACTCTCATCAGGAAAGAAATCCATATCTATGAATATAGGGTCTATGACAGAACGAGAGCAGAAAAGGTTTGTGTACCGTATACATTGTTCTTCAGATGAGAACAATAAGGAGGATGAAATGAAGGAAGGAATTGGAGTATCCTGAACCTCGGAATGTCGTTGGCTTCTACTCTAAGAACCTTTGCGCTTCTTTGATGGTTCTTCCATTTGAGAGACTTTTTCGAAATTTCAATCTTTTAAAATGAAAGAGAATGAAGAAAGATGAATTTTGGGCTTTGTGGGGAGTGATTTGGATAAGAAATGAGTGAGTTATGGCAGAAATATGAATTGGGAACGAGGGTTTCGCGAGAGAAACGGAGGTTTCTGAATTCTGATTTTGAAATCGGAATTTGTAGGAGCAGGGACGCGTTGTAATCGATTACAACATTTGGTAATCGATTACACTCTTCCTGACTTGTTGTAATCGATTACAGTATTGTAGTAATCGATAACCAAAGAGCTTTTTAGGAAAACTAAGTGCTTAAAGAATTCTTAGAGTGAAAGGATTTGAAAAGAGGTCAAAATATTTTATATCTAAAAACTCTTATATGAAAATATAACATAATAGTTTAAAAAACTTTATGAATGACATTTAAGCAAATAATTCACATATCATAAAAAAAATCATGCAAGAATCAAATGTACTATCAACTATTTGTTTTAATAATAAACTTCATGCTTCAAGAAAGAAAATAACTCAATCAAACATAGAAGCACATAGCAATCAATCAAGACAAAAAAAATTGTTAGTCATCATATAAACAAGTTAATTGAAAGAAAGAAATTTCAATCAAGTAAATTTAAAAGAGAATGGTTTTGATATTACCTTTTTCATGATTCAAGTGCCTAGATCTTTAAAGATGGAAGTCAACCTTTTGTTTTTCTTACTCAAACTTCTTGAGAGATGTTTTCATCACTTTCATAGTCCTTAGATAGGAGGTTGATCTCCTTCTCCGAAACATCGGATGAGTCATTGACATCCCAAGTAATATACGCCTTCTTGGATTTTCTTTCTTTATAGTTTTTCTTCTCATTCTTCTCAGGCCATGACTCATTTGAGGGACAGTTTGCCTTTATGTGACCGGGTTGATTACACTTGTAGCATTTAAGTGTAGGAGAAACTTCTTGAGATCTCTTCCCATTGTTGAAGTTGTGACTTCTCTCCATTCTTCTATTTTTGACGAATTTATGAAACTTCTTCACAAAGAGTGAGAAGTCCTCTTCATCGTCAGATTCTTCTTCTTCTTCTTCTTCTTCTTCTTCTTGTATTGAGGTGGAGGCTTTGAGTGCTATGCTTCTTTTCTTTTTGTCGGTCTCTTCATTTTGGTTGAGACGTTGAAGTTCCATTTCATGTTCCTGCAATTTGCCAAACAAAAAGGCAAGAGACATAGAGGAAAGATCTTTTCTTTCAGAAATGGCAGTTACCTTTGGCTGTCATTCCCTACTTAAGCATCTTAAAACTTTATTAATTAAATCTTCATTAGGAAATATTTTTCCTAAGGAGGCAAGATGATTGACTATGTGTGTGAATCTTTTTTACATACTTTGGATGTTCTCATTAGGGTTCATCCTAAATAATTCATATTCATGTGTAAGGGTATTGACTCTAGATCTTTTCACATCAGTGGTGCCTTCATGTGTAAGTTGGAGAGTATCCCACATCTCCTTTGCATTGGAACAGTTTGACACTCTAAAATATTCATCTATTCCTAGGGCTGAAGTGATGATGTTTTTGGCCTTAAGATTATATTGGATTCTTCTTCTATCCTCTTCAATCCATTTATCTCTAGGTTTTTGTGTTGTGGTGCTGGTGCTTGCATCTACTATGGTGGGTATGAAAGGTCCTATTTCTATTGTTTCCCAAATGTTTAAATCTATGGCTTCAATAAAGATTTGCATTTCGGTTTTTCAATAATGGTAACCCTCACCATTAAAGATAGGTGGCCTATGGATGGAGTTTCCTTCAGGAAAGAGAATTTGAGGAGGCTATGAATCTTGAAGTTGTGAAACTTTCTACAAGATATCTGCTCTGATACCACTTGTTGGATCAAGTGGCCTCAGAATAATTAAGAAGGGGGAGGTTGAATTAATTATGAACGTGTCTTGTCTAATTAAAAATCTATCCTTCTTAATGTTACTAGATTCAATTAGGCTTTTACTACTAAGTTAAGGAATTAAAGAACAAAAATAGAAACTTAACCAAAAGTAAAAACGATAATTAAAAGTACACAGCGGAAATTAAAGAGTGTAGGGAAGAAGAAGACAAACACAAGATTTATACTGGTTCGGCCACAAACCATGCCTACATCTAGTCCCCAAGCAACCTGCGGTTCTTGAGATTTCTTTCAACCTTGTAAAATCCTTTACAAGCCAAAGATCCACAAGGGATGTACCCTCCCTTGTTCTCTTTGAATAACCAAGTGGATGTACCGTCCACTTGAACTGATCCACAAGAGATGTACCCTCTCTTGTTCTCAGTGTAACAATCCCCAAGTAGATGTACCCTCTACTTGTACCACAAAGGATGTACCCTCCAACATGTTGGGATGAAGAATTCTCAGGCGGTTAGTCCTTTGAATCTTTGTAAAGGGGAAACAAAAGATATCTCAGGCGGTTAGTCCTTTGAATTCTCTTGGAAGAGAGAAGGGAGACACAAAAGAATAGAAGGACTAACCGCCTGAATTCTTTTGACAAAGGGAGAAGAGAGACACAAAAGAATTTGGGCGGTTAGTTCTTCTATTCTTTTGGCAAAAGGAGAAGAGAATGAAAAAGAATAACACAAGTTTTTGATTAAAGAACTTTTTTTGAAAGAGAAAAGATTGAACAAAAACTTTTAGAAAGATGAAGAGAAATGAATCAGAAAAATCTGTAAAGAATTTGTTATAAAACTTGTTGAAAGATTGTTGAGAAATGAGTTAGAAAGTTCTGTAGAAGGCGTTGAAAAGATTGTTTGAAAGATGTTGAGAGATGATGTTCTAAAATTCATGCCATGGTCACATATTTATAATCTCTTGATGACTCAAGTTAAAGTTTGTGACTCTTGGCAATTTCTTTAAAACTAGTCACCCTTCAAAAATTGTGACTCTTTAAAAAACTAGTCACTTAAAAAGTTGTGACTTTTGAAAAAATCTTCATAAACAAGTCACTTGAAGAATTGTGACTTTTGGAAATTTATTTTTCGAAATCGGTCACCGGTAATCGATTACCATTAAGGTGTTATCGATTGCACATCAACAGATGTGACTCTTCATTTTAAATTTTGAAAATTAAAAAATTTAGAAGCTCTGGTAATCGATTACAAGTATTGTGTAATTGATTACACAAGTTTAAAATGATTTGAAAATGTTTAAACACAAGTTGTAACTCTTGAAATTTGAAATCTTAACGTTTTAAAACATTGGTAATCGATTACTACCTTCTGGTAATTGATTACCAGAGCGTAAAACTCTTTAGTAATGATTTTGTGAAAACTTCTTGTGCTACTCAATATTTTGAAAATTATTTTTAGTACTTATCTTGATTGAGTTTCTCTTGATTCTTGAATCTTGATCTTGATTATTCTTGAATCTTGAATCTTGATTCTTGAAACTTGATTCTTGAATCTTTGGAATTTGCTTAACTCTTGATTCTTTGGCATCATCAAAATAACCTTGGAAGACATTGCTTCCACAGTGTACAAATTGCACGACAATCCAACGGTTAACAAGTCCACGATCATAGTTTTAATGAGACAGGTTTGAGTGTATACGAGAAAAGAGAAAGCTCAGTGCATGAGATATTTCTTGCACTATAGACATTATCGGGAAAATCTCAATAGTGGCTATATGAGGAAATAAGTTTCAAACCTTATGTTTAAATTTCACGACAATCCAACGGTTAACGAGTTACTGAGTTACGTTTGAGTGTATATAGTTAGGGTACTCTATTTATTTATTTTATAAAAAAAACTCTATTTTATTTCCTATCAAATAAATAAATAAATAAAATATATATTTTTTGTTTTCTTTCAAACCATTATTTTAATTAATAAATGTATTTTTTCTTCTTTATTTAATTATAAAAACCTCATCATTCTTCTAAAACTCTTTTTATTTTTAAATAAAAATATTTTTAAATTTATTTTATGAAAAATGGGATGTTACAACCCATATCTGAAAATAAAAATAAAAATGAAAGCTTTAAGCCACATTAGAAAAAAATCTGAGATTTAAGCTTGTTGTGCAACTCTCATGGGACTAAAGTTTAAAAGTACAATATATAAATCAAGATTTCAGCTTGTGCAACTCAGCCCACAAAAGGGATTCTATAATGATAGGAAAAAAAATCCCCGACTAACCAAGAGGTAAAGAAATGATTGACCAATCCTAAATGCACACCACAATGTAGAAGAAAATGAAAAAATGGGGGAAGGAAAGCTCAACAACCAACCCTTACTCTGAATTGGAAAAGAAAAACTATCAAATAAGCAAGCTATGGGTCTATTAGAAAAAGAATAAAATTAGACTTTTAATTTAAATACTTGAATTGGAAAAAGGAAAATGTTAGTTGTTATGAAATTGTTTTCGTAAAACAGTATACAAAGGAGCTAATTGGTTAACTTTTTCAACAGTAATGCAATATGATGCAAAAATTAAGTGCACAAAGGCCATTCAAAAACAAAGGATGAAATGTAATTGGTTGAATTTAAGAAGTCTTAAAAACTAAGCCTTTCCCAGAAATCAAATGCGGTGATTGGATATTAACTTTTTCTTGCAGATACGAAATGTTCCAATCACCATTTTTCTTTCTTCAAATTATTACTACGGGAGAAAAAGCTTTCGATGACAATTTTTGTATACATTCAAAGATGGTTTCGAACTGTAACTACTAAAAAAATAAGTTTTAACATCGTCTTGTTAACATCAGTTATGATAAAAACCGATGTTACAAAATATGCGGTGGTATTTTTGTAAATAAAATATCATTATTAACATTGGTTTTAGAAAAAACCGATGTTAATAGCATGATTTTAACATCGGTTATTTGAAAACCAATGTCGTTTAAGCACTTACAACATCAATTTTTTAAAAACCGATGTTCAAAGGATAATTTTAACATCATTTTAGATGTTGTGAATACTTACACCACATCGGTTTTTAGATTACCGATGTTGATGTTTTTAAAAAACTTGACCCTTTCTCTGTCTCACGAAACTTATTCTCTCTCTCAACCCCTTGTCTCTCTTGATTGAAACGTACTTGGTCACTGCATGTCGTCACCTTCTCTTGCTCTCTCACCGAAGACAAAGACTCGATCGCATGAGCAGTTTTGTTTAGGATTATCAAGCTCAACACCTTCTCTTTCTCTCTTGCTTTGTTTCATTTTTTTCAGGATTATCCTTTAACACTACACAGCAGCAGCTCAAGAAGTTGTTCTCTCCATTCGGACTAGTTACCCAAAATTTAATACATAGCATATAGATTACATGATAACCATTATTTTTTATAAAGGTGACAATGCATTATTCCATGTGGTATAATTTTGAATTAATAATTTAATAGAAATTAAAGGTTTTATTCTTAAAAAGAATCAAAATAGAAAGAAATTTCACTCTTTCTCTGTTGTTTTCTTCGTGTGCACCACTCGGTATGAATTGCAAAGGATGGCTCTTATCCTTGTTTGAAAATTGTGTTCAATAAACAAACAAAATCAGAAGAAGATGCATGAACATATTTGCAACACAAACTATTGAAGAATGAAGGTGAAACAAGAATAGAGATGGAACCGTTGAAAGTTAAGGTTCAATGTTTGGGAAGGCATTTGATAACTTCATTTAAAAAATAATAATTGGACAATTGGTAAAGGTTGAGGGACCAAAACTGTTCAATTTAAACATGTGAGACCAAAATAGTTCAAGGACAAATTTGAATAACCAAAAGTGCATTTAAAACTTTTGTTAATTAATTAAGATTTAAAATAATATTATATAGAGAGATAAAGAGAGAAATAGAAACGGAAGAAGAAATATTAATATAGAATTTAATGCTATTAATAACTCCACTAAAATAATTCTATTAATATAATATTTATATAAATATATCTTTCAAATATACTACTTGATGATTTCATATGAGTAGTTTATAAAGCATATTTTTTCTAAATAAGTAGTCATTTTCATATTAATAAAACATACGGAAATATATATATATATATATATATATATATATATATATTATTTTTTTTCAAGAGTTTAATTTACTATATATAAATTTCAAATTATAATCTTATATTCCTTTAAATATATAATTTTTTATGTGACATATTAAAATAATATTTTTTTATAATCAAATTAAGCTATTTTTTTAAAAATAAAACAAACATAATTTATAAAGACTAAAATAAAAAATAAATTTGTAAAAAAAACAAAAAATACTAAATTACAATAACTAAAAAGATATTTAAACCTTAATTCAGTAGTTAAATATTATTTATGAAGTTTAAGGTTGAGAGGTTTTTGTAAAAAAAAAAAAAGTTGAAAATTCAAATTCTATACTTGTTATTTTTATTATTTATTCTCTAATTTTGATTACATGACACGTCGTCTAAATCCTAAACCCTCCTTATATTCACTTGACACATTAATACATGACAATTGTCACATTAAAGTTACTTGTCAAGTCAATGCTACACCATTTGTCATATTATACGTACAACAATCAAATTTGTTAATTTTTTTTTTGTAAAATTCGACAATTTGTAAAGGTTGAGGAACCAAAACTGTTTAATAGAAACATGTGAGACCAAAATAGTTCAAGGAGAAATTTGAATAACCAAAAGTGCATTTAAATCTTTTGTTAATTAATTAAGATTTAAAAATAATATTATATAGAGAGATAAAGAGAGAAATAGAAATGGAAGAAGAAATATTAATGTAGAATTTAATGCTATTAATAGCTCCACTAAAATAATTCTATTAATATAATATTTATATAGATATATCTTTCAAATATATGATTTCATATGGGTAGTTTATAAAGCATACTTTTTCTAAATAAGTAGTCATTTTCATATTAATAAAATATACGGAAATATATATATATATATATATATATATATATATATATATATATATATATAAATATATATATTAACATTAATATTTTTTTCAAGATTTTAATTTACTATATATAAATTTCACATTATAATCTTATATTCCTTTAAATATATAATTTTTTTTGTGTGACATGCTAAAATAATATTTTTTTATAATCAAATTAAGCTACTTTCATTTTAGATGTTTGGATGTAAGTGTTAGTCACAAGCAATTATGAAAGAGTACAAGCAGAAAACTATATGTATATTAATTGGTATTCATATATGTTCATTAATTGGGGTGTAACTTTTACGTTAAAACCAATTATGAAAGAGGAAAAGCAGAAGAAAAAAAAATCTATTTATTAATTGCAATTCATATTTGTTCTTTTTTTTAATAATAATCATAATAATAAATGTAAATTATTATTATTATTTTTGTTCCTTTTATTTATCTTTTAATGTTATTTTTAAAAATACTATAAATTTCATTGATTCTAATGGAATATTTGTTGAGTTTTCTATTTTAGTCGTTTCAATTCTGTTATCACTCTATAATAATATATTTGTAAATTAATTAAACATAAAGAAACAAGTAAGAGTATAGTTTATAAAAGAACAATTAACCTGATCTTAAACTAGACATGGCAAACAAAAATAGGAATAAAAATTCTTTAAAAATCTGAAAATTAAAAAGTTACGAAGAAATATTATTATTTATTTATTTCATATTTAATTTTAAAAAATTTAACTAGTATTAAATTATGAGAAAGAAATTTATATATTAACATTGTAAAATTTTTACATAATTATTTAATTACATCTTATCATGTATAATAAATTTATTGACTTATAAAATAATTATTTTTATTGAACTGAAACAATGATTTGTAATTAAACAATGATGTAAATATAATTAATAATTGAGTACGTGCTAATTTATCAAGGGAGTCTGTCTTAGTTGGTTAAGAAATGATGTGTAAATTTTTGTAAATCCTCCACCACTGCTTTTAATTCCCACTGATGAGAAAAACCTTTTATGCACTAACAATGTAAAAAATTACATTACCAATCAGTTAGAAATTATATTAGGATCAACTTGCATAATAACTAACTATTGTAAAAATAAACAAAATTATCATATAAAATAAATTATGATTAGATAACAATGTAAAATTATTTTACATTGGCAATGCATATACTATTTTTTAAAAAAGATATTTATGATTAAAAAAACAAATAAATAAATAAATAATGATTTTTTAGGGAAAATAAATAATGATTTAAAACCTTATTAATTACTATATATGTGAAAATATAGAAGTATTTTTCTCCAAATTGAAAGTCAGCCTCAATAAAAACATATAAAATTATTTTTTTCACTAATCATCATATTGGTACGAAATATTCACCACTAAAAACAGTAATGACTTATAATCTTCAGTGGAGACCATGAGTACACACAAGGTGTGTATTAGATTAAATGCAAGACCATAAATATGTACAATTTTTCAATAAAAAATAATTTTATTAATAGTAAGTAGTTATTTTAAATTATATTTAACAGACATAAATAATATAACAAAAATAGTAAACAAATATATTATAAAAAATGTTATTAAACAAATGCATAAATTTAAATGTATGTAATTATATAAATATTAATTTATTTTGACTTTCATTATAAAACAGTTTTTAATACTTGATTTTAATATTTCTATTTTAAAAATAAAATTCATAAATATAATTAATAAATTTACAATAACCAATAAATGAATGCACAAACTTAAATACTCAAAAGATAAGGCCCTTTTACATTAAGACCATGTAGGAATAGAAAAGGCTTAAGTAGGCGGAGACCCACCAAAGAGCCCACACACACACACCACTATTTAAGCGAAAGAAGGAGGTAGAGAAGAAGAGGAGGAGCAACAAAGATCACAAACCCTAATTCCTAAAGCTTGGTTTGAAGGATCCTTGAGGTAGTGTTTTCTTCTTGTACACTGATATCCCTTTGATTGCAAGATTTCCCCTCTTCTTCCCCTTTTCTCCCTTTGTACCCTAGGTTTGGGTTTTTTTTTTATTTTGCATGATTAATGGGTTTATTAGGTAAATTAATCAATTATAAATTTAAATAAGTGTTGAGGGGCTAATTGAAGTGCTTATGAGTGTTTGTGGGCCATGAGTGACACTAGATCTATAGCTAGTAGATTTGCAACTTTTTTAGTCGGTGGAATTTTTGTTTCTCATTTCTAGATGATCTTTACTTAGTGAGACATTAAGAGAAGATCATGACTTTTTAGATTTTCTAACAAGATGTTCTTGCTTAACAAGAGATTACTTTCATTGAGTGAGAACAACACAATGAATGGGTTTATTGTTGTTGGGTGAGAGATTATTTTCCTTAAGAAACTATCATCAACAAAATAAAAAGGTAAAGTTTATCAAAATTCAAAAATGAAATAATTCTATCTGTGTTATATTATGTCGCAATATGGATTAATTAATTTTACTTTGTTTCAAATAATTTTACTATTTATGTTATTGTTACTTTAAATAATTTTGATTATAAATAGATTATTAATGAGTTTTATTGCAACAAAAATTTCAAGGTGAATAATATTTCCATATGATAAGGTAATTTTTTTGTTTGTCCAAGACACTAAAAATCTCAGGACCCCGCCTTGAGAGATCTAGAGTAAGCTCTATTGACATTGGCGAGAGGTTATTCTCCAATTCTCCCATACAAAACAAAAGGCGAACTTCAATAATAATAATAATAATATATATAATATTATTTGAGATACCATAAATACGTAAAATATTATATTAAATGCAATAGATTTTCAATCAAAAGAAATTTAATATTATAAATATTAAATAGTAATTTTCATGTAAAAAAATAAATAATAATTTTTGTCCCTATTAAATATCATAATTTTAAAAATCAAAAATCACTTTATTCCTAAATTGGAAAATGAACCAAAACTAGAGTACTAACTGAATATTTTCTAGTGGACGCACTTACATGAGGATTACATGTCTAAAAAGAATGTTTTCCACCTTAACATCTCACTTGTAGTAACATTTTTTTTATCACATATCTGAATTTCTTTTGTCCTCTGTGTTAGAGAAAATAGTTTTTTTTTTCTTTTCTAGAACAACAAATATGACTTCCATAGAGCAACAACTTAATCTTGTGGTGGTCGCACAACCAATTAATGCTATTAAGGATGCTGATATCCTCGAAAGACTTTGGAAAGGCTTCGAAGACCAACTATGGGTAAGTGAATCTGATTAATATCCCCTTCAAATATCTTCTAATATTCCATATTCATTAGTTTTATTTTTCACAATAACCAAGAATTTTCACATCATGGTCTCTTTCTATAGTCCTTCAATTTCAACCTAGTAAGTTTTTAACAACTTAATTATTTATACTTAATAGAAAGCCAAGACGATAGCATCAGAACGTCTCCGACTTGGTGGAGATTCATCAGTTGCGCCTACATTCCCAATGCTAGAGACAAACGCATCAGATAACGCTGATGAAACCTCTAGAAAAGTAAATCTCTGGTTTTTCAAATTTTCATAAGTCTTTTTGGATTTTAAGATTTCATTGCATTTATCGTTAGGATTAATTTTTTGGTTTGAGAGTGTCTCATTTTTGCCTTAAAATCATATCAGTGTGATTTATATGATGAAGTTGCTCACATGCAGACTCTACGCAAAAGGGGAAGAAAGACAGCTTCCAAGGTTCTCTTCCAAGTGCCTTTTTCTTTTCAACCTCCTGAATTTTGTTTGAAGGAAAACATCAACCTGGACATAGTAAGTTACTATCTAATTTTTTTTATTTTCTTTTTATGTTTGTTTACATCTTATATGAAGTATAAATGTGCAATTTGTGATTTATATGATATAATAAATTTGTTATTGAAGCATAAGTTGACAATTTGCAACAGGTATTATTAAATCGATTCAAGAATGAATCAAGTTGGGGGAACCACGTTCCCAAATTTTCTATAGAAGAAAGATTAAAAAATTGGGTCATCGAAAAAAGGGAACGCATGCAAAGCAAGGACAAAGAAAAACCTAACGCTAAAATGCAAGATTATGTAAGACTGGATTTTCAATAATTTTAGTAGTTAATAAAAAAATCAATAATTCTAAGTGTAAGATAAGATTGAAACTAAAATATACATGCATGCTAATTTTAAGAAGAAAATACATATACCTACAAGAAATGAAGTTAATATATATATATATATATATATATATATATATATATATATATATATATATATATATATAAGCTTATATTGACCACTAATATATATACAACGATCATTTGTGCAGTACTATATTCATTCAGCATCGCAGAAGACATTACGGTCTCATCAAGAGGTCATTGAGTTTTTGCTCGACGTAGAAATTCCTCGAAAAGGTGGTAGCAAGAAAGCAAAGGTTGTCGGGGCTGTAGATAATCAGGTACGTATTTTTTAATATTCAAAACATGAAGCATTGTATATAATATATATACACATGGTCTACATAACAATGATATATAGAGAGAAAAAATGGGAGATATAGATAATAGTTGACGTATATAAGGTAAGGATGTCCTGTATTTTAAAAAGGAATAAGCTTCCACTTGTATATTGCAACCATAATAAAAGCTTTCTGTTTTTCCCTCCCGTGGATGTAGCCTTTCTCAAGGTGAACCACGTAATCCTGTGTGTGTTCTTTCTCATTCTCTTTCTCTTTCAATTCTGCTGCAATTCGGTGTGTATGACATTTCTGGTCTGGTGCATTTTCTGCTGCTATTCTTGCTTGTTCTTCATCACTTCCATAACAAACTGGTATCAAGAGCTCTAGTTGTGATCAAGGGAATTCAAGATTCTCGTATGAATACAAAGATCAAGCTGTGGGAGTCTTGTTTCTGGTTCTTTCGCTGCTTCTTTGTGATCAAGAACATTCAAGAAATCATGTCAAACACAATCAGGATTGAGAAATTCAATGAAAAGAACAGCTTCAATCTGTGGCGCATCAAGATGCATGCTTTGTTGAAGGAACAACGTGTGTGGGCTCCTGTTGCTTATGCATCTGTGAAGAAAGAAGTGGCTTCTGAATCAAAAGAAAAGGCCTTTATTTAAAAGATTGAAGAACTTGCAGAACAAGAAGAAAAGGCTCACTCACTAATCCTGCTTTCCTTGTCTGATGAAGTTTTATATGAAGTTGCAAATGAAGAAACTGCAAGTGAATTATGGCTCAAGTTGGAAAAGTTGTATATGACTAAGTCAATCTGCAACAAACTCTTCTTGAAAAGGAGTCTATTTGGTTTACACATGAAAGAAGGTACATCTCTTAAAGATCATCTTGATGAATTGAATTCTATTTTGATGGAATTAAGAGATATAGATGTTAAGATAGAGGATGAAGATGTTGCCATGATTCTGTTAGCCTCTCTACCACCATCATATGAAAGCTTTGTCAATTCTCTTAGTGTTGGTAAGGAATGTGTCACCATGGAGGAGGTGAAATCCAGCTTATACTCAAGGGAACTTCGATCTAAAGCACCTGGAAATTCTGAAGAATCAAATGGATCTGGTCTTGTTGCCTCTAACTCGAACAAGAACATCAAGAAAAAGGTGTTTAAAGGAAAGAAGAAGACTCATGTCAATCCAAAGGATATTTGTAATTACTGCAAGGAGCCAGGTCATTGGAAGAAAGATTGTCCCAAGAAAAAGGGCAAATCATCTGCTGCTGTTGCCAAGGAAGGTTCCACATCTGAAAATGAGCTTGTTCTCTCAGTTGTTGATCATCACCAACATTCTGAAAATCAGTGGATATTAGACTCTGGCTGTTTCTTTCATATGTGTCCTAACAAAACCTGGTTTGACACCTATGAAGAGAAATCGGGTGGAAATGTCTTCATGGGAAATGATGTCACATGCAAGACAATTGGAATTGGCACAATAAAAATCAAGATGCATGATGGAATTATCCAAACACTCACTGAAGTTAGGCATGTTCCAGAGCTGAAGAAGAATCTAATCTCCATAGGTATTGTGGATGGAAAGGGGTTCAAATGCAGCACTGAAAATGGGGTCATGAAAATTCAGAAAGGCTCTGCAATGGTGATGAAGGGTATAAAGAGGGGTAATCTCTATATACTTCAAGGTACAACATGTATTGATGATGGTCTAGTAGTTGTTGCATCAAGATCCAATAAGAGTATACCTGACTTAACTCAATTGTGGCACATGAGGCTAGGTCATATGAGTGAAAAAGGTATGATGATACTTCAAAAACAGCAGCTGTTTGGAAATCAGAAACTTGATGAACTGAAATTCTGTGAGCACTGTGTTTTCGGCAAGCAACATAGGATTAAATTTCCTAAAGCAATTCACACCACCAAAGGAACTCTTGATTACATTCATGCTGACTGTTGGGGCCTGCAAGAGTACCTTCTCTAGGTGGTGGAAGGTATTTTCTGTCCATAATTGATGACTACTAAATGATGACATGGATCTACATCATGAGTCAAAAGAGTCAAGCTTTCAAATGCTTCAAAGAATGGAAGGCACTGATTGAAAAACAAACTGAAAGGAAAGTTAAAAGACTCAGAACTGATAATGGCTTGGAGTTTTGCTCAACAGAATTTAACAAATTCTGCAGAGATGAAGGGATTGCTAGACAGCTTACTGTTAGGAACACTCCTCAGAAAAATGGAGTTGCTAAAAGAATGAACAAAACACTTCTGGAAAGAACAAGATGTCTATTGTCTAATGCTGGTCTCAGCAGAAGTTTTTGGGAAGAAGCTATCAATACAACTTGTTTTCTAATCAATAGAACACCCTCTACTGCTATAGGACTTAAAACTCCTATTGAAATTTGGAATGGCAAAACAACAAACTACTCAAACCTAAGAGTATTTGGCTGCAATGCTTATTATCATGTCAATGAAGGAAAGTTGGTACCTAGATCAAGAAAGGGTCTGTTCATGGGTTATGGTGATGGGGTGAAAGGCTATAGGATCTGGTCATCATCCGAAAAGAAAGTTCTACTCAGCAGAGATGTAATTTTTGATGAATCACATCTGTTTCATCCCAAGCTTGAGGTTCCAATTGCTGGAACACAGAGCTGCCACTCTCCTCAAGAAAAGGATGTAGAATCTACAGCCAAAGACTCAGAAAAAGGGTCATTCTGAAACATCTCCTGAGGTTCTTCAAGAAGGTGAGAAATTAGAAGATTTCAGTGCAAATGAGTCACAATTGGCTGCTGAACCTGATCCTCCACAGCTCAATTCTGAAATCAATCAGAGACCAAAAAGGGTCACTAAACCTCCAGAAAGATATGGTTTTCAAGACATGGTTGCCTATGCATTACATGCAGCTGAAGACATAGATTCAAATGAACCAGCCACTTACCAAGAAGCTATCAATCATCCTGAAGCTGAAAATTGGTTGTTAGCTATGAAAGAGGAAATGAAATCTTTATATAAGAATCAGACCTGGAAACTTGTTGAACTACCTAAAGGAAGACATGTGGTAGGCTGCAAGTGGATATACAAGAGGAAACCCGATCTTTTAGAAAAGGAAGGGATAAGATACAAGGCTAGGTTAGTTGCCAAGGGATTCAGCCAGAAAGAAGGAGTAGATTTCAACGAAATTTTTTCTCCTGTGGTTAGACATACATCCATCAGGGTTTTGCTTGCTATAGTGGCAAACCAAGATCTGGAACTTGAACAACTTGATGTCAAGACTGCTTTTCTCCATGGAAGATTGGAAGAAAATATTCTAATGAAACAGCCTAAAGGTTTTGAAGTTCAAGGAAAAGAAAGGTATGTTTGTCAATTACAGAGGTCCTTGTATGGGTTGAAACAATCTCCAAGGCAATGGTACATGAGGTTTGACAGTTTTATCACCAGCCAAGGATTCAAGAGAAGTCTCTATGACTGCTGTGTTTATCACAACAAGGTGGAGGATGAATCAATGATTTATCTTCTACTCTATGTAGATGACATGCTTATTGCAGCAAAAAACATGTGTGATATACAAAATCTGAAGATTCTCCTGAATGGTGAATTTGATATGAAAGATCTAGGGGCTGCGAAGAAAATCTTAGGAATGGAAATCTATAGGGACAGAACTCAAAAAAGGCTATTTTTGTCTCAAAAGGATTACATTCAGAAGATACTTGTAAGGTTTGGAATGACTGACTCTAAACCTATCAGCACTCCCCTTTCAGAAAAAGAGAAGTTGTCTGCTATGATAAAGGTTCAAGCTCAAGCTGATCAGGACTACATGTCAAAGGCTCCATACTCAAGTGCTGTTGGCAGTCTCATGTATGCCATGGTCTGCACCAGACCTGACCTTGCTTATGCTGTTAGCATGGTTAGTAGGTTCTTAAACCAACCTCAGAAGGAACATTGGAAGGCTGTGAAGAGAATTTTCAGATATCTAAAAGGGACTGCAGATGTAGGTTTGATATATGGATCTCACTCAAATTGTTGTCTCACTGGCTATTCTGATGCAGATTTTGCTGTTGATCTTATCAAGAGAAGGTCATTAACAGGGTATGCTTACACCCTTGGTGGCTGCTTGGTGAGTTCGAAGGCAACACTCCAACCTTCTGTTGCCTCTCAACTACTGAGGTTGAATATATGGCTCTTACTGAAGCTGCAAAGGAAGGAATTTGGCTGAGAGGTCTGATAAATGATCTCGAAATTAATCAAGAATATGCTAACATCTACTGTGACAGCCTTAGTGCTATATGCTTGGCCAAGGATCAGGTTCATCATGATAGAACCAAGCATATAGATGTTAGATATCACTTCATTCGGTCAGAAAGAAGAATCAAAGTTCATAAGATCAACACTCTGCACAATCCTGCTGATATGTTCACAAAGCCAGTTCCAAAGAGCAAGTTTGATCACTGCTTAAGCTTGCTCAATGTTGATTGTTGGGGTTAAGATCATGAGTGTTTGGAGGGAGCAGTTTGTGTCCTATATGGATGTTAGTTCAAGGTGGTGAATTGTTGGGTTGTGACCTAAATCCATATGGAAGATTATTCTGTTATTTTTTTTTTGTTTTGTCCTCAGCCTATATAAGGCAAGGATGTCCTGTATTTTAAAAAGGAATAAGCTTCCACTTGTATACTGCAACCATAATAAAAGCTTTCTGTTTTTCCCTCCCGTGGATGTAGCCTTTCTCAAGGTGAACCACGTAATCATGTGTGTGTTCTTTCTCATTCTCTTTCTCTTTCAATTATGCTGCAATTCGGTGTGTATGACATTTCTGGTCTGGTGCATTTTCTGCTGCTTGTTCTTCATCACTTCCATAACAATATATATATATATATATATATATATATATATATATATATATATATATATATATATATAAAAGCTTATACTGACCACTAATATATATACAACGATCATTTGTGAAGTACTATATTCATTCAGCATCGCAGAAGACATTACGGTCTCATCAAGAGGTCATTGAGTTTTTGCTCGACGTAGAAATTCCTCTAAAAGGTGGTAGCAAGAAAGCAAAGGTTGTCGGGGCTGTAGATAATCAGGTACGTATTTTTTAATATTCAAAACATGAAGCATTGTATATAATATATATACACATGGTCTACATAACAATGATATATAGAGAGAAAAATGGGAGATATAGATAATAGTTAACGATGTTACACTTTACAGGTCTCAGGTTCAGCATCCCATGAATCAAGTAGAAGGAAAGAATTGTCATTCACTTCCCAAATAGTGAATAAGATGAAGAGTAGTGATGAAAAAGGGACTAATGAATTGGATAATAAGGTGATGAGTGATGAATTGAAGAATAAGATGAAAGATTTAGAGAAGGAGATTATGTCGTGGGATGATGATGAAATGGGGCTATATAAGATGGTTGACATTAATGAAATTGAAAATGAACTGATGATTCAAGAACTGTTGAACCTGTGGCGTCCCTAAATTAATGACTGGTTTGATAGTAATGATTTAAATAACAAAAACCATGGTAAATTTTTTTTTCTTCTTCTTTTCCCCTTTTTTTTCCATTTCTTTCTCTTTTCACCATAACTAGGTTTAGAAGGAAAATCCTCACTATAGAGTCCTGAATGGCTAGTTCACAACTCTATTCGGAGTCATTTCTTTCTTACCGCTCATAATCTCTAAACTAATTTGTTGTTTCAAAAGGAAGAATGTACCAGCCATTACTTTAGGTCGTCACGTGAAAATAAAAGAATAAAATACGGTCGATAAACTCTTTTACAAATAAAGTTGCAAATGCTTTCTTTTCGAGTAACAAGATTGATCATAAATACATTCATCATTTAAAGCTGTTCAAAATATGGGAGTTTTACAAAATACACAGTGTCATCCAGAGCAAAGGTGTCCATAGTGGTGGCCTCAGCCACATGTATACAATCATCAAATTCCTATACAACAGGTCTACCCATACATAAACAAAAAGGTAAACCTAACAGTCAGTCCTAGATACACCCACCCTCAAAAAGTATACAAAACTAGTCCGAAGAGCTGTCCACTATGATGAAGAGCCTCCACTGGCCGCCATCTCTCTCGGGCCACTATCCTCCGTAGAGTCTGCCTCGGATGCCGACATGACGTCCTCGGGAGAATCCACCTCATGAAGTGGGTCCTCATCACCCTCTAGAAAGTCAAGAGCATCCACAGCAGGCTCGGGAGGTAGCTCCTCGAGATCCTCCTCTGGGTCTTCCTCGGATGACGTCACCTCGATCACTTGGACTGGCTCCACTAGACGGTATGGTGTAGGCGTGGGTAGTATCCACTCCACAGTGCGCTGAAGCGTGCGCACGGGTTCATCTGGATGCACCAAAGAAGTCGCCGTAAATCGAATAGTGCCCCGAAATCGGCACCTCGTGTTGCCTTCGAGGGTCTCCCAGGCTCCCTCTAGGCACTCCATCTCTACTCGATCATGGATTAGCTGCGTCGCCATCACGATCTACAAGAAAGAAAAGAAATGGGTAGACTCTTTCACAAGAATCTAACTATGCCGCAACACAATGCTTCTCATAACCATTACATGCAAGTGAAAGGGGTATCTCAAGGCTTTTCATCTCTGGTAATCGATTACACAGCCTTGGTAATCGATTACCAGAGGCCAAACTCGAATCACACAGCTTCAGGACATGAAAACCTGAAGAGGCACTGTGTAATCGATTACACATACCTGGTAATCGATTACCAATGACCCATTCCTCTGTGTAATCGATTACACAGACTGGTAATCGATTACCAGAGGCCTCTACAACCTGCTGCCTTCAATTCTAAGCCTGGTAATCGATTACACCCCCTTGGTAATCGATTACCAGAAGCCCTCATGGCTTCCTGACCTCGTTTTCAAGCCTGGTAATCGATTACACCCCCTTGGTAATCGATTACTAGAGACCATCTTAGCCTCCTGTCTTCATTTTTAAGCCTTGTAATCGATTACCCACCCTTGGTAATCGATTACCAGAGGCCATAACCCATATATCACACAAGATTCACAGCTGGCCAGCCACCACAAGCCTCCTTGCTTTGTGGTCTTTGTTCCTTTTATCTGTTGACTGCCAGGAGCTCGCCTGTTTAGGTACATCACAGGTTCTCACTGACCGACTATGCTCGGGTTGGGTCGGGATTGGTCAAGCTTGGTTTTGGGCAATAGCACCCCACCTGACGTCCCCAAGGTCTCCTGACCCCCGCGACATATCTCCAGGTACCACTCTGTGGTCAACGAATAAAAGCAGGAAGTTTCACCCTTCTACACTTCCTCATCTCAAGCTTGTAGGATTATGGGGTACCCATCACATGTGGTACTAGGCGGCGGTCGGGCGATGGTGCACAACAAGTTTTCCACATCCACAAAGCGCGCATAAACCCACCATCCCCTGTTGCCCACCTCCAACTAAGCTCACGTACTCCCACGTAGCTCATATCCTCGTTTCTCTCAACACCGGGTCCCCATCAATCCTCCCAAGCTTCCCCAACATCAAAGTAATACAACATTCAAACAGCACAAGCTATCACATCCAAGCAAAACAGGGCAAAGGCAGAAAACTCTGCCCAAAACACCAACCAAAATCATAGCTTTTCACATACAAATACCCCAGAAACATTTCCTTCGTTCCCATTCGTTAACTGTTGGATCCACTCGAAATTTTTACTGCAAGTCTCTAGTACATAAGCCTACATTTTGACCGTTGGGATCTACTAGCAAACATCCAGAACTCATTCTGCACTACTCTTTCCACAACCAGCAAATGCATAGCAATTTTTCTGCACTTGTGCAAAATTCTGCTGCACAATTTCACAGCAAAAATCTGCACAAAGAGCAGATTTCGAAAACCACACTTCCCCTCATCTAATCTTGCCCAAATCAAATCCTACAAGTCCCAAATCATGTATCAATCATGTCTAAACCAAAGTCAAGCTTCAAACCACAACAACACAAAATCTAGGTGTCCAAAACCCCTCAATTTAATGGATTTTCTAGGCTTGAGAAGTCAAATTGAGAATGGGACAAATTTGAAGCAAACTCTCACCTCACACAAGTCTATAACATCAATTTAAACTTGTTTAAACTGGATTTACGCTTAAAATCTCACCGAATCAAAATTTGACTCTTCAACACCCAAATTTACCCTAGAAATGGCTCTTTGTTCACTTTGGTCATTTGTTTTTCTCTCTAGCACAGCCTAACCTTTCTCATAAGTCCTAAATGGAATTTCAAGCTAAGATTAACTCACTCTAACCTCTAAATACTACCAATTCCAGATTTGGCCTTCCAGCCCTAAAAAATTCACTCTTTTTCCACTCATAACACCACATTCTCACTTTCTAACCCTAGGTTAATTCTACCCTTCATCTCTAACAGTTTTCCATAAGCAATTTCAGCACATGAACATCACAAGCATCATCATAAAAACCCTAAAATAGAATGGGTATGTTTAACTCATCCAAACATGGCAATTTCAACATGTTTTCCACAAATTTCTTCACAAATAATCATCATAAAGCAGAAACCTAGCAAGACTACCCATCATATCTCCCAAAACCCCATACCCACGAAAATCAAAGGAGAAAGAAGTCCACACAAACTTGAAATTTCGAAGTCCCACTCGTAGACACGCACTTCACGACTCCGAAAATGCCCTCCTTTCGCGATTTGGAGCAGAAATGGGCACCAAAGGTTGAAGCTTTGTTGGGCAACAATGGTGGAGGAAGAAAAGAAGAAGAAGGTTGCGTGAGAGAGAGGGAGAGCTTCTGAAATTTCTTTTGGCTGAGTGAGGAGAGAGAACAGTTTTTGGTTTTAAAAAGGGTTTCTCTTTTTCTATTATTTTATTCAAGCTATGCCACATGTCTCCATTTGAGTGGAGCAAAAAGGGCCCACTTTCTCTTTTGATTGTGACCCATACTCAGCCACAAAAAGTGAGAAAAATCTGACCTTTTGAAACGCTAAAATCATGCCTCAGTTTGCGTGCCGTTTCTCTGGTTTTCGAAAGTAATCAATATATATATCAAAACGCTCAGAATAAAACCCCGAGCGTGGTTCAGAGGTTGGTTTTGTTAAATTTTAAGTCGCATGCAAAACGATGATTTTTAAACTAATTAATTAAGAATTAACCCATAACCTCCCAGTTATGGATTTCTCTTCCTTAATTAGCCTAACCCGCATATCTTGCCCCCGCTATTCCTACTTCTACCAAGAACATATAGGCATATACACT
The DNA here is from genome assembly GCF_004193775.1 of Glycine soja. Lineage (NCBI taxonomy): Eukaryota > Viridiplantae > Streptophyta > Magnoliopsida > Fabales > Fabaceae > Glycine > Glycine soja. The sequence goes on from NC_041006.1 coordinate 7,739,821, forward strand.
GAATAATACTTATATATATAATCATTCGAAATACATCGTTTTCAAAAATTCCGGGTAGAAATTTCCAGGATGTCACAGAACCAGCCGGGAGAATTGTTGTTTAATTTGTGATATCATTGATGCCCCAAGCATGTGTGTAATTTTTAACATTGTATGTGTGTTTGCACGCATGTGCATGCTGTTGAGAGAGAAAAAGAGAGGTTAGTCATATCTAGAGTTGTACCATGTCTTGTATTTTGGGATTATTAGTTTTTATTTTTTTTAATGAAATCCTATTTGTTCAGTTTGAAGGAAATTTTGAAATTAATTAAATCCATTTTGATTTCCTTCTAATAATCTCTTCTTATTTTTAATAATTTATAAATTTTTTTCAAAACATCTCATCATTCTTTTTTTTTGTGGTCATATATTTCAAGAATAATTGCCTAGTGATTCCGCAAAGGCCAACCTTCAACTGGTAAGGATGGAAACAATTTCACCGGGTAATTATATATTTATCACTTTATATTCTTAAGCAATCTTTACCGTGCATCACATTAACTAGGAGGTATAATCTTCCCTTTTTCCTAAAACTTTATCCCACAAAATACAGTTATAAAGGGAAAAAAATATTCCATTCATACTCAAAAGTAATTTATCATTTTTGGAAGGTAATCCAATAGAAGCCAAGGAGAATTATGATTAAATATTAAAAGGAAAACCTTTTCGATGCAGATATAGATTTGTAATTTGAAGTACTAAAAAACAATACAATAATTAACAAAATTTTGGACGGTAAGATAAGGATTGCTTCGTGTTCAACTTGGGTAATTGCTAACATTAATGATGTTATTAATCAATCAACCACATCATATTTCTATTTAAATCCTCAATAAAACCTTCATATCTCAATCTACTGAAAATCAAATATTTAAGAAGAATGTATACTAGAAATAAATTTCATTCTTTTACACTTTATATTTTTAAAATGATTTATGATGTGTCACATATGTTGATAATCATATAATATTGCTGTAAATAATAAATATATATACTATAATATTAATATTATTATTAATTAAATATATATATATATATATATATATATATATATATATATATATATATATATATATAATTTATTGATTTAGTGAATATAAACAAATGATTACAGTAATAATAATTATCTTATATTAGTCACTAAATATTCAATGACCACTTTGGTTATGGGCTAAAGAATGATTAATAAAATAGTTAGATTTGGGCTTAAGAACTAGGAAACAAAAATCTACTAGAGGGGTGTATTCAGTAGGAACTGGTGTTCAACTAGGAAATCTGGCCAAGCACAAAAGGGAGTGTTGGTAGTAAGTGTACATGCATGTGGACCTTATTTTAATCCAAAATGAAAACTCCAAACAATTCTTGAGTATATTCATTATTGCATTTTGGGAACTTTCTTCTGTCTGATGGGGGAGATGTGATTATAGTTCGAGTATCAAATAATTTAAACCAAGGTTTAAGTTTCACAATTCACTGCAAAACCAATAACCAAGACTTGGGAACTCAAGTGGTGAATCCGGGTTACTTTGAACGATTTGAACTCCATCATGGCAATGCCGCTGGCACAAAATTCTTGTTTTGCAAAATAACATGGAGAGATGCATCAATTGATTATGCCATTTACCAAGATGTATTTAAAAAGGGATGTATTTCGAATGATAATATATATAAGTATTATTCAGTGTATATGCCTATATGTTCTTGGTAGAAGTAGGAATAGCGGGGGCAAGATATGCGGGTTAGGCTAATTAAGGAAGAGAAATCCATAACTGGGAGGTTATGGGTTAATTCTTAATTAATTAGTTTAAAAATCATCGTTTTGCGTGCGACTTAAAATTTAACAAAACCAACCTCTGAACCATGCTCGGGGTTTTATTCTGAGCGTTTTGATATATATATTGATTACTTTCGAAAACCAGAGAAACGACACGCAAATTGAGGCATGATTTTAGCGTTTCAAAAGGTCAGATTTTTCTCACTTTTTGTGGTTGAGTATGGGTCACAATCAAAAGAGAAAGTGGGCCCTTTTTGCTCCACTCAAATGGAGACATGTGGCATAGCTTGAACAAAATAATAGAAAAAGAGAAACCCTTTTTAAAACAAAAAATTGTTCTCTCTCCTCACTCAGCCAAAAGAAATTTCAGAAGCTCTCCCTCTCTCTCACGCAGCCTTCTTCTTCTTTTCTTCCTCCACCATTGTTGCCCAACAAAGCTTCAACCTTTGGTGCCCATTTCTGCTCCAAATCGCGAAAGGAGGGCATTTTCGGAGTCGTGAAGTGCGTGTCTACGACTGGGACTTCAAAATTTCTGGTTTGGGTGGACTTCTTTCTCCTTTGATTTTTGTGGGTATGGGGTTTTGGGAGATATGATGGGTAGTCTTGCTAGGTTTCTGCTTTATGATGATTATTTGTGAAGAAATTTGTGGAAAACATGTTGAAATTGCCATGTTTGGATGAGTTAAACATACCCATTCTATTTTAGGGTTTTTATGATGATGCTTGTGATGTTCATGTGCTGAAATTGCTTATGGAAAACTGTTAGAGATGAAGGGTAGAATTAACCTAGGGTTAGAAAGTGAGAATGTGGTGTTATGAGTGGAAAAAGAGTGAATTTTTTAGGGCTGGAAGGCCAAATCTGGAATTGGTAGTATTTAGAGGTTTGAGTGAGTTAATCTTAGCTTGAAATTCCATTTAGGACTTATGAGAAAGGTTAGGCTGTGCTAGAGAGAAAAACAAATGACCAAAGTGAACAAAGAGCCATTTCTAGGGTAAATTTGGGTGTTGAAGAGTCAAATTTTGATTCGGTGAGATTTTAAGCGTAAATCCAGTTTAAACAAGTTTAAATTGATGTTATAGACTTGTGTGAGGTGAGAGTTTGCTTCAAATTTGTCCCATTCTCAATTTGACTTCTCAAGCCTAGAAAATCCATTAAATTGAGGGGTTTTGGACACCTAGATTTTGTGTTGCTGTGGTTTGAAGCTTGACTTTGGTTTAGACATGATTGATACATGATTTGGGACTTGTAGGAATTGATTTGGGCAAGATTAGATGAGGGGAAGTGTGGTTTTCGAAATCTGCTCTTTGTGCAGATTTTTGCTGTGAAATTGTGCAGCAGAATTTTGCACAAGTGCAGAAAAATTGCTATGCATTTGCTGGTTGTGGAAAGAGTAGTGCAGAATGCGTTCTAGATGTTTGCTAGTAGATCCCAACGGTCAAAATGTAGGCTTATGTACTAGAGACTTGCAGTAAAAATTTCGAGTGGATCCAACGGTTAACGAATGGGAACGAAGGAAATGTTTCTGGGGTATTTGTATGTGAAAAGCTGTGATTTTGGTTGGTGTTTTGGGCAGAGTTTTCTGCCTTTGCCCTGTTTTGCTTGGCTGTGATAGCTTGTGCTGTTTGAATGTTGTATTACTTTGATGTTGGGGAAGCTTGGGAGGATTGATGGGGACCCGGTGTTGAGAGAAACGAGGATATGGGCTACGTGGGAGTACGTGAGCTTAGTTGGAGGTGGGCAACAGGGGATGGTGGGTTTATGCGCGCTTTGTGGATGTGGAAAACTTGTTGTGCACCATCGCCCGACCGCCGCCTAGTACCACATGTGATGGGTACCCCATAATCCTACAAGCTTGAGATGAGGAAGTGTAGAAGGGTGAAACTTCCTGCTTTTATTCGTTGACCACAGAGTGGTACTTGGAGATATGTCGCGGGGGTCAGGAGACCTTGGGGATGTCAGGTGGGGTGCTATTGCCCAAAACCAAGCTTGACCAATCCCGAACCAACCCGGGCATAGTCGGTCAGTGAGAACCTGTGATGTACCTAAACAGGCGAGCTCCTGGCAGTCAACAGATAAAAGGAACAAAGACCACAAAGCAAGGAGGCTTGTGGTGGCTGGCCAACTGTGAATCTTGTGTGATATATGGGTTATGGCTTCTGGTAATCGATTACCAAGGGTGGGTAATCGATTACAAGGCTTAAAAATGAAGACAGGAGGCTAAGATGGTCTCTGGTAATTGATTACCAAGGGGGTGTAATCGATTACCAGGCTTGAAAACGAGGTCAGGAAGCCATGAGGGCTTCTGGTAATCGATTACCAAGGGGGTGTAATCAATTACCAGGCTTAGAATTGAAGGCAGCAGGTTGTAGAGGCCTCTGGTAATCGATTACCAGTCTGTGTAATCGATTACACAGAGGAATGGGTCACTGGTAATCGATTACCAGGTATGTGTAATCGATTACGCAGTGCCTCTTTCAGGTTTTCATGTCCTGAAGCTGTGTGATTCGAGTTTGGCCTCTGGTAATCGATTACCAAGGCTGTGTAATCGATTACCAGAGATGAAAAGCCTTGAGATACCCCTTTCACTTGCATGTAATGGTTATGAGAAGCATTGTGTTGCGGCATAGTTAGATTCTTGTGAAAGAGTCTACCCATTTCTTTTCTTTCTTGTAGATCGTGATGGCGACGCAGCTAATCCATGATCGAGTAGAGATGGAGTGCCTAGAGGGAGCCTGGGAGACCCTCGAAGGCAACACGAGGTGCCGATTTCGGGGCACTATTCGATTTACGGCGACTTCTTTGGTGCATCCAGATGAACCCGTGCGCACGCTTCAGCGCACTGTGGAGTGGATACTACCCACGCCTACACCATACCGTCTAGTGGAGCCAGTCCAAGTGATCGAGGTGACGTCATCCGAGGAAGACCCAGAGGAGGATATCGAGGAGCTACCTCCCGAGCCTGCTGTGGATGCTCTTGACTTTCTAGAGGGTGATGAGGACCCACTTCCTGAGGTGGATTCTCCCGAGGACGTCATGTCGGCATCCGAGGCAGACTCTACGGAGGATAGTGGCCCGAGAGAGATGGCGGCCAGTGGAGGCTCTTCATCATAGTGGACAGCTCTTCGGACTAGTTTTGTATACTTTTTGAGGGTGGGTGTATCTAGGACTGACTGTTAGGTTTACCTTTTTGTTTATGTATGGGTAGACCTGTTGTATAAGAATTTGATGATTGTATACATGTGGCTGAGGCCACCACTATGGACACCTTTGCTCTGGATGACACTGTGTATTTTGTAAAACTCCCATATTTTGAACAGCTTTAAATGATGAATGTATTTATGATCAATCTTGTTACTCGAAAAGAAAGCATTTGCAACTTTATTTGTAAAAGAGTTTATCGACCGTATTTTATTCTTTTATTTTCACGTGACGACCTAAAGTAATGGCTGGTACATTCTTCCTTTTGAAACAACAAATTAGTTTAGAGATTATGAGCGGTAAGAAAGAAATGACTCCGAATAGAGTTGTGAACTAGCCATTCAGGACTCTATAGTGAGGATTTTCCTTCTAAACCTAGTTATGGTGAAAAGAGAAAGAAATGGAAAAAAAAGGGGAAAAGAAGAAGAAAAATTTTACCATGGTTTTTGTTATTTAAATCATTACTATCAAACCAGTCATTAATTTAGGGACGCCACAATTGGTGGTATCAGAGCAAAAGTTGGATTCTAGTGAACCTGTTATGGTCTTGCTGTGTGAATGTTGTGTATCTCTGAAACTTGGGAGTAGGTTTCGGGGAGTGACGTTAAGTCACACATTGTGTGCATTTCTGCCTTCTTGTCTTGAGCATGGATGTGTGGCTGATTCATAGGGTTGTTGTGTGTATAAGTATGTATAAAGAGAGGGATGTTGTTATAACTGTCATAGCCTGTGTGGTACACTCTCTCATTAGGATTTCTTGGGTACTAATATTTTCCCTACAGGATAGGTATGGCAGGACGTGGTAGGGATCAGAACCGTGATGTCCTTGACCGCATCACTGTTGTGCTGGAAACTCTGGTACAGGAACATGATGTGGAGCCGGCGGAGTATCGAGGACTCATGGCTTTCCGTAAGAACCACCCGCCAAAGTTCAGTGGAGACTATGATCCGGAAGGTGCTAGGTTGTGGTTAGCTGAGACGGAGAAGATTTTCGAGGCGATGGGTTGCCTTGAGGAGCATAAGGTCCTCTATGCGACATTTATGCTCCAAGGGGAGGCCGAGAATTGGTGGAAGTTCGTGAAGCCTTCATTTGTTGCACCTGGAGGCGTGATTCCTTGGAATGCCTTCAAGGAAAAATTCCTGGAGAATTACTTTCCACAAGATCTCAGGAAGCGGAAGGCGAGGGAATTTCTGGATTTGAAGCAAGGAAACATGTCTGTTGGAGAGTACACGGCTAAGTTTAATGAGCTTCTACAGTATTGGCCTTAATACCAAGATGCTCGGAATGAGGAGGATCTGTGTGCTCAGTTTGAGAATGGGCTTCGGTTGGAGATCCAACAAGCGGTTAGCTACATGCAGATCACGGATTTTAATCAGTTGGTGACAAAGTGCAGGATTTTTGAGGACAGGATGAAGGAGAGGCAAGCTAGAGGCATTGGAGGACCTCAGAGAAACCATCCTTTCAGGGGGAATAGTAACAAGAGGATGAAGCCGTATGCTAGCAACAAGGGGAAACAACCTATGGCTACCTCCAACATGAGCCAGTCAAGGGGGACTGGGGTACAATGCTTTCAGTGTGGGGGACCGCATCTTAAGAGGAATTGCCCACAGCTCCAGCAGACACAGGAGAACCGTTGTTATGTGTGTGGCAAGGTGGGTGATGTGCCATCATTTTCTTCTATTTTCTAAACCCTTTTTGCACCATTTTAATTATTGATTGGTCTTAATTGTCAATTAATTAGGCAGTTTTATTATTTTGGCTCATTTAGCTAATTTGATGTTTTTAATCTAATTTCAGGAATTAATGAAACATTGGGCTTAATCCGGATTTTGGTTGTGGACTTGAAGAGGGCAAATAAAGCAGCGCTTACCTTAGTTAATTTCTAATTAGGAAATTTCACAATTTTATTTTATGTTGTTCAGTGTTTATTTCGTTTTGGGCCAGAGTATTGTAATAGGGCCCAGTGACTTTGAGTGACTCTTTTTAAATAGCTGCCTTGGGATTCGTGCAGGGCATTCTATTCTGCCATGCTATTTTCATTATTCAGAGCTTTGGTTTTAGGTTTTCACGTTTTTCTGTGCCCTTGTTACAGTTTTCGTTCTTAATGCAAATTTCCGTTTTCTGCTTCTAATTACGAGTTCATTCTTGCTTCTTCTTCTACTTTCATTTACATTTCTGTTCATTTACGTTTCTGTTCATTTACGTTCTTGTTCATGTTTCATTTACGTTTTCTGTTTGAATCCATGGAAGGCTAGATTTTCTGGTGTTGTTTCCTTTTGAGGACGAAGCCCAACTCTCTTTGAGGTTTCGTTCGTAATGTGGTTTCCTAGCAGTTTTCCCTTCACTAGTTATCCCAATTTCGTGAATATTAATCAGTGCACGCTTCGTGTTCGATTAATTGCTTCTGAGCCTAACTTGCGTTCATGCTTAAAGGACGAAAGGCTAACTGGTGTATGTGGTGCCTAATCACGTATTGAAAACCCTAAGTTGATTTTCGCTTAGTAAATTGAAATAGGGTTGGATTAAGTGGTTGACTGTTAGGGACGAATTCTCCATAACCCAGGATAAGAGAGTGGCTTCTGAATCAGAGGAAACAACCCGTTTTTAATATTAGTAGTTTCGTATTCCATTTTATTTGTTCTGCTCTTTAATTACCAAACAGCCAAACCCCCCCCCCATCGTTACTGTTACTGCAAGTATATTATGAACATTTGGCTTGTCACTGCTCGTTGGGAAACGACCTAGGATCACTTCCTAGTTACTGCATTTTCATGTTTATTTGATTCGGGTACGGCTTCGATCAAATTTGGCGCATTGCCGGGGAGCAGTGTCAAAAGGTTCATAATAGCTAGCTAGTGTTGTGTGTTTAATCCTTTCGTGTTTTATGTTTAATTGTTAGTATTGTGTTAGTATGTGTGTTAGTGTTGATTAGTGTCCTGGTATTTTGTTTAATGTGTGTTCTGTTTCAGTTTTACCATTAAGCGTTTCCCCTGTTTCAGTCTTGGGTGTTTTGCTGTGAAGATTGTGCTTGAAAACAGAGTAGTAGTAGAAATCAACTTGCGGAAAAAGAGAGTAGTAGTAGAAATCAATTAGAGACGGATTTTAGCGACCACCCATGCTGAATTAATTGGGATTTTTTGTTTTAGTAGCTAGGGTTGTTATTTTTGGCTGAATTTTTTTGTGGTAACTTCTTTTAATCCATATTTTGTGGGAAAAATAGCTAGAGCCTTTAGTTTGGTCAGATTTGAAAGTTCCAAAAAACTAGCAAATTTTGTGTTTGTCAAAACTTCAAACGGCCATAACTTTTGCTCCAGTTATCAGAATCGCAATTATTATATATGCATTTGGGGTAGAAAAAAATTTCCTACACCTTGGTAGCCTCCGTAGGCTGGCTGAGGTCTCCATCGTCCAAAAAAAAGCGATTCTGTCAAAAGTTTTTTATTTTTCAAGTTTTATTCACTTATTTTTCTTAACCTACCAATTTTAGCTTTCATAGTTAAACTTTGAATTTTTGTCTGAAATTTTTTGTGCTATCTTCTCATCATTTTATAAGGTTGCTCACAAAATTTCAAGTCATTTGGATATCATTTGAGGGTAGTTGTAGTTCAAACCTACACCTTTATTTACATGACAAGGCAACTAGTTGTGTGCATGCTGAATGTAGTGTATGACTAGAGGCAATCCATCTGACTTACAACCCTTTGATCCTGAGATAGATAGGACATTTCATAGATTAGTTAGGCATCATTTTATACCTTTTGATCATTCTGAGCATTCCATAACTGGTGAATCTGTGCATTCTGTTATTGGTGATTTTGAGCATCCTGATCTTGAGCATTATAATTTTGAGCATTCTGATTCTGAGCATTCTGATTTTGCACATTCTGAGAACATGGCACAACCTCCACCTCGTGAGAGGACTCTAAGGGAAATGGCTGCACCTGATTTCACCTATGAAAGCTTGTGCATCCAATACCATGATGAGGATGTCCCATATGTTCTTAAGACTGGACTGATTCATTTGCTTCCAAAGTTTCATGGCCTTGCAGGTGAAGACCCGCACAAACATTTGAAAGAATTTCACATTGTCTGCTCCACCATGAAACCCCAGATGTCCAAGAGGATCACATATTTCTGAAGGCTTTTCCTCATTCATTAGAGGGAGTGGCAAAGGACTGGCTGTATTACCTTGCTCCAAGGTCCATCACGAGCTGGGATGACCTTAAGAGAGTATTCTTAGAAAAAATTTTCCCTGCTTCCAGGACCACAGCCATCAGGAAGGATATCTCAGGTATTAGACAACTCAGTGGAGAGAGCCTGTATGAGTACTGGGAGAGATTTAAGAAACTATGTGCCAGTTGCCCCCACCATCAGATTTCAGAACAGCTTCTTCTCCAATATTTTTATGAAGGACTCAGTAATATGGAGAGAAGTATGATAGATGCTGCCAGTGGTGGAGCCCTTGGAGACATGACTCCTGCTGAAGCCAGAAATTTAATTGAGAAGATGGCCTCCAACTCCCAGCAGTTTAGCGCCATAAATGATGCCATAGTCATTAGAGGAGTGCATGAGGTAGCTACAAACCCATCTGCATCATCTGAAACTAAGAAGCTTGAAGGCAAACTGGATGCATTGGTCAACTTGGTAACCCAGCTGGCCTTGAATCAGAAATCTGTACCTGTCGCAAGGGTTTGTGGTTTGTGCTCCTCTGCTGACCACCATACAGACCTTTGCCCTTCCATGCAGCAACCTGGAGCAATTGAGCAGCCTGAAGCTTATGCTGCAAATATTTACAATAGACCTCCTCAATCTCAGCAGCAAAATCAACCACAGCAGAGCAATTATGACCTTTCCAGCAACAGATACAACCCTGGATGGAGGAATCACCCTAACCTCAGATGGTCCAGCCCTCAGCAACAACAACAGCAGCCTGCTCCTTCCTTCCAAAATGCTGCTGGCCCAAGCAGACCATGCATTCCTCCACCAATCCAACAACAGCAACAACCCCAGAAACAGCCAACAGTTGAGGCCCCTCCACAACCTTCCCTCGAAGAACTTGTGAGGCAAATGACTATGCAGAACATGCAGTTTCAGCAAGAGACCAGAGCCTCCATTCAGAGCTTAACCAATCAGATGGGACAATTAGCTACTCAATTGAATCAACAACAGTCCCAGAATTCTGACAAGCTGCCTTCTCAAGCTGTCCAAAACCCCAAAAATGTTAGTGCCATTTCATTGAGGTCGGGAAAGCAGTGTCAAGGACCTCAACCCGTAGCACCTTCCTCATCTGCAAATGAACCTGCCAAACTTCACTCTATTCCAGAAAAAGGTGATGACAAAAATCTACCTAACAATTTCTGTGCAGGTGAATCTTCTTCCACAAGTAATTCTAATTTGCAGAAGTAGCACATTCCCCCTCTTCCATTCCCTCCAAGAGCAGTTTCCAACAAAAAAATGGAAGAGGCAGAGAAAGAGATCTTGGAAACGTTTAGAAAAGTAGAGGTAAACATACCTCTGTTGGATGCAATAAAGAAAATTCTAAGATATGCCAAATTCTTGAAGGAGTTGTGCACTAATAAGCGGAAGCTTAAAGGAAGTGAACGAATTAGCATGGGCAGAAATGTCTCCGCATTGATTGGTAAATCTGTTCCTCAAATTCCTGAAAAATGCAAAGATCCAGGTACATTCAGCATACCTTGTATTATAGGGAATAGTAAGTTTGACAATGCCATGCTAGATTTAGGAGCCTCTGTTAGTGTTATGCCTCTGTCGATTTTTAATTCTCTATCTCTAGGTCCCTTGCAGTCAACTGATGTGGTAATTCATTTAGCTAATAGAAGTGTTGCCTATCCTGTTGGTTTCATAGAAGATGTCTTAGTTAGAGTTGGTGAACTGATTTTCCCTGTTGATTTTTATATCTTGAATATGGAAGATGGATTTTCTCAAGGATCAGTTCCCATCATTCTAGGCAGACCCTTTATGAAAACTGCTAGAACTAAGATAGATGTTTATGCAGGCACACTGTCCATGGAGTTTGGTGATATAACTGTTCATTTTAATATTCTGGATGCTATGAAATACCCATCTGAAGATCTTTCTGTATTTCGTGCTGAAATAATTGACCATGTTGTTGATGAATACATGACTGATCTTTATTCTAATCTGCATGCCTCTCACTCTTCATGCATTGAGTCTGAAATTGTACTTGATCATATGTCTGAATTTGATGCTGAGAGTGAATCTGAGAGTGATATTGATGCATGCCTGGTGGTGGTGTTTTACCTCTTGAGATTGATTTTATAGAGTCAGATAAGACTAACCATGTTTCAGGAAGTACACATACCTCTGACTTTCTTTATAAGGTAAAGGCTGAGAAACCATCTCCTTCTACCACTGTCCAGCCGACCACACCAGAATTGAAGCCTCTGCCATCAAATTTAAAATACGCTTACTTGGATGATAGCAAGAGTTTTCTAGTGATTATATCTGCCTCCCTTGCTGATGAGCAAGAGGAGAAGTTGTTGTCAATTCTCAAGAAGCATAAGAAGGCTATAGGCTGGACCCTGGCGAACATTCCTGGTATTAGCCCATCCACATGTATGCATCGAATAAATTTAGAGGATGGAGCTAAACCAGTAAGACAGCCACAGAGAAGACTCAACCCGGTGATTCTTGATGTAGTGAAGAAGGAGATAACCAAGCTTTTGCAAGCTGGAATCATTTATCCTATCTCCGACAGCCAATGGGTGAGTCCCGTCCAGGTAGTCCCGAAAAAGACTGGCCTCACAGTGATCAGAAATGAGAAGGAGGAGCTGATTCCTACTCGGGTGCAGAACAGTTGGAGAGTCTGCATTGACTATAGGAGGCTGAACCAGGTTACCAAAAAGGACCATTTTCCCCTGCCATTCATTGACCAGATGCTTGAACGCCTGGCAGGTAAATCCCACTACTGTTTCCTTGATGGTTTTTCTGGTTATATGCAAATTACTATTGCTCCTGAGGATCAGGAAAAGACCACATTCACCTGCCCCTTCGGCACTTTTGCTTATAGGAGGATGCCTTTCGGCCTGTGCAATGCCCCTGGTACCTTCCAGCGGTGCATGATTAGTATTTTCAGTGATTTTTTAGAAAATTGCATAGAGGTGTTTATGGATGATTTCACTGTATATGGATCCTCTTTTGATGGTTGTTTGAATAGTTTGGAAAAAGTTTTGAATAGATGCATTGAAACTAACCTTGTTCTAAATTTTGAAAAATGTCATTTTATGGTTGAGCAAGGTATACTTTTAGGCCACATTATTTCCAATAAGGGCATTGAAGTAGATCCTGCAAAAATTTCTGTTATTTCACAATTGCCTTACCCCTCTTGTGTGCGAGAGGTGCGATCTTTTCTTGGTCATGCAGGATTCTACAGGCGCTTTATAAGGGATTTTAGCAAAGTAGCTCTTCCACTGCCCAACTTGTTGCAAAAGGAGGTGGAGTTTGACTTTAATGACAGATGCAAAGAGGCTTTTGATTGCCTCAAAAGAGCGTTGACTACCACCCCCATCATCCAGGCACCCGATTGGACAGCCCCTTTTGAGCTTATGTGTGATGCATCAAATTATGCATTGGGGGCTGTCCTTGCTCAAAAAATTGATAAATTGCCCAGGGTGATATATTATGCTTCTAGGACTTTAGATGCTGCCCAAGCAAATTATACTACTACTGAGAAAGAGCTTCTAGCCATAGTTTTTGCTCTTGAAAAATTTCGATCTTATTTGCTTGGTACTCGCATTATTGTTTATACTGACCATGCAGCTCTAAAGTACTTGTTGAAGAAGGCTGATTCTAAGCCTAGGTTGATCCGATGGATGCTCTGGCTCCAAGAGTTTGACTTGGAGATCCGTGATAGGAGCGGAGCACAAAATCTAGTTGTTGATCATTTGAGTCGGATCGAACGTGTCTCTGATGCAGATTCACCTATTCGGGATGATTTCCCGGATGATCATTTGTATATATTGTATAGTATTTCTGACTCTCTTTCTACTCCCTGGTTTGCTAACATTGTCAATTATTTAGTTGCCTCTGTTTTTCCTCCCTTAGCATCTAAGGCCCAAAAAGATAAGATTAAAAGTGATGCTAAGCATTTTATTTGGGATGACCCCTACTTGTGGAAATTGTGCAGTGATCAGGTCATTAGACGGTGCATTCCAGATCATGAGACTGACTCAGTCCTGCAGTTCTGTCATTCTTCCGCACCGGGAGGTCATCTGGGTGTTCAAATGACAGCTCGCAAAGTGCTTGATTGTGATTTTTATTGGCCCACCATCTTTAAAGATGCGTGGAAGATCTGCAGCACTTGTGAGCAGTGTCAGAGAGCAGGAAATACACTTACATGGCGACAACAAATGCCTCAGCAACCTATGCTATTCTGTGAGGTGTTTGATGTCTGGGGTATAGATTTCATGGGTCCTTTTCCTGTCTCTTTTGGTTATGTTTATATTCTCCTTGCAGTTGATTATGTTTCAAAATGGGTGGAAGCCAAGCCCACTAGAACTAATGATGCTAAAGTTGTCGCAGACTTTGTCAGGTCTAATCTATTTTGCAGGTTTGGAGTACCTAAAGCAATTGTTAGTGATCAAGGAACCCATTTTTGCAACAGGACAATGCATGCCCTGCTTAAAAAGTACGGGGTGGTACACAGGGTATCCACACCATACCACCCCCAGACTAATGGACAGACAGAAATTTCTAACAGGGAAATCAAGAGAATTCTAGAGAAGATTGTGCAGCCAAGCAGGAAAGATTGGAGTACCAGGCTTGATGATGCTCTCTGGGCACATCGGACTGCCTACAAAGCACCCATAGGAATGTCTCCTTATCGGGTTGTCTTTGGAAAGGCATGTCATCTTCCAGTGGAAATTGAGCACAAAGCATACTGGGCAGTGAAGACTTGCAACTTCTCTATGGATCAAGCTGGCGAGGAAAGGAAGTTGCAACTGAGTGAGTTAGATGAAATCCGCCTAGAAGCCTACGAGAATGCCAAGTTCTACAAAGAAAAGACCAAGAAGTTCCATGATAGCATGATAGTTAAAAAAGACTTCGTGGTTGGGCAAAAAGTGTTATTGTATAATTCTAGGCTTGGACTCATGAGTGGTAAGTTGAGGTCTAAGTGGATTGGTCCTTTTGTTGTTACTAATGTTTTTCCTTATGGTACAGTTGAGATCAAAAGCGACTCCACAAACAAGAGCTTCAAGGTCAATGGACATCGACTTAAGCCATTCCTCACGAACCCTTCTTTAGTGGACGTAGTGGTGGAAGAGACTTCCTTACTCCACCCTACTCTTCCTCCACCATGACTTAGGGAGTTTTTCTTTTCCTATCTCCTTCTTTGCTTTTATTACACTTGTCCGATTCTCTTTGATGATTTAATTGTTTTTAATCTTTTAATTGTGCTACATTGAGGACAATGTGTTGTTTAAGTATGGGGGGGGGAGTGTTCTTTGGTTTTGCTAGTTTTGTTGGTTTTGTTAATTTGTTAGTTGTGTTAATTTGTTAATGTTGTTAGTTTCGTCGGATTTTCAGTTTAATATTTTGGGTCAATTTCATGTGCACGTATGACTTTGCATGTTTTTCTTTGAATTATAGGATATGTTCAAGAAATGGGTAATTGTTTTGAAAATAAAAGTTCTTGACATTTTGTGACTTGAAATCCTTGATTCTTCTCTACATGTCATGATAGTTTTGAAAGCTCAATTTGAAAGTGATGATTTTACCTTTGTGAGAATTTGAGCCATCCATCATTATAATCATTTGGTGTGTTTTGCCCCATTGATTGCTTGCACAATAGCCTTGGCTTGATTCTTGTTGATGCGTCCTAATTCACATGCATATTTGGAAATGATTAAGGCAATTTTGTTCTTATAAGCTTCTAGCCAAATGGACTTACCTTGAATTAATTCCCTTGATAGCCCTTTTGAGCCTTGTTTCCCTTTCCTTGTTTTGAAGCTCACTACAAGCCTTAAGTGAAAAACCATGATATTACCATATCCTTAAGGAATTTTGGAGCTTTGGAATTGTTTTGGGAATAAGTGTGGGGGGTTTTTGTTTCATTGGACAACTTGTTTTGTTGGCTATGCTTCATGATGTATTTTGGGCCATACTTGATGTACATTGTATATTGGTTAAATGTTGGACATGCTGAATGAAATGTTGTTTCTCAAAGGCTAAAGAGTAAAAAAAAAAAAAAAAAATCGAAAAAAAAAGAAAAAGAAAAGCAATAAAGTTGAGTGAATAAGATCTTAAATGGCACAAGAATGATGAAACTCTTGGTTCTACTCTTCATGTTTAATTTTTATCTTTACTTCTTTTTATTTATTTTTTTCTTAATATGCACTTATTCCCCTTTGCTCCTCTATTCCTTTGGGATTTAGCCACTTATTCCATATTTCTCCATACCTTGTCCTTGGCCCCATTACAACCTTAAAAGACCTTTTGATCCTCATGTGCTTGTGTTTATGGGTTGATTGCCAATTTTAGAATCTTGCCAAGTTTATGTGGTATTTGCTTTCATGGGTGCTTTGAGGGTAAATAGTAGCCTAGACACTTGAGAGATAGAGTGTATATCTTGTGAGGCTTTATCACTTTTCATTCTTGAGCTGATTAACTATTTTGCCATGATTGGGTTGCTTGGATGATTTTCATGAATGTCTTGACTTTTTGGATCTCCTTATGTTAGATGTTACCCATTCCTTTCATTCCTTGATGTTCATTGAGAAATATGTGAATGTTTTTGTTTGTCTCCCTTTCATATCCTTGGATTTTGTTCTTTGTTTCATTTTGCCCAGGAGTGCAAAAGGCTAAGTATGGGGGGTTTTGATGTGCCATCATTTTCTTCTATTTTCTAAACCCTTTTTGCACCATTTTAATTATTGATTGGTCTTAATTGTCAATTAATTAGGCAGTTTTATTATTTGGGCTCATTTAGCTAATTTGATGTTTTTAATCTAATTTCAGGAATTAATGAAACATTGGGCTTAATCCGGATTTTGGTTGTGGACTTGAAGAGGGCAAATAAAGCAGCGCTTACCTTAGTTAATTTCTAATTAGGAAATTTCGCAATTTTATTTTATGTTGTTCAATGTTTATTTCGTTTTGGGCCAGAGTATTGTAATAGGGCCCAGTGACTTTGAGTGACTCTTTTTAAATAGCTGCCTTGGGATTCGTGCAGGGCATTCTATTCTGCCATGCTATTTTCATTATTCAGAGCTTTGGTTTTAGGTTTTCACGTTTTTCTGTGCCCTTGTTATAGTTTTCGTTCTTAATGCAAATTTCCGTTTTCTGCTTCTAATTACGAGTTCATTCTTGCTTCTTCTTCTACTTTCATTTACGTTTCTGTTCATTTACGTTTCTGTTCATTTACGTTCTTGTTCATGTTTCATTTGCGTTTTCTGTTTGAATCCATGGAAGGCTAGATTTTCTGGTGTTGTTTCCTTTTGAGGATGAAGCCCAACTCTCTTTGAGGTTTCGTTTGTAATGTGGTTTCCTGGCAGTTTTCCCTTCACTAGTTATCCCAATTTCGTGAATATTAATCAGTGCACGCTTCGTGTTCGATTAATTGCCTCTGAGCCTAACTTGCGTTCATGCTTAATGGACGAAGGGCTAACTGGTGTATGTGGTGCCTAATCACGTATTGAAAACCCTAAGTTGATTTTCGCTTAGTAAATTGAAATAGGGTTGGATTAAGTGGTTGACTGTTAGGGACGAATTCTCCATAACCCAGGATAAGAGAGTGGCTTCTGAATCAGAGGAAACAACCCGTTTTTAATATTAGTAGTTTCGTATTTCATTTTATTTGTTCTGCTCTTTAATTACCAAACAACCAAACCCCCCCCCCATCGTTACTGTTACTGCAAGTATATTATGAACATTTGGCTTGTCACTGCTCGTTGGGAAACGACCTAGGATCACTTCCTAGTTACTGCATTTTCATGTTTATTTGATTCGGGTACGGCTTCGATCAGTGGGCCATTATGCTCGAGAATGTAGGGTGACCGGAAGACCGACGGTGACCGCGAATTCCAACACCGTCAATCATGGACCCACTAATTCTACAAGGAGCGGTAATGTTAGCAACAACAACACTAGTGGTGGAAGACCAAAAGTACCCTCTCGGGTATTTGCTATGAGTGGTTCAGAAGCGGCTGCCTCCGACGATTTGATACGGGGTAAGTGTTTGATTGCTGATAAACTACTAGATGTACTTTATGATTCAGGTGCCACACATTCTTTCATATCTCATGCATGTGTGGAGAGGTTGGGGTTATGTGCGACGGAGTTACCATATGATATGGTGGTGTCTACTCCGATGAGCGAGCCTGTAACCACCTCTCGGGTGTGTTTGAAGTGTCCTATAATTGTTGAGGGTCGATCTTTTATGGTGGACTTGATTTGCCTACCTTTAGCTCATCTAGATGTGATCTTGGGGATGGATTGGTTATCTACTAATCATATCTTCCTAGACTGCAAGGAGAAGATGCTAGTGTTTGGTGGAGATGTAGTTCCAAATGAACCATTGAAAAGGGATGCGACCCATGAAGGAACGGAGGATGTTCGAACTTACATGGTGTTGTTCTCCATGAATGTGGAAGAGGACGCTGAAGTTAGTAGTATACCGGTGGTGTCGGAATTTCCAGAAGTTTTTCCTGACGACATTTGTGAATTGCCACCTGAGAGAGAAGTGGAATTCATTATTGACTTGGTGCCTGGGGCGAATCCAGTGTCGATCGCGCCTTATAGAATGTCTCCGGTAGAACTAGCAGAGGTGAAGGCACAAGTGCAGGATCTTTTGAGCAAACAATTTGTTCGCCCGAGCGCATCACCGTGGGGAGCGCCGGTCTTGTTGGTTAAAAAGAAGGATGGAAGTATGAGGATGTGTGTAGACTACCGGCAGTTAAACAAGGTCACTATCAAGAACAAATATCCTCTACCATGGATAGATGATTTGATTGACCAATTGAGGGGAGCGACGGTATTTTCAAAGATAGATTTGCGATCGGGGTATCATCAAATCCGAGTTAAGAAGGAAGATATCCCAAAGACTGCGTTTCGAACTCGGTATGGGCACTACGAGTATTTAGTCATGCCATTTGGAGTGACTAATGCTCCGGCTATTTTCATGGACTATATGAACCGTATATTCCATGATTACCTGGACCAGTTCGTGGTTGTGTTCATTGATGATATCCTAGTGTATTCAAGGAATAAGGAGGAGCATGAGAAGCACTTGAGGATTGTGTTGCATATCATAAGGGATAGGAAGTTGTTCGCCAAATTGTCGAAATGTGACTTTTGGTTGGAGAAAGTGCAGTTCTTGGGGCACGTGATTTCTAAGGACGGGGTTGCGGTGGATCCGAACAAGGTGGAGTCGGTTATGGAGTGGCAACAACTGACAACTCCGACGGAGGTTCGAAGCTTCTTGGGGTTGGCTGGCTATTATAGAAAATTCATTGAGGGATTTTCTAAATTGGCATTGCCCCTAACTAAGTTGACTCGTAAGAATGAGAAGTTTGTCTGGAATGAGAAGTGTGAGCAAAGTTTCCAAGAGTTGAAGAGGCGGTTGACGACAGCTCCGGTGTTAATTTTGCCTGACCCTAAGAGATCATTTGAAGTGTATTGCGATGCAAGCGGGCAAGGCTTGGGGTGTGTGTTGATGCAAGAGGGAAGAGTAGTGGCTTATGCTTCACGTCAATTACGTCCTCATGAAGTTAACTATCCGACCCATGACTTGGAACTAGCAGCGGTGGTCTTTGCTTTAAAGATTTGGAGGCATTATTTGTACGGTACTCGTTTTGAAGTTTTCAGTGATCACAAGAGTCTCAAATACTTGTTCGATCAGAAGGAACTCAATATGAGACAACGAAGATGGATGGAGTTCCTCAAGGATTATGATTTTGGACTTTCCTACCATCCAGGAAAGGCTAATGTAGTAGCCGATGCGCTAAGCCGAAAATCTTTACATGTTGCCACTATGATGAGTTTGGAGCAGAGATTGATAGAGGAGTTCCGAGATCTGAATCTAGCAATCGAGGTACGAGCCAAGAGCTTATTTGTGGGAGCGTTACAGATCACCAATGAATTCGTAGACCACATACGCGGGGCTCAAGGGGATGACCCGTTTTTGCAAGGCAAGGTGTTAGATGTAATAAGGGATAAGGATGTGGAGTTTGAGAAGGACACAACCGGGTTAATTAGATTCAAGGGGAGGATATGTGTGCGATCTCTAGATGATTTGAAAGTTAAGATCTTGGAAGAAGCGCATAAAAGTCGTCTTAGTTTCCATCCAGGAATGACTAAGATGTACCAAGATTTGAAGAGAAGTTTTTGGTGGCATGGCATGAAGAAAGATGTAGCTGAATATGTAGCAAGGTGTTTGACATGCCAAAAGGCTAAGGCTGAGCACCAGCGACCATAAGGAGAATTGAAGCCATTGGAAATTCCGGAATGGAAATGGGAGAGCATATCTATGGATTTTGTATCTAGTTTACCCAAGACTAGTCGTGGGCATGATGCTGTGTGGGTCATAGTTGATCGACTCACCAAATCTGCTCATTTTATTCCGGTGAATATGAAGTATAGAATGGAGAAGCTAGTGGAGTTGTACATCAAGGAAGTAGTAAGGTTGCATGGAATTCCTTCTAGTATTGTATCTGACAGGGATCCGAGGTTCACTTCGCGATTTTGGACGAGTCTACATGAAGCCTTGGGGACAAAGCTAAAGCTTAGTTCAGCTTATCATCCTCAAACAGATGGTCAAACTGAACGAACTATTCAGACTCTAGAGGATCTACTTCGGGCGTGTATTATAGAGCAACAAGGTAGCTGGATGGATTGTTTGCCATTGATTGAGTTTACTTACAACAATAGCTACCAAGCCAGTATTGGTATGGCTCCTTTTGAAGCTTTATATGGACGAAAGTGCAAAACTCCTATTTGTTGGTACGATGATGGAGAAGCAGTACTTCTTGGACCTGAAATGCTACAACAGATTAACGAACAAGTGAAGTTGATTCGAGAGAAGATAAAAGCATCTCAGGATAGGCAGAAGAGCTATTATGATAGAAGGAGGAAGCCACTAGATTTTCAGGAAGGAGAACATGTGTTTTTGAAGGTTTCTCCTATAACCGGGGTTGGAAGAGCTCTCAAATCTAGGAAGTTGACGCCCAAGTATCTGGGCCCATATCAGATTTTGAAGAAGGTTGGGCCTGTAGCTTATCATATCGCCTTACCTCTGAGTTTATCGAATTTGCATCCTGTGTTTCATGTCTCTCAACTGAGACGGTACAACCCAGAACCATCACATATACTTGCAGTGGACGAGGTACAGGTGAAGGATAACCTCACCTATAAAGCACAACCTCAGAAGATCACTGACCGAAGAATGAAGTCGTTGAGAGGAAAGGAGATCGCGTTGGTGAAGGTGCAGTGGGGAACCGATGAGGGTGATTCTACATGGGAGTTGGAGGATAGGATGAGAGAATTGTACCCAAGTTTGTTCATAGAGTAGTTAATTTCGGGGACGAAATTCCTAAAAGGGTGGGAGTATTGTTGTTTAATTTGTGATATCATTGATGCCCCAAGCATGTGTGTAATTTTTAACATTGTATGTGTGTTTGCACGCATGTGCATGCTGTTGAGAGAGAAAAAGAGAGGTTAGTCATATCTAGAGTTGTACCATGTCTTGTATTTTGGGATTATTAGTTTTTATTTTTTTTAATGAAATCCTATTTGTTCAGTTTGAAGGAAATTTTGAAATTAATTAAATCCATTTTGATTTCCTTCTAATAATCTCTTCTTATTTTTAATAATTTATAATTTTTTTTCAAAACATCTCATCATTCTTTTTTTTTTGTGGTCATATATTTCAAGAATAATTGCCTAGTGATTCCGCAAAGGCCAACCTTCAACTGGTAAGGATGGAAACAATTTCACCGGGTAATTATATATTTATCACTTTATATTCTTAAGCAATCTTTACCGTGCATCACATTAACTAGGAGGTATAATCTTCCCTTTTTCCTAAAACTTTATCCCACAAAATACAGTTATAAAGGGAAAAAAATATTCCATTCATACTCAAAAGTAATTTATCATTTTTGGAAGGTAATCCAATAGAAGCCAAGGAGAATTATGATTAAATATTAAAAGGAAAACCTTTTCGATGCAGATATAGATTTGTAATTTGAAGTACTAAAAAACAATACAATAATTAACAAAATTTTGGACGGTAAGATAAGGATTGCTTCGTGTTCAACTTGGGTAATTGCTAACATTAATGATGTTATTAATCAATCAACCACATCATATTTCTATTTAAATCCTCAATAAAACCTTCGTATCTCAATCTACTGAAAATCAAATATTTAAGAAGAATGCATACTAGAAATAAATTTCATTCTTTTACACTTTATATTTTTAAAATGATTTATGATGTGTCACATATGTTGATAATCATATAATATTGCTGTAAATAATAAATATATATACTATAATATTAATATTATTATTAATTATATATATATATATATATATATATATATATATATATATAATTTATTGATTTAGTGAATATAAACAAATGATTACAGTAATAATAATTATCTTATATTAGTCACTAAATATTCAATGACCACTTTGGTTATGGGCTAAAGAATGATTAATAAAATAGTTAGATTTGGGCTTAAGAACTAGGAAACAAAAATCTACTAGAGGGGTGTATTCAGTAGGAACTGGTGTTCAACTAGGAAATCTGGCCAAGCACAAAAGGGAGTGTTGGTAGTAAGTGTACATGCATGTGGACCTTATTTTAATCCAAAATGAAAACTCCAAACAATTCTTGAGTATATTCATTATTGCATTTTGGGAACTTTCTTCTGTCTGATGGGGGAGATGTGATTATAGTTCGAGTATCAAATAATTTAAACCAAGGTTTAAGTTTCACAATTCACTGCAAAACCAATAACCAAGACTTGGGAACTCAAGTGGTGAATCCAGGTTACTTTGAACGATTTGAACTCCATCATGGCAATGCCGCTGGCACAAAATTCTTGTTTTGCAAAATAACATGGAGAGATGCATCAATTGATTATGTCATTTACCAAGATGCCAGGGATTTTCTTCGTAGATGTACAACTGATTGTAATTGGGAAGTCAACAACGAAAACCTTCTTGGCATTAATCAATATTCTCAAAACCTAGATATTATTGTCCAATGGCCTAAAAATTGATACCCATTTAGTGAATTGAACATCCAATTTTACTTGGGTAATTTAAATAAAAAAAGTGTTGTGTTACATTTTGTGTGCTTCTTTCAATATGAGTTTATCTTTTTATGCTTATTTATTTATTTTGCTTAATTTTTATTATTCTATTTATCGTATTATTACCTATTTTAGGGTGTTAAAAATGATTGGGCAGTAAAATAGACCGTAACCCAACATTAGGGGTGTACGCGGGTTAGTTTGGATTGAGTTTAATCAAACTTATGATCAAACAAACTCGTTTAAAATGGGTTAATTTAGATTAGTTTTTTAAGAAAAAAAAATTAAAACTCAATCCAAACTAATCCATTTGTAAACGGTTTGGATTTGATTGAATCAACGGGTCAAAGTATTTAAATTTGTCTAGTATTTTTTAAAATCTAATATTTTTAATAAGTTGAACTTTTTAGTAAATGAAATATCGAAAACATTACTTATAATTGTCAGGGTCATGGTGTTGTAAGAATGCTCTAACCATATGAGATCAACATAGGCTTAAAGGTGCACTCAAATCGGGTGACCCCCAATGCCTACACTCCGAAGAGTCTGTCAGGACTTCTCCCTCGTGATTCAGGTCGAACTCAAAAAACATTTTAACACACAGACTATATCTATGAACTGTACAAAACACACGACTCCTCAATTGTTCTCAAATAGTTTATTAAAAAATAATAATAAATATATATACTATAATATTAATATTATTATTAATTAAATATATATATATATATATATATATAAATTTATTGATTTAGTGAATAAAAAAATGATTACATTAATAATAATTATCTTATATTAGTCACTAAATATTCAATGACCACTTTGGTTATGGGCTAAAGAATGATTAACAAAAATAGTTAGATTTGGGCTTAAGAACTAGGAAACAAAAATCTGCCAGAGTGGTGTATTCAGTAGGAACTGGTGTTTAGCTAGGAAATCTGGCCGAGCACAAAAGGGGGTGTTGTTAGTAAATGTACATGCATGTGGACCTTATTATAATCCAAATGAAAACTCCAAACAATTTTTATAGATAAAAAATGAGTCTGTCTACATGATATAACCTAGACTACCGCAAAACAGAGAGAAGTCAAAATATTGTTGCATGCTTAGGACATGCATGCAAGCTCTGTCTTGTCACTAGCTACCTAGGTTTACAATCTAGCTATCTATCTAGCTAGTGCACTTCACACAACACAAATTAAGCTTCACTTGGATACTTGGAAAGAGTTAGAGAGCTTTTAAGGAGTTGGAAGAGCTGGGAGTATTATTGATATTTTTATCATTAGTCGGCCGGTATGAAAGGCCCACATGATTATAAGATCTTCTTCAGAAACCTGTGCAAGGTTTAAAGATCTTTGGAGTAAGATGCGAACTATAAGATAGTGAAGGATACGGCTTTCAAGAGCCAATGAACCGGCAAGCAGCCTTCCGGTCATATCCGCTTGGTTGGTGCAAACCAACCGGCGGGCATCATGTACAGAAAAATCAAACTTCCAATCATCGTCCAGTGCACCTTCAAATGGTACATTGTCACTAGACAATTGGGTCAAATCATAGAAGAGGGATTGGTCAATGACCATCTTTATCCCATAAACTTCTGAAATCAAGGTACTTTCTTGAATTTCAAGATTAGAATAAAAAGCTTTTACAAATTCAAAATACATAGGCAATTTTAGAGACATAAAGGGAATGAGATTTAAGTTTTGAAATTCTTGAATGCATTCGAAACTCTCATCAGGAAAGAAATCCATATCTATGAATATAGGGTCTATGATAGAACGAGAGCAAAAAAGGTTTGTGTACCGTATACATTGTTCTTCAGATGAGAACAATAAGGAGGATGAAATGAAGGAAGGAATTGGAGTATCCTGAACCTCGGAATGTCGTTGGCTTCTACTCTAAGAACCTTTGCGCTTCTTTGATGGTTCCACCATTTGAGAGACTTTTTCAAAATTTCAATCGTTTAAAATGAAAGAGAATGAAGAAAGATGAATTTTGGGCTTTGTGGGGAGTGATTTGATTAAGAAATGAGTGAGTTATGGCAGAAATACGAATTGGGAATGAGGATTTCGCGAGAGAGACGGAGGTTTCTGAATTCTGATTTCGAAATCGGAATTTATAGGAGCAGGGACGCGTTGTAATCGATTAAAAGAGAATGGTCATGATATTACCTTTTTCATGATTCAAGTGCCTAGATCTTTAAAGATGGAAGTCAACCTTTTGTTTTTCTTACTCAAACTTCTTGAGAGATGTTTTCATCACTTTCATAGTCCTTAGATAGAAGGTTGATCTCCTTCTCCGAACCATCGGATGAGTCATTGACATCCCAAGTAATATACGCCTTCTTGGATTTTCTTTCTTTATAGTTTTTCTTCTCATTCTTTTCAGGCCATGACTC
This sequence comes from Glycine soja, assembly GCF_004193775.1. Lineage (NCBI taxonomy): Eukaryota > Viridiplantae > Streptophyta > Magnoliopsida > Fabales > Fabaceae > Glycine > Glycine soja. Next base: position 7,764,532 of record NC_041006.1, read on the forward strand.
ATTTGAGGGACAGTTTGCCTTTATGTGACCGGGTTGATTACACTTGTAACATTTAAGTGTAGGAGAAACTTCTTGGGATCTCTTCCCATTGTTGAAGTTATGATTTCTCTCCATTCTTCTATTTTTGACGAATTTTTGAAACTTCTTCACAAAGAGTGAGAAGTCCTCTTCTTCTTCTTCTTCTTGTATTGAGGTGGAGGCTTTGAGTGCTATGCTTCTTTTCTTTTTGTCGGTCTCTTCATTTTGGTTGAGACGTTGAAGTTCCATTTCATGTTCCTGCAATTTGCCAAACAAAAAGGCAAGAGACATAGAGGAAAGATCTTTTCTTTCAGAAATGGCAGTTACCTTTGGCTGCCATTCCCTACTTAAGCATCTTAAAACTTTATTAATTAAATCTTCATTAGGAAATATTTTTCCTAAGGAGGCAAGATGATTGACTATGTGTGTGAATATTTTCTACATACTTTGG